>NW_023604972.1:116974907-118174907 GCF_014898055.3 Talpa occidentalis
CACTGAACTGGGCTACAGCCTGAGTCCTGGAACTGAGGGCTTTGGAACTGACACCCGGGACACGAAATTAGGGGCGTGGGTTCCCACGACGGTGGGGCACAAGGCAGACACAGCACCCCAAAGCCGTTGAGGTTTACCCTACCATTCCCGCTCTATTCCCTGTCCCACGGGGTGGAAAATCAGCTCCCCAAGGGCTCCAGGAGAGATCTCTGGCGCCACCTAGCGACTTGAAGCCAGCCAGAGGCCCTAGAGGAGCCAGTGGCCAGCTGGGGAGTTAGGCCCACGGCCGGACGCTTCCCCGCGTAGTCTGAGCCCACAGGGGGAGCGAGGCACACCACACCAGGGCAGACCAGCGCGCGCAGAAGAGTGTGCCTGAGACCGGACGTGCAGGGAGTGTGTCCCACATCACCATCTTAGAACAGGGACATTTCTTCAGTAAAGACTACCTGCAGAAGGCTTCCTCAGGAGCCAGAGGTGAGCGGGGGAAGTTCGCCCACGCCAGACCCCATCTGGCCTGCAGTCCAAGCCCAGAGGGGGAGCAGGAACCCACCGCTGGGGCAGACCAGGCGCACAGGGAGTGTGTCCCCACATCAGCATTTTAGAACAGGGACCTTTCTCCAGTAAAGACTGCTTGAAACTGACAGATGACTCCTGGAGGAACCAGAGGAGAGCAGAGAAGCTCACCCAAGATGCCGGCCAGTCCCAACTACACAGTGTCCCAACGCATACGGCAAATTAGAAAACAGACAGTAGGGAGGAGAAGAACCACACGCAACCTAGCAACTTCCCAGGGAAAAAGCACACCACAAAAAGAAAAGCAGCCCCCAGATTGCAACGACAGTAACTTGGAAGAACTTCTGAGCCTTCCAGAAAGAGAATTTAAAATTGCCGTGATTAAAAAACTGACAGAAGTCATAAAGGAAAAACAATGATAGGGAAAAATAATCAACGATCAGAAGAATGCAATTGAGTCCCTAGAGAGGGAAAACAAGGGTCAGAAGAATGAAATTGAGTCCCTAAAGAGGGAAGTAAAAGAAATGCAGGAGATCAAAGAATTAAGGAAAAGAACTAAAGAATTGGGAAAAGCAATGAAAGCAGAATAGATGAAATGGAAGAACGAATAAGTACTCTTGAAGACACAGAAATAAAAAGAACCAAAATAGAAAAGGAAAGAGAAGTACGAAGGAAAAAGAATGAAGAAAGACTTCGGAACTATCTGACTCCATGAGGAAAGGAAATATAAGAGTTATAGGAATACCAGAAGGAGAGGAGAGAGATGTAGGAATAGAGAAAATATTCAAAGAGATAATTGAAGAGAACTTCCCAAATGTGAAGAAGGAGCTGAAAATTGATATACAAAAGCAAGAAGAACACCAAACTTCCACGACGAAAGGAAAAATACAGCAAGACACATAATAGTAAAGCTCCCAAGAATCCAGGACAAGGAAAAAATAATGAAGCTGGCAAGAGGGAAGAAACAGATAACATTCAAAGGAAAGTCAATCAGGCTGACATCAGACTTCTCTGAAGAAACACTACGGGCAAGGAAGAGAGTGGAGGGACATAGTCAACAGACTCCAAGAAAACAGATGCCAACCAAGAATTCTCTATCCCGCAAAGCTCTCCTTCCTCTTTGAAGAAAGAATATGACCTTCCCAGACAAACAGAAACTCCGAATTTCATTACAACTAAACCCTCACTCCAAAAAATACTACAAGAGTCCTAAAGCCAGAACCTCAGAGGGACAAATAACAATGAAAGAACAAAAAAAAAAAAAAAAGTTATTAAAAGAATAAATAAATAAAATCAAAGGAAAGACCAAACACAATGGCAAATACAGATGCTAACATATCAATATTAACTCTAAATGTAAATGGACTAAACTCTTCAATAAAAAGACACAGAGTTGCAGCCTGATTAGAACAAAACCCAACCTTTGCTGTCTCCAGGAAACACATTTAGCTACAAAGATAAATAGGCTCAAAGTTAAAGGATGGAAAACAATCCTACAAGCAATGGACCAAAAAACAAGCAGGAACAGCTATACTTATATCAGATAAAACAGATTTCAACTCAAAAAGATAAAAAGAGACCCCAATGGTCACTACATTAGATCAAGGGGACAATACTTCAGAAGAAATAACACTCATTAACATATACTCACCAAACGAAGGAGCACAAAATGTATCAGACAACTGTTGTCCTCTCTTGAAAACACAGACATCAGAGAAAACACATACGTAGTGGGAGACTTCAACACACCACTATCAACAATGGATAGATCAACAAGACAAAAAATAAGTAAAGAAACCAAAGCTCTAAATAAGGACCTAGAGCAATTGGGCTTAACAGACATCTATAGAACACTAACCCAAAAAAACGGAGTACACATTTTTCTCAAGCGCACACGGATCATTCTCCAGGATCGAACACATACTGGGGCACAAGACAAACATCAACAGATACCCAAGATTGAAATCATATCAACCATCTTTTCTGACCATGAAGCATCAAACTAGAAATAAACCATAAAAAGAAGGCAAGGAACTTTCCTACTCGTGAGATTAAAAACCACACTACTGGAAGACCACTGGACTAATGAGGAGATGAAAGAAGAAATTAAAAAATTCTTTGAATTGAACGACAAGGAGGACACCAATATCCTAAATGTATGGGATGCAGCAAAAGCAGTAATAAGAGGAAAATATAGCAATAGAAGCTCACATCAAGAAACAAGAAAGAACTCAAAGAAACAACCTAATCTCGAAGCTCAAAGATCTAGAAAAAGAACAACAAAAAAACCCCAAACCAGTAGAAGAAAAGAAATAAAAACCAAAGCAGAAATAAATGAAATTGAAACTAAAAAAACAATCCAAAGATCAATGAACCAAGAGCTGGTTCTTTGAAAAAATTAATAAAATAGACAAACCCCTAGCCAGGCTCACAAAGGAAAAGGGAGAAAGCACAAATAACAGGATCATCAATGAAAGAGGAGAAATCACAACGGACACAGCAGAAATCAAAAGAATAATCAGTAACTACTATGAACAGTTATATGGAAACAAGTTCAACAATCTAGAGGAGATGGACAAATTCCTACAACTCTACAATCACCCAAAGCTAGATAAAGAAGAAATAGAACACTAAACAGACCATTACAAGCAACGAATTGAAATGGTAATCAAAAACCTCCCCAAAACAAAGCCCAGGACCTGATGGATTTACAAATGATTCTACCAAACATTCAGAGACGAATTAGTGCCTATCCTTCACAAACTCTTCCAAAAAATTGAGAAGGAAGGGACAATACCAAACACGTTCTATGAAGCCAACATTACACTAATACCAAAACCGAACAAGGACAACACAAAAAAGGAAAACTACAGGCCAATCTCCCTAATGAACACTGATGCAAAAATCCTCAATAAAATTTTAGCTATCAGAATCCAACAATGTATCCATAAGATAATTCGCCACGACCAAGTAGGATTCATTCCAGGACACAAGGATGGTTTAACATCCGAAAATCAATCACGTTATCCAACACATCAACAAAAAGAATATAAAAACCATATGATAATATCATAGATGCTGAGAAAGCTTTCGACAAAGTGCAACACCCATTCATGATAAAAGCCCTTGAAATTCTGGGGATACAAGGAACATACCTCAACATCATAAAGGCCATCTATGACAAGCCAACAGCCAGTATCATTCTCAATGGTGAAAAGCTGAAAGCAATTCCATTAAGATCTGGAACAAGACAAGGATGTCCACTCTCACCACTGCTTTTCAATATAATACTGGAAGTCCTAGCCAGAGCAATAAGACAAGAGAAAGACATACAAGGAATCCAAATAGGAAAAGAAGAAGTCAAACTATCACTATTTGCAGATGATATGATAATATACATAGAGAACCCCAAAAAGTCGACAGAAAAACTAATTCAACTCATCAATCAGTTCAGTAAAGTGGCAGGATACAAAATCAACAAGCAAAAGTCAGTAGCCTTCCTATACACAAACAATAAATCTGAAGAAGAAGAAATCAAAAAAACCATCCCTTTTTATTATTGAAAAAAAAATCAAATATTTGGGAATAAATCTAACAAAGAGGTAAAGGACCTATACAAAGAAAACTATAAAACACTGTTAAAAGAAATAGAAGAAGACACAAAGAAATGGAAAGACATCCCCTGCTCATGGATTGGAAGAATAACATTATTAAAATGGCCATCCTCCCAAAAGCAATATACAGATTCAATGCTATTCCAATCAAAATTCAATGCCGTTCTTCAAAGAAATAGAACAATTATTGATGAATTCATATGGAATCACCAAAAAACCCCGAATAGCCAAAGCTCTACTGAAAAAAAAGAAGGAATGGAGGCATCACACTCCAGACTTCAACTCTACTACAAAGCCATAATCATCAAATCTGCATGGTATTGGAACAAGAACAGACATACAGACCAATGGAATCTAATAGAAAATCCAGAAATAAACCCACAGATTTATGGTCAACTAATCTTTGACAAAGGAGCAAAGACTATGCATTGGAGCAACGAAAGTTGGTTCAATAAATGGTGCTGGGAAAACTGGGTCGCTACATGCAAAAGAATGAAGCTTGACCACTACCTCACACCATACACAAAATCAACTCAAAATGGATTAAAGAACTAGACATAAGACCTGAAACCATAAAATACATAGAAGGAAATATAGGCGAAACACTACGGGATTTGCACATCAAAGACATCTTTACAGACACATCACCCAAAGCAGTGATAGTGAAGGCAAAGATAAACAGCTGGGACTACATCAAATTAAAGAGCTTCTGCACAGCAAAAGAGACAATAACAAAAACAAAGAGAAACCCCACCAACTGGGAGAACATTTTTGCACCCAACACTAATGATAAAGGACTGATCACAAAAATCTGCAAAGAGCTGATGAGACTCAGCAACAACAAAGAAAATAATCCAGTCAAAAAATGGGCAGAAGAGCTAAAAAGAAACTTCTCTGAAGAGGAAATACAAATGGCCAATAGGCATATGAAAAAATGTTCAACATCACTTGTCATCAGGGAAATGCAAATCAAAACTACCATGAGATACCATCTTACACCAGTGAAATGGCACATATTAAAAAAACTAGCAACAACAAATGTTGGCGAGGGTGTGGAGAAAAAGGAACTCTTCTGCACTGTTGGTGGGAGTGCAAACTGGTCCAACCACTGTGGAGAGCTGTGTGGAGATTTCTGACCTACTAAACATAGAGCTTCCATATGATCCAGCAATTCCACTCCTAGGTATTTACCCAAAGGACACAGAAACATCAATTCCAAAGAACACCTGCACCCCTATGTTTATAGCAGCACTGTTTACAATAGCTAAGCTTTGGAAACAACCCAAAGGCCCCAAAATAGATGACTGGATCAAGAAGATGTGGTACATATATACCATGGAATATTACTCAGCATTCAAAAAAGATAAACACATGCAATTTGCAGCAACATGGATGGCACTGGAAGGGACCATGCTCAGCGAAATAAGCCAAAAAGAAAAAGAAAAATACCGGATGGTCTCACTCATAGCAGGAATCTAGAAAACTTAAATAAGGGACCAGGAAAACGAATAACTATAAGAAGTGAAAATCAAAATCAACAAAAAACTACGAACCAGAAACACTTTTAAGGGGGCGGGGGTGGGAGGGGAGAGATTGGGGTCAGAATGGGGGGGCTGCAATTGTATGGGGAATATAAAAATAAAATTTATTATTAAAAAAATAAATAAATAAAAATAAAAAAAAAAAAAATTTAGCTACCAGAATCCAACAATGTATCCATAAGATAAATCACCACGACCAAGTAGGATTCATTCCAGGGACACAAGGATGGTTCAACATCTGAAAATCAATCAACGTTATCCAACACATCAACAAAAAGAAATATAAAAACCATATGATAATATCAATAGATGCTGAGAAAGCAACACCCATTCATGATAAAAGCCCTGGAAATTCTTGGGATATGATGAACATACCTCAACATCATAAAGGCCATATATGACAAGCCAACAGCCAGTATCATTCTCAATGGTGAAAAGCTGAAAGCATTTCCATTAAGATCTGAAACAAGACAAGGATGTCCACTCTCACCACTGTTTTTCAATTTAATACTGGAAGTCCTAGCCAGAGCAATAAGACAAGAGAAAGACATACAAGGAATCCAAATAGGAAAAGAAGAAGTCAAACTATCACTATTTGCAGATGATATGATGATATACATAGAGAACCCCAAAAACTCCACAGAAAAACTAATTCAACTCATCAATCAATTCAGTAAAGTGGCAGGATACAAAATCAACACGGGAAAGTCTGTAGCCTTCCTATACACAAACAATAAATCTGAAGAAGAAGAAATCAAAAAAAAAATCCCTTTTATTATCAAAACAAAAAAAATCAAAAAATCAAATACTTGGGAATAAATCTAACAAAAGAGGCAAAGGACCTATACAAAGAAAACTATAAAACACTGTTAAAGGGACTAGAAGAAGACACAAAGAAATGGAAAGACATCCCTGCTCATGGATTGGAAGAATAAACATTATTAAAATGGCCATCCTACCAAAGGCAATATACAGATTCAATGCTATTCCAATAAAAATTTCAATGACATTCTTCAAAGAAATAGAACAATTATTGATGAAATTCATATGGACTCACCAAAAACCCCGAATAGCCAAAGCTCTCCTGAAAAAAAAAAAAAAAAAGGGAATGGAGGCATCACACTCCCAGACTTCAAACTATACTGCAAAGCCATAATCATCAAAACTGTATGGTACTGGAACAAGAACAGACACACAGACCAATGGAATTGAATAGAAAATCCAGAAATAAACCCACAGATTTATGGTCAACTAATCTTTAACAAAGGAGCAAAGAATATGCATTGGAGCAAAGAAAGTTTGTTCAATAAATGGTGCTGGGAAAACTGGGTCACCACATGCAAAAGAATGAACCTTGACCACTACCTCACACCATGCACAAAAACCAACTCAAAATGGATTAAAGAACTACACATAAGACCTGAAACCATAAAATACATAGAAGGAAATATAGGCGAAACACTACATGATATGCACATCAAAGACATCTTTACAGACACATCACCCAAAGCAGTGATAGTGAAGGCAAAGATAA
This sequence comes from Talpa occidentalis, assembly GCF_014898055.3. NCBI lineage: Eukaryota > Metazoa > Chordata > Mammalia > Eulipotyphla > Talpidae > Talpa > Talpa occidentalis. The sequence goes on from NW_023604972.1 coordinate 116,982,110, forward strand.
ACAGCTGGGACTACATCAAATTAAAGAGCTTCTGCACAGCAAAAGAGACAATAACAAAAACAAAGAGAAACCCCACCAACTGGGAGAACATTTTTGCACACAAAATTAATGATAAAGGACTGATCACAAAAATCTACAAAGAGCTGATGAGACTCAACAACAACAAAGAAAATAATCCAGTCAAAAAATGGGCAGAAGAGTTAAAAAGAAACTTCTCTGAAGAGGAAATGCAAATGGCCAACAGGCATATGAAAAAAATGTTCAACATCACTTGTAATCAGGGAAATGCAAATCAAAACTACCATGAGATACCATCTTACACCAGTGAGAATGGCACATATTAAAAAAACTAGCAACAATAAATGTTGGCAAGGGTGTGGAGAAAAAGGAACTCTCCTGCACTGTTGGTGGGAGTGCAAACTGGTCCAACCACTATGGAGAGCTGTGTGGAGATTTCTGGACCTACTAAACAGAGCTTCCATATGATCCAGCAATTCCACACCTAGGTATTTACCCAAAGGACACAGAAACATCAATTCCAAAGAGCACCTGCACCCCTATGTTTATAGCAGCATTGTTTACAATAGCTAAGCTTTGGAAACAACCCAAAGGCCCAAAAATAGATGACTGGATCAAGAAGATGTGGTACATATACACCATGGAATATTACTCAGCATTCAAAAAAGATAAATACATGCAATTTGCAGCAACATGGATGGCGCTGGAAGGGATCATGCTCAGTGAAATAAGCCAGAAAGAAAAAGAAAAATACCGGACGGTCTCACTCATAGCAGGAATCTAGAAAACTTAAATAAGGGACCAGGAATAAGAATAACTATAAGAAAGCAAAAATCAAAATCAACAAACAACTATGAACCAGAGACACTCTATGGGGGGGTGGGGTGCGGGGAGGGGAGGGATTGGGGTCAAAATAAGGGGGTTGCAATTGTATGGGAAATATAAAAATAAAATTTATAATAAAAAAAAACCCAGATCTGTGCAACTTAAAACCTTTAAAAAAAAAAAAAGAAATGTACAGACACAAAAAAATAGACTGACCAATCTCAAATGAGTATTAATGAAAAATACATTAGAAAAGTGGAGAAAAATCCAGCATCTTAGTAAATAGAATCATGTCTTTAGAATTCAATGCAATTTTCTATAATTTTCCAAATTATTGGAAATTTTCCAAATATATTGGAATGAATACTCCTCCACAACTCAAAACTTGGGATTAACCAACCTAAATTTTTCAGTTTAGTACCTTCCAAGTAATGATCATTTAGGTTGACAAAACTGGATGAATTGTGGGCTTAAACCAGTTTTAACAGCCCAGTCAGCAAATAGGAAATAAAATACGATCTAGGGAGGAAAAAGACTTCATTCAAATAATGGCATGCATTTGGAAGTGTTGCAAATGTCCTGAAATAGAACCCAGAAGTTCACAGGTTTTTTTTTTTAAACAGGGAAATTATTTTTGCCAGACAGTAGAAATGATGTATAGCGTAGTTGATGGGTGGACTTGCTGTATTTAAAACTAATACTATGGGTGCTTGAGTGGTAGGAGTGCCGCAGTGAGTACACCTGAGGGGTAAATCCCATACTGTCAAAACACTAATAAGAAAGTAAAATAATGGTACTTCAATAATCATAAATAAATAAAATTAAATGGAAACAAAGAACATTCATTTATTAACAGGTATTTGGTATTTATGACTTGCAGTTTCTTTTATTTCTTCAGACAGGACACACTGAAGACCCATCCTCAAAGTAAGCACATTTTTCTTTTAAAAATTGTTTTATTAATTAAAAAATTTCTTTATGCTGAAATAGCTTTTAGTATCCTCTTCAATATCTTTGGATAATAAAACTAATATTGGAAAAACATTCTGCCTGGGTATCATCTAAATAGTTATGTAGTAAAGCAGACAAGGATACTGTACGGTTCAATGTTCCATGATACTAACAGCATAGGTGAAAACTGACACTGCTGAGTTGTAGGGAAACTCTTAATAAATGTATAGCCAAGAATTCACCAACTGAAAATCAAAACAATGAAAGTAAATCACTCAGGAAGTTCTACTTTTGTGTACTCGGGGCCTGGACATTCCAAACTCAATCTGTCAACAATTAGACAATAAAGTACAATCACTTTAGAACTATAATGCTACGGCAGGACCTCCTACCAGACTAATTATTTTAAATTATTGATCTTCCATCGTCCTCTAGCACTTTTTAGAAAGGTATCCAGCAGTATCTATTTGATTTTCCCCACCTTGTGGAAACAGTATCTCAGCTTACACCCTGTAGCCAAAAAACACATTTCACCTCCTTGGTCAATTTCAGACATCTGTGAGTCTTTTCATACTGCGTTTATGGTCCCTAAACCAAAACCTACCAAGTACTGGATTTCCTACTCTTGTCTTCCCTAGGTCCCCCCATTAAGATTCCCCCATAAACCTGTGCAGGCTTAAGTTTACTTTAAAAAGGGCAGGAATATGGGAATACTATTGTCAACCAGGATCCATGATGTCAGCCAGACTGGGAATTAGGTCACATTTCAAGCTTGAACAATTGGACCAAAATTATAGGCTCTCCGTATATATATCAGACCACGCAAGCACCAGCCCCAGAGTGCACCTGGGCATATGTGCAGGCCCAGAACCAGTTCTATTCACTCACTCATTGACCCACTGGATTTTGGCATTAATTTTCCTTCCATGATGACATCAACTAGTGTGCCTGTTACCACCTATGAAACCTTCTCAGTCTGAAATAAACTTAGTCTATTTCAATTTTCCTTAGGAAACTGAAATATTGGAAGAAATAATGACACCTGAGATTGAGATCCACTATCTCCTCCATCCTATTTCTTTGTCAGTTCTTCCTCAGGATTCACTAGCCCTGCTGATCACAAGCACCCCTGGACTCAGTGAGCCCTTTGGATATGCCTTGGGTTATCTGATTCTTCTAGATAGAATCTTGCTTTGCAGCTGATTTTATGAATTCTAGTCTTAAGTCATTCAGCTTTTGCTTTTTTGCCCCTTTGCCACAGCTAACTCAATAAAGAAGAGAGAAAATGTACCCTCCATATATAAAATCCCATGTATTTTGAGTTGTTAACACAACTTATCTATGGTGGGATATGATGTATGCAGACGAATACTCCCTTATTCAAACACCTCAAGTTTTCACTCAGGGGGAGAAAAGCATCAAAATGAACACTCACCTACACCTTCATGAATTCCTGTAACACCTACTGACCTACATAGTTAGTAATATTTTCCAAATATTAATAAGTCTTTGCAAATCTAAATTTGACTAGCTAGATGCAGATTCATTTGGCTTAGAAAATGTATGGGCCATTTTTACTGACTTCACTTACTCAGAATTAACCTTATTTATCTCTCAGAAATCTAGCAAAAGCAAGGTTCATTTGTGGGATTGGGGGACATAAAAACTGGGAAAGTTCTAGGAATTCATGCTCACCAGGAATAAAAATGATCATTTCAGAGAAAATAAGAGAAAGGGGGAGTAAGGGAGTATATTGGAATGAATACTTAACCGCCTTTTCATACTTTTCTTAAAATGAATAATGTCTAATATGAAGTCATTTTTTTCTTCTCCAATGCTGGCCTGATCTTGCAGTGCAATAGGGAGAAATGCTGAACTGTCTCTTCCAAAGTCAGATAATGCCAGCATTAGAGCAGATACATCACACTACTAGGAAAAAGTTACTATTTCCTCCAATGCAGATAGAGGACAGACAACTGGTATAGTTCCATACCCCAGCTTTGGGGTGCCTGAGGGCAAATCAGAAAATGAAATGTTGAAGCTCAAGAGGATGCTCTGAAGATGCAGAAAGATCTGCCTGCATAGAGAACATTGGCTGGGGCTACCCAAACTCACTCAAGATTGAATCCTGTTTCATGCAGCTGGAAGTACCACCCTTCATTTATATTTTTATATTCAGTCACCAACAACCTGATTTTTTAAAAAAACCATCACAACTCAGCAAGGAAAGGAAAATGACATTACCAAGCAAAATCCTACAAGGTCAAAATTGTCCCTGCCCTCCCACCACACAGATATCAGGGGAATAAGCCTGGAGAGGTGACTGGGCAAAGAGTTTCAAAAAAAATGAAGATCCCAGTTACTCTAAATCACCACTTACAGGAATTTTCTTCCTAAAGCAGCTCTCATCTTTGATAACTGTTGGCAGGGAGTGTCCTTCACTAAGTGGAAAATCTTTTCAATGGTAAGTGCCTATATACTACTCTTGATATGTAACAAGTTTAGGTACTCCCTAAAATACTAAGTCTTATTAATCAACCATATAACAAAGGTTTCTGGACTTCTGCTACTGATCTACACAAGGACAATGTAAAAAAAAAAAAAAAAAATTCCATGTGGCCTTTTCTTTTTAGTAAATCCCTTTACCCCTAAGCATGCACTGAGCACCTATACCTCAAGAGGTCAACTTGACTCAACTTGTCAATAAAACTCTGAATGATTTCTGAATTTGATGCAACCTAAAGTCACACATCAGCATAGCAGAGGTGTTGATTAAATTGATTTTTTTAAAAGGGAACAGCATGTTGCAGTGCCTTGTATGGAAAGACACTGGAATGATCAAGTCAGGGGGGTTGATAGGGTAAGCAGATAGCAAAGAATCCCTCTGTCCCCTATCATTTGAGAGAATAATCAAGACTCGCAACAGGCTAATTGTCAGCCCTCTCCAGAACTACAGTAATTCACACTTTGAAAGTAGGGAAGAAAAAAAAAGAATGTGGGAAATTTGAAGATAATACCAAAAGAAGACCGCAAAGATCACATTTACAGAATGAAAAATGATTTGTGAGCACAACTATCACTGTTTACCTAAAATGTTTTGTCAATAACTGGTCAACATAAAGTTGTGCTGTCATCATTGCATAAAAATAAAGAGGCCAGCACCAGCACCCAGAATTACTTTGGAGGAAGGAAGAGGGAAGCCCTTGTCCCAGAAGAATAAAATGTCGCAAGTTTCAACAGTGTCCCAAGCCAAATATTCACAAAAAGATCTCTTGCCAAGAAAAAAATACTTTCCTAATTTGTTTCTTTTGTTGTGTTTTGCTTTGAGTTTTAAAAGTTCTTCTTTGTTTTGTTTTAAAGGGCAAACTCATAAATATTTACAGAGAGATCTTACTAAGCAGAAAAAGAGATTAGAAAATGTTTTTGAATGAATGCAACATGTTTCATATAAATTGAATTATACAATCAATTTTATATTAAAAAATCATAAAATTAATCTGCTTTATGAGGCAATATTTTTTCTTTATTAATTATTTTTACATCATTGTTCATTTTTAAACAATATTTGCTTCCCTCCACCCCCTCAGGTGTAGTCCCAATAGAGTTTCCTTCTCCAATGCACCCATGCACCATCACCTATGAGGCAGTATTTTAAATGATATGAGAAGTTAAGACAAATCCAAAGTGCTTTGTACTTGTTGTAGTCCAAGTTAAATTTGATAAACATATTGGCACCCAAGACAGTAAGCAAAATCATGTAGCAGTATTAAATATCGCCAAGTGAAAATATTAACTAATAATGTTTTTATTTCAGAATTTCCATTACAATATATATCACACAAACTGCTAACTATATAAAATTTTGTTTATTACAGGGTCTTATAAACCTTTGATTTTCTATTTTCTTGTCTGTGTGTGTAATTTTTTTTAATTACCACTTCACAAATACAAAAAGTTGAGTCATTTGTATTTTATTAGACAGTGATAATTTGTGTGAAAACCACATGTATATTTTACTGAAAAATAAGATGGCCTCTAAAAAAAGTTCTACTATATTCTTTTAAAATCTTTTTGTAGTAGTGCCATCAAAAAAACATTAAAATTTGCTGTTTCTTATAGTACTAATCTTAAGTACTAACTACGGAAAATAGGCTCTTTAAAAAACTATTTGAAGATGATTTACACTTACATAGGCTGCCTCTCCAAATTACATAAGTATTTCAACAAATGCAGATTAAATAATTAAACTCCATATGTCCCATTCATTCTCTTACATGTTGTATTCGTTTCTCCTACAACAGTCCTGGATATAACTATTACACATAAAATTAACAAGGCCTCTACCCACCCAAGGGTTAAAAGTCATGAATTGTGTGATTCATCAAAGGTTAATTATAATTTGGGCATCAAAATATTCTTGTAACACCCACATAAAATTTAAGCTATAACAGCTTCAAAGAAAATAGGCATTTCCTCGGCCTATGGTTTATGATAAAATAATTCATGAAGTAACTCACGGGCCATAGCAAGAAAAGCAAAATAGAAAAATCTCTAAAAAGCCTCTACTACTTTGCCCCAAATGCTGTGCTTCTTTTTAATTACGTGATTAGGAAATTAAAACAATGCAGCTGTTATCTATAGGTCAGGGGTTTTTAGGGGAGAACAATTATGTTTTACCCTTAAATTCTGGGAAAATATGGAAATAGAAATTGATCACTAGTAAGCCATTTATTCATCAAATATTAATCAAGGGCTCCCTAGAAAATAAGTTACCATGACTATATTATCTTTGTGACAAGTGGGGGTGCATGATTAAATGCTTACCCACTTTTCTTCATATTTTTAGAGATTGTGTTCCAAAAACCCACAAGAAAACAAAGCAATCTCCATAGAGGCTTTGAAAAAGAATCCAACATTAAGGTAGTTGCTAGGATACTAAGAACTTGATAGTTTTCCTGATAAATAAAAATTGGTAATAATGAAAGCATGAATTCCCAAAATCTTTCAAAGCTTTCCCCCTTTCTCTAAGGTTTAGCAGATAGAATTCTGTTAGTTTAGAGCACTATCTTTAAGTGTGGGAAACACAAATCATATTTTAGCCACCTAAAAGTCAATACTTATGGAAAATAAGCTATTAAAATACATTTTCAATATGATCATATTAAGGGCTATATTAGGGTTGAAGTTCAGATATGTGTACCTCTTTTATGATTAGTTTACACATTGTAAAGAATTAAGTATTTTTCTAGCACATCTAGTTAATAACCTCCATCTTATATTTAAAGTTATATTGAGCAATTTAAAACACATCTAATGTAGAAATTGCTGCATAAGAACTTCTAAATTTGGTGAAAACATAACGAATCTAAAACACAGTTTAATTGGGAAAGATTCAATCCTAAATCTACTATAAATTCTTTGAGACAATACCTTAATCTGTTACTTTTCCTTAGTTATAAGGATGTACATATCAACTTATTTACTAAGGTTACATGCAAAAAAGGAATATTGTTCCCAATCATTTTTAAAAGCATTTTTAAAGTAGAATAATGGTTTTGACAAGAACAATATTGATAGTATATGAAAACAAAAGGACAGAGTGGTTGCAATCACCTAAAACATTGCTGTAACAAATGCCCTCTAAAAGGTAGGTTCAAAGGTAGAAATTAACACAATATTTCTCTCACTCACAACTCACCACCACTACCTCTACCCATTTCTTTAATTCTCATGTTAAAATTCCCATCTGTATTTATGCCCCTCGACTGATTTCAAACACTGCCCTTGGCTATGAAATTATTTTTTTTAATTGTATTGGAAAACATCCATTAGCAAGGAAGAAAACATTATAATCCCTATTTATTCCATTCTTTTCTCTAACCATTACCCACATTCAGAATTATTCTTTATTTCTGTATGGAGCTCTTTTCTCCATACAAGGGGGTCATTAATTCAAGGTACAGAAATCATAATTTTTTATAAAAGAATTATGAAAATCAAAAATCGCAATTGTTTCTTTTAAATGTATTTTTTCTTCCAGAAAGATCATAATGGCTTTAAAAGTAACTATGAAAAAATTGCAATACTTAACATCCTATATAAAAAAAATTTATATATTAAATATATATTAGCATTAAATAAACTGGTCATTTAATAGGGAAAATTCAGAGAGACACAATGGTCAGAAATGTCTGCTAAAAGAATAGACTCAGGAGGAAATCCCCCTGCAGGCTTCTACTTCTAGTTGGGGGTGGCAGGTGGGTTCAGTAATTCTCCCCCAGTTTCTTACACTCTTCTCTAGAGGATTCCTGGTAAGATACCATGTGATATTTATTACCAAACCCCACCCTCACTCCCCCAGCAATTGCAATTTCTGTCTGCAAAGACAAAGAACAGCATGATATTAAAAATAGAGAATTACTCCAGAACTTCAGTGAGGAAATGACAACACTGAGTACAAAGCATCACTATTAAAAAATATCCACTTGGAAGATCTTCAACAGTCATGAATAAACTTAGGATTCTTGACTGGTTACATTCCAGAGCTAGGTGGGGGTGGGAGACTATCAGACAATTTGATTTCAAATAGGAAATTTGAATCTAAGTTTAGTGTAGGCAAAAAATAGTGTAGGCATAAAGCATCTAGCTGTGCAAAAAGTTTGTGCAATTATTTAAATATTGCTACTTTATACTAATATTCATCAGTATGTTTCTCCACTATTAAGCAATTTTACTGTCATGACAATTGGCAGAATTAATGAAATTAGAATACCTTGAATCCAGGATGAACGTGTATGCTATAGAATACTAGACCTCCAACACATTCTACTGGAGACAAGAGATGTGCCCTCAGATTTTTCCCGAAAAGCCGTTCTTTACTCAACCCCAAAGAATGCTCTTGTCTTCCAGACTCAGGTTGTCTCCTCCTTCACGTCTGCCCCAGCTTTTACACTGAGGACATGCTCTTCTCTAAGTGGCACCAGTGACTGAGAAGATTACAACAGGACTCATCCACTTAATACAAAATATGACACTCTAAAATGATCTTGGCCTCAGATTCCACATTGAGCTGAGAGACTTGTCAGTTCTGCCTGGCAATCCTATTTCCCACTGTCTACACCTTTGTTCCCCCTTTCTCTTTAAGGGTGTTGATCCCAAGTAAACCTTTACATTCCAACCCTGGGCTCAACATTTGCTTTCCAAATAAAATTGTAGACAATCAGTGCTCCCAAAATGTGGCAGTAAGGTAAGTAGTAGACCATGCATTGCCTGGATGGCAATAGGAACCACCCCCAGTGGTATGAATGGCATAGGAACTCATTTCTCAAAGCATTGTCCTAAGGACTAAAACTCAGGTTATTTACCTATGGGGAAGGCACGCTGGCCCTCAAAATCTAGTCAGTAGGTACTATCCTGGCTCGGCTAGTACATGCTAATTGATTGTTGTTATTGGATCTAGTCTCCTTTTCTTTCTAATAAGGTACAGTTTGCCCTGCTGCAACTTCATGCTCTCTACTGCTCTCTACCTGGCATAAGAGAAGGTGAAGGCAGGAGTTTGGAAAGTCCAGGGGACAATGTACATAGATCAAAGGAATTGACTAGAAGTTGTTACTTTACTTTGAACTTCACAAGGGATTACAACTGAGGACAGTTGACAATAAAATGGGAGGGCCATAGGACTCCTCTGGTGGTTTGTAAGCTCGACGCCCTTTTTTTCTTTTAGCGGGAGAGTAGCAAAAACTCAAGGCCAAACTTAATTTTATACTAAGTATATGCCAGTTTGAAAGATCAACTACTCAGCTGAGATAGATGTTATACTAAGTATAGGACCCTGATTGAGAAAACCTGGGACACTCACACATGAGATGGGAGCGAGCGGAGGCTCCAAAGATCTGGATGTGGAGACTACTCAAGGTCAGATCTGCAAAGGCGTCCTAGCCTTCCCTGTTAGGATTTAGCTTTCCCACATATAGGAATAACCTGCCACAGTTCCTGCCCTGCTGAACAACAGGGCTCCACTTGGGATCTGCCCTCGCCTCCTTGTATGCTGGGTCACCAATAGGCAGGATTAAACTGTAGCAATCAACCAGCCATTGCTCATTGTAATCTTGAAATTTAAAAACAAGCAAAAAGGGAGTATATACAAAAAGATAGCAAGCACAAATCAGTCAGCATGTATTAGCAGGGACCAGGAAAGTCACTCTTGCCTGGATTTTGGAGATGTTTGATCAAGAAGACTGAACTATAGGCTTGGATTTATTGAGTGTTAATTGATGTAGGGACACTGTCTAGAATATGGGTTTAAGGCTCTGAAAAGGCCACTAAGAGATATGAAATAGCTATTGGGATGGCTGAAGGCTGAAGAAATTGGTAACTCACACTGAGCAAGGTTGAAATGCCTGAATTTCCAATGATAGTAGTATAAGAAAGGAATAAAACGCTTAGGAATCAGTCACACTTACATGGCTCTATGTAAGGCTGACAACCCACCTGGGGGATTCCATGGCAGCAGAAGCCCACAGGGCACACCATTTACCAAAGCAATGGAAGACTTATTAAAAAGTTCAGAGTATTTACTGTTCATAAAGTTTGTTAGAAGTTTGTCATTATTATTAAGATGTTCATAGTAATTCTCATTCTCTGCACATGAGAGTTAATGATATAGGCCATGCCATAACAGAAGTTGGCTCATCGACAGCAATGAAGTTAATGGGGCTCTGATGCAAGCGAGACCCCATCTTAGGATACTTAAACTCCAGAAGCCAGCATTGCAATCACCATGAAATGACTAACAAGGTTATATATATACAAATTTTTTAGCAAAGGGTATAGGCACAATTCAACATCCATAAGTAGAACAAAGAATCTCAACCCTATCTCACCTTGAACCATAAACCAAAGCTAGTGCATAATAGTTCAAGACTGAAAGTAAAAACTAAAAATAAAATAATAAAACTTCCATAAGGCAGTCACAAACTTCCGAGGTGGCACCACCCAATAACTGAGCAAGACACCAGTACAAGGGCCCAGCCTTGCCTGCCAAAGCAGTCCCTGCTCCCCAGTCTCTCCCCATGGGGCTGGCATAGACTGTCAGAACTGAGCTCCCATCCCCTTATTCTATTTTCACCCCCCCCTCACATGTGTTACCCACCAATAAATCTCTCGCATTTCTAAATTCAACTCAGTATCGGCTTCCTATATTTTTGCTTTAAAATGGGGTAGTTCTCATGTAAAGAGCTTTATCCTTCAATATGGGGTCTTTATCCTTCAAAATGGGGTAGTTCTCATGTAAAGAGCGCGGAAATCAACACTACATGCTAGCAAGTAAAAAACTAAACAGATCAAAAAAATCAGCAACAACTATTCCTGGATCTGCTGGATCCAGGAAGACACAAAGCAAATCAACACTCCCTAGACTGGCGAGACAAACAGGAAAATAAATATAAGCAGGCACAACTTACCGGAGCTGATATTCAGGGGCAGAAATCTCCACATGCCAGGGTAAGAAAATCCAAAGTGCAGTGGATTGGATGAATTGCTAGAAGTTTGCTGTGGATAGCCCCACAAGCTAAAAGTTCCAGGGGAAACCAGTCATAGGAAGGCCCATAATATTATGAGATTTACCTTCAGGAGCTCAATCAGGTTCCCTCAGTAAGTAGCAGAGAAAAATCCCCCTGTGTTTCCAGCCTAGTGAAGAGAGAAAGAGCCATTTTCAATTTATCAGAGCTCACTGTTCTTGACAGGTGTACAGTAAATTCACATTAAGTTTCTCGATGCAAACATTTTCACTTTGTAACTAGTTGGCCATAAGGCAATTTTGCCATCAAATAAAAAAATAAATTCATAAAAAATAAAATAGGAACATTAATTTAAAGGGACATAATAAAATCCCTTTTCTTTCTCACTAAAGTTTCTTCTTAAGAGAGATATTTGTTTCTGAATAGGATGCTGTAGTAGGGCAAAAGGAGGCTGGCAGCAACCAAGCCCCTCAGTTTATCTTTAATGCTTTCTTTGTGCTCTCTGCCCTTTTCTTGCGGTCTTGCAGTTCTGGAGTCATGCAGCAACTCCTCATGACTCCCTCAGCCATCCCCCTGTAGCCATCCGCTGAGTGATGTTGCCCTTATATTCCCAACCCCCAGGCTCAGGTGTGCCCACCTATGCATGCCCACATCATACCGCAGGTGTCCACCATCAGGCATGCGCATTCTGAGCCCACACTCCCAAGCTCCTCCTGTATTCAAGGCTGCAGGTGATAGCCACAGAGAACAACAGTGCAAAAGCCTGCGCAATCTTCATTTACCCTACAACCATTTTCAAGACACTTATTAGGAATCATGGTTCATTTTTGTGCGAGGCGGGGGAGGTGGGGTGTGCTGATAGGAGGAAATTGTTTCTTCTATTGCCTCAAATTTTGACTATTGCATGATAAATTTGGTAAAGATGACATTATAGAACAAGCTGCTGTATCAAAATTAACTAAATAATCATTAATCTCAAAGACTGTTTTTGAGTAACAAGCTACCTTATATTTGTCATAACCTGGTAAACTTTTAGTTTTGATGGGTGGGAGAGTTTGGCAGACTGTTATTTTCTAGCATACTATGCAATCTGACTTTTCACACTTTCATTTCACTCTTCAGTAAATTGCTTTATGGCTACAAAAATATAATACAAAAATAGGAGTACTGCAGGCCTCCCCTGGTGGCGCAGTAGTTGAGCGCTGGGTTGTGAGGCTGCCCACAGCCTCTGCAGCACCAGTTCGATCCCCGGCCACCGGCGAGGGTCCCACCAAAAAAAAAAAAAAAAAGGGGGGTGGAGTACTGCATGAGTTGAAAGCAAGCAAACCAATTTTCAACCAGTTCCTTATCTTTTACAGCAAAATTGTCATAGTTGAATAGTTACATGATAAAAATGTATACAGCAAAGAACTTATGGTAAAACTACCTAGAAACATGCACAGTAACCATTCACTAGTTAAGTGGAGTCAGGGTTAACTACAGCTAAGGTATTATCAACTCCAGCCTGTGCTCTCATTCTCTCTCACCTAAGAGGAAAAAACTATGATGATCACCTGTGAAGTTCAGACCAGAGGCATAAAAATCACTAAAAGACTCATACCAGTCCTTGGACTGCAGGATGCTTTTCCACGACTCACCATCACCACCACATGACTAACGGCCTATTTATGCCTGTTGTTTTTACCTGAGACATCATGTCTAGTTAGCAAGGGAAAAAAGACAAAGTAAGCCAAAGGGTAAAAACAGAATTTAAAGAGACAGAGCAAGCACCATAACCAGATATGGCAGGAGTATTAAATACCAGATTAGGAATTTTAAAAAAACTATGGTTGATGTGCTAAGGACTCTACAGATAAAATAGATAGCTTGCCAGAACAGATAGTTAGCAAAGAAAGAAATCCTAAGAACCAAAAGAAATGCTAGCATTTAAAAAGCACTCTCAAATATAAAGCATGTCTTTGAGGAGCTCACTTGTGGACTGGACATAGCTGAAGAATCCCTGAGCTAGATCAATAGAATTCTCAAAAACAAAAACAAAAAAGAATAGAATTTTCAAAGACTATCAAGCAGCTACAAAATATACAACATAGGTATAATGGGAATACCAGGAGGAGAAAAAAGAGAAAATGAACAGAAGAAATATTTGAAACAATAATGATTGAGAATTTCTTCCAAATTAATGTCATATATAAAACAACAGATCCAGGAAGCTCAGAGAACAGTAGGATAAATGCCCCCCAAAACATCATACAGGCATGTCAATTATAACAATGTACCACTTTTCGGGGATATATTGAAAATGGGAAGTTTGTACCTATGAGGTGGGAGCAGAGAGTACATGGGAAATCTCTGCACCTCCCCCTTAATTTTACTATGAACATAAAATTGCTCTAAAAAATAAAGTCTTCATTTTAAAAAAGGATGTTGGAAACTGCATATTGCATCCTATTCTTAAAATTACAAGATAAATTAACTTGTAAAATAACTTGACCGCAAATTCCTTTTCCTCCCATAATCCATAACTTCCCATAGAAGTTACAGTCTATGAAACACATTTTGGAAAATACTAACCAAATTCCATATATGACCCTTAAGAAAAATTTAAAAATCTCTTAAAACTTGTCCTATAATTACAAATCTATAAAATAAAAGATTTGTATGAAAATGAATTAGAAATTTATAAATAAATTATAAATGCTAATTTATTTCATAGTTGAAAATGTTGGGGAAAGTATTGAGATCAAAATGTTACAACTTTTACAAGTATTTGTTTCAGCATCTTTCAAAAATAACACAGCTACCTACTTTACATTCCGTATTTCTTAACCCAATTACTTGTTCAAATGATAAACAAATACCACTTCAGGTTAATCTCCTTCCTCTCTTACTGTATTCAAGTTACATCTCCTAAATCAAAGATTCTCTACCACTTGGTCCTGCCTTATCAATCTGATCTCCAGCTACTTTACTCAGTTAATTTTCCTAGTCCGTGACCACCAAACATTCTAGATCTATGGTCCTAGGACATGTTTTTTCTCCACATCGTACCTGAGGTTCATTCTTTTTGTGTATATGTCTCTTTTCCTGAAGCAGGTGATCAGCTGCTCAACAACTGGGAAAAAAAAATAACTATACATGTTTATAACCTCAGCAGCTAAGATGGCACATGTCTTGGTGGCTCTCCTTGTTTTGCCTCAGTCATCAATCTCAATCTGTCTATTATTCACATCAGAAGTAGACCTGAGATCAGTGCTACATGTACTCTCAGAAGCCAAGATAGGACCTGACTTCATTGTCCTTTTTGAACCCATCACTCATCTGGCTGCTTATGGTGAACCGATATTCTTTTCCCTGTCTGGACATCTACCAGATCACACATGGATAGAGTCAGCCAAGTATATCTACCAAGAGGCAATGGCATGGGACACTAAATTTGCACAAAATAAATAAGATTCAAAATTCTACATGAGTGGAGTAACCATATAGTTAAGCATTTAAACCGGACACTGCAGAAAGAGAGGACTGCTATTCATCATTAAACCAAGACAACAGACAGGAACTGTAACGTATCAGCGACCCATTCTATATGCTAACTACTCTTGCTTATGACAGAAGTTGCACATCACAACTCTCAAGAAGGACCAGGCCACATATACTTTCTCCTTTTATTCACTCATTTAATAAATATTTATTCAATACCTTCTGTGTTCCAGGTATTTTGCTAGGCACTAAGATGAAAAAATAAGACAAATGCAGTCCTTGCCTTTTGGCAAGAAATTGAAAATGGGAACAAACACACAACTTAATAAATCACAAACTGTGATTTTAAATGCTTTAAAGGGAACAAAATCTGTGGAAAACAGGGGAACCCCGTGAGACAGCCTGATCAGGAAAGAATTCTTTAAAGTGGTGACTTTTGAACTGTGACTTGAAAGCTGGGTCAGATTAGCCACAGGAGTGGCCGAGAGGTGGGAAGGAGAGAGCATTCCAACTCAAAGCACAGCAAGTGCAAAGACCCAGGGGTGGACAAGGTTGGCTAGTTTAAGTGAGAAAGTAAAAAAAGATGTGTTAGCTCATAGTTTGGTGAAGAAAATAATAAATATCTAGAGCCAACTGAAGAGGCAAGAAATCTTGCATTCATTATCTAAATTCTCTAGTGAAAGGACATTATCTGAATTCACTAAATTCTCTAGTGAAATTCTCTAGTGAATCTTAACAGCCAAAGCATATAACAGAATTAATTCAGTAAGCATTTACTCTCTGCACTCTTCTAGCACAAGCCCACTAAAAGAATAGATTAACTCAAATATGGAGTTAGTAAGCCCCTACTGTATTCATTTCCTCCTTTATCACCATGACATAAGGAGGAAGGTGGAAAGAGAGGACATACTGCAGTCAAACAGCCCACACCACAAGGCAAGCTTCCTCCCTGGGTGTCATTGCAGATAACTGCAAAACTGGGGTCCTTTGTCACGTTCTTCTGCATTTTCCAAAGTCCTTCTGGTTCGTGCATTTTCCAAGTGACCGCCACATGGAGAAAAATTCTAGACAAACATCTAACAAGATGTAAAATTAAGACTCCACAATTATTGATGGGGAAGCAGAATACATTTCTTCTACCAAAAGTTTGATGACACCTAACATTTAGTTGGATACATACTTCTAAGTGTCAGGGATTTCATCAAGAAGAAAAGAAAGCACAAATCCTGGGAAATAGAGGTCAGAGTAAAGCCATTTTTAAATTTTAAAAAATAAACAGTGTTAAGCCTAAACATGAATTAGTTTAAAAAGAGAAGTGACTCCAGCCTAATTTGGGGGTCCAAGAAAACACTGAGCCTTATTCTAGTGTTTTGGGTTCAGCAAAATACATTTTTCCAAACGTTTTCCCCCTTAATTCGGAAAAGGCATGCATATTTCAAAGGAAATTTAATCCATATGTTTCTGATTCATTTACACTTAATTCATCAAAATGTTGTTTTGTAAGAGTTATTTGGTGTCCAAGAAGTCTTATAAGACTCTTCTCTTTGAACCAGAAAACCTTGTGCTGCCAGAACTAAATGGAACTTTATACGCAAAAAGAGTAGGACCTGGTGTTTTTCTCAGAAGTTTGGCCTACAAACTCAACTCTACTGCTCGAGTGACGAGGTCAAGCATAGTAGGTAATGCTGAGAATTAGCAGGGCGCCTTCTGCAAGATAAGAAGAAAACTGCCAAACATCACTTTTCTGTGAAACAAACTCATCATCCTATTATTGAGAAGCAGTTTTTGTTTTTATTTTTTTATTGTGGAAAAGCTTCCAATGTTTCAACAAGAATATGAAAGCCTTTGGTCCTTACCATGGATTGTTATACTTAGTTATTAACCATGAATAAATATGTTATTTTATAAAACAATAGCAAAAGTGTATTTCCTCTGGTATTTCAAGCATTTTGTTATACAAATTGGGAGCTTCCTCGATGCCTTCATGCATTTCACTACTTGTTTTGAACCTTGAGAATGTTTTTTTTCTTAATAATTGATGTTCAACTTCTCCACTAACCAGTAGGCCTTTTCTCTTTGGATTTGTACTTGCTTGACTTCCAAGACTTCAGATATTGGTTCTTCTGTCTTCTTTCTTTTTTTTTTTTTTTTAATAAGCATGCAAAGTCTCTACATTTAAAGCCATATTATCCTGTGATGCATTTACTGTGCTTATTAACTTGATTGTGCATATATTATGGCAACAGTTCAAGACATCTTTTTCAGTGATCCAAACATCATGATGCAGTTACAGGGCTATCCCTTGATAGATGTGGGAAAGCCCACAGACTCTTGAATGACAATGAGACACAGGGATCTAAAAATACAGACTTCATCAGATTTAAAATGACTATGAAGATTTCCTATGATGGAAACCATGAAATAGTTCAGTGAGAATAACTTGAGTAAAATATTAAGCAGTAACAAAAGTGGTTGCTGTTAATGTTTTAAATAATCAATTTAAACCAAAAAAAAGTTATTTGAAAAAGTGTACGCTCTATAAATCTGTATTTAATACTATTATGGACCCTCATTTATTGACATTCAAGTGACATAATTTCTTTTAAGTCTTTTTAAAATATAAAATATTAGAGTGTTACCTAACTTAAATAAATCTCAATTTACTTTGAAGAGACTTTTCCAATTATCTGCACAAAAGTTTTTACTCAATACAACCTTTAAATTTAATGACAAGGGTTGGTGAATACAGGAATTCATTGACAATTGAGTAGGCAAATGGCATTTTTTTCAGTCCCAAAGGGTTTCACTCTGTAGTACAAAGTAAAAGATTTGGAGCTTACAGAACTACCTTATCACATCCTCATAATCATAAAAGAAAAAGAGCTATCTACAAAGTGAGCTTGGATGAGACCCCAGCTCTACCACTTAGGAGCCATGCTCCACTTAGGCAATATTTTTTATTAAATCTCTATTAGCCAGTTGCCTCATTCATAAAATATTACTCCTGCTTCAAAGAGCAAAGAATTAAAAAATATATTTACATTAATATTAGCTGGTAAAATAAGCAAATGCCCAAATATATAATGACTTCAATGTGATAAAAATTAATTTCTCACACACACATAAATGGGTATTCCAATCTTAAATGGGTGTTCCTGATTGTAGGGATTCCTGCAGGAATCCAAATGCTTGAAATACCAGAAGAAATACACTCTTGCTATTGTTTTATAAAATAACATATTTATTCATGGTTAATAACTAAGGATTCCTTCAGGATTCCTATTCCAAGCAGGAATATTGGAACCAAGGTTCTTTCCATGTTGTAAACCCACCCTTGTCAGTGTGCTATTCCCAAGATGGATGTACTGTCTACAAAAGCCAGCAGAAAAGGAATGAGATGAAGCATCACACCTGGGATGGCTCTGGGGACTAGACCTGTTAAGTAGAACCCATTGTTTTTCTCATTCCACTGGCAGGAAGCAACACACACAGCCCTAGTAAGAAGAAGAAACAGAATAGGAGAAAAACAGTCACTTTGCCACATGTAAAGTACCTCACACTCTTCCTGTCATGATGTAAGTGCTCAATAAATGCTGACTGTCGCCATTACTACAATAATGTTTCTCTTAAATGAAGACATCTAGCTTGGGAACACAAACCACATTGCTAGGACAGGTGAACACATATTTTTCTACATATTTATTATTCTATGTGGCCGAAGGAAATTCATACATATTCAAACTTTAAAATACAAGCGTTTTCTAGAAAAACTTTACTCTGCTTAATGGCTTTTAGAGAAAAAGCTTACTATACTTAATGGTTAGAGATATCAGATATGGTTTTAAATAAAAGACTCGCTAGCTCAGTACAGTATACTCTTTAACAGTATTATGGGAAAAGGAGGCCAGTGGGTGCCATATTGTGGGTGTGGAGTGTGAGAACGTGCACCTGGTGGGGTGTGATCCTGTGTCTCTGAGGCACATACAGTGTTGTAAACCAATGTTCCCTCGATTTAAAAAGTCTTAATTAAAAAAAAAACACTCAAAACATACTAATAATAATACACTAATAAAAAGAATCAAATAGGCTTTCATTAGACTTCAGATGGTCAAAGATCTAAACTTAATTGGCTAGAACAAAATCCTTAGACAGTTGCATTTCAAATACTCTAACAGCCAACTTCAAGCGGCTGTCCAAATTCCTTTGCTGTACTATCATCCTGCTGCAAAGCATCAGCTGCCATGTTGTACAAGCTCAAAGCTGTTTTGCTGTATGCCTAAAATTCACATTGTATTTTTGTTTTCTATCATGGAATAAGACTCATGCAGTATACCATATCTTTACATATTTCTCTGCAAGATTTAAAACTATACATATATTTCAAGAGCAATGTGGGAAAACCTATAAAAAGACCATCTCTTTCTTGGTAAAAAAAAAAAAAATACATTTGAAAACATCTAAAGTAAAAGAAAAGTTCAAGATTTTTCAGAGTCTGTCTGGTTCTAATGGTAAAGCATTGCCAATCCACAGGGCAGATTTCAGCAGCTTTAAAAAGAGTTAGTTAATTAAAATCACCCTTCTTTTAACTTGCCTCTTTTTCTGTCTCTTTAGTTGGCTCAACTTGTCCATTAGTATAATATTAAACAAATGAAAACAAAAGGAAAAACACAGCAAGTTTCTTTCTATGCATATTTCTAAGACCAGGCAGTATATGCTCCAAAACCATGTCTACAGAGCCAAAATTGTTGGGAAAATAAAGCAGCATTTTTAGCTGATTGAAAACTACTTGAATTCAATGCTTGTTTTACATACCAAAAACAAGTCTTCTCCTTGCAGTATAAAAAGTAAGAGCAAAGCAGACCTCACTGAAGCACAGCACTCTTTTCTACAGACAAGACTTTGAGAGGCCTCTGAATTATACCCCCAAAATCAAGGTTCTTCCTAATTCTCTCAGGCAATGTCTAGAAAGGTCTCTCATAATTTTCCCCCAATAACTTGTTAATCTTGGAAAAATTAAGCTTTCCTGAATGTCCCCAACAACCTTGGATTTCTGATCATGTGATCACAAAAAGCAATACACTCTGGCTTTCATTAGTTTGAGGACATCTGCAAGTAAAACTTCCAACACAAAACAATCTCAGTGGCTGATCTTGTTCTCTCATCTGGACAGAACCGTGTTAGTGTCAACAACTGCAGTAAACAGCATGGCTAGAGCTAACGTAAACATTTCAGAAATCATAAGCTTAATATCCTTGTTCAGAAGTTGGCCCAAGCCATGACTAAACTCTTCTGCACTCTAGACCGCAGGCTAGAGACTGACTTTGATATATTTCCAAAAAGAAAGTGTATCCAAACCTGTACACTGGGAGAAAAGTAAACTTTCCTGGCATTGGAAGGAGATGTGACAATAGGTAAGTTTGGTGGATGGATACATGCAGAAGGTGGAACACAGAGCAGTGATGCCCTGCCTGTAGCTGGTCAGAGACATTCTGTGGGTCCGTCCCACTATTATTAAAGTCAACTCATAAAACTAGATACTGTTTATTTCTGCGGTGGCAGTTCAGCTCTAGCTCCTCCTCTAGCCACTTTTTTTTAAAATAGCTCCATGCCATTCCCATTATGTGCAGACTTTCTTTAGACCCAGGGCAAGACAACGGAAAAACAAACCTAAACAAAAACAAACGGAAACAAAATACTTTGGGTTTACTTTATAAACATGCCAGCCACAAGGTAAATCATTACCTTCAAATAAAGGAATAATTAGCGGGAATACTGTGCCCAAGATAGAATTGTCATTTATAAGATCATTATATTCCCTTTAGACTTCTTTATCTGTAGTTCTATGCAGACAAAGGTACTTTGGAGCTTTGTGTTTATTTCCAAAGTTAATTCCATGGTAAGGAAGAATCATGGAATAGCCCCTACTTCATGGTGTCTTCAATGACACGCTTCACCTCACAGAACTGGATCAAAATTATTAGACCCTAACCCCTATTTACAGGTTCCCTAAGTTAAAAGCATAGGAATGCTCTCTCCTTTCTTCATGGTTACATATGGAGAGCCCTTTCCGACTACAAAATTACCTTCTATTGGACCTATTGCTATTGCCCACCACAACCTCATAAGATAGACCAGCAGAGATTATGACCCACACTTGGCAGGCATTAAGTGTCAGAGCTGAGTTTGCATGTAGGGCATCAGAGCCTAATCCCTGTGTTCTTTCCACTATACCCTACTATCTGGACACAAATAAGAGGAACCAAATTATAATCATCCTGTTAGAGATCTGATCCTTGTGACCTTTTCCTGATTTATTGAGACCCAGGGAGGGGAAGTGGCAGGAGCATGCCCAGAAAATGCATAAAGCTGTTCATTTTCATCTTTCACAGACAACCTTTTCCAGAAATCTATGATAAAGACTAAGGAACACTATTAGGCATCTATTTTGTAGACTTTACATTATCTCCTCAAAAACCCATCATAGTTCCCCAAATAAGCATGATTATGTTTTTCATGTATATGTGATAAAGTAGAATCTAAAGAGAAACAAAATATTTTCTTTAAGATCATCTAATTGCAAGATAGGGTCTAAACCGCATGTGTCTGAAGTTAGAGTCCATGGTTTTTGATTATACAACCATAACTCACAAAGACTGTAATTTGTACTTAAAATCAGCTAAGTTAAGAAGAATCAGAACTTCTCACACTTCTTCAGTGTCTTGTCTGCTCATCACCTCATTCTAGATCTTGTTCTCTCTCTGTAGTTAGAACTATAATGATTTTTCAGGATAACACTTTGTTGTAATTGTCTTCAGTCTGGTGGACGCCATATTCAACTAGTATTTGCTGAGCTAGCTCCAACTTTGATCAAGCAACATCTCCTCTTCCTCAGTCTGAAAGTCATTTGTCTCCAATCACCAATCTCAATTCCTCCCTAACTGGAAAATATATTTTGTCAAGCCCACCTATCAGTGAAGGTTTTCTTATTGCAAATAACAGAAGCACCTCAAATTTGCTCGGGCAAAAAAGGGAATTTATTGACTCATATCTACAAAAAAAATCTGCAAATTTAACATAACTTACAATCCTGGCCCAAAAGTAAGCCCTTTCAAAGGAAATAGTTATTGAAATCATGCATTTTTTGGTCACAAAAAAAAAAAAAAAAAAACAGAGGCTTAATTTTTAGTTTCATCAAAAATTTGTCCAATTGTTAACTCTGCAGTTGAAAATATAGTGAAAAATAAATGCTAGCTTTTCATTTTGTTTTTTTCCTAAGGAGCATCTATTTTTTGCCAATTGAAATGCCCTAATACAGGTGGTAGCCTCTGGGTCTTCCTGGAACTGTGGTTCTTGGCCTTGGCCTATCAGAATCACCTGGGAACCATTTATATAAAAATTAATGTCACTCTTCCTTCACCCCTGCAACACCAGACCTCTTAAATCAGAAACCTGGTAACTGGGGCCTAGACAACAATATTTCTTAAATGCTTGCCATATGATTCCAAAGGGCAATGGGGGTTGAAGACTCATCTTCTGTCTAGTACCTACACTATCCCATCTACTCAGCCACAATCTCAGCAGTTCTCCCCAGTGAATGGCAAAGGTAAAGAAAGCTAATTTTGGTTACTAAAAGATGAAGAAATCATTAACAGAAAATTTCAGAAATACTTATTATTCTTACCAAATGTGGAGATGATTCTTGACCATCATATCCAACAACAATTTGCAATTTCATAGCAAAGATCTCTTCCCAACCATTAAATTCTGGAACCTTCATATGTGTCCTCCATTCTTTGTAGGCTTTTCTTAGTTATTTTGTGTTCATGAAATTATCCAGGGATTATTTACCAGTATCCATAGGCTTTAAGAAAATATGAATTGGAAGTTTAAATTTGTTTCCAGGTAAAAAAAGATAGAATTGAATGTATGGTATTCTGCCTTCAAATACCACAGGCAGTTGAGAGTTCACACCATGAGCTGTTTTGAAGCAAAAGGCAAATCGCTTGAGTTATTAAAGAACAATTATTTTAAAGAACTTGTTAGTGAGCCATATGAAATGACAGGCACAATAAAATTGACCATTTGTCTTTTTTATAATTAAAGATAATGTGTGGAGGGTCTCCCCGGTGGCACAGCGTTTGAGCACTGGACTGCAAAGCTGCCCACAGCCTCTGCAGTGCCGGTTCAATCCCCGGCCACCAGTGAGGGTCCCACATAGTGCACAGACCTCTCCTGCCGTGCCCGCTGCTCCCTCATCAGTGTACTTCATCAGTCTGCCTGTTCTGTTCCCTGCTCTGGCTCTGGTGAATCCTCTTATCCTCCTGCACTTCTGACTATACCCAGTACTTGTATAAATAAATAAATAAATCTTTAAAATAAAAAAATAAAGATAATGTGTGCAGAGAAGTTCAATTCAGAACACTTAGACAAATAGCTGTTTAGTGTTGCTTTATTCAAAGGTTATTGGTGACAAAAAAAAAGCATTAGAGCATTTTGTGGAATAAGGGGATCATTTGCTTTGACTGCACTGGATGAAACAGACTTAAAAGGTAACAATGAATTACTTTTATTTTCTACTGACCAAAAAAGGAATGGATTGGCTGTCATCCTATTCTTCACTTACCTTGACTCCGTAGCCATCACTGACACATGAAGGAAAGCTATGTCTTCAGAATCAATGACTTGTTCTCTCTGTGGCCCAATTGGCAGAAAATAAAAATAAACAAACACAAAAACCTCTTATTTTGCAATATTAGCAAAGAAAACAGTGACCTTCCACCTCCTACCTAATCTACCCCCAATTGCTGCTTTGACATTATGCCTAGTAAAATGAAAAAAGGTTTTCAAAAGAAGGAAAGAAACATCTGCTTGGACCTCAGATTCCCCTCCAAAGCAGAAACCAAGCCTGTAAAGGTTACATGTTTCAACGAGCCACGCAAGACTAAGGAGAAAGTTCAACTGCTTATCCCACTTGACCTTGGCTTTAACACAGGATCACGTTGATCCTGATGGAGAGATTAAACCGCCAAGTCCAGAACTGCTCACCAAGCAAATTCACAAGGGGAGTTCTAAGAGTTCTTTGGCACTCTTGTTTCATATGGAATTAGCAGGGACGATCCCAGGCAACAAATGTAGCAATATTTTAACTCAGTGTGCAAAATTTCAAAGATAAAGCCTGAGATTGGAAGCCATACTGAACTTTTCAAACACTGCTTTCCAAAGTTGGCTTTGTCAAGAAAATTCAGGCACATGTGAGGACTATTGAACAATTTCTTTAAGAAGGGGGGAAAGTGAAGGTCATTAGGACCATGAGAGGCAAAGGATATGGGGGGGAGAGATGACAAACCCCAAAACATTTTCTTGTATATTACATATCCCTACTCTAAATTGCAACTTTGTGTCATCTTTGGTGAAAATCACTTTCAGAGTACAGAAAAATGGCACATAAATGGTCCTACCTTTTCTCAATAGAGACTAACACAGTTTTGAACACTAAATCAGATATAGAAAATTCAAATATAAACTTTTGAAAATCTGGCAGAAAGATTAGAACAAAGGTCTATGCAGGTCGACTAGCCCATCTCTTAAATCGCCCTAGTAGAAAGCAGCTTAGACTAATGACCTGGGATAGTGGATTCCAGCCCCACTTCAGTCACCTTCTGACTGCACCTCAGCCAAGCTTCTTAGTGTTCTGTGGCCTTAAATTCTTAATGAGTAAATAAATAGCTTACTGTAAAGGAATTCTAGAACCATGGTATTTGTAGATGTTATGAAGGTTGTGCAAAACTACTCATGAGTATATGTCTCCATATTCAAATCATTTTTTTCCTGATAAGGCCAACTCATATTGGTTTCTTCTTCTTACCTGTTCAGGCTACTCATTAGCTCTCTCACTGATCTCTTAAATTAGCTCAGTATTATTCAATTGCACTAATGTTTTCTTGATGAGATTTTAAATTTCATAAGTTTCAAAATAACTTTTTGATCTTATCTCTTACTGAAATTAAGAGGGTTGTGCACATGGTAGTTGTTTGCATGCATTTTTTGGGTAGCTGAATGAATGAATGAGTGAATGAATGAACAAATGAGTGAATGAATGTTAGGCACTTATTAAGTATCAGGTTACTTTACCATTCACTATTGTTAGAAGTGGATCACAAAAATAAGCCAAGAGAAACATGAATTTCTAGAAAGTCGCATCTAGTCATTAGACCAAAAAGTTACACTTACTATATTTTTTAGACAGTAAAAAAAAAATTCATAGCCTACTTTAAAATTCCCATGTCATCATTGTTTTGACAGTCACAAAAGTTATTTATATAACTTTATTTTATATATAAAAATATATTAAACTATGTATTTGTGTATCTTAAAAACATATAATGAAATAAATCAATGAATTGAAAGGGTAGTTGTATCTTTTTTAGTCCTCTTATTTTCTAGTATTTCTTGGGTCTTCATTTTATTTTATTAATTAATATACAAATTCTTAATTCTAATTATATCACCATTTTCATAGACTTAAACCATCATGCTTGTCCTGTTACTATTAAAACATAGTTCAGCACAATTGGCATAAATTTATTTGCCATCTTTTTAAAAGTATGTGCTATTTTCACTCATTTCGCATGACATACGTACTAAAGAAAAACTTTTAAGGGCATTGAATACAGGAATTAATGCATTTTTGGATTTTTCCAGTATTCCTGGCTCTTGTGGTCAGACATTTTCAGTGTTTGTCATACCAGGAAAATGCTTATGTCATAAGATTAGACTGCAGAAATGATTAGTTAGCCACTATAGTCAAAGGAGAAAATAAGAGCCTGTAGCATTGGAAAAGTCTTGCAACATCACCAACAAGAGTCCTTTCCTACCAGCATATGGAAAGCTTTCTTATTTGCTAATTAGACTCTACTCTCCCTCTGCTCTTTACCACACACTCACCAATTTTATCCTACAAATAGCCTCAATTAGTTTTTCCTCTGCTAATAGGTAAAGAAACATGGCACACAATTTTTTCTCCTAGATTTTGGTTATCAGGTTTCAAATATATCTGGTTATATTTGAAAGGGAAGCACGCAGAGAAAAAGCAGAGAGAAATAAAACAAATTCCTAAGAGAAAAAAAGTCACAAGGCAATAAGGACCACAAATTAGATGAGCAACAAATATGACAGCCTTGTGCTTAGTACTAGGTATTCAGTCAGTGGCTGGGATTCAAGGAAATAAACATTTCTTTCACATGCGGTTTTCAATTCCTGTTAGGGTTTACTATCACAAACTTTTATTTTGACCAAAATGTATTTTTTTAAGTATTTGTTCATCAAGTCTAATCACAACAAAGTCATTAGAAAGCCCCTAGTCAATTGAATCCACTACAAGTTAAAAACGCACACACACACATACACATACACACACACAATTTTTAAAAGGTCCTTTTGTCGCTAGGACTTTGTTTTGGAAAGATTGTCCCTTTCCCCATATCCCTACCTTAAAAGGACAATTTTAATGCTAAGTGTCCCAGCTAAATAGGAACAGTGATAAAGACAGTCAAACAGAAATCAAAGCCAACAAGACTAACACACAGCACACACTAGCCCTTCCCAGCCTGTCATTACTGAGTTCGGCCTGGCCCACCAGCAGTATGTGGTGCTTGCCAGCTGAGGCTCAC
The DNA here is from genome assembly GCF_014898055.3 of Talpa occidentalis. NCBI lineage: Eukaryota > Metazoa > Chordata > Mammalia > Eulipotyphla > Talpidae > Talpa > Talpa occidentalis. The sequence goes on from NW_023604972.1 coordinate 117,008,571, forward strand.
AGTACTCAAGCTGTAAGCCTGAACTCCAGGCAAACTGATAGAGAGAAGTGACCCCAAGAATGGGATCATACCTGTGATGTATCTTCTGGCCTTAACTATGAGAAATGTTGACTGGAGGAGTAACACAGAGATTGAAAAAGCAGAGCTGTTAGGCATATTTATCAAATTGGCTGAAGTTTGATATGACAGAAACAGCATGTTCTGCTATTCAATGAACCCACTGGTGTAAATACCACTCAAGCAGCCCGTGAACTCCAGTGGATATCTGTTTATTTTGCATGTAACAGAGAGAAGAGGCTTATCTGACATTTTTGCTCTCAAGTACAGAGAAAAAAACTTAACACTGAATGGTCCTGACACAAAAAGGAAAGAAAGCAGTTGCTTGAAACCAAAAATGTATCTCTGAAAAATCACTTAAACTAAAGCATTATTTTATTGACCATCAACTGGAATCCTTTGTATGGGATTATATTTGGTTGCTCTCCAGTTAAATATATATGAACTCATTATTCACTTAGAAAATGCAGTTTAAGAATAATTTTAAGCAGCAATGTTATGATTTAGAACAACTAAACCTCATGTAGACTAAAAGTTTCCAGAAAATATAAATTATTTCCAAAGAATAGCTCTTCATTTTTCAAAGGAAATTATGCAACCTTCTGTTTCTCTGAAAGTAAATGAAATCCCTTAGCAAAAGTGAAGTAGACAGCTGAGAGAAATGAGCAGTCAAGCATGTGTATAGGGAGTATAAAATGGTACAACATTGGTGTAACGCAATTTGGCAATGATTATCAGAAGACTTACACATTTTTTAAACCTTGTCATTTATTTCACTTCTAGAAATTTTTCCAAATAAGGCAGAACAAGAATTATATGGAATAGTATTCATTGTGGAGTTAATCTTAATATCCAAAATAATGATGGGCCTCCCTGGTGGGGCAAGGGGTTAAGACGCAACCTATGAAGCTGTCCACAGCCACTGCAGCATGAGTTCGATCCCCGGCCAGTCAGGGAGCAACCCACATGGCGCAGCAGACCTCTCCTGACTCGCCCGCTGCTCCCTTCAGCAGTGTGCTTCAGTCAATCCACCTGTTCTGTTCCCCATTCTGTCTCTGGTGAATCCTCTCACCCTCCTACTCCTCTGGCCTGTACCCCAGTTCTTGTTTGCATAAACAAATAAATCTCTAAAAAAAATGAATTTGTTAAGTAACTATGCTACATCCATTAGGATAGAACATCATCTAATTGTTTAAAAAGATATATAGGAAAAACATTTAATAGCATTTGAAAATGATCTGGATTTTCTGTCAAATGAAAAAAAATAGGTTATAAAAGAATAAGTATGATAAAATCATGATTTTTAATTTATATAAATGCATAAGGAAAAGACAGTACATAACCCATAGATCAGCACTGTTGAGTAGGAATATGGCATAAGCCACATATATGTGATTTTTAATTTTCTAATATCCACATTGAAAATGTAAGAAGAAACAGATGAGATTCATTTTAATCATAGATTTTACTTAATTTCAGTATGTAATCAATACACAAATTATTAATTAGATTTTATTTCATTTCAGTATGTAATAAATACAAAAATTATTAATTATATTTTTTATATTCATTTTTCACACTGAATCTTTGGAATACAGTGTCTGTTTTACACTGCAGCATGTCTCATTTCAGACTAACCACAATTCAAGTATTCAATAGCCAATGGGGCTAGTGGCTTCCAACCAAGCCATAAACTTCAAGAATTAGGGATTTAGACAAATAGACAACAAACAAGAACAGATAGGTAATGTAAGCAAAAAAATTTAAAATCCAAGAAAAAAATCAAAAGAAATACTAGAAATCAAGAATGTTGTTAGAGAAATGAAGAATATGAATCATAGGATACTAAAGTGATGAAAATGTTCTTTCACTTGTAGTATAAAATGAATGAAAATAAATTGTTACTGCATTTTCTTTTCTCTTCCAAATTTTAGAGTTTTTAACCATCCATTTTGATTAAGTCATCAACAGACAGATTTTTCCCAGATCCCTTTGACTTTTCACGATAGAATTAAACATGCTTATAAAAGTTTTAGTATTTTACAAGATTTTAAAATACTTTAAGTAATTTTTTATTGTTTTGACATTCAGATTCATAAATGCAACTAGAAATATAATCAGAGCAACCTGAAACATTTGGATTCACTTTGAAACTGCTATCACAGACTATTTCAGAAAGGAGTTTCCTTGTGGGTCAAAAGAAAGAATTCTAGAAACCCAAACACAATGACTCCTTCAGACAGTTGGAGTTGAAACATCAAGTCAATGCATTTCATGGAGATTGACAGTGTGAAAATTTTCCATAATCAGAACTTTTTCCAACCACAATCAGAATCTCTTAATCAAAGTGGTGGTGCTATGAAAAGAAAAAAGAGGAATGCCTTTAACTAATGTCCACAATTAATCTGGAATTGTTTGCCACAAATGGTTGCTATAAAATTTCCTAGGTTGGTCAATGTGGCTTGCAAAGTATTAACCCGAGAAAAGTGCCTAAAGAATGCAGAAATGGACTTGTAACAGCAATGTTTAACATTGCCTGGCCCTCTATGTTGCTAGAACAGACCAAATCATATCTCTGCCACATCCCTGGAAGTCTCCAGTCTAGAAAATCAGGCAGTTGGCAGTTTGTTGACTAAAACTGGAGTGATCTGAAAGTAGACTTACATCTTCATAGAGAGCCCACATTGTCATCACAGATTCAGCCTTCTCACTTCCTTCCAATTCCCCTGGAATAGCTTAGGCTATTCCCTTAAGATAGTTAGGCACGTTCAGGAGAATTGAATAAGCTAAAGACTATCTGAAAATAAAAGCATTGTTAACCAGTTTATTTAACTATTTTGTTAAATAAAAACTTTATCATACAGTCTGGTTTTTGCTTCAATAGCCAAGATTAGATCCATTACCACAGACAAGTTTTGATACATGGTGAAATGGAGATTGACCTGTGTGGTGTGACTTAAGGATTTCTGGGAAAATCAATATCATCACTTGTGACTGAAAAGTCAACTCTAAAGACCAGTTCTCCTTGTCTTACTTTATAATGAAACTTTTTAATATATATTATTTATTTATGCATACAAAAACTGGGGTGTAGGTGAATGGTGCAGTGGAGGGTAGGAGAGTGGTAAAAGGATTCACCAGAGACAGAATGGGGAGCAGAACAGACAGATCTACTGAAATACACTGCTGAGGGGAGCAGTGGGCAAGACAGAAGAGGTCTGCCATGCCATGTGGGTTAGCTCCCTGGCCTGGATCTAACTCATGCCTCAGTGAATGGCGATAGCTTGATAGCACTGAGACTTTAATCCCTGCGCCACCAGGGAGGTCCTAATCAAATGTTCTTGAGACAACTAACAACATGTCGCTACATTACATAGTGAATGAATTCATCAAACCCTTATCCTCAACTGGAAATGACCATTGAATGTACCAAATGAATCTCCAGAAACTGACCCAAAAGAAATTGAGGTGTATGAATAACTTGACAAAGAATTAAAATAACTGTCATAAAGATGTGCATAAAAATAATGCATAAGCAAAATGAGAAATTCAACAGAAATTTTGAAGAATGCAATAAATGAACTGAAAATAGTGACTAGAGAGTTTCAACATTTACTTGATCAAACAGAAGAAAGAATCATGGATCAAAGACAAGTCATTTGAAATTATCTAGACAAGAAAAAAAGATTGGGAAAGAATGAAAAGTCTAAGATGTTTAGGGGTCACCATCAAAAGGATGAATATACACATTATGGGATTCCCCCAAGTAAAAGAGAGAGAGAAAGAGGGCAGAAATCTTATTTAAAAAAACAGTAGTTGAAAACTTCCCAAATCTGAGGAATGAAATAGACATCCAGATTTAAGGTCACAATAGAAACAAATACAAGCTATTCAAAGAAGTCTTTGAAAAGTCAAAAAAAAAAAAAAAGACAAAATTGAAAGCAGCAACAAGACAGAAAACCATCAACTATAAAGGGAATCCCTTAACACTATCAATGGACTTCTCAGCAGAAACAGCATATAGAAGGAAGTAGGTGACATATGGAAAAAGCTGAAAGAAAAAATTGCCAACTAATAATACTGTATCTGTCAAAGCTGTCCATCAGAAACAAAATAGAAATACTTCCCCAGATAAACAAAAGTTCACAGAGTTAATGACCAACAAAACTCCTTAATAAAAATGCCAAAGGCATTCCTTCAAGTTGAAACAAAGATGCTTAGCAACATGAAAGTATGTAAAGTATAAAGCTCACTGATAAACGCAAATGTAGACAAATACAGAATATTATAATACTATAATAATAGTGCATAACATACTTTTAATTCTAATATAGAAGTTAAAATACAAAAATATGAAAAGGATTATAGCTACAAAAACATGATCGTGTAAGCATAATATAAAACTATGTAAACTGTGACATCAATAACATAAAATGGGAGTAGTAAGTATGAGGGCTCTTGGAACAATTTAAGCTGTTAATAGCTTAAAATGAATTCTTATAATTATGCAATGTTTTATAAGTCACATAATAGATATAAAGAAAATACCTACATGAGATACAAAAAGGAAAATGAGAATGGAGTCAAAGCATATCATCACAACAAATAAACAAAAAAACAAAGAAATCTTATTTACAATAGCATCAAAAAAAAATACATAGGATACCAAGGAGGCAAAGGAAATGTACCTCTGTACAGCACTGGGTTTACAGTTAACAATGCTGTAATGCATTGTTAACTTAAAATTTTAAGAGGGTAGATCTCTTGTTATGTTTTTTATCACAATGAAAAAAATTATATCATCAGTCCCAAATTTCATGTTACAAAATGTCTATTTCCCTGAAATATTTTGGCATTTTTTTAGAACTCCATAAGGCTTTTCTCAGTACTTATTAATAGATCTATCTTCACTCTTTATTGATTGATAAATGCTCTTTACTTTTAATATAATTATCAAGAATCTTCATTCCCCTAAATACCTTCACAACCTTGGTCCCTTTGACTTTTTTTTTTTAATGATATAAACTGTAATAATAGTTCCTTTCTATTTGGATCTCGTTTGACATGGGACCAACAAACCGACAGCTTTAGCAGTTAGAAAGTTATTCTCATCAATCAAGCATTTGAATGCCTTTGTAGCTTGTAATATTCTGGTATATGTGGCAAAGAATCTCTCATTGTCATGGTGACTTAATGCTCATAGTGTTCTTTCAGATAATTTTGTCCATGTCCATGTCCAGGACACTGGTAAAATGTTTACCCTATGTCTTAAAGACAAGCTCTTGATTCAGTCCTTTTGTGCAAACTGCTAAGAGCTGGGCATGTCAAGCAATGGTCAACCTAATATTCAGTGCCATTTGTGGGCAGCTGTCCCTTTCCATCATTAAAGAGTAACAATTTTTAAAAGCCACACTTAGAAGTCTGTAAGCAGCGTTTCTCTTTCTTGTGTGCAAACTAAAGATGGTGTGAATTAATTCAAATTGATTTTGGCACATTCCCTAAACACAAAAGACCACTGCCATTGTATTCTGCAACTCTATGAATTGTGATGACTTTTGTCCACATTTCAGCATCACTGCCAACATGTAAGATAAAATCCCCCCATGATGATTAGCTTATCAGATGCTGGGAATGCTACAGTGGGTTTATCCAATTCCATCAGAATCTTTCTTTCCCATCAGTGCTTGTTATGGTCATGTGGTAAAATTAAACCACAGTAATATCTGTGTCCCATCACTCAATTTATGAAGAACAGAGGTTTCTACTCTACCCATGCTCATAAAAGTTAAGCACTTCTTTTCATGGAAATCAAGATGAAATCTCATGAGCAACTTACCATCACAGTGAGCTAAAACTGCATAAAATTCCTACGTGAATATGAAGTGCTCAGAAGAAAAATCTTTCAAAGAATGGAGCAAAATGGCACTCCTTCCCCTGTACTATATTCTGCATTTTTTGTTTTACATATTTCCAAAATATTAGAAATTATTTCCACAGAAGTTAATAAATTCTCAAAATCTCTTTCTATAGGTTCCCAAGATTTAATATTAAGATAAAGTCACCCCAAGAAAACTTCACTCTTCACAAAAATCCATTCATTTAGTTCCCTCTTTTTCTTAATATCACATTTCTAGTATCTTTAACAATATCACATCTATTTCAAACTTACTATAATTTTTCACATTTATTTACTAAATTATGTAAGTCTCATTTTCATCATTTGTTCATATATTCTGCTATTCAACATTTCTTTAGTCAAATAAATTAACCGTTAAGCCTTTAAGAAATATTAGCATTCTAACAAATTGTGCAAAGAGAAAGATGGTACATATAACAATATCCTAGTGGTATTTGTACAAATAATCTTTTTGAATAATTAGGTGCATAAAAAGAAAATTAAAATTTCATAGTATAAAATTTAGTGGAATTCCTTTATATTAAGAATCCATCTTCTCAATTTATATATTGGTTACCATTGCTCTTATGTTTTCTCAATTTTAGGAATAAACTTAGGCTTTGCACTAGTAGCAAAGTGCAATCAACAAACACCTCTATCAAAAAGAAAGAAAAAGTAAGATTTATATCCTTGAAAACAGATAATATTGCATTTTATAGCAGTGGATACACAGAGAGTTGGAGTAAATTATTCCCACCACTATGTTTTCTGGCTTCATCTGCTCAGTTCCATTAAAACAGAAACCAGTGCTATTATTGTGAGCTTTTATTACAGGGACTGCATTAATACAAAAATTACATTAAAATAAGCAGATTATGAAACAACTGAAATACATGGGTGAAGTGAATTGTGCACACACTAGGGCACCAAACAGTCCAACTTCCAAGTCCTTCAAGCAACATTGAGACTATTCAGGGATCACCGAGGAGAGAAGAAGGCTTATGGTAGAGAGTAAATAACCTTCATCTAGCAAACCAGAAAATTCAGGATAGATTTTCAAAATAAATAGGTGGAATTTCCAGAGAGGAATCTAAGAAGTTTCAGTGATCACAACAGTGAGATCAATAATGATCAGGCCATAGTACGACGGGGAATGGTGGGAATAGTAATTCTACACCTTTCAATTCTAACTGGAGAAATAATTTCCCAATTACTCAGCCTGTAATTTGTTATTCTTGAGACAAGGAGGAATCAAAAGCAGGAAGACCCTGCCTTTTGTTGCTGTTTTGTTTTTTGTTTTTGTTTTTTGCCATAGAGTACAATCCAAATTCAAATATAAAGTTTCAAACTAGGTGGACCTAGTTCACCTTTTGACCTTGGTCATAATCTTTTAATTTGGCCTTGATCTTAATCACCTCCATCCCCCCCCCAAAATAATAGAAGTAATTATTTAGTCCCTCTTTCAGCCTTCCAATATGTTGGAGTGAGTTCAGGATACCTTGACCTAACTGAATAGGTGATATAATTCTACACAGCACCCTCCAACTTATATTTAGTGCAAATATGAAACATCCAAGTCAGGTCAGAGATAGAATGGAGCTAAGGAATGGAGCAAATGAAAACACATCCATTGTAGCCCAATCACAAGTGATTTACTTATGCTGTAAGTGTTCTATTATTGGCCAGTATGTATATAAGATTACTCAGCATGTAAATGGCCCAGAGACTACCCTGATACTGACTTCAGCTACTGCCATTCTGACTTCCTAGAATGCCACAGCATCCCATGTCTAGTCTCCAACAACCCTGAATCCCATCTGGAATACCTACCACCCTAAGTGTTTTCATCAAAAAAAGCACTAATAAAAGGCAAACATCCAAAAAGTAACATTACTTCAAAGAACCCCACAACAACATTTGTCAAAGCCCAATCTAATGACTCTCAGGAATAAACACTAATATTTCATCTTTTTTCCAAGAGATTTAAGAGACTCCAGGAATTTTTAGATATTCCATATTGATACAGCTTGACCATAGCTATTGATAGATAAGATAATGACACACACACCGGTTTCAGTAAGATGAGATTCCAAGTTCCAAGAGTTACTATACCTAAGGTTGGCATCTGTGTATATGTTATATTTTAAAGTATAGTTCATAAGCCAGGGCTGCCTTATGAATTGACCATTATAGACACTGTGCCTAGGACTCACAATATTTTTAGGACCCCACAAAAACATTTTAATGTCTCTTAAAAATCAAGAAAAGAAAAAATAAACATTTAGGTTGAAGAAAATATTTTACTACATAATATTAACATATTCATCTTTAGATCAGCATAGTCATAAAATATATTTTTAATATTTTACAGAGGAAGGGATTGACAAAGAAAAAGTGGTTAGTCAGAACACAGCCCTGCGAGGTAACCAGAAAGAGCAAATGAAATGAAACTGAGAGGCACAACCTCTCTGGAAGTTAGGAATCACACAGGTAGACTGGCTGCACAGGCCCTCATTGCCAGGGGGAGCAACATAAAAGAATGATGTGCTGACATAAGGGGCAGACAGCCTTAGCGCTAACCACAACCACAGAGTGCAGACAAAGCTAATAATCCAATGGGGCATTTTGACAATTCTGTAATCTGCTTCCATGACATCCATACACCTTCACACTCACTCACAGTTCACACACAATGAAACTGGCCTCTGAAATCTTGGCCTGATTCTCAGCTTTTTTTTGCCACACCATTTTCCCTGTGCATCTTTACCTCTCCTGGAACTTGCAGCTTTGTATTGTATGTAATTAGACTTCTTTTTCATGGCTTTGCCTCCATAGTCAGATGGCTGAATGATGCCCACAGCTGTATCCTGGGCTATGACTTGCTTCTTTGCTTCACCAAGATTCTTCTCACCAAGCTGCCTTGGGTTATCCTGGGCCTTTCTGCCTGATCCCACTGTGCTCCTCAAACCCTAGATCAAGCCCTTGAAAGCCCTTGAAAGTCCTCAAGAAAATGACAGAAATTTACCTTTTAAGGCATAGCACCTAGGAAGCAGACAAACAGGATTTTCAGTTTCAGTTCCACTAAAAGGCCTTCAACATTAATGTTTTTGATACTCACTTTATTGGCTGTGACATGGAGATAATAGGCACTATTCCTAATGGACTCACCCTAACCTTTGTAAGTGGGAAACAAGCAGCATATTTTATTAATGACATTTTTTCACCTTTGCTTCATATAAATATTTCCAGTTAATTAATTCAACAAATACTATTTCTAATATAGTCACCTATGATGTACACATGTTGTTCAAGATAATATGACTATGCAAGTGATTAAAATACTGTTCCTGCCCTTAGAGGACTTCTATTAATATATAGAGACAGAAAGTAAACAAACAAGCCAGTAAATAGCGTGTCAGATCATCATACGATAATTGTAATGGAGAAAGATACAACAGCGTGACAGATAGTGAATGGGGTGTGTGAGTGCTTTTCTGTAAGAGGGATAAGGAATCTGACCTTTAGACAGATTCCTAGAGAAACTGAGCTAAAAAGTCATATCCATAAGAAGACAAGAATCTTCCAGAAAGAGAATGATAAGTAGAAACATACTAAAGATGGAACATGCTCAGCATGTTCGACGAACAGCAAAAGCTAAGGAGAAGCCCTTTTTGCCCAAATGCTGGCAGTGAAGTTTATGTGTTTTCAGCCACCATTGCTCCATCTACCAATGATGATCTAGTTAATTTCTCACTTGGAATGGGAAGTGGGAAAGAGATTGAACAGGATACATGGGTGGAAATGCCATGGTCATGTCTGGAAGAGCATTTTCCATTTCAATTCAACAAACATTTCTTAAATATATGCAAGAATCTATAGTAACCTTTAAAGGAGGATAAAGTTAGAGAAAATCACTGATGCCAAAGAGCTCATTTTGTCTGCAAAGTTGTATATATTCAGAACTTCCAAAATACCACTTTACATGTAACTACAAAACCCCTTCAAAGAAAAATAAAATTATTTTTGGACTTTCCATCATTTTGGTTATCTAACCCATGCCACTTCTCCCTAATTAGTGCAGATAATTGAAAGTTAACTTTATTTTCAAAGCACAGAAGAGCTAATTGGCCCACCAGCTGGGAAATGGATGGTTTCCAGATTGTGATCTTAATGGTCATTTTAAGACTAGAAGGGACTCAAAAATGTCATTTAATCCATCTGTCTGCCTACAAGCAGGACAATCTCCACTTTGCACATTAGGCAGGACTGACTGCTCCAAGTCCATCTCAGTCAATGTGCTTGGCAGGCAGATTACATTGCGTGCTAATTTTACATATATGAAAATTTTTTCATCTTTACTCATGTATAAAAAATATACAGCAGTAAACTCCCCAAAAACACTTCCAACTGATGACAATTACTATATGTATTTCTGACTTAATAGAAATTTTTAAGGATAACTTGTTATTGTTTTCAGCTTTGTGAAACTGGCCACAAATTTTTATTTGGGAATTGAAAACTATAAGAAGGCAGTAAGTCCCATTCTCATTATTAAGGCTAAGCAAAGCAAACATTATTTTAACCTTTGTTGTACTTCTGGCTCACATTTATCCCACCATTTTACTGGACTTCTTGCATTGCCCAATGTTGGGTGTTTGTAATTTTTCCCTCCTACATCTGTTTTTCTTCAAACTCTCTTAAGTTTCTGTACTTTCTGTATAACTTTCGTTTTCCATTTGTGACTTTTTTCTCCAGTTTCATTGTTTTTGTTGATATATATCATTATATCTCAACTTTATATTTTTGTTTTTACTCACTTCTCAAAATAATTCTTTGTCCCTTTTGTCCTGTTTCCTCTTTTTGTTTCCACCATGTTTCAAATTCCTGCTTTCTCTCCTGCCCTGGAAAATACAAGTCTCATACCACTTTGAAATACGACCATAATCCTATCACTCTTCTATTACGTGATCAAACCTTGAGCTCTCTGCCATATTGTTAAATAACCAAGATGGTCAGAAGAGACAACATTAAAATATAGGATTTCTAGTTATTTACTAAATTACAAAGGTAAGTAATGAAATTGTAACACTGCACATTTTTATTTTATCTACAACATCTAAGTGAATTAGAACTGATATCAATATGGGACTTACAGTGAGGGAAGTTTTTACTTCCATTTTTATTACTGTGTGATTTTTAGATGGTCTTTTTCTAACCATTAATTTAGGAAAAATATGAACTTTGATTGGGATGGCATTTAGATCTGCAACATAAAGACAAGCTCTAGTAGTTTAGTCCTGTGAATCAAACAGACCAATTAACCTTCAACCACCAACCAGACCTCAACCCAACTCATCTTTTCTTCTACCTTATTCAAAATGCCTCTAATCACATAAGCGACCTAACTGTACACAGATATCTATCACATAGAAGTCATTTCATCATCTCAGCTCTTTAAATGAAATGAATAGTGTTTTCTGAATTAGGAAAGCTAAATTGATAATTGTGGTAGACAGAATAATGACACCCTGGCCCCCACCCAAACTGCAGCAAAAGCAGTTCTAAGATGAAAAATTCTAAGAAAGAAAAGTTCTAAGAAAAAAAATTATAGACCAATATCCCTCAAGAACTCAGACAAAAAAATCCTCAACAAAATCTTAACAACCTGAATTCAACACCACAATAAAAGGATTATATATCATGACCAAGTAGGATTTATTCCTGGGATACAAGGATGGTACCACATACAAATGCAAATCAGTCAATGTAATTCACCATATTAACAAAAGAAAAGATAAAAATCATGTAGTTTCATCAATAGATGCAGATGCATTTGACAAGATTCAGCACCTATATATGATAAGAACTTTCAGTAAAATAGGATTAAAAATAATATACCTCTATATAATATAGGTTATATATGCCAAATAAAAAGTAGAATAGAGTCCCCATTTTAAAAATATTGAGCTGATATTTAAATTTTGGATTCTCCTTTTAAATTTCCCTCATGAATTACAGATTCATGTTATTTAAGAGTAGTGCATAATTGGGCCTCCCCTGGTGGCACGGCGGTTGAGCGCTGGGCTGCGAAGCTGCCCACAACTTCTACAGCACCAGTTCGATCCCCAGCCACCAGTGAGGGTCCCATGTGGCGTGACAGACCTCTCCCCAGCCACCAGTGAGGGTCCCACGTGGCATGCAGACCCCTCCTGCTGTGCCCGTTGCTCCCCTCAGCAGTGTATTTCGTAGGTCTGCCTGTTCTGTTCACTGCTCAGGCTCTGGTGAATTCTCTCACCCTCCTGCACTTCTGACTGTACCCAGTGCTTGTATAAATAAATCTTTAAAAAAAAAAAAGTAATGCATAATTTACTTCCCTCACAAAAAGCAAAATACTATCCCTTGGCTGACTATTTTATTGTATAAATTTGCCACTGAGCTATTTTGCATCTCATTATGCAATCTGATTTGCCAATAGCTAATTACAACCATCATTGACTTACTCTAGTCTCACAGCATTGTAATAAGAAAACAAGGAGTCGGAATTCATTATGATAGAAGTGGATATCACATTGTTACACTTCTCTATTCACATGTATGCATTTATTCCTGCAGCCTTTCACGCCTGAAATACATTTACTGGAATCCCAGTCTCTACTATATGTTAAGCCTACATTCAAGAACAACTAGGCCAAGGACATAGTGTTCCATCTTTACAATCAAATACAGATTTCCTATTAAAAAGGAAATTCTCCATTTCAAAAGATTTAATAGTATGGTCCTTTAAAAATAATTCCAGATGGCTAAATTTTCAGATTAAAAATATCAAGAAATATTTTGCTTGATTGTAACTTGTACAAATTTTTACAATTTTTACACTAGCAGTCTACTTATTAATGTTTTCTTTTAAAAAGTTGAGTATATGAGTTCTACTACATCTTCTTATTTATTTCAGCTCTATATTTGTACCTATTCAAGATGACCTCATTCTTACAGACACATTTTCAGTGATTGATTGTGCAAGACATGTTGATATTTTCCTCCACAGTTTTGCTACTTTTGGTATCAACTTGGCCATCGTTTCTCACTCCTAGCAACCCCACCCTTTTCTTTCAAGTCTCTGTCTAGTTAAATTAAAAATAAACTTCATTAAGCTTAATAGCTTATTATATAAAGAGGAAAAAAATTCAAATACAACAATGATTAAGCACATAATCTTTAACTGAAATGAGTATTTCCAAAATAAACAACACTAAACAAATATTTCCCCATAGTCTATAGATACTCCATGTATAACAAGACAGAAATTCTTTTGTGTACCCCGCAGCATATTTCACAGTAAATGCCTAATAGCATCATATTAATGCACACTTTCCTGTAATACTCAAGTCACTGAATAATGAGTTGAAATCCTTAGCCTCAGCTTCTGCAGATTGAAGTCACATGACTGTAAGTCAGGTTAGCTCCCACTAGGTGGCTCTGTTCTTAGTTATTCTCAGAGGCAATATATGCCCCAACAATTAAAGGGCTACAGTGTCAGCACAAGCAGTGATGGCTAAAATTCTGAGGGGCGAGGGGAGAAAGGAAACAGGCTATAAAATCCAATAAATTTTCCATTTCATATGAGATATTTTGGCATTATTCTGAAGTAACTAAATAACATAAATATGTATGTGTGTGTAAATAGAGAGAGAGAAAGGATGCATGCCAAAAAAAAATCGTTTCATGTGAGTTAAGCATCCCAGTATCCACCTCACTTTAAAAGTTCACTGTAAGTGTTGCTAGCACATTCTCTTCAATGGATGTCTTGTCTGTCGTATGTGCCCCTGTGATACCTCTTAAAGGCCTTTTGGCGTGTCTCCCGCCAAATAACTGCGTGCCTTCCACAGGCCTATGATGTCTGACTCACCAGGCCTCATTCTCCTTTTTTTTCTACCACAACATGAATTGCTGGATTCCTCCGCTTAAATCAGGAAAACAGGATTGTGAGTCAATCTTCTAATAACAACTGCTTGTTAAAGGAACTATAAATGTCTTTGAGTCTGCTTAAATAGTTATGGTAAATGTAATAAATCTCTGAAAAACACATAAAGAAAACTGAGCTCCTTTATTTCATGAGCCAAATGATTTTTTCCCTCATCTTTAATATAATCACTGTGCTGTAACCCCACCACAAGCAGAGGGCATGATCTTTCAGAGCCTTACTGCCTCTTTGTGTCACATCGTAGGCACCAGAAACATTTGTTGGACAAGTGAAAGAATGATAGAAGATTCTTTCTGGTCTGCTTTTCCCAAACTACCTGCTCCACTGTGAAGAGTGAGATAGTAAGAACTACAAATCTTACTTTAACATTGTATTCTAGCCTTTGTAAAAGAAAAAAATAATTTAACACTGTGTCCTAGATATTTGCATTTTATAAAGAGTAGCTCCAGAATGCTGGCATTAGTATCATTTCATATTAATGATAATATTACATCTGGGCATCCTCAAAATAGCATTATAAGGACCATCATGTAAATAATACACCTTCCACAAAATTCCTACAGTTGCCAAGTTCCACACTATGGTGGTCCTTGGCCTAACTTTACGTTGGGACAAATTGAGAGTCTCATCACCTGAGCCCATTTATTGCCCTTGTCCTTTTCAGGTTACCTGGATTATATCCCTACATGGTTTACAGTGAAATGTAGAACTTAAGTAGCCTGTTTAGCATTTTTCTTCCTTTGGGAAGTGGCCACATTCTTCTCCACACTACTGGCAGTCTAGGTATGGCTGTAGAAAACAGGACAACATAGGTGCATCACAGAAGCCTAGACAGTTGATGCCTCGGGCAGGAAGGACTTGTTTTATTGACTTTTGTGTGGCTGTTGTGTGAGGGTTGTTTTGGGGGCATTAATTCAAAATGACTGTTTAGTCCAACTTAAAAATAGAAAACTTCCAGTTATACCCAGACAAAATATATGTATAAATTCTTTTCAATGGTTTGTCCTAAGTGAATGAGGTACGTTTCCACCTCACTCAGTTTCTGTGGGCAAAACACCCAAAAATAAACATTACTAAATTTCCTTTTACCATCCTGAAAAACACATATCCCCAGATGTGGGACTTTAAAAAAAAGTTGGAAAGTAAAGTAGAAAGAAGGATGAGTACTTGCTCAGATACAACTTTTGGAATCTCTGACAAAAACCGACAAGTGGCTGAAACATTCTGAATGTGGTATCCAGTGAGTCCACATGAAATCTCTCCCTCTAAGTAGGGGTCTTTTATTTTTCATTATACTGGAAAAGGTCTCTTTGATAAATATGTCATTTGAAAGATTTCAAAGTAACAAGTATTTTTGTTTGATTTTTTTTGTTTTTTGTTGAATACTGGTTACTAGCCTGACACCATCCTGGGCTCAGAAAATGACAGAAATGAAATAAACAATATAGTCAGTGGATTCATTAGAGCCTCACGATTTTGTTGAGGAAGCAAGATCATATACATGAAACCATTAAGCATGACAAAGAAGTTTTTTGGCCACAATGTAATAAATAATGTTCAGGGAAATTATTTTCATTTACAGCTTCCCTTGCTTTCCCAGCTTTCTCTTCCATTGCTGCCCTGATTCTGTATCAGAAGATCCAGGTACAAAAGTGGCCAAGAAAAACTTCTCCTAGAGGCGCCTGATGGAGAGGTCAGAATATCCATTTTAATAAATACTGTCCCTTTTCCTGACACATTTGCATAACAAAGAGTGGACCAACAGGCCATAGTGTCATACAATATACTGTGGACATTTGAGCTTTGAATCCTTATAGAAATAATGAGGATGGAGAGGGTGTGAGTATGTGGGGCATCCACAGCAGAAGTCAGGGTAATTCAAGTGACAGTTGTTAGATAGTAACTAGTACCATTTATTAAGTATTGTGCTCTTATTAGATCCTTTGGGTAGGATATGCCTAATCCTTGTAACAACCTTTAGAGCTTAGATTTCTTTCCTTATATTTAACAGATGAGGAAACCAAAATGTTGAAGGTTTAAGTGACTTGTACAAAATTTCACAGCTAGGGAGAATGGAATTCAAGTCAGATGCACTGGACTCCTAAAGCCTATGGCTTTTCCACTCTACTGACAGTTTCTCCAAACTACCCCCTGTGTTCCTTGAACCCAAGCAGTGCATATCTCAAGTGCGGCAGATGAAAAGACACAGTGGAACAAACCTTCCATAGCATTTATTAGTTCCTTTTGGGGCCTAGTACTGCTCTAGAGGCTAGAGAGATGAAAAAGTGAAGGGACAGGTGCCAGCCCCACTTGACAATCCTTGAACACAGGTGGGGAGATATAAAGAGGGGCTGCATTAGCTCACACATCAGTGACCTGCTTTCCTCCATTCTGTGAAAAGCAGTTCTAGATGGTTAAGTTACACAAGATAAGGTACATTCACAAACTAAGCCCAATTTCAAGTAACAGAAGCAAAAGGCATAACAGCAGGAATAGCCGAATGTTGTAATAATGACAATAACCAAAGTTTGTCGAGTGTTTGCTAGGTGTGAATCACTCTTCTGAATTCTCAACATATGTCAATTTATATAACATAAACAGAATGAGAGCCATTTGCAGCCCAAAAGCAAGATGCTACATGATACCAAAATTGTTTATCTTCTCCAATCTTCATGCTATTTTTAACCTCAATAAACTGCAGGCCTTGATCTTAGTCTCCTTCAAGAGCATAGGATTTCTGTATCTCAGGATCCTGGAATGGTCCTAGATTCACAATGCTGCTAGGAAACTGTCAGACAACTCAACAGAAAAAGGCACAAGATTTGAACACATTCTTTTCAAAAGATAATATCCAAAGGGCTTATAAACATAAAAGAAGATATTCAACTTTATTAGTCCTCAGAGAAATAAAAACTAAAACCTACCAAAATGGCTACAATGCCAGACTGGCAAGACCAAGTGATGACAAAGGTATGCAGCAGATGGAGTCCTCAGACACTACTGGTGGGAGTGCAAGTTGAAAATTATTGACATCATCTATCAAAATGGAATGTATAGATACACTTTAGTGAAATTATTACACTTTAGGTACATTCCCAATAAAATGTACACAGATTTCACAAAAAGTTTTCTATAGGGAAGTTTATAGCAGCGCTGTTCATAATTGCCCAAAACTGGAACCAACCATATGTCTGTCAACAGTAGAATGCACAAGTA
The DNA here is from genome assembly GCF_014898055.3 of Talpa occidentalis. Taxonomy (NCBI): domain Eukaryota; kingdom Metazoa; phylum Chordata; class Mammalia; order Eulipotyphla; family Talpidae; genus Talpa; species Talpa occidentalis. The sequence continues at coordinate 117,025,721 of NW_023604972.1, forward strand.
AACTGTGTTATATTCATATAATGGAAAACTACACATCATGGAAAATTAGTCATCAACAACTACACTCAAAATGGATGAATCTCAAAAAATATAACACTGAGAAAAAAAAGATAGAAGGCTGCATACTGCTTGCCTTTTATATAAAATTCAAACACAGGCAATATTAACAGATGTTAGAATTCAAACTAGTGGTTATTTGGGGAAGGAGAATGATGACTGCACGGGGACACAAATGGGCTTTGAGGGGTTATGGGCAATGTTCTATTTTTTATGATCTGGGGGCTAGTTACAGGATGTGTTTACTTTGTGGACACTCATTGAGCTTTGTAGTAAGATTTGTGCACATGTGTCTTCTGTATATAGGATACATTTCATTAAAATTTATCAAACAAGCAGGAGGTAGGGAAAGATGTATAATGGATATTTTTCTGTCTTCTGAAAAATTGCTGTTAATGTCAACACCTCAAATTAAGTGCCACATAGAAAATTCCTCTTTAAATATATCATAAGAAAAATACTTGTCTCTCCTGAATACGTCTATGCTTCATTTATTAGGAAATTCAGAGCTGATTTGAACACTTTAACGCAGTAATTATTTCCTAACGATTTTTTTCAGAAGTTTTGTGGGATTTAACCCATATTCATAACTATGGAAGCAACAAGCAACCTCAAAACCTTTCTCTAATTGATGGAGGCATAAAAATGCACATTTGAGAGTACTGAGGATAAACTAGTGATTAGAGTCACCAAAATTGCATGACAAATGTACAGTAGATACTTTATTTCACTTTTAGTAAACTCCTTATAAATGTTCCTAGAATTAACAATTTATCAGCAAAAATCTGCTGATGCAGATTTTAAACATGCATCTAAATGAAGAATTTTAGTATATTAAATGCAAATATTAAATTAATGGACTACATCAACCATCCAGTCATTATACTTTGCTATCTCAGACTGAGCCTTCCTCTTATTTAGTAGAGAGAAAAGTTAATATCATAATCTTCATCATGAAAGATTAACTTAAAACCCGCAAAGATATTCTCTAAAGGGGAGGAAATTTACTATAATGAAGAATTTGAATGTGTAGCTCAAAACTGTTATGAAAATTAAAAGCAATGTAACAATCAATATAAGTGGTGGCAAACCAATTAAGATGTTATTTGCTGAGTTGACTATAAATTCCAAATAAAGGAAAATGGGACAGTACTGATGTGGAAGAGAGATAAGTATAAAGTGAATAGCCTTTTTTCCCCATTGTTTGTAAAAAGCAAATAAATGTCAAATTATGAAACTGTAAGGAAAATACAGAAAAACATCAAATATTTGGAAATTACTTTTTCAAAAAGAAAATCCAAATACACTTTCAACTATTAATAGCCTGAACTTCCCAGAGGGATTGTTTGGTTTTAGGTTGCTGCTGCAGTTGTTGTTTAAAAAATAGTGTAACAGACTCTCTCCATTAAGCAGTTATGATTTTATTTCCTGTCCTGGTAAATATCCTACCAAATTCCTTTATTGATCCTTTTAATTCCCTAAACTAGATAAATTTGGCTCCTGTTTTTCCTATTTTCTTTTCTCTTGCTCACGAAGTAATACTTCTCAAATAATATGCGGATGGTAACAGTTAACTGTAGGTCAGGCAATCCTCCAAACACATTACGTATAATAATTCAGCGGTAACTGTAGGTCAGGCTAAGCATAATCTTTAGCCAGCCTATGTGTACTCCTTTTAAACAGAGAGAGCGCATGTATTCCATTTTATATTATTTGTCTACTAATTAGGTTACCAGTTAGGTTGCTTCTGGTACTCTTAGCAATACCTCTTCTTCACAAACTGAGCAGCTGATCTTTGTAGTAAACTTACAGGGGCCCGAGGGTGGGTGAGGTGTGGTAGCACACATCTAAAGGTGTGGTAACACACATCTTATACCTCTGAATCATATATGGTTTTGTAAACCAATGTTACCTCAAAAAAAAAAAAAAAAGGTCATAAAAAAAGATGGTCAAGTTAATTATCTGCAAAATTTCAATGAAGAGATTAGATAAAGCCTAGTAGGAATAATGATGACCCATCCTGGAAGATACTGAAACCCACAGTGAAAGGTGACTGTGTACACAGAATAAACTCTCTAAGACAAATAGTGAAAGAAGAGTGAAATATTGCAAGACTGAGGAATTTATTTTTTAAAAAGAGTTAAAAGTTTAAGAGGGGGCGGAGCAACATGGCGGCGAGGAGACGCTGTGAGTAAGATCTCCCATTAAAAAAAGTGAATAGGGAGGAAAAGCGGCAGGTCCCAGTGAGAACTGGGACACGGAAGATAAACGGGTGACGCCAGCGAACTGCCCGAAGAAGAAAGTGGCCATAAAAGAGGACTAGAAGGGAGGGAAGCGCAGAACCCTGCTCCCCTCCCCCGCCCACAGAGGCGGCACTCTCCGACCAGCAGAGAGGAGGAAACAACAAACCAAAACAACCAACAAGAACAAACAACGCAGCAAGCGGGACTGTGAGCGGAAAGGAACTATTGCAGCCACCACACCCCGTGAACGGGAGCTGAGGCGAACCCTGCAGGATCCGCCGCGGCGGTGAGCGAACGGCTCCGGGCGCCATTAGAGAAGAACAAAGACCCCGGGAGACACGCACACAGCCCGGGCTGCCGGTAAGCCTGCGCGGGAAACGCGGCGCGCTTGGCGCGCTTGAAAAGCAAGTGCAGACCGGGATCGCGGCTGCCCAGGTCCCCGCGCCTGCGACCTAGGCTTGCGGGGAGACGACCTAGGCTTGCGGGGAGACGCACGGAGGTCCTCACTGAGGTGAAGGTCCCTCCCTGAGTAAGCAGGAACCAGGCGCCCAGGCACGGGAGCTGTGCAAAAGGCGCCATTCCCACGCCACTGAACTGGGCTACAGCCCGCGTCCTGGACCTGAGGGCTTTGAACTGAGACCCGGGGCACGAAAATTCGGGGCGTGGTTTCTCCACGACGGTGGGGCACAAGGCAGGCACAGCACCCCAAAGCTGTTGAGGTGTACCCTACCATTCCCGCTCTGTTCTCTGTCCCACGGGGTGGGGGGAGGCGAAAAACAGCCCCCCAAGGACAATAGGAGAGATCTCTGGCGCCACCTAGCGACCAGGAAAAAAAAAGTCACTAACACCCTATAAAACAGGACATTTCTTAAGTCTGCTTGAAAAGGGCAGAAGGTTTCTGGAGGACCCAGTGGCAAGCCGGGAAGTTATTCCACGCCAGGCCCCTTCCGACCAGCAGTCTGAGCCCACAGAGGGAGCAGGCACCCACGTCCGGGGCAGACCGGGTGCGCAGAAGAGTGTGCCTGAAACCGGAGGCGCAGGGACTGCATCCTGCTTCGCCATTTGAGAACAGGGACATTTCTTCAGTAAAAACTGCCTAAAACCAGCAGAAAGCTCCCCCAGAAGACAGAGATGGCTCCTGGAAGAGCCAGAGGGGAGCGGAGAAGTTCACCCAAGATGTCAGTCAGTCCGAGCAACACAGTGTCCCAACGCATACGACAAATTAGAAAACAGACAGTAGGGAGTAGAAGAACCACACGCAACCTAAAAACTCCTCAGGAAAGAAGCACACCACAAAAAGAAAACCACTCCCCAGATTGCAACGACAGCAACTTGGAAGAACTTCTGAGCCTTCCAGAAAGAGAATTTAAAATTGCCATGATTAAAAAAGTGATAGATCAGAAGAAGGAAATTGAGTCCCTAAAGAGGGAAGTAAGAGAAATGCAGGAGATCAAAGAATTAATGGAGGAACTAAAGAACTCTGGGAAAAGCAATGAAAGCAGAATAGATGAAATGGAAGAACGAATAAGTAATCTTGAAGACACAGAAATAAAAAGAACCAAAACAGAAAAGGAAAGAGAAGTACGAAGGAAAAAGAATGAAGAAAGACTTCGGGAACTATCTGACTCCATGAGGAAAGGAAATATAAGAGTTATAGGAATTCCAGAAGGAGAGGAGAGAGATGTAGGAACAGAGAAAATATTCATGGATATAATTGAAGAGAACTTCCCAAATGAGAAGAAGGAGCTGAAAATTGATATACAAGAAGCAAGAAGAACACCAAACTTCCACGACGAAAGGAAAAACACAGCAAGACACATAATAGTAAAGCTCCCAAGAATCCAGGACAAGGAAAAAATAATGAAGCTGACAAGAGGGAAGAAACAGATAACATTCAAAGGAAAACCAATCAGGCTGACATCAGATTTCTCTGAAGAAACACTACGGGCAAGGAGAGAGTGGAGGGACATAGTCAACAGACTCCAAGAAAACAGATGCCAACCAAGAATACTCTATCCCGCAAAGCTCTCTTTCCTCCATGAAGAAAGAATATGGACCTTCCCAGACAAAGAGAAACTCCGGAATTTCATTGCGACTAAACCCCCACTCCAAAAAATACTACAAGGAATCCTAAAGCCAGAACCTCAGAGGGACGAATAACAACGAAAGAAGACCAAAAAAAAAAAGTTATTAAAAGAATAAATAAATAAAATCAAAGGAAAGACAAACATAATGGCAAATACAGATGCTAACATATCAATATTAACTCTAAATGTAAATGGACTAAACTCTTCAATAAAAAGACACAGAGTTGCAGCCTGGATTAAGAAACAAAACCCAACCTTTTGCTGTCTCCAGGAAACACATTTAGTTACAAAAGATAAAAATAGGCTCAAAGTCAAAGGATGGAAAACAATCCTACAAGCAAATGGGCCAAAAAAGAAAGCAGGAACAGCTATACTTATATCAGATAAAACAGACTTCAAACTCAAAAAAATAAAAAGAGACCCCAATGGTCACTACATTATGATTAAGGGGACAATACTTCAAGAAGAAATAACACTCATTAACATATACTCACCAAACGAAAGAGCACCAAAATATATCAGACAACTGTTGTCCTCTCTGAAAACAGACATCAGAGAAAACACATATGTAGTGGGAGACTTCAACACACCACTATCAACAATGGATAGATCAACAAGACAAAAAATAAGTAAAGAAACTAAAGCTCTAAATAAGGACCTAGAGCATTTGGCTTAACAGACATCTATAGAACACTAAACCCAAAAAAACGGAGTACACATTTTTCTCAAGCGCACACGGATCATTCTCCAGGATCGATCACATACTGGGACCCAAGACAAACATCAACAGATACACCAAGATTGAAATCATACCAACCATCTTTTCTGACCACGAAGGCATCAAACTAGAAATAAATCATAAAAAGAAGGCAAGGAACTATCCTACCTCATGGAGATTAAAAGCCACACTACTGGAAGACCACTGGACTAACGAGGAGATCAAAGAAGAAATTAAAAAATTCTTTGAATTGAATGACAAGGAGGACACCAATATCCTAAATGTATGGGATGCAGCAAAAGCAGTAATAAGAGGAAAATATATAGCAATAGAAGCTCACATCAAAAAACAAGAAAGAACTCAAAGAAACAACCTAATCTCGAAGCTCAAAGATCTAGAAAAAGAACAACAAAAAACCCCAGAACCAGTAGAAGAAAAGAAATAATAAAAACCAAAGCAGAAATAAATGAAATTGAAACTAAAAAAACAATCCAAAAGATCAATGAAACCAAGAGCTGGTTCTTTGAAAAAATAAATAAAATAGACAAACCCCTAGCCAGGCTCACAAAGGAAAAAAGGGAGAAAGCACAAATACACAGAATCATAAATGAAAGAGGAGAAATCACAACGGACACAGCAGAAATCAAAAGAATAATCAGTAACTACTATGAACAGTTATATGGAAACAAGTTCAACAATCTAGAGGAGATGGACAAATTCCTACAACTCTACAATCACCCAAAGCTAGATAAAGAAGAAATAGAACACCTAAACAGACCAATTACAAGCAGCGAAATTGAAATGGTAATTAAAAACCTCCCCAAAAACAAAAGCCCAGGACCTGATGGATTTACAAATGAATTCTACCAAACATTCAGAGACGAATTAGTGCCTATCCTTCACAAACTCTTCCAAAAAATTGAGAAGGAAGGGACAATACCAAACACGTTCTATGAAGCCAATATTACACTAATACCAAAACCGAATAAGGACAACACAAAAAAGGAAAACTATAGGCCAATCTCCCTAATGAACACTGATGCAAAAATCCTCAATAAAATTTTAGCTATCAGAATCCAACAATGTATCCATAAGATAATTCACCACGACCAAGTTGGATTCATTCCAGGGGCACAAGGATGGTTTAACATCCGAAAATCAATCAACGTTATCCAACACATCAACAAAAAGAAATATAAAAACCATATGATAATATCAATAGATGCTGAGAAAGCTTTCGACAAAGTGCAACACCCATTCATGATAAAAGCCCTTGAAATTCTTGGGATACAAGGAACATACCTCAACATCATAAAGGCCATCTATGACAAGCCAACAGCCAGTATCATTCTCAATGGTGAAAAGCTGAAAGCAATTCCATTAAGATCTGGAACAAGACAAGGATGTCCACTCTCACCACTGCTTTTCAATATAATACTGGAAGTCCTAGCCAGAGCAATAAGACAAGAGAAAGACATCCAAGGAATCCAAATAGGAAAAGAAGAAGTCAAACTATCACTATTTGCAGATGATATGATAATATACATAGAGAACCCCAAAATCTCCACAGAAAAACTAATTCAACTCATCAATCAATTCAGTAAAGTGGCAGGATACAAAATCAACACGCAAAAGTCAGTAGCCTTCCTATACACAAACAATAAATCTGAAGAAGAAGAAATCAAAAAAACCACCCCTTTTATTATCGAAACAAAAAAATCAAATATTTGGGAATAAATCTAACAAAAGAGGTAAAGGACCTATACAAAGAAAACTATAAAACACTGTTAAAGAAATAGAAGAAGACACAAAGAAATGGAAAGACATCCCCTGCTCATGGATTGGAAGAATAAACATTATTAAAATGGCCATCCTACCAAAAGCAATATACAGATTCAATGCTATTCCAATCAAAATCTCAATGGCATTCTTCAAAGAAATAGAACAATTATTGATGAAATTCATATGGAATCACCAAAAACCCCGAATAGCCAAAGCTCTCCTGAAAAAAAAAGAAGGAAATGGAGGCATCACACTCCAGACTTCAAACTATACTACAAGCCATAATCATCAAAACTGCATGGTATTGGAACAAGAACAGACATACAGACCAATGGAATCGAATAGAAAATCCAGAAATAAACCCACAGATTTATGGTCAACTAATCTTTGACAAAGGAGCAAAGACTATGCATTGGAGCAAAGAAAGTTTGTTCAATAAATGGTGCTGGGAAAACTGGGTCGCTACATGCAAAAGAATGAAGCTTGACCACTACCTCACACCATACACAAAAATCAACTCAAAATGGATTAAAGAATTAGACATAAGACCTGAAACCATAAAATACATAGAAGGAAATATAGGCGAAACACTACGGATTTGCACATCAAAGACATCTTTACAGACACATCACCCAAAGCAGTGATAGTGAAGAGAAAGATAAACAGCTGGGACTACATCAAATTAAAGAGCTTCTGCACAGCAAAAGAGACAATAACAAAAACAAAGAGAAACCCCACCAACTGGGAGAACATTTTTGCACCCAACACTAATGATAAAGGACTGATCACAAAAATCTGCAAAGAGCTGATGAGACTCAGCAACAACAAAGAAAATAATCCAGTCAAAAAATGGGCAGAAGAGCTAAAAAGAAACTTCTCTGAAGAGGAAATGAAAATGGCCAACAGACATATGAAAAAATGTTCAACATCACTTGTCATCAGGGAAATGCAAATCAAAACTACCATGAGATACCATCTCACACCAGTGAGAATGGCACATATTAAAAAAACTAGCAACAACAAATGTTGGCGAGGATGTGGAGAAAAAGGAACTCTTGTGCACTGTTGGTGGGAGTGCAAACTGGTCCAACCACTATGGAGAGCTGTGTGGAGATTTCTGGACCTACTAAACATAGAGCTTCCATATGATCCAGCAATTCCACTCCTAGGTATTTACCCAAAGGACACAGAAACATCAATTCCAAAGAGCACCTGCACTCCTATGTTTATAGCAGCACTGTTTACAATAGCTAAGCTTTGGAAACAACCCAAATGCCCAAAAATAGATGACTGGATCAAGAAGATGTGGTACATATATACCATGGAATATTACTCAGCATTCAAAAAAGATAAACACATGCAATTTGCAGCAACATGGATGGCGCTGGAAGGGATCATGCTCAGCGAAATAAGCCAAAAAGAAAAAGAAAAATACCGGATGGTCTCACTCATAGCAGGAATCTAGAAAACTTAAATAAGGGACCAGGAAAATGAATATAAGAAAGTGAAAATCAAAATCAACAAAAAAACTATGAACCAGAGACACTTTTTGGGGTGGGGGCGGGAGGGGAAGGATTGGGGTCAGAATGGGGCGTTTGCAATTGTATGGGGAATATAAAAATAAAATTTAATATTTAAAAAAAAAAAAAAAAAAAAAAAAAAAAAAAGAGTTAAAAGTTTAACACCTTTAATTAAAATAATTTAAAATGGCTAAGTAAAACATGAGATGAAGAAAAATAATTTGTGAAACATATCCCTAGGAAATAGTATGAAATTTGAAGGAAGTGATAACTTAAAAACACAAACTATAAACCTAAGAGTAACCATTGAGTTGATATCATAAAGAGGTATCGCTAGAGAAGGCAATAGAGAAGATGAAATGAAACACTGACAATACTCAATTCATAAGAAGATAGTAAAATAAAGAAAGAGACAATAGATCCTGCTTCATATCCACGAGGAGTATGCAAAGAAATGGGATTTCTTGTACATTGCTGCTGATGGGGTAAGATGGTGCAACCACTGCAGAAAACAGCTTCTGAGTCTCTCAAAAAGTTAAACAAAGAATTACCATATGACACAGCAATTCCACCTATTGATATATACCTAAAAGGAGTAAAATTTGAGACTCAAACAAATAGACCAAAACACTGAACAGATACACCAATATTCATAGCAGCATTATTCACAATAGCAGAAATGTGGAAACAGCCCCCAAATCCATCAACAGATGACTGAACAAACAAAATGTGTTATATATGTACAATGGAATATTATTCCACTTTTACAAAGAATACATTCTGATGCATACTACAATATCCATGAACCTTGAAAATATTATGCTAAGTGAAATGAGCCAGCTTCAAAAGTGTAAATATTGTATGACTCCACTTATATGGGTTACCTAGAATAGGCAAATGCATAGAAACAGAAAGTAAAATAGTTTATCAAGCATCTAAGAGGAGAAGTAAATGAGAAGTCACTGTTTAATGGGTACAGAGTTTCTGTTTGGGATGATAAAAAAAAAAAAGTTTGGAAATGGATACTGATAATAGTTGTACAACATTGTGAAAATACTTAATGTTTTGATTGGGACTTAGAAAAAATGTTAAATTTTAAGTTATATATATTTTATCACAGTAAAAAACAATTTTAAGAGCTATAGTAACTATAATTTAAATTTAGAAAATACATCTGCTGCAAGTTTATGTGGAATAAAGATCTCACATTTTAATTTTTGACAGCACCTAAGTGTACAAAGCAGATAAAATTGCTCGATTGAAACAATAGTTGTCATGCAAATGACTTAGTCATAGTTTATCATCTAAGTGGTAATTTGTAATTTTAGGGTGAATTCATCTAAAAACATTATCATGTCTTCAGCAGAAGTTAATTTCCAAAGTCATGAAGCATGCAAAAATACTGGACAATGGCAGTTCTTTAAACAAATTTCACTCTCTTTTCTAATAGCTCAAAAAAAAAAATCACAGAAAAACTTTGCCAGTGACAAATCATTACATTGCCATATGTGGTGAAACTCAGATATGCAGCTTCCATTTCTGGCAAAAATTTAAGGAACCATTAATGGTTAAGTCTATAAAAGCTAATGAATTTTACCATTGATGACAATGGTTCAAAAACACATCATGAATTCAGAATTTCCTCCAAAAAATGCCTCTGGTAAATAAGAAGGATAATAATAAGAATAAATAACCACAAACTCTCCATATTTTATATCTTTATGAGCTTTGTCTATTTGTCCATTAAGTCTTTTTCTACTCCATACATTTTACCATCATCAGTAACAGATTCCACATCAGGTTGTACTAAATTATGTTTTCTCAACTTTACAGTATTCTCACCTATACTATTTCACAGATTATTTATAAGGGGCTAACTTTTCAGTCATTAAAACTTGGCATTGGCTCATGAAATAACCAACTGAACAGTATCTATCACATCTATTGATTCAAAAACCAAGGAAAACGGCCCAAAATCATTTGGTCTGTTTTTTAGTTCATTACTGATATTGCTCACAATGCCTTCAACTGTTCTTGCTGAAAGGTTAGTAGTCTTAAACCAATTTATTCTCTAAATTTCTTTGGTTGCTGCAATCAAGCATGTTTTAATTAACTCACTACTGTTAAACAGCTTTCCTTGCTTTACTAACAAACAGGTTCCCAGAAACTTACTTTGGTTGTAGTTTCATTTTCATTTTTTGTATTTGTGAATAAATTCTTCTGTGATGATATATTCCATTTTAAATTATCTAACTTTTCTGTCCATTGCTTTCTCATGAGTTGGAAATGTTATCTGTATTTAGTCTGCTAATGATGATATATACTGGGTCCTTAGCACAACTATAGTGTTATTTCTCAAAAACATGATGGTTGGTCATCTAATTCAATAACAAAATAATTTATACTCTACTGTGTGTTAAGAGATCAAAATTCAAATGCTCCCTTTCTTTTTTGTTTGACACAATAAATAATAAACAATAAACATATGTCAAAATCTGACAATATGCATGACATTTGAAATACTGTCCAGCTATAACGACCAAATTTCATTTGGGAAATGACATGCCTGTGTTATTTATTGTGGGTAACAAATTTAAAATCAAGAAATTTAAAACAATATATATTTGAATCAGAAGTCCCAGTGACTTAACTGTCTTCTGCTTAGGGTCATACAAATGTAATCAAGGTGAGAGAGTCTTATTATCTGAAAGCTCAATTGGGGGATTATGTTTCCAAGCTCATTCAAGGTGTTGGCACAATTGATTTCCTCATGGCTCCAAGAGTGAGGGTACTAGTTTCTTGCCTGTCATACGGAGGCAAGTCTCAGCATTGTACCTTCCCATATGCTCACCTACTTTTTCAAAGCCAGCTAAGGAGAGAATCTCAAGATGAGTCTTCAAGCCAGTGAGCAGCTAACACAACAACATAACATAATCAAGGAAGTAATGTCCCATCACCTTTGTTATATTCTTTTGGTTGATAGCAAGATAGTGTTGACATCACACTCAGGACGGGAGCTCTCTGGTAGCACAAGAGGTTAAGTCTCAGCACTCTCAAGCTATCAGTAGCTATCCCTATCAAGCCACTGTAACATGAGTTTGATCTCCAGTCAGGGAGCTAACCCACATGGCACAGCAGACCTCTCCTGTCTCTCCTGCTGCTCCCCTCAGCAGCGTAATTCATTAGATCCACCTGTTCTATTCCCAACTCTGTCTCTGGTGAATCCTCTTACCCCCACATATCTGGCCTATGACCTTGTTCTTTATGCATAAATAAATAAATCTTTTTTAAAAGAGAGAAATGGTATGATATAGACCATTGTTTCACTAAACTTCTAAAGAATAGAGCATACAACATGGACTGGAATTATTGGTAAAGTCTCATGCAGAAAAGAAGGTCTCAGTTTGTCTTTGAAGATTATACAGGCTGAAGCACTCATAAAACTCACTGGGAAATGATATCATTCATGATAATGCAGTAATAGCAACATAATTACAGATTTTTCAATAGAATGCTGAAGACTCACCAGAGCATGTTTATCTTTTTCAAAACATGGTTATGTCATTACCAGTTTTTTCCAAATGTTAGAATGTGATAATGTTAGAATGTGTTTAGAACCAGAATAAACCCAGCTTCCCCAAATAAAAGCCCTGTACAAAACTCAAGACCAACTAAAAAAAGAAACTACCAATTGAATCTATTCCAACCTATCTTACTTCATTTAAGTAATTTGTTGATAATATTGTAATTTGTTAATAATATGCAACATTCCATTTAGTAGTTATAGGAGGTGAGAGGAACAGGGATGGGAAAAGAAAGGGAGATGAATTCTATTTCTCCAGCATGCTTATAGAACACTTGCACGGCTGTAGAAAATTGGTCCAAATATGGAGACTGATAAATCATTAGCACAGACTACACAACATAACTGATGATGATAATGCAATGTTTATGATTCATTACAGTCAACAGAAGTAGTTTCACAACTAAAAAAGTGGGAATTTTTGGCTTCTAGTATTAAAATGTTATTTTTCATTTATTTCTAACTTCCTTATTTAAACATTCTTTGCTCCCAAATTAGTCAGAAGATTCTTTCTCAGTGAGCACAAACCACATGGAAAGCTACAGTTTTTAAGTTGCTCCCATTTCTTGTTTTATAATGAGTCAAACATTCTTTAGATCTAGAAGTCTAACTTTTAAAATTCATGTTTGGGTTAAGGAAAAGCATGGAAATTTTCTTCCCCAAAAGGCAAATTTTGAAGATCATTATGAGTTCATAAATACCAACTCTGTTCACAAACACCAATCAAATGATCAAAAATGTTGCATACATTCATCTATAGTCTTAGTTTCACTGATAATTATATTAAGTGAAACTGTATTTCACTTTCATTTCATGAAATAGAAATGAGGTAGAACTTTGTCTTTAAAAAACTAAAATATTCTGTAATGCCAGATATATCAATACCATTTAATCTCCCAGATACAGGTGTCTGGGAAAAGAGGTGATTGAGTCCACTAAGGAAAAAGCTCTACGACAAAAAGTGGCTATTTTGAGTCACAGTTTCAGACTAAGTTCTAGACCAGCTGGGTCTAGATACAAAAACTAAGTTCCAAATAGCATACTTTGATTATCAACATGATTGAATAAAAAAAAAAAAAACTCTAAAGATTATTTGGTTAGTACCTTGCTTTATCTTATCATACATGCTCTCAATTCACACCTTGATTTCCTTATTACCAGTCATTGTGAAATAATTCTCCTTGTTGCAGAGGTCTGATTCCTCAGGTATTTCTTGAACCTTATCATTTCTTGCCATCTATTCAATCTGACACCAAATTTGATTATTTCCCTTCTTTTGCAAACCCATTTTTACCCACTTAGCTTATTATCTTACTTATGCAGAGGCTATTAAAATCCTCTCTCAATGGCTCACCTGGCTGAATTTTCTTCATTATATTCTGTTTTCCACATTGCTACTGGGATTTATGACTTTCTGACTTAGAATAGGCAGTAAGAACTTCCTTTCGCCTATTAAAAAAAGATTCCGTTTCTTTGTCTTTACTTCAGTGGCCTCTAACTCATCCCTCAGGATTTCCCTAAACCTACCAAAATTTGAGACTATAGTTAACCAAGCTGATTTTTCTCTTTATTTCTACTTCATTTTTACTAATGTTCTTTTGGGGGGTGCCTTATTTCACACCCCTCAACTAACAGCATGTCTTCCATTAAAATCTCCATGTATACACCATCGTTCTTTTTCTGATTGCAAAAAAGCATTCTGCATCAATCTCAGTTTTTTGTCAAACAATAACTGGTATTCTAATTACTCTTGAATAAATCTTATTTCTCCTATTATTTAGTTCAAGCATATGTGGCTTATGTTTTCCTCACAAATATATTTACACAAAAAAGTTCTTAAACTTACTTGTTGAATGACAGCCAAAAAGTAATCTGCAAAAGTCAAATACCACATTTCACTAATATAAAAACAAATTGTTTAACAAATAAGTCTAACTCACAAACTCTTGATAGAAAATTACTGCTTATTTCATTCTGAAGCTTATATAGAACAATCATGAATAACTATGAATTAACAAACTTAAAACTACATTAACAACAACAAAAGTGGCTGCATTAACAAAAACAAATCTGAAATAAAGGTATAAGAAAACAGGGGTCTCCCTGGTGGCACAAGGGGTTAAGACACAACCAATGAAGCTGCCCACAGCCACTGCAGCATGAGTTTGACCCTCCACCAGGGAGGTAACCCACATGACATAGCAGACCTCTCCTGACTTGCCCACTGCTCCCCTCAGCAGTATATTTCAGTAGATCTGCCTGTTCTGTTCCCCGCTCTGTCTCTGGTGAGTCCTCTCATTCCCCCATCTCAAACTTCTGGCCTGTACCCCATCTCTTGTATGCATAAATAAATAAATCTTTAAAAAAAAAAGGTATAAGAGAACAAATGTATGAAGTGACGTGACTTATACTATGGAGAACATTAGGTCCCATAATATTGTTAAACAGTTGCTTCTTAGGTACAAAATTGAATCACAATGAATTTAATCCCTGTCTTGGATTTATGGGGTAGCTGTCTTCCATATAAATTCAATACGCTTTAGAAATCACCATTAATTGTATTCCCCCAGCGTCAGCTTATTATTCATTTTGTGACTGGGAATTGAGATACAGTAAGATTAATTCATTTTCCATTCCTTGCATGCAACAATGACCATCACCATGGGAAAATGCATCCGAGTAGTTAGTTTGTGACTGCTATTTAATCAGTACAAGTATCTTTTCTTACTGACATCATTGGACACTTTTCCTCATCCTTCAATTCTGATGGAAGAATTTTTCTGTGTGCTTCTGGAAGACAAAATGCTGCTTGCCAAATTGCAAGCAGACAAGCAGTCCTGCTTTAATTGATGGATGGTTGAGTGTTATGAGTCACTAAGCTCCAAACCAACTTGATTTAGCCACTTGAACTATTCAGTCATACCCTAACAACGCACAGTAGGGAATGAGTGTCTTATTGCTCTTAGGAAACGGAATTCATAAATAAAAATAAGATGGTATTTGGAGTGTTTTACTGACCTCACAGTACAGACAAATCAAATAAACACCATTTTCCATTTTTTTTCAACCCAGAGATCAGAAGCTTAGAAGAAGTCAGTCTTGAAAGTCAATCCATTAACCTCTGCTTCTCCATTATCTTGTGTTAGACTTTTAGAGAAACTTCTGTAAAGCTGCAGCTCCTTCAACCTCGTAATCTTGAGAAGAGCTCAAAGAACTTGACATATCTTAGGAGCTGTTAAAGTGGGTTTAGGAGACTTAATGAAAATCTCAAATACCAGTGAAACTTTTTTGTAGACCAACGAATGTTTTTTCTTTACCTTTCTGCAGGTCTTTATTATATAATAATATTTCTACAATAACAATCACCACAATCATCACTCAAAAATGTGACTTCTTCAAATGTTTTCTCTGAAACTACTAAGGGCAAGAAAGTATGAAGGGGAGACCCCCTAAGTTATTCAAGTGTCACTCTACTGCAAAAGATTCTGTGGGCAAGTCCCATCATGGATTTTCTTTTCTTCTGATAAATTGACAGAGTAATAATTTCCTGCCATAGCTGGTGTTTGGGTACATCATCATCCATCTTTATTTTCCTTAACCATGTCCATACCTCTACTCACAGTTTCATCATTAAATTCTACCCAATTAAACCATTTTGACTGTGCCATCTATTTTCTGTGGGGACCCAGCCTGATTCTGTACCTTACTCTGACCACAGACCCAGAGAATCCTGTTTAAAGACATGTCCCTTAAGAGCTTTCTGAACCATTAGGGCCATCTTATCCCTTGCTCTTCACTATCCTTGTTATTTATATGCTGTAACACAAACTAGGAAACTAGAACTAGATTTTTTTTAAGGTGAAAAAGAAGAAAAGCAACAAAAACAAAAAATCTCAGGCCTACCAGTATTTCTTCAGCATCTACTAGGAATTTGAAAGATAGAGATGGAGAAAATATTGGTCCTGCTCTCAGGAACTCAAACTCTATTAGGTAAATATACCTTCTCTGAGTTAAAAATCTCTAAAAAGCCTTCTCAAAGATGTTTCTCCCACATAAAATCAATCCATGTGTAAAGAAGAAAAATGCAAAAGACTGTCCCTGCAATAATTATAGCTCAGAGGCTACAAACTAAGGGTTTGGGGTGAGTTTGCAGAAAATCAGTTATATGAGGCAAAGTAGGTCCTGAGCCTGATGCAGACGGTGACTGTGCCATGGAGGAGATGGGGGAGGCAGGCAAGGCAGAGCTGCAGCACCTGGTGGCGGCCTAACAGCAGAAGGTGCAGTTCATGGCACTGGTACATCACTTTATGGAGCTATGTTGGGATAAACGTTTGGAGAAGCCAGGGAATCGTCCAGACTCTCACACTAAAAATTGCCTCTCTAGTTGTGTGGACTGCTTCATTGACACTACTCTTGCTAACACCAGTTGGTTTGCCCAGATTGTACAGAAAGAAGGGCAGTAGAACATCCTCTGGGAGAATGGCAGAAGCAGCAAAGAACTTGTCACTAAATAGACTGAAGTCACTAGAGGAAGGTTGTTAGCTGTCAGATCAACTTCAGGCTCTTATGAAGCCTGTTGGTGCTAAAAAGTAATATATAAAATGTTCAAAAAATGAAATTTATTCAGAAATCCCAGGTTGTAACACAATTATTCAATAAATGTGAATTCTCCAAAAAAAAATATAAGGCAAAGTAAAAGATGGTGTTGGGGACTTAGTTGAAACCAGGTAACAGAGAGTATTGAATGTCAAAGTAATTAATTTATTGGTGTATAATTTGATAAGAAAAAAATAGATCATTAAACATTCCTAAATAAGAGAATGAAATGATCAGATTTACATTCTAGAATTACTGCTCTGTAAGAAAAAACCAACATACTGAAAGATATTGAAAGAGGAGAGAAGACCAAGTATAAAACAATAGCCACAGGAAAAGGATGAAATCAGGGACACACAAAGGAAGAAACAAACACAAAGGACTGCAGAAACTAAAAAACAAATGGAGACAGCTCATTAGCTGTAACAGCTTATTAGCAGTAATATTGAGGAACAGAAAATCTTTGTGGGTTACATAATGGTTAACCCAGATATCATTGGTCCCAATTCAAACTTTGCTGATTTTTTTCCTTAACCCATACTGCTGCTCTGTGTAAATTACTGTCATGTTTTCCACTTAGAAATAATTAACCAAAATGTTCATTGGACCCACTATTGCTCCATTTTATAAGAGTTTCTGAAATACATCTGTTTGAATGAAATACCATGGTGGTCATCATTCTGATAGAAAGAATGTGGTGTGGTTTTTCTGTCTTCCATCAGACAATAAGGAAAGCATTGGAAGCTTTATAATGAAGAACTGAAGCTATAATCATGGTTCAAACATGATTCCATCACATTTCACTTTCTCTATAAACTCTCCTTGAAAATGAATGAGGAAATGTTCCTTCTGCTTTTAAAACAAGGGAACAGAAAGTAACAATTATACAAATACAACATTAATTGATATCATATGAGCGAGGTTATGATAGTATTGGTCATTGTTAAAACCAAAAATGGTTTAAAGATTTTTTGGTCAGCAAACATATCTCTACTTAAACAGAAGATCACCTGTATGTAATGAGGTAATTCTTAAAATTCCTCCTCTGTCATTTCTTTTTTCATATTTAATATTTAGAAAAATAGTAAAGACAAAATCAAAAATATTTTATCTTCAAACTCCCTTAAGGCTCAATTTTTACTCCTTAATTCTTCCTTCTTCATATTCACTCCATCTAAGCTTAGCTATTCCAAGTTTTTATTACCTTCTCAATATTCTGTGCCAGGCCTGCCATCTCTCCTAAACTGAAACCCTTTCCTCTTTCTTTAGACATTTTGATGCGATGTTCTGTCACTGTCTTATATTCAATCTAAAAATTAGGGCCTCCCCTGGTGGCGCAGGCAGTTGAGCGCCGGACTGTGAAGCTGTCCAAAGCCTCTGCAGCACCAGTTTAATCCTGGCCTGCCAGTGAGGGTCCCACATGGTGCAGCAGACCTCTCCTGTCTCCTCACTGCTCCCCTCAGCAGTGTATTTCATCAATCAGGCTGTTCTGTTCCCTGCTCTGTCTCTGGTGAATTCTCTCACCCTCCCGTGCATCTGGACTGTACCCCGGTTCTTGTATAAATAAATAAACAAATCTTAAAAAAAAAATTAAAGCCTAAAAATCTAAGGCAGAATCCATCATCTCTTCCACCTCTCAATTCACCCAACCATGATCATTGCATTCAAAGTACCACACTCGCCCTAGTCATCCAATCTTGAAATCTTTTTCCCACTTTTCTATGCATTGGTCTTCCTCTCTAATGCTTCATATCTGGGTTAATATCTACAATATTTTAGTTGTATATACTATTGGAGAAATGCCACAACAAAATGTTGAAAAACACTATCTTGAATTCCAGAATTGCCTTTGACAAAAATGTGTAAACTTAGGCAAGTTTAACCTCTTAAATTCTAGTCTTCTCATCTGTAAAACAGAGGTAATAATAGCAATGGCTTCATATGGTTGTGAAAAGACATAGTGCATATTTCCAAAGGAAAAATATTAGTTGCCTCTAGGCAGTGATAAAGACCATACTCAGTAACCAATAAGAACTCAATACATTGTAATTGCTGTTGTCATCATTACCTCACCCACATCCAGTGCACCCTATGTGATAGTCAAGATATCTGAATGAAACTTATGTCACCATTTTGCTCAAATTCCGCTTGTCAGCAACCTAAATCATCAGAATATATTTACCAAAATTTTTCCTATGGAACTTGTATTATTTACATGTAAAACTTATAGTATTTACATGTAAAACATTTTTACTTTGATGGTATTAAAAACACCCTATATACTCTACTCAATAATTTCAAGATCCCAAGGCATTGGAACCTTTTTTTTTTTTGGTCTCTTTTCCTAATTCAAAAGCAAAAAAGTAAATATCAGCCATGAACACATTTTGTTCTTAAACTAAAGCCTTAAAAACTCCACCAAAGTCATTCACTTTTGATGCTGAAAAACTGGAATTCAGTATCAGATGCAAATACAACTTCTTTTGCAGTGTTATTTCTATGGCCAGGTAAGGAAGATCATGGCATCTGAATAAATGATTTCATTATGACTTTTTTGTAGACAGGTAAGATTCTGTAGGATCTCTGTCAATGTGTTCTGGTAAGTGAGCCTGACTGACAGTACTTTGAGACTAGAAAAAGTTTCAAACCCTTTTATAAAACTTGGGGATTTGGCATTATTTTTCCAACCCATCATTTTTAAGCCCTATTGTGTTTCAAGGGAAATTCAATCCATCTGTTTCTGTTTCTTCAAAACGCTGTTGTTTTGTAAGAGCTATTTGATGTCACAATGCCTGATGAGTCTCAACAAAGCCATTTACTTCCCAATAGAAGGCTACAGATCTCTCCAAGGAATTCATGAAACTAGAACCTCAGGCATCCTAGACCTCACAGATCTCTATCACATTTCTAGAGTTTCTCTCAACTTGAGTTTTCTTTTTGAAGAACATCTCAAATAGGAAACTGCTCTCCAACAGCTTCATTAGGCAGGCACTTCAAAACACAGTATCTTGCTCATATTTATCTTTCCAGTATATTTCAGTCCGGACCACTATATCACAGAGAGCTAACAGTCTATCTGAGGAAATCAAGCCCTTGAAATAAGTGTTTACATTTTTTTGTATTTCAATCCCTTAACAGTGACACTTTTCAAAGGAAAAATATTAGTTGCCTCATGGCAAGATAAAGATAAACTTTTGAAAAAAAAAATCTTACAAAGAAATAGAAAGGTAACAATAATGAAAGGACCTCTCTGCCTTAACAGTCATTTGGGAAATTTCCAAGAAATAAATACGAATCAATGCAGAAATCCCTTCATAGAAATAAGCTAAAGAATATAGCTTTTCTTCATCTTCTTAGAGTAAGCTACCATTGTAAATAGAGTCCTGGGGCTCTGAACTGAAGCAATGAGGGAAATTAAATTACAAAGCAGTTAAGAAAGATGCAATTTAACCAAATTATCATTTTGCCTTCCTGATGTCACCAAGCTTTTGTTACCACTGTCTCAAATAAGTCAGTGAATTATGAAAAAGGAAATAACTCAAATTAATGTGTTTGAACTCCATCAATCTGGTAGTAGTAAGCTTTTCTATGGAAGCTGAATTTAATCAAAACAGCAAAGAGAATTGTTCATGCTAATTTATTAACATAATATAATGTAGTCTGAAAAGACCCAGGAATCCAAAATGCCTCCATTATTAAATGATATGTGGGAATGCTGCTGCATTTCTTTTTATAAAACTTTCTCACTAAATATATTTACAGTGATGACTCCCTTGTAAATACAGAGGCCAATTGATATGAAGGCTATAATTCAAGGTCAAAATGACTATTTGCTGGTTAATTCGGCAATAGGAGGAATAAATCTCCTAACAGATTGTCAGAAAAATATCAGTACATGTGAGAGGGATTCCACCTTTTGCTAGTCTTTGTCACTTTCACTTCCTTTGGTACTTTATGTTGGGGTGTGTGGGGTTTTCCCACAAGATAAAATTCTCAAGTTATTTTCCTTTTGATTAAGACAAACAGCCAATGAAATAATGCAAAAGCTAGTCAGTGTGAAACGTGTAGATTAACTTGAGGCACAGCAAAATTGAAAAAAAAGCTTCAGGTGAGGCTGCTGAGAAACAGAACAGATTCCTCTTGATTCAGATTGTACAAAGATACTCCAGGATGAGTGGGTGTGTGCACTCAAGACACTGACATCTTGCACACGTTCCTTTTCCTTTGATATAGACATAATCTAGTTAAAATGGAAATGTATTAGGAAAGTCAAACAATTAATTGATGCAAGAAAGGTTGTTTCATGTTTTGTGTAAATCAAAGCTAAAAATTCATTTGAGGAACAGTGCTGTATTGTAGACTAAACACAATTTGGCCTGAATCTAGGATTTGGTGCGGGTGTTAAAGTTGTTCTGGGCTACACATGGTCGGTAAACCTCAGCAGAAATGTTAACTCAATTTGTCAGTATTATCTTTATGTCAACAGTAATGCTTAAATATTTACAATAGACATAGTACGCTGAGAGTTAGTAACGCAAGATAAATTGGAAAAATGCTAACAAAACGGATGGTACTAATAGACAGCCCTGGCACTATAGTCTCTGATTTTATATACAAGAGCCTTGCCCGAAGGTAAGATTTTATTAGGTTCCATTGCTAATAGGCAGTTCCAAAGGTTTCCAAACAAAAAAAATAATAATAATGAAAAATGATTTAAAAAATTTTAAAGGCAACAAAGCAAAGTTTACTAAATTTATTCTACATAATAAAGTCAACATTTGAGACTATTCTTTTTAAAAAGACATAAATGATAGTGTACAACTCAAACTTCTATGCAGTCTTCTGATATGCTGCATTTTTAAACTTTCCACAGCATTAATCGACTATCACATTAAAATACAGACAAAGAGCTAGAAGGATGAGAAAATGCCCCTCTCGTCCTTCATTTCCCTATCCTGCTTCTGTGGCTACTGTTTGTTGGGTTAAAGGAGTGCTGTGTATTTAAATTCTTTGTATCCTGAGTTCTTTGAAAAAACAGAGATAGATAAAACTAATAAATACTTCTCCTGGGCTAAAACATTGCCACTGCACTACCTAACAAAAAGTAAATCAATCTTTATAAATATAAATCCCAGAGTCCCAAAAGCAAATGACAAAAATTCCAATAGCAAATGTGGTACATTTTAAAAAGAAAAAGAAAAATGAAAGGAATATAAAGACGTGAAGATGATAAGGGTATGGATTTGTGAAGCTGTTGCTTTTGTTTAAAGTAAGGGGGAAGTTTGAGTAAAATTCCAAAATGAACTACTGCCTATAAAAATCTAGCATGTTATTACGAGGAAGAAAAAGTGAAAAGAACAGACCAAAAGATATTTTCACTGTCAAGTCACTTTTAGTTTTCACCCTTCCTTTAGAATTAACTCATTTAATTGGATCTGTAGTTAAAGAGAAAAAAGACCACTCACTTGAGATAGGCTCAACCTACATCTTCACACTTTGTACTTTTTCTCCATTAAAGCTGTCCTGTAATAAACTGATTGTGCTGATTATTACAGCAGTGATTCCATTGCTGCTGGCTCCCTCTTCTTAAGGATAAGGCCATTTAGTATTTATCTTTGTATTCCCAGCACATTACAATATCAAGTGTAGATTACTTGTTGCTACAACAATACTGTGTTACAAATCACCCCAAAATTGAATGGCTCAAACAACCACCATGTATTATTACTCACAAGTCAAAATGTCAGCTGATTGCTTTTTCACATTGCAACTGGATTCACTCTTGTACCAACAGTGAGCCATGGCTTGGTTCTGCTAGGCCTAGTCTATTCTGTTCCAACTTTAGGGTCAGCGGGCCTCAGCTTTCCCTGTGTACTTTTCATATCCCTCCACCAGCTTCATTCAGGGGCTAGGAACTGGGCAGAGATGCAGGAACAAGGAAACTCACTTTTACAAAAGACAAATGAAAATGCATAAGTACCTCGTAAGCTTCTGCTTGAGTCACATGTACAATTGTCTAGTGGCCCAAGCAACTGCCATGGCCATGCTGAGTCAGTGAGAGAGGGCACTGTCCATGGGTGTAGATACAAAGGAGGTAAGAAAAATTCAGGTCACTAGTGAAAGGGAAAAACCACAGAAAGTAAAAAATTCTTGTTAAATGAATACAGAGTTCTAAGAGACGCATTTATTCATGGAAAGACTAAGTGAAATTGCAAATTAGGTAGAGCTGGTGTTCATGACTCTCTGCACACCAAGAAAAGTGTGTGCAGCATTTGGCATGTTGTAAGCACCCAGCACATTTCAGTCCCTCCCTTGTTCCCTTTTCTACTTTATTTTTTTTCTTCTTCTTTTTATCTAAACCTCTATAACAGCTCTATCTTTCCCCAATACTCAATTGGTCTCATACTAAGAACAATGATTTATCTTGTCCTGCATTATACTTTCTCAAGAAGTTGAGAAATATTTCTCGAGAAATATTTCTTTCTCAAGAAAGATTTATCAACTCTAGTTAGTTAATTTCTAAGTGTCCATGACTATACAAATATCTGTATTTTAAACATCTTAACTTAAACTAAGAGTAATTTCAGGAACCATGAATGAAAGTGGAGCCTTTGGGTACTGCTAAAACTGAGTTCTGACTAAAATTGCACATTTGATCTGCTCTGGATTTTATTACAAGTCTTGAAGAATCAAGGTAGATGAACAGTACTCATCAAAACCCAATAGCCTTCATTCATAAAAATTACAGTTAAATGGGTTAGATTATATACTGGGTTTTTTTTACATAAGGAACTGTGAAAATTGAAAGGGCCACAATCATTTTTTTTAAATTGATTAAACTACTGTTGATAATTTATATGATCATAAATATTTCATGATTTAATTTTCAGACAGCTAAACTTCCAAATTACTATTAAAGAATCTTCCTTAAACTAAACAGAAAATAGCAGTGGGCCAAAAAGTGGGAAAATTAGAAAATAAGAAAGAGAAACAGATATGATCGCCTGTGTGGCCATTTATCATCATGACCCAGAAAATTGGTGATTTCAAAATACCGAAGCACTAGCAGGCATGCCTGATCCTTAGGATAGGTAATAGAGACAAGAAACAACACTTAATGAGTTTTGTTTGTGGGAGATATGCAGATAAAAAAGGATGCTTTCCCTCAAAAAGAAGTGATTAATTTCAACTAAAATGAAGAAAAAATCTTGAGGAAGGCATTAATATTTCTTCTAAACCTTAAAAAAATTAGTTTGGTTTTGACAGTAGTGACTGCAAGATCTACTTTTGATTTGCTACCCCTATTTTAAAAATTGAGATGTATAGGCCTCCCCGGTGGCGCAGCGGTTGAGTGCTAAGTTGAGAAGCTGCCTGCAGCCTCTGCAGCGCCGGTTTGATCCCCAGCTGCTCCCCAGCCACCGGAGGAGGGTCCCACATGGCGCGCAGACCTCCTGCCGCCCGCTGCTCCCCTCACCAGTGTACTTCGGTCCTTCTGCCTGCTCTGCTCCCCTCTCTGACTCTGGTGAATTCTCTCACCCTCCTGCACTTCTGACTGTGCCCAGTGCATGTATAAACAAAACAAACAAACAAACAAACAAATAAATAAAACATGCCTGTATTAAAAAAAAAAATTAAGGTGTAATTACTTCACATTAGCCTTTGAGATCTCTTTCAAATTCATAGTCTTTGACCCTATTTCACATTATTTTACCTGATGATTACATGGATATTTCTTCTTGATAATGTGATATTTATCTTCCAAGTCACAAAAACACTCAGAATGTTACATGTTTTTGAAGTATTTGGTAATTTTTTTTCTTCTGGTAGTAATATTGCAACAACATACCAGATCTCTAGAAATACCCATCCGACATCTCAGGTGATTACAGATGAGTTTTCTAGGAAGGCACTACTACAAAGAGGGAGAATAAAACATTCTTGTGAATATTTTCAAAATTACACAGCTAGAATTATTTGCATGCTTTAACATATTGACAGATGCTTACATCTCTTGATCTTAGCTTTTAGAGGGAGATAACAATTTTATTAAATCACATGCAATTATAATATTTCTTCTCTATTTCATGATCCTAGTATTTTCAATGAAAAGAAATAAAATTTTATCTGTAGCATACACATCTAAAGAACAAATCAATAAAATACACCTGAAATGTCTTTTGAAAGGGCCTAGTTGCTGAATGAAACATATTAAAATACATACATAATACTCCACCACCCTTGAGTAAGTAAAAGCTCGCATCCATTCTTGAATATTTACTATCATTTGAATTAAAGAAAAACAGTCGGTGCTTTAAAGCCGAGCACAAAAGTAATGTTTTGAAAGTGGGTGAAATCCCATCTTGTCTTTGAGCTGTCATTCAAGCCCTTAGACTTTGTCCATATATTCTGTTCACTGTTCTTGCTCTCAACTTACGATACCTGACTCCGAGTTCAGTTAGGTCCACCTTTTGTTCACAAGTATTTCCTCTTAACAATACACCATTCAGAAAATGGTATGTCTTTGAATTGTCAACTAGTACTTTGTTCTGACAAAAGCTATCACTCTAGTGTTTCAAAACCATATGTTAGAAATCTTGAAATGAACACCATTTGTTGAATATTAGAAATGAGTTTATTTGACAAGTGGCACATGAGAGTATACAGTCAATAACACTAAAAAACAGACTCCTACATTCCAAAATGTATAAATATTTAGCACAGGTTAATAGGATAGCACTTTAAGAACCTAAAAAGCTTACTCTCTGGTATGATTTCAAAGTGTGTAGATTATGATGTTTTCATTAAATAGGATGGCCTCTGTTCCCAGACAAAAGAAAACCAAAAAATGGGACAAATTTAAGGGAAATAAGTAAAAACAACTCTCTTATCAAAATATTTCCAACAGAGCAAGTTAGCAATTGCTAACATATTGTTGCATATGTAAAAGAAATACAATAAAACAAAAGCAGAGTTAAATTGGGAAAATTGCACTGTGCTTTCTTCAAGCAACTGTATAACCTGTGTTCAATGCAATACTAAATAATAATGTGTTCAGTGCAATACTAGAATAATAATGAAACATAAAATCTTTAAAGAAAAACCAAAAGAATTCAGGAATATTATAATGGTTTAACTGTGACTAAAGCATTGAACACTTAATTAATGTTGTATTTAGATAATATATTTGAATATAATATTGAATATAATTTTAGGTGCAAAAATTTAGATTAGTATATAATCTGTCAAAATGTTTTAAAGCATGTATTTATAAAAACTTGTGATTATATTTTACTCAAAAGTTTAACACGATGCTATTTTTTATTAAATGTGTTTATTTTCTTACATCATTGTGAATTTTTGTACAATATTTGATTTCTCCCCTCAAGTATAGTCCCTGTAGTTTCCCCAGCACCACAGCACCATGATCCACACCACAGTCCCTGTGCTCTTCCCTCTTCTCCCTCCCCTTTCCCGCTATATGCATATTCTTAGCATTGTTTAAAATACTTATGAAATAGATAGTTTTGATTCATTATTTATAACATTTTCATTTCCTGATTTTTTTAAGATTTAAATGGGTAGCTGTCTCTAATTATAATTCTTGCTAATGGTTGGCACGAATTGCTTAAGTCATAAACAGATTTAATTTTTTTTAATTCTCCTATGTTTCTTTTTGTTGTTGTTTTTACAAAAGTAAACCTTGCCTTTAAAATGAATTACCTTATTTTGTTTGTTTGTTTTTAAGATTTATTTATACAAGCACTGGGTACAGTCAGAAGCGCGGGAGGGTGAGAGGATTCACCAGAGCCAGAGCGGGGAACAGAACAGGCAGACTGACGAAACACACTGCTGAGGGGAGCAGCGGGCATAGGAGGAGAGGTCTGCGCACCATGTGGGACCCTCGCTGGTGGCCGGGGATCGAACCGGCGCTGCAGAGGCTGCAGGCAGATTTGCAGCTCAGCGCTCAACCACTGCATCACCAGGGGAGGCCCATGAATTATCTTATGAACAAAGAACTAGCACAGTACTTTCCATAGCATTGTTATTTATCGTGTGTGTGGAAATGTACATGAATCGCAAATTTCTTTTATCCTCACAAGTGGTAGCTAATTATAGACTGTTCCATTACTCCCTTTGTTATTTAACAATACATCTCAGAGACCTCTTTTATTGATAAAAGGCTTCCATATTTATTTTACAATTGTATCCTATCCATTGTATGAATGCATCATAATTTCTGTCAGTCCACTACTGATAAGTATTTAAACTTAGCATCTATACCATTAACTGTGCTATAATAAATAACATTGAAAAAATGTCATTTCCCACATATATAAGTACATCTCTAAAACAGCAGTGGAATTTCTGGTGCATGGAGTATTTTCATTTGTAAATTTTATAAATATTTGCCAAATTTCCCTTTCTACAGGCTATACCAATTACACTCCATGACCTACGTGTGAGAAGTGATTTCTCCACATTCTTCCAACTGTGAGCTATCAAGCTTTTCTTTAATTTCTGCCAACCTGATGGGTGAAAACTGCAGTTGCAGTTTCCATTTCTCTTATGCCTTGGGGAAAATTATTCTGTTAATATTTTGAAGGATGCGTTTTAAAAATCCAAGGTACAATCTGTACAATGAGCTGATACTATCATCTTATTGAATTTAATGTTACTCCTGTTACTGTAGTTGCTACCAAAGGCCAGCTCCTCTGCTTCACAAGAGCCCAGTGCTGTCATCTGCTCCACGGCACTGTGCCAGCAACTCCCGCTTCATCACACCACAGAGGATCGCTGTCCTCGGCATGCAGGCTGGTGAGTGCACTTCTCACCTCCATCGCTATCACACTGGTCCTAGTCAGCAGCATCTCTCACCCGGATTATTGCTGTATCCTACTAATTGGCTTTCATCTTTGTCCCATAAAAATCAAACCTCAAATCCCAGGCAGGCTGATACTTTTAAAACTTGTCAGATTAGGTCAATTCTCTATAAAAATTCCTCCAGAATCTCATCATCTCACTCAAAGTAAAATCCAAAGTTACGTGATGGAGTAAGAAGTTGCGTATCTAGCATACCTGCATTTCTGACCTTATTTCCCAAACAGTTCTCCTCTGCACCTTCTCTGTTCCAGTCAACACTGGTGGCCAAAGCTCTCTGCTGTTCCTGGAGAACGCCAGCATGGGCCTGCCTCATGGCCTTTATATCTGAAGTCCTTTTTCCCTGAGACACTCTTTTTCCAGGAAGCCTTGCTCCCACTTTCTTTCAGATTTTCACTCAGCTCTTATGAGAGTAGACATCCCTAACCAACTGTGTAAAATAACAATCTCTCTCTTGTGGTATCCCAAAAAGAAAGAAAGTTGTCCCTTGTGACATAGCCAGATGGGTTTCCAAAATACCCTCTATTTTCTTCCCACAGCTCAAAATTTCCATGGACTTACAGGGTGGCAATGACTAGCCCTTTTCTCCCTTCTCGTAGTTTAGCTAAGCCTGGGAAAGCATACACTGAAGGGGGGTGGGAGGGGGGAGTTGTGTGCAGAAGGTTTATTGCAGAGTGCCTGCAGAAGAGCACCAGGCAGAGTGGGAAGCAAACTGAGCAGAAAGAGAAGTTAAGCTGGGATGCAGCCAGTGAAAGCCAATCCCTCAGGAAGTTCTGGAGCTGGATGACCCTCAGTGGTGCCCCACCTTAAGGCAAAAGGCTGAACCTTTACACCCAGCATTGACTTATCAATGAATGTGGGCAGGCTGGGGAGAAGGCATAACTTTGACTGAGGAGGTACCATCGGTTGAGAATAATTTCCTGTAAGAGAAGTGGAAAGTGAAACTGCAGTAGATACTATTTCAACCATCAGACACCTGGTAGAGTGAGTGTTTTGGTCCTGAAGGGGTAATCTGCGAGGGCTTCCCTTACAGCCCTCAAATCCTTCATCCTTAGCTTTTTATTTAAACTTCTTTTTTTTAATTTCTTCACTGGGACTTGTGTAAACTATATTGTTTTAATAATTTGTTGCTCATTGAAATAAAATATAAGATTTATTATAAACAAAGCAATAATAGCAATTTATATATATACATGTATATACACATATCTATAAATATTTATATACATATCTATATCTATATATTTCATTATCTTGTGTATGAGCAAAAATTATCTCAATGGAAACCAAGCAATTTTCTGCCTTTTATGAAGCATTGTCCAAATTTGTAATAGCTAACTCAAATGAATATTTTAGATGTGAAGTTAAATATAATTCATTATTTTCTTCATTCAGTCACCCAAATTCTAAATATGAGTGTGAGAGAGAGAGTACAAGGGCACTAATTTCCCCCATAACATTCCTTGACCTCTTTTTCCAAAAAAACAAAAATTAAATAAGAAATAATCTCATATTCCATTTGATCTTGCCACAGACATCCAACAAAATCTGACGAGCAGATAGGTTTACTCCTATTGTTTTAACCACTAATAGGTTTTGCTGCATTTCTAAAGACATAAACTCTAATCTCTAGGTCCTCAATGATGTAAGTTTCAGAGACATAAGAATCCATAGAAACTATTCCAAGACCCATAGAACTGAGTCAGGATCAGCTGGCAATAGACATAACATTAATTTGAAAATTACTGAGAACCAAAATTCTTACACAAATCACCTGAACTGATACATAAAGCTAAAACAAGTCTGTTTCAAACTTTATAACCCTGGGCCTCCCGGGAGGTACAGCGGTTGAGTGCTGGGTTGCGAAGCTGCCCGCAGCCTCTGCAGCACTGGTTTGATCCCTGGCCACCGGGTGAGGGTCCCACATGGCGCGCAGATGTCTCCTGCCACCAGCTGCTCCCCTCAGCAGTGTATTTCGTCAGTCTGTCTGTTCTGCTCCCCGCTCTGGCTCTGGTGAATTCTCTCACCTTCCCGCACTTCTGACTGTACCCAGCGTATAAATAAATAAATAAATTTTAAAAAAAACTTCATAATCCTAATCTCCTGAAGGTAATAGATTTATCTATGGCATATTCCCAGTCTGGACAGAGCATTATACCTTGGGGAGGCGGTGGGTGGGGAATTTAAGCAAGTATGTGCAGCCTGGGGAAGATCCACGCCACAGATGAATGTCAGAATATACTAACAGCAAAAGAAAAAAGGCATTTCAGGAATTTAAGATCCATGAAACCCTCACAAATTCAGATGTCAGTTGCATTAGGTGCAACAAGCACTTAGAGCACATCTGCTGTGTGCAAAACACACCGCTTGTCCCTTTGATTAAATTAAATCCCCTCTACTTAAGCATCAGAGACCACCCTACTTGTGTTCTCCTGAGGCGGGAGTCCATACAACTATCAAGACTATCAAGACTCAGCATCCCTTCTACTACACTAGATGACTTCTTTCTGTCTTTTTCTTGACTCAGAAAAGTGCTGAACAGCCCAGTGATCACACCCATGGGTTACTAATCACACCTGTGCTCCTTTTTAGTCTGCCACAATTACGTCTGTCTAAAATATTTTGAAAGTCTATTTCTGTCTAATGGGATAATTTCCTATAATAAGTCTTTGTCTCTGATTCATCACATCTACTCTACCATAGTCTATTCCATTCCAAACATATAAATTACTGTGCTGCTTTCTGAATAGAAAACTTACATTTCAAAATATGCATTTCTAACTGCATATTTATTTCAGATAGATAAATAGATAAATTTTATATCTGCAATATATTATGAGCTTCTGAAAGTAAGAAATCACATCTTCTATTTTTTTCCCTACTAAGCCACAGCTGCTGTGGATTTTTATCAAGCTTTCAAAGACATAGAATCAAGCTGGACTCCTGCTTTCAAAAGTGCAAGCATGAGAAGGTTTTGGTAGACAAGGTTTTATTTTCAGAGTAGAAATAAAAAAAAATAAAGTAATCCCCATAGATCCCACTGCAGACCTCCCCCACCAGCTGCCTTGACTCCTCACCTGGCCACTCTTGGGAAACACAGGAAAAAGAAAAAGGAGAGATCAGCACAGAGCTTGGACACAGCCCTAGGCTAGGATTTGGTAGTAAGTAAACAGCTTCTGACCTGAACTTGCCAGCATTCTGTCTCTGAGACAGAGAGCAAAAGAGACAGGAGGTGTACAAAGGGGCTCCTAATTTTCAGCAGGCCTTCAAGTCAGATCACCTTACATTGTGCATTCTATCATTGAGCACACTGCTTTTCCCAAAAGGATAACCTCTGAAGCTAGACATTCAGAGTCAAAGAACAAGTCACTGGAATCAAAGTCCACCAGTCACAAAGAACATCCACTTAGTCTAAATATATCCCCTCGGTTGTCAAATTTGGCCTCTATTTTGAGTACACATGGATCATTGTCAATTTGTCTCATGGTCATGGTGCTTTTGCATAGAGCTAAAGAAATTTTATTCTCATCTTTATAATGTTTCTTTAAAAGGTCCAAAATATGAAGTTTATCTTATCTATGAAATGAGAGATAAGAGAAGAATTTCCTTCAAATCAAACTGTAATCCTGTACTTAAGGCTACAGTCTAACAATGCAGTGATCCCAATTATACAACCATACATGTATCAAACTGTAATCCTGTACTTAAGGCTACAGTCTAACAATGCAGTGATCCCAATTATACAACCATACATGTATCAAACTGTAATCCTGTACTTAAGGCTACAGTCTAACAATGCAGTGATCCCAATTATACAACCATACATGTATCAAACTGTAATCCTGTACTTAAGGCTACAGTCTAACAATGCAGTGATCCCAATTATACAACTGTACATGTGTATGGTGTTTGTCCTTAGCGCAGTGTTCCAAGAGCATAAAGTGTATGAATTCATTTCATCACAATTTATCAACTGCAACAAATTTTTTCCAGCAGCCACATTCAAGTCCCACAGTATTAAAAGAAAATGAACATCAAAATTGTTTCTCCTGAAGGTCTGCATTCGCCTATTCATGAAAGGGCAGTGGCAGAATGACTAGTAGAATGTGTAAGATGACATAACACTTCCTTGTCCCAACAGTCCTTATTCACTCTCCGCATGCAGATGGATCTCTACAATAACAGAGCCTGCAAGACTCTGAACCCTTCAGGAAAAGTAACTTGGCCAACTGCCCTTCTCAGCAGCCAGCAGATGCCAAACAGAGGAAGTGGATTTGCTCCTTGCCTCGGCTACTCCCTGGCAGATTCCAGAGCTGTTACTGGCTGTGGCTTCAGGCTTATCTAGGGATGTGTCACATGTTTGCGCTGTGATGTGATCCACCCTGGCTGCCTTGTGCTCCTAAAAGCTTTTTCCATTCAATGACTTTTACACGTTTCTAACAATTGCGAATGAGGTGCCATGTGACTCCCCAGGGCAATCACAGGGAAGGTTTTTGTGGGGAGAGAAAGGATTTCTCTCATCACCTGAATGCAACCCAACTGTGAAAGCAGAGCTTCTTCCCTCAGTACCCCGCACCCTAGCTTTCCAGAACCAACCCCCACCCCAACAGTGTCCCACCACCATTACTGGCCCCCTTCCCTCTTGACTGAAACTTCTTTACCTAAAGGATTCTGTGAAGGCCAACTCCAGGAGACGCTTCTCTGGGGCAGGCGCTCTGCTGACCTTTTCACCCTGGGGGCTGTCTTCTCTGGACTCCCATGGCCACACTGTCCTCTCCAACAATGGTGGCTCCACTTCTCAGCTCCCTTCTGTTTATTTCCCATCAGATTCCCCTTTAAGGAATATCAACATTTAATGTCAGTATTACCCAAATATCTTAGTGAGTGCAGACTGTGATAACTAAGTCCCATAGACTGTCTGACTGATCAACAACAGAAATTTATTTGTCCCAACTCTGAGAACTAGAAGGCAAGGAGATCAGGTGACAACATGATTGGTTTTGTGGGGGGCCCCTCTCCTTGTTGTAAGCTGCCATCTCCTCTTCATATCCACATGCAACAGGAAGAAGACAAGAGGGCTGTTTTGGGGTCTCTTCCATAAGGCCACTAAGTGCATTCATGAAGACTCCAAATCACCTCCTAATATCATCATTGTGCATTAGGATTACATGATATGAATTTGAGGGGACTCATTCATACTATAACACCGAGTGTATATCCAAGCCTCTCTCTTCTCCTCTGCAGATATTTCCCAGAGAATCGTATTTGTGCTTTCAACATCAACCTTTATCCTATAAACCCTAACCCTCATTTTCAGCTCCCACCTCTCTACCGTGTTCCCTAACTGCCCCTAGACACATCCAGCTGGATACTCATCTGTCTCATACACCAACGCATTCTTTTATCACCGTCTCTTACCCAGCCAACTCCCTTCTCCTCAATCCTTTAGGTCAATTCGAGGTATCACTATTATCCCAGTTGCTGTGCAAGTTCAAAGCATAGCTATAAACATTCTGAGGGGGACTTGTTTAAAAAAAAACTACCAGTTTCTGCCTTGGTTTCTGTTCTTGGAGTCCTGCTGAAAATGTCTGATGATGCTGAGTCCATCATGCTTAAGAGGCCACATGTCAGTGCTTCAGTAGCTCATGAAAATAGAGACCATTATAGAAGCGGGTGCCTAGGCCAGCCCTTCCAGCCTCCAACCATTTATGTCATCTCAGCAATGATCCCAGAATCTGGGAAGCAAAGGGGAGTTATCCCCATTGTGCTCTTTCTGAATACCAAACCCACAAAAACCATGAACATTAAAATAAAGATTGTTTTATGCCACTAAATTTGGGGGGGGGTTATTATGCAAAAGTTAAAAAGCTATATTAATTTCCCAAGCTTCAAACATGGACTTCATTGCCTTTGTCTCTCTCCCATGTTTTTATTAACTAATAATTCATTGAGGACCTACAATGTGCCAGGCACTCTACCAAGCCCTGGTGATACCAATAATTATCACCGAATAGAGAGGCAGTGCAGAGAAAACAAATCACAATAAAATAAGACAGAATTTCCCAACCTTGTTCCAGAAAAATCTGCAGACAGATGTTTCTCAAAAGAAATGTTTCATGGTCAATTAATATTGGAAACACTGGGTAAAAAACAAGTTTTTTTTCTGAATTACTTCTCAGGACCATTAATACTCATATACATATAATATGTAAGAGGAGTCTAAAATAAGGAGTTTCTTAAAATTATATGACCACAAGATTGGGGGTTAGGGGGTGTGCTTGGTTTGGTTTGAGAAGAAACATAAGTACAGAATTCTGTAAAACACTGTGGAAATAATGCATGCATTTATTAAATGTATATAGGACATAGACTGGGAACAAGAAAAGGTGTCTCAGTCTTTCTTTGGGCACTTATGTTACTTCCATAATTTGACTATTGTAAATAATGCTCTACTGAACATAGGAATGCACAGAGCCCCTAAAATTGTGCTTTTGCAGTCTTTGGGTAGATACCTATGAGTGGTTTTCCTGTGTCATATGATATGTCTATTTTCAATCTTTTAAGAAACCTCCATACTGTTTCCTATAGAGACTGGATCAGTCTATGGTCCCACCAAGAGTGTATAAGTGTTCCTTACTCCCCATAACCTCACCAACACTTGTTTCTAGTTGTGTCTTATTTCATCTTATCTTGTTTTTTTTCCATTCTCACAGGTATGAGATGAGATTTCATTGTGGTTTTGATTTGCATTTCCCTGACAAGTAATACCAAGCATTTTTTCATGTGCCTGTTGGCCATATGTATGCTATTTTTGGGGAAGTGTCTATTCAGATCTTCTGCCCATTTTTTGATTGGGTTATTGGTTTTCCTGTTGTTGAGTTATATGTGTCCTTTATAGAGCCTGGATATTAACCCTTTGTTGGATATATGAGGTACAAACACTTCCTTCCATCCAGTAGCATGGTTTTTATTTTAATGATAGTTTCTTTTGTTGTGCAAAAGATTTTTAGTTTTGTGCAGTCCTATTTATTTTTACCCTTATTTTCCTTGCCTTGTAATTAACACTATACCACAAATGTATAGTAATCAAAACAGTATGGTATTGGAATAAAAAGACACACAACAAACGGAAAATAATTGAGAGCCCAGAAATAAATCCACAGTAAAATGGACAGTTAATCTTCAACAAATAAGCCTAGTATACATTATCTTAAACTCATTGGACTTATCTCAACTTAAACGTTTCCATTTTAATCTACATGCATCCTTAATACAGAATTAAATGTAACAAATTTTCAAGTGGTCAAAAAAATCTAACAGAAATCTTAATCACATTGGAGGTAATTTTAAGTTAGAATCCATCAATCTTCTATGAGAAACTTGTTGTGAAAAGTATAAGCTTACAAAAGAATAAGTAATCTACAGAAGCAATCTTACTTTGGAAACTGTTTCTTTTAAAGGAGGCAAAAGTTGTTGGTTATTAGGACAAAGGGAAAACTGATTAGAAGCTCAACTTGAGCTACAATCAGAGAACTGAATATTTAAACCAACCTGACAATCAAAAATTATAAAATCAAAAATATCAAAGTTTGGTTATATGTAATATGCCTCACATTCTTGCATACTGCTAGTGAGAGTGTAAACTGGTAGCACCCTTTTAGAAGACACCTTGGTATTATTTGTTAAAGTTGATAGCCTGTGTCCTGATAATCCTACTCTTAACCATGTATAGTAGAGCAGTAGTTTTTAAAATTTTTGGTCATGACCTCCAAAGAAAAACTTTATATCACAATTCAATATATGTGTACAAGCTACACATATATATAATCATGCATACTGAGTCAAAAGCTTATGAAACAATCCTCACCCTTACATGTAGAATGCTTTTGACATTTCTAATCTACCCTTTTATTAAACAAAATTTTAAATGCTAGTTACCACCCACTAAACTGATTTCAAAATCTAATAATGGTTCACCAACCACAGTTTTGCCCTCATGAAACTATTATAACACACACTAAAAGACACATAATACTACAGCAACATTATTTGCAATAGTAAAAAGCAGGAAACAACCCAATTTTATATTATAGATAAATCTAAATATATTTACAGATTAATTTCATGTTCATAATACCATAAAGCAGTAAAAATGAGTAAACTATGGTTACATACATTATCATAAATGAATCTCAGGAACAAAATGCAAGTTACCAGGTGTAACTCCATTTTTACAAAATTCAAAAGTGTGCCAAACTAAATACAGTTTACTGAGAAGCACAAAATTCA
The DNA here is from genome assembly GCF_014898055.3 of Talpa occidentalis. Lineage (NCBI taxonomy): Eukaryota > Metazoa > Chordata > Mammalia > Eulipotyphla > Talpidae > Talpa > Talpa occidentalis. Next base: position 117,061,474 of record NW_023604972.1, read on the forward strand.
GGATAATTCTTTCTTTTGAGAGGAGGCAGAGAAGAAAGGATTGGATCATAAAAGGGCACAAATGGCCCTTTATGTCACTGTGATTGTGCAATTTTAGCCACCTTTTCTAGGCAGCCACTCATGCCCAATCTACCTAGCCTACCTCTAATCTCTATCAAAATATAGTTGTTCTATAAGTTTTCTCATCTATGCTCACTAACAAAACCAGCTCTGTCCAGAAATAGAAGAGTCGTTCACCCTATTATATGCAATATTTGTAAGCAGAGACATCAAAATGAACTTATAACGATCCTCAGACTTAAAGGACATATAGGATTCAAATATCAGCCAGGAAGATATACTGGAATTGGCAGATCTGTGACAATCTGCAAATTCCAACACCTAGGTATTACCTATTACACAAGTTCCTGGAATAAATTCATCACATCAGATCTTACTAAGCAGAAAATTAAATAGAACTACTTGCTCAAAGTATTTGGAATTGAATTCATGCACTTGAATTCACACCATGTATAGAATAGAAATAATAGATTTGCCCACAATGTTATTCAGACACCACAGAGAAAGCAAGTATCAATGATATGTAAATTATACAGAGACAACAGGCGACAGTGATTTACAGAGCACAATGTAAATTTACAATTTCAGAGCATTTCATTATGTTGTGGTTGTTTATATCAATTTAGCAAAACATCCAAGTTATCTTTCTAGTTGTCAGTGTCAACAAACTGGAAAGAGATGATAAGCTTGGAGTTCAAATAAGATTCTCATTTTTCTGTGGCTTTATCTGAAAATGGTCAAAAATCTTAGCAGCTAGATGGTGGCCACTGAGCCTTGTTAAGATTGTCTAAGCAATTACAGATAACATCTTCTTGGAAAAGATGAATAATAAAACACCCATTTTGGTGCTTCTAACTTCTTAGTTGACCAAAACACATCCATGAACCAGAAAACCTCAAACAGCAAAGCAGACCAAAAAGCCATACATTTTATCTATCGAGTGTCTAAATTCTATAAGTTCTTTCAGAGGGAAAAAAAGAGATTCATAAAGGACTAGACGTTAAAACGTAACATCACACCAAGACAACAGTGAGGAAGCTACATTGATGACAAGCAAGAAAAAGGGTTATGAATTCTTATTTTTCTAGGGCATTATTATTTCCATACTTGTATAATAACTGCTATTCACATTTGTTACTCCAAGTGATCAAAAAGAACTAAATCATCCCTCAAATGTTTCATATTTAAACTCCCTAGTTAGGTTTGTGGTGCATAATAATAAAAGTGCCTACAGCTAAAAGCCCAGATATGCTGAACTTATCTCATGTGGAACACTGCTTTAATTCTGCATATCACATTCCATACAAATAAGCTATTCACATGCCAGATGTCAACCACTCAGAAAATAAGCTTTTTATCCAAAATATCTTACTTACCATTTGCAAACTTTTGTCTTAAAGGCAACTTGAAATTTCTCCTTGCAAGTTCTTTGAATCATGTTGGTGCTCCTAACAGTCATCATTTCTTCAATGTTTGGAGGTGGCTAAATTGAGATTTCAAGTTTGCAAGGCAACACTTTTATCTGGAACCTGTGAGATGTCAGTAATAATAAAAAGTAAACATCAAGGGCCTCCCCTGGTAGCGCAGATGTTCACATGGCACACAGACCTCTCCTGCCGTGCCTGCTGCTCCCCTCAGCAGTGTATTTCGTCAGTCTGCCTGTTCTGGTCCCCACTCTGGCTCTGGTGAATTCGATCACCCTCCCGCGCTTCTGACTGTACCCAGTGCTTGTATAAATAAAATAAATAAATCTTAAAAAAAAAAGTTAAACATCAAGATATGCCATGAGTTTGGCAACCACCAAAAAGTTTGACAAACCAAGAATTCACTTTGATGATGTTATGATGTCTAAATATTGTGAAGGATTGTCTCAGCTTTCCTCCTTCCACATATCCAGGTGATTTTCTTTTAGATAGTTAGGAGACAGGACATTTCAGGGGGTTACACTTTTCTTTAAAGCTCTCAGTGATGGAAAAGAAAGAAATAAAAAATTAATTTGAATTTTACTCAATGTATTGTATCCAATCTAAATTGTCCCAAAATTCTTTATCTCAAAGAAGAAAATCAATACTCCTTAGTGCGCTGATTAATAATCAATAAGCTAATTCTCCATAGTTCTACCCAAAGAAGTCTTTTCTCCCCAAATGGCACAATAAAACCTCAGTTTGAAATTCTACTTAGCTATGCTGACCCATCTGGGAAGAGGGTTTTAGCCAATACAAAAAGAAAAAATAAAAGCAGGGAATATACCAGCACAATCGGCATCATGTTCTCACTAGGGCACTTGTCACGTGACTGCTTCTTAGATAGTGCTCACTTTCTAGACCATTTGACACCAGTTCTTAGTTTATCATTTCATCAGTTAAAAGAATTATCTAAGTACGTGATAATTCTGTTAACATTTACTTCAATGTCACCAAAATTGTCCTACAATTTACATAGCCCTACTTTATCTGGTGGTGTAGTGATTTCAGTCAAATTCCATAAATAATCTAATATTATGTAACTCCTAATATACTCCAGTGTTTCCCATGTATGTGCACTTCTTTGTGAGTGAAATTTCTATATAAACCTCTAATATTTAATAGCTGATGTCATTATTTTATATGAAGTCTGCAGATCAATGAAAATGTGATTAAGATTTATATATACATTTGTGTGCAAATATAAATATAAGTGTGCATGTGTGTTTTTCTCTAGAGAGAAAGAAAAAAAGCTATGGACAAACATTACTTGTTTTAATTTCTTCTCTTATGTCATCTGAATTTTCCAATTTTTCAAGAGCATTATGACTTTTGTAATATCAAAATACACATGTTTTAAATTTAAAAAACTAAGAACTCCATTGTGCCTCTTAAAGAGTTAAAAATTGTACAAGCAAAATAAAATAATTTAATCATATATCGAAAGGCAATAAAACATCTTTAAGAGAGATTGTCCAGCTCCATCTCCTACAGTTGTCCTCTCAGCAAAAATGTTGTTCTCCACAAAACTCTATGGAAGCTGGCAGTGTCTGAGTGCTTAAGGAACAATCAAAACTGGCTGCTTTTTGAAGTCTGGGTCCTAGTTCCCCATCCGGTCCAGAAAAGGATTGTTCCCTGTAATGATGACGAGAGACTAATTAGGCTGAGTTTGCCACTTCATATAGCTGCATATGCAGTGCATGGACTCCAGAACCTCCATCACTCTTGGGGAACAGTTGACAATACCCACCAAAGGCCCCTAATAGGAGTTGGCAGGTGAGAGCTAGAAGCAGGTTCCTCAAGGTCATGTTGCTATTATGCCCCAGCTCCGAATCACACCAGGGGTCTATGCTTCTCTATTCACGTAGCTCAATAATCCTGTGGGATTAGCAGAATGTTTAAATGTGCTTCTGGAAAACAAATTAAATATAATGTAGGTGATATCTGTTTACCAAGAATCAGCCTGGAGGTTAAATTAGAACATGAAGGCAGTCTCACTGTCTTCTACATGAGTGAAATGTCAATATAAACCTTCAATATTCAAATGGCTATAACACAGTATTTATATTAGTATATCACAGCTCATCGACAACCACATTCTCACTATCCCACCTATGAAACAAAAGAGCTCTAAAGATATTTCTTTAGTTTTACCACCACCTGTCACAAAATCTATAGTCTTATTCTAATTCTTCCCAGATAAGTCTGAGAGTCCACAGGTCCTGTTTACTAAGCTGTCTGTTAGTCTTTTCATTTATATTTTACAGTGATTTTTCCTCCTCCTGCTCCATTTCATGGTGGTGATATGACCAGTCACTATGGCAGCAAAACAGCAGCCTGATGTCAAGAACCCCCAAAGGTGCTGTCACCAGTGGTGTTAGTCCTTTTCTCCACTGAGGTCAGAATAGTGATGTTCCTACTAACTCCCTGGATACCATGGGTAATGTAAGCACAACCTCTCTCAAGACAGAAGAGGAAAGATGCAAAAGTCCAACAGCTAGATAGGGGGAGGGTGAATGTTTCCCAACTCTAATGGACTCACTGGAGTGAGCATGGGCCAAGCAAAAATCATATTAATTCTTAGACAATCACAATCACAGATGAAATCAGAAAACAGAAAAACCCTGTCCTCAAGACATTGTCTAGTAAGGAGCTAAGATATGTCATTAACATAAGAAAAGTTATGGGTAAGGCTCATAAATAAAGAGCGCTCAAAACAGCAAGAAGGTATATCCCACTGTGAATAGCAAGGAAAGTTGGTTGGAAAAGACAGTCTCCTGAGGTGGATGGAAGAGGACTTTCCCGAAAGAGTAAATGTTCATGGTCTACTTTGCTTGAACCCTTAAGTACATATTGATAAGTAGTAAAACTATATCCCAGAAAAGAGCTTCAAAGGCACTGGTTATCAGATTATTCATAAGCCCCCATCATTAGCTTCTAGCTTCTTCCCTTAGCTTACAACCTGTCAGTTCTCTGCTTCCACATCAGCAGCCTCACCTCTCAGCAGCCCTTACTCTCTGCATTCTAGCACACTGTCTGACTCCCTGAACATGTCCTGTTCTCCTTGGCCAATGGACACTGAGATCCATGTTATCCTGTTTTTCTCTAGCACTTTGCTCCATTTTCCTTCTCCAAGTCACCTTCTTTTCTCTCCTACCTAACTCAGACCTCACGTGAACAGAACATTTCTCAGGAAGCCTCATCTGACACTAGTTCTGTTAGGTAGTCCTTTTACACCTGTATGTCCCTGATCACACTGTTCTTTAAGCACCTACTTGTTTTCCACAAGACTATAAGCTCCCTGAGATAGTGACTCAGTCTTTCTCACTCACCATTTTATCCCCAATGTCTAAGACAGTGCCTCACACATATAGTAAGTGCTCGATGAATAACTCTTGACTTAAAGAGTGAATAATGACAAAGTATTTTATTACCCAAACTATTTTTAAATGCATAGAAACTGTAATAAATAATAACAGCAAATGTTTAAGTGTGTAGTCAATAACATCCATGAATACACAAGATGTTTTATTGATGATGTGTATTTCATGACTACAGGAGCTGTTTAACAAGTACTTTTTGATAAAGGAAAAATTCTATGCTGTTGCCAGTTTATTTAACTTCTGTGCATCTTATCTTAGAACTTTAATAAGTTTCTATCTCTGACTATGTGGTAAAGACTGCCAAAGATAAAATTCTGCCTAAGATTTCATATTTCAGAAATCTTCAGTGACATATCATGGTGAAAACTCCTCTCCTCAAATTCCCAAGGAGTATCTTACCATCTCCCAGGGTGGACATGATTTTAATGTAAAGTGGGCTTTAAATTTATGAATGTTTATATTAAGCAAAATGTGGGAGAATTGTACTTCTATAGGAAGGCATGTGATGGTATAATAAAATAAAGGCTTTTTAGAGAGAAGTAGAGTTTAAAAATGTGAAAAACTTGAAGAATAAGGAACCAAAACTCGCATGGTCCATAGAGATATCTAAAGGGGCCAGGACACAATTGAAACTGAAAATAGAATATGATGGAGAAAGCAAAGAAAGAAAGTAAAACTTCTTTAAGAGGGATAAAAGATATTGCCATTCAAACTATCAGAACAGCTTACAGTCAAGAAAGATGAAGAAATTTGCTGCTTTAGAAGAAATGCAGAATGTATGCAAGGTTAAAATGAGTACGGAAAACCTGGAATTCAATGCTAACTCTGGGACCCAGAAAGAAAAAGTAAGTGACCAATTAAGTCCACCATACTTGGAGTCAATCACAGAAACAAGCCACGAGTCACAAACCACCACAAAAGAGTTTGTGTGAGATGTGGTACAGGAGAATGAGACCGTATCCAAGCACAGGTTATGCACAGCTTATACCCCAGGAGTTTCACAAACAGCCACTATACACACGAACCATGTATCAATAGTCTGGTATCAACCAAACTGGGATACTTTTAAGAGTATAAAGGGGTGCTACTAATAATTAAACTGGCACTTAATTAAGTTAAACTGTTTCAGTCCAACTGAGAATACAGGGTCAACCTAATTATACATTAAACCCCTTCATTATGCCAGAGAAACATTTTAAGCAAAGACATCAAAGGTGAAAACAGCTCCTTTGAGGAGGTGGCCAAAAGTTACCCAAACAGGAGAGAATTGGAGAACCTGCTCAGAGTTGGCCTAGATGGATGTGACTGCATGCATGAGGGCCTCTGTGACTGGACAGGCACAACATTTGCACTTGTGAATAATCTGCAACTGGAAATTCTGTTTATATGTCCTTTCATTGTTTTTTTTCTAAGTTGTTGACGTCTATGAAATGCGAAAGACTTAAATGTCAGGAATTTTGTTCCATTTCCTGAATACACTTAGCCTGTGTTGCTATTACAAAATGCATATAAGGAATATGAAGATTACCACCATCCCTGAAGAAATCTCTTGTTACCACTCATGGATTAACCACTGTCATTTCCTTAGAGTAGTACATTATGTGTGGCAATGCAGCACAGATGTCTCTAGATCACGTGTAGGTCAAGAGCTACTTGGCACACTCAACAGAGGCGAGTCATTTTGTCTTATGGTCATTTTTCATTATGGTTTGTGGTTTATGAACTCAAATTATTAATGGCAAAAAGTAAATGATAACAACGGTGGAGGCAAGATTAAGGATGATTCAAAAAAAAAGTCCACCCCAAAACAAGCTTGGGTGAAAATGACTGTCACTGAAATGACTGTCACCCCTAGGTTTGAAAGGACAAGGGAAAGGAACATGCCAGGAACCTGGGAAAAGCTATAACTGTAGGAGACACCTACCAGACAGGAGTTGTGGCCTTTTGTTGAGCACAGCCATTGCCAACCCAAATCCCTGAAGGGAAGAAATTTTGGAATAAATACACAAAATTCCCCTTTCCTCCAGTCATCCAATCTCTTGGTGGCACTTCCCTAAGGCCTAACCCATAGTCAAAGAAGCCAAGCCAATAATAATGCAGAGAGATCAGTCTCCTGGGTATCATGGAAGAATGGAAAAAACTAAAGAATGGATCTAAAGAGACAGATAGGATAGACTGACCAGAGTTTAATCAAACACTATAAAAGCCCACAGTTCTAAAGTCTAGATATATCACACACATTCTTCAAGTTCATAAATAAAAACAAACTATGAACAACTTCATGTCCACAGGGATACCAGAAATAGAGTGGTTGTCATCAGTATTATCCTTGTTTTACAATGAAAAAATAATAGAATCATACCCCAAAAAATTTAGTGAATACCAGTGTTCACAGACCTGTCAGAGAGCAGATCATTTCCTAAGTTTACACTTCTAAACCCGGTGATGGTTCCACTTGACCTGGACAGCAGAGGCTTTTATATCCCCCATCATATGACAGGAAGTTAAAAATCAATTATTCAATGAAAGCATTGCCTCCTCCCTCCAGGGGCTCCAGCTTATGAATAGGACTGAACACTACTCAGAAAAATGTAGGAAAATTGTTAGCATTCCTCTAGCACCTAATATAAAACTTGTGTGGCTATGATTACTCATTTAATTTTGGCATTTGTTATTATGATTTGTGGTTTATGAAACTCAAGGTATTGAAAATTGTCAAGACCCTGATTCACAATGGAATAATGATTGACACAACAAAGTATAAGTGGACCAATGATATTACTAAGCTAACCCAAAGTGGTGTCCACCTTAGGGTGGACATGTCAGACCCTGTTGCTAACCTTAAACTCTAATAGTGGCAACATTAATGAGACCTGGGCCTCCCCGGTGGCACAGCGGGTTGAGCGCAGTGCTGTGGAATTGTCCTCAACCCTGCAGTGCAGGTTCAAATCCTGGCCAGAGAGATACCCACATGGCACAGCAGACCTCTCCTGTCTCATCCTCTGCTCCCCTCAGCAGTGTAGTTCAGTAAATCTGCCTGTTCTGCTCCCCGCTCTGTCTCTGTCTCTCTCACCCTCCCATGCCTCTGGCCTGTACCCCAGTTCTTGTATAAATAAAAATAAATCTTTAAAAAAACAATTTTTAAATCGTTTAAAAAAACATTAATGAGAACTGGTAGAAAATCAGATGACTATATTGCTCTTTGATTTAAGCAGAGGGATAGACATTCAATGAATACTTGCAAAAAGAATATAAGATGAGAAAGACTATATAAATTATCCAGGATCTTACCTGAGACAGAAACTCCTTCTGTGTTTACCAAAACCCATTTTCTTTTTCTCCTGGCTATACAGGCAGATCACACTTCCTCACTTCTCAAAAGTAAATGAAGCCATAGAAATGATTTCTGGCCAATCATCACTTCTGTAGCAGAAGTGATTTGCTATACTTTTATTCTGGCTCATAAAACCTTCCAGAGATCACCAGCTTTCTCTCTTTTCCCATCTTCCAGTTGATTGTCAATGTCCAGGGGAAACCTTAGTTGAAGATCTTGGAAGCTGCCATCCTTGAATGGCTGTGTGGAATAACACCACCCCATCCTATCTTCCCCCCAACTAGCAAGTGACACTGTAAAATTAATGAAGTTCTCACAATGACCTTAAGGAATATATCATCGCTCAAGGATAAGCACTGTGTATACTTTTATTGCAAAAAGAGATATGCATTTCTAAAAAGTATGCCCATGGTCTATACACAAGGTCTTGTATGCATTTTATTTGGCACAATATTGTGAACAATTTCCCATGTTCATGGCATCCTTCAATATTACATTTTTAATGACTAATATTTCAAATTGTGGTGAGACCATAGTTTTTCACTTATTTGTGTAACTTCCATTTTTTTAATATTAGACAGTGCATGATCAAAATATTTTTATTTTCCTATTATTATTCAAAAAGATAATTTCTTCAACATAGTTATTTGCTGACCTAAAACTTCCATTTAGAGTAATGGACCATGTTGTTCAACTCTGTACAGGTTAATATCTTTCTTTGAGTTTGTTCCATACAATAAACCTGTCTCATGTACCATAGAAAGATATACTGCAAAAGTTAATAAATGTCCCTGAAAAGTTTACAAAAAAAAGAACTGGTGTAAATCATCAAACATTTGGTATCTAGTCACTGACTGCTCTGTGACCTCTATTAGCATACAAATGATTGCCCTAAATTGATGATGCTGAAGTCAAAAATAAAAATCTATTTATTGTTCAGCCTATCTAACTTGCCCTTCCAAAAAAGAACATATCCATATAATGAAGTGAGTTCACTGTTCACTGTGTATGTTTTCAGTTTTTCTATTAAAATCATAAACATATCTTCTTTTGAAAACTTCTGAGAATAGAAGTTAGGAAATATCTCTATGGGCACAAAAAAATCAAAAGAAAATTAATATGGTAGCACTATACAGGGCATCATAGCAATGGAATTATTTTTAAATGTATAAGGTAATAAAACCTCAAAAATTAAGTCAGAAAGATCAGGTTATTTTAGGACTTCAAAAACTTACCACCAAATTGTAACTAACATATTAATGTAATTTCAGTCTATACAAGAGTATAACCTTAAGGTGGTTTTCCCCAGGGAAAGGGGTTAAGCACCGCACTATGAAGCAATCCACAGCCTCTACAGCATGAATCCGATCCCTGGCCGGCCAGGGAGCAACCCACATGGCGCGGTAGACCTCTCCTGCCTCGCCCGCTGCTCCCCTCAGCTGTGTACTTCAGTCAGTCTTCCTGTTCTGTTCCCCACTCTGTCTCTGGTGAATCCTCTCACCCCCACATCTCTGGCCTGTACCCCAGCTCTTGTATGCATAAATAAAATCTTTAAAAAAAAAAAAAAAAAGATGTTTTTCCCCAAAAAAGTTCTAAAATTAAAAATGTAATATAATTATGAGGTAATGCTGATTAAGCACTTGGTCATTATTTTCCTGTAAAAGATACAGGGACTCTCAACCTTGGCACTATAGACATTTTGGGCACGATCATTTTTGGAGGACAGGGGCTGAGGGCGGGGACCATTGGAGGTTTGTGCCTCCTATGAGGTGAAGCAGCACCCCTGATCTCTACCCACTAGATGATGCCTGTAGCACTCCCTTCTCCAGGCTGTGACTGTCAAAAATGCCTCCAGACTTTGTCAAATGTCCCCTGGAGGGCAAAACTGCCACTGGTGGAAAACCACTGCCTCTACCAGAAGAGAGAATGAATGAGTTGTGAAAATGTAGGAGTGGAAAAGTAGGGCTTCCTTTCTTTAGTGCTCATAAAGCTCAAGTGAATCCAGTCAACTTGCTGGTGTGTACCTTTCCAGCTATGTTCAGCTGCAAAGGAACACAGCAGGCAAGTAGTCCACACAACACCTTGAGAAAGGGACAAAGAGTTAAAGTATATGCAAGTAAGTGATTATAGCAGCAGAATGTAAATCAGATTAGGAAGAGAATATGAGAATAGGGAGGGTCAATGAATGGAAGATTGAATGGAACACAGATTATAGACCCCAGACAGATGTAGGTGGCTGGGAACCACAGGATAGGAACTGGGAAATTATGAGCTAATGGTCAGGGACAGAGATGTTTGGAACTCTCTTGTTCCTACCTGCTTAAAGTTATTACCAATTATATATAGTGAGAAACTATTACATACAATATATATAATGATTGTGGTCTTGCCATGATTCTTTAGCTCCATGAAGTCAGGAATTGGGTTGCAAATGTCCCATTACTGGATGAAACAAAGTGTGAGATTTTAATCTGCTATAGAGTTTATCTGCAGAAAGCATGGCCTAACAAAACCTACTGAGTTGTGCATTTTATTTGCTAATAGCTCTCTATAGCTATTCACTTATTTCCAAATAAGTGAAAACAGCAGGGATTCCAAATCGTTACAGGTTCAGAGATTGGCATGATATTTAGCTTGCTTACTTGTGAGAAAACTTTAGGAAAGAGGCACTTTTTTTTTCTCAGGAAAGGGGCTATCAAGCTTGTGGAAATCAAAGCAGCTAAACAAACCTCTTATTACTAGAATAATGGCCATGATATTCAATATCTTTCAGGGAAAATTTAGCCTGTTCTTTGATTTTGGCACTTTTAGCTACTTTGAAATTAAGTCAAACAATAAAGTGAAAAAGAAAAGTTTAAAAAAAAGACAAAATAAGGTCATCTTCCAATTTTACTTTTTGAGCATGTTTGAAAGAAAAACAAGAACAAAGTTAGTTTTCCTTAAGCTCTAACTAATGTGCCACTTTTGTGCCTCTGAAGAAAAATGTGTTTTTCTATAGTTTTATAATAAATCTAAAACACTATCATTTTTAGCATGAAACACTAAGTAATTGCCTTGCCAAAAATAGTCACCCTATGCTACAACCATGAGTTTGTTTTAATAATCCTCAGATACCAACTACCACTATGTCAGCCCCCTCAGGACACCACTACGATTATCTGTTGTTTAAAATAGATGTCCTAAGTACGTTATCTAAGTGAACAAAAGCATAAACATTTCAACTATCAAATCATCAGAACTGCTTAGGCAAGCATAAATATCTCCTGACTCCAATGCATCCCTTATGGAATTTTTTTTCCTGTTACTTGCTCTGCTGTTGCAATGATAGCAGGCCCATGTTGAGATAATGAAATTATGGATCTTCCCTTTACAGCTTAAGTGGTTTTCATTTCTTAACAAGTAGAGGTTATTTCCAGGGAGCGATACATTTTAAGATAGTTCGAATACATGAAAAACAAAATGTTTAGTGAATCAGGAATGCCATCTACAAGTTGATTTATTTATTGTGATGCCCCAAGTAAAAATATATTGACTTTAAGACCCATCCCTCCCTGACTGGATTGCATTAGAGAGTTAAAATCTTTGTATTCTTTCTATATAAATTGTGTGCTCAATAATTTTCTCACTTTCACCAGGAAACTGAGTTCTCCAAGCCTTATGTTAATTTTCCAAACTCTCCCTTGGTTTTGATAGTGAAGAACTCCAGGGTAGAACTTCCATCACTAACTATCGGGTTCCAAAATTTCCCCTTTGGGGGTGACAATTGCACAACGAAGCGTAGAATTAAAGATTGTGTGGTCAAATTAATGGAGCATATACATATGTTGATTTTCAAAGACACATACTGAAACATATAATATTTTCATGCGTTATTACATAAATTTAAATTTTTTTAATTGAAAAAAAGAAATTTCCCCTTTCGAGGTCCCATCCTCACATTACACAAGACCACCGACTGGGTCTTAACTAACAAAGGTGACATACCATTAAGGATTACAGAAAATACAAGAGAAACCAAGTCTGAGTCTAGCTTCCTTTGGTGAGATAATTTCTTTTGGATTGGTATCAGATTCCATTTAATACTGTCCATTTCTGAGATCTTTTTTTCCCTCCACAGAAGTCCTCTCAACTGTCAAGCTGACTAGTCGGGTCTTTTTCTGATGTCCCTCAGTGCCTGCACTACCAAGAACTCAGATAAGAATTGGAGATGAGTGACTGGGTTAACTGATAAAATTGCTAATTAAAGCCCTGTTTTCAACACTCCTGAAAGATTAACCAACTGAGGCCAAAATTTAGAACACAGAAGAAGTTTTACTTTTAACAGTGTACACTGTTTGGTAAACAAAAGGCTTTAACAACTCAAAGAAAGTAATGTCATGGAATTTCCAAAGATGTTTCCCTCCAGAGAGACAGACAAATGGGACAATTTAGGTGATGTTTTGTAAGGGTTTTCTTCCCTGTGAATATTTTTGTTTGGCAGGGAAACACCCAAGCTGATCCACTGAGTATCTATATGCCATTTTGTTGACAATCCTGGAAGTGTATTTCCTTTTTAAAAAGTTGAATCATTTCCATTTAGAAACTGTGAGAAATACAAGAGGTATATATATGTGATATTCTCAGATACTCTGAGACAAAATACAATGTGGGTGGCTGAGAGCATGGTCTGGACTTGGAGCCTACCTCTGCCACTTTCTGAGCTAGGTGACCTTGAGTTAGTTCCTTAAATTCTCTGTGCCTCAGTTGTCTCTTCTGGAACATCAGATTGATGGTAATAGTACCGACCTCATAGGGTTATAGTGATTATTTCAGTCATTAACTAACAAGTGAATTAAATCTTTCAAGTGCTTAGAAGGAACAAAACATATAACCGCATAGTAAATATGTGAAAACTGTTTAAGTCCATAAGAACGATCTTGAAGTATTTGAACAGCAGATGTAACCACTGTGTGTGTGTGTGTGTGTGTGTGTGTGTTAATGAAAGAAAGCGCATCAGGGCATATCAACAACATCCCATGCTCAATATAATTTGACCACTAATCTTTTTCCAGGGAGTCCTGACTCTGTTTCACACCAAGAAAATCCTCGTCTGTAAAATGAATTTCTTGTACAGTAAGATTGCTAAATCTTCTTCTGAAGTCTGCAACTCCTGACTTCCTTGGCCCACTGACTAATCATCATCCTCTTGTGACTTCTCTCCCACTAGGCTATAAACCCACCAAGTGTCTAACCCCAAATATGAATGTCACCCACTCTTCTGGGAAAAGTCCACAGAGAAGTATCTCTTGTAGAGTATTTTTTTTTTTAACTTGTGAAAAGCAGCGGGTTCATTTTCCTTGAGGGCTCCTTCTTTTCCCAGAACCAGCTGATGCCTCAAGTGACAGACATGTGGCATCTGGACAAGAGGGGAAAGGAAAGATGGTATGGATAGGCAAGAGAATTAAAAACAGGGAAGACACACAGCCTTGCCAGTTGCCCTGAGAGTGAAAGACTCTTAACATGTGACCATCTTTGATATCATTTCTAATATGGTGGAAAAGGGACTCCTGCAGTTCAAATGAGGGCTGTTTAGACTGTATTAAAACAGGAGGCTCGGCTAACATCAAAGGCTACTCGTGGGTGGTTTGGGCCGGGGTGAGGTCACCACTGCCCTCAACTGTAATAGGTGTGGAGACACTGTGTACCTGTGAAATGGCGGTGTTTGCTTTTTTTCTGCTGATAAATGTGGAGCTGGGAGAGGAGATGCCTTTGTGTGCCTGAGGAATGATCTACTGTGGAAGGTTTAAAGGCAGACAGGTATCAGGTTAGGGTTACAGGGGGCAACTTTCTGAATGGAGGATGTCCTTTGTTCTTGGAGAATAGGCTTCTTAAATGGGTGGTTCAACGACAGACATTGATAAGAAAACTTCCTGCTTGACCACCAAATTTAAAATAAAGGCAACATAATTCTGGCAATAGCCAATTTGGATGACATCAAGGAAGACATAAAACATGAGAGTAGGTTAACTCCATTTAGCTTTTTTAGACTTAAATATCTTTATCTTCCATGATTTCCACAACACTCATTCCAACATGTTTTTTTTTTCACTGCAATAGCATAAAATTGAAGAAAACTTTGCTCAGTTTTTCTAGCCTCTAAAATGCATTCTGAGAAATAATCTATTTACTGTTTATTTCTTTTCTATTTATACAGTATAAGTAAATTCATTTATCGATAATGGCTTTAAAAGGTGTTGACATAATCTAAAATCCCTTAAGATGAGGCTTTTATTCCATGAAACAGACCTCTTCAAGACAATTCTAACCACTTTTCACAGAAAAAAAAAAATACTGTATCCGTGAAAAATGGATAGTAAGTAAATATTTGGCCCCCACTATAGAGGGCAGTACAATTACAAGGTGGAAAAGCCAAGCAGAGGTCAAACAAAACAGGAGACAAAGAGGTGACCCAGGCTGGGTCTCAAGCACCTGCACCAGGCACCATCTCCCCCTCTTCAGCTTGGATTCAGGGGCAGTCTCGTTCTCTCCAGAAGCCTTCATGAAGAATCAGAGTTGAAGAAGCTCACCTCCTAACTCTTAGGCTCATCTGGGCTCTCTGGCCTATGAATTGCCTCAAAGCTATCCACTATCAGCTGTAACTCCCCTAGGAATTTGCAAATTCCAGAAAGTACTTTGCTTCCCACTTTCTTTTCATCCCACATGCTCCTATTGCAACACCACTTATGAGAGAGAAACTTAATCATTGTCTGTTCAAGTAGAAATGGGGAGTCCCCTGGTAGGAAGGAAAGAAAACATTTAAAAACAAAACTCCTTGGTCCTCCAGTACTAACCTTTTCTGTGTCTTCTGAGTGAACTGCAAGCGTACACAGACATTTCATGTTATACATTTTGGGGGAAAAAATCATTTTCTGCTAGACTCAGGTCCAATTTCCACTGTGATTTTGCCCTCCAGAAATAAACATCGTGGTCAGGATGTCTGCCCGGCATCCTTCTGGCCCAACCAAGCAGTGGTTTCCGATGAAATGGAAGTGCTTTGGTGAGTCGGTGCGGGCCCCAGTGGCTGCTAACTCATGAACCACAGGTTTTTAACCACTGGCAGAGTTTCAAACCACTTAATTGAATGACAAGTCCCTCAAACAGCTGTCACTTAAGATTCCTGGGTTTAGATGAAAGGCCAGCAGTACTTGTAATTACTCCCTTCTCGCACCCTTTCCCTAAACACAGCACACAGCACTGGCAATGGCCTTCAATAAAATGACCAGCTGAACAGGGGGCGGATGAGGCTGACATCTAACAATTAAGAGAAAAAGACAGAAGTTAGGCTTTCTTGTTTTCCTTTTTATTTATTTGTGTGTATAAAAACCCCTAAGGTCTAAAATCAATCATATCTCTGAAGGCCCCACTAATTTTAATCTTCTTCTATCTTTCATTAGATTCCAAGATTCCATTCCCTGTGGCGACTTTGGTGAACCCCTTTTTCCCTGAATGGGGAATGCTAATTTCCTGAGCAGGGAAAGTCACATTTTCAGATGCAAAGCATCGTCCCATTTGCAACTTTGCAGCTGATAGATTCTAACTTCTCTAAGGAAAAGAAATGAACTATAATTGTTGAATTTAAACAATTTAGTTTATTGAGTAATTTAACCTATGTAAGATTTCTTCCTTTAAAGAAATGTATATACTTAATATATGTAAACTTTCATATTTAATACGATCATATTTAATAGAATTCTCAAGACAGCCTTGTGAGAAATGTTTGGCAAGCAGCATTATTCCTATTTTATAGATTAATAGAATTAAATATGTTTTAATTTGCTAGCCTCAAAACTATTAGCTCATACAGTGAGTCAGCACTGAAATCTACAGCCCATTGATTCCAAATCTAATAATCATACTTTTAAATGTAGAGTCCCAGCTTCTTTTTATATTCACTTTTTTGTTTTCTTACTACATCCCTCTCAGCTCTCCCATATCCAAGACATTTTCTGATACAGTGACTCACTCTCAGCATCTTCACAGCAAGGCTCCACCACTTGCAATTTCCTCAGTGTTCCTTTATCCTGCTCCATATGGGCCCTTCAATGCAAACACATATCTGACCCCATCTGTTTACCCAACTCCACTCTACAGCAGTCCTGTTGCATGAAGAACATATTCCCAGCATCCCTACAGGCTCAGGCTTTTATTTGATTGCTATTTCTACTTCCTGCTCTCAAATGTCCATTGAGGAAAAACATAAGGCTGATGGCTACATAGCCCATCTTGGGAACTCATAAAAAAGTTTCCCCATAGGCTTCCCCTATTGGTGCAGCGGTTGAGAGCTGGGCTGCGAGGCTGCCCGCAGCCTCTGCAAAGCCAGTTCAATCCCCGGCCACAGGCAAGGGTCCCACATGGCGCGACAGACCTCTCCTGCCATGCCCACTGCTCCCCTCAGCAGTGTATTTCTTCGTCAGTCTGCCTGTTCTGTTCCCCGCTCTGGCTCTGGTGAATTCTCTCACCCTCTTGCGCTTCTGACTGTACCCAGTGCTTGTATAAATAAATAAATCTTAAAAAAAAAAGTTTCCCCTTTCCTCACAAACTTAGCTCCCAAAACCACTTTCCTGCAATTCCCTCACAATTGCCTTTCATCTTCCTAAGGGAAACTTTCCATTTATGCCACCTTTTCCTCACCCTATTTTCCATCAAATATCAGTTTCTAGAACACTCTCAACTCCTTTCATAATATTTACCACTTGCTCATAGCTGTTTCAACCACCTCCCCCCATCAGTCATCAATGACTTCAACACCCAGGTTGATAATGATTCCAACACCCCAATGTCTAATTCCTCAAGTTCTTCAATTCTAAAGTGTCTTTTCCCAACTTAGCTAAACACAACCACATGTTGGGCCAAAAAAAGATTAGTAGAATATAGGCAGATTTGGTTATACAAATATTAAAAGAAGGAATTGTTTTCTAGGAAGTAAGAATTGTGTGAGAAAAGACGAGGAGGTTCAAGTATGTTTAGTATTTAAACTTACAAAGACTTTTACTTCATTTTCATTTTGCATATTACCTGCACTCAAAACAAGTTACTCCTTTCTATTCACAAATAGGATCTATAGCAAGCAACTTGAATGTCTCACCAATCAAGATGTTTTGCCTCAAATTGTGTTATAATATGCTCTTGAATAATTTTTGGATTTTGAAACTCTCCATGGCCAAATTATTAATTACATTTATTTTTTAAGATAAAATAATCCTAAAAACTAAATCACAAACTGAACTCTCACCCTTGAAGGATAAATAGATTAGTATTGTGCCAAGCCACTTTTCTCTTTCTGGAATATACCACATCTCAGTCTTATTTCTAATCTTTCTCATCCACACTGCCAAAATGTTCTGTTGTAGTTAGGAAGATAAAATGATTCCCCTTTTTCTCCCATAGAAAACCAATGATTTGTTTTCTCCACAATATTTATTGCTAGAGTAAAACAAATAACTCTCTAGAGACAACAGCTTAGTTGTATTACAGAAGTTTCCATCTCAAATGATTGCCAAGTGGTCACCATAATTTAAGGGTAAATTATCCCAACTGTGAGAATAATTTCACTTCCCTCTTAGATATCAGTTGGGCAAACCTCTTATGGAATAATATGAATCAAAGTTACAGAATCTGACAGACTCCTTCTGGGAGATGATGTGGCAAATACAGTGGAAAGAGTGCTGGACCAGAACCCATCACTCACATTGCTTCTAGTAAGCTGAGACACAAGGCTTCACAAATAAAAATGTTCTATGGGCACCACTGAGCAGAAATCTCAATTCACAACTGCTGGAAAATTAAGCACATTCATTTGCTATATTTCTTATTCTAGTTCTCCTGTTTACTACCTCTGGGATTTCGTACAAGTTATGGCACCTGGCTTATTTTAAAGTGAAAATCACATGTATATTACTAAACTCAGAGCACTTAGTACCATAACATGGGATATAAGGAGTTTCCTCTCATTCCTTTCTCTGCAACTGCCTAACAGCGATTCATTACACCACTCCCTGCCTATCCAAGTAACATATAAAGACCACTTTAGTAGTTTCATATACTGTTGCCACCCTGTTCCTTGGTGGCTCTTCTCTGGCCCTGCCTCTGCCCCGCCATCTGCCCCCTTGCAACTTTCTTCTGAAGGATGAGCTGAGCACCAGCTGGGTCTTGCTGACCCACTGCACAAGAAATGGGGCATCATCAATTGTTCTGAAAACTTTTCTCGGTAAAGAAACTTAACGTTTCACCAAAAACAGACTGCTCAAAGAAAAGTAGCAAACTGACCCAAAGTAGATTGTTTTTGTCTACAATATTCCCATAAAATGTGTAGTCTGTGTGCTTTCTTTAAAATTACATGATTTACTTACAATTATCTCTATGAGTTACAGGTGCTTGTTTGGCTATTTTTATCACTTATAGTCTACATTTAATATTAAAAGAATTCTTCAAAATCTTGTTGGTAGTGGAAATGCCTGAATTTGAGTAAAATGCAACAACCTTCTGATAGGTAATGTGAAATATAAGGAGGACTGAAGTATTTTTTTGAAGTGTGTCCATCCATAGCTAATGGGAAGAGAGGAAGCCGGGTTTACAGCATTATGGTGAATTCCAATATCAATACAAACTATGTTGTATTATTACAAAATAAATATAAGGCACACCAAGAGGGAAGGAGAGCATAAATATGCATTCATTTTTCTTAATTTAATAACTTCTGCAGAACTGGATGACTCAGAACTTTATCATCACTTTAAAGTGCTCCCAGAAATGTCAGAGTTTTCTCAGCCAACTCAAAACCTTGAAAGAAAGCAACTGAAAAATAGTTGCTGTGAACTGCTTTTCTGTAAGAGTTTAAGATCACCCTAATAGTCTAATTAACTTGATTAACTTATAATTGCTCATTTTGTTTTGGTTTTAGAGGATAGAGTAAGTTGTCTTTTTGTACAATCTCATAAGGTTCAGTATTTTTTTTTTACTTTATAACAATATTATTTGCAATACATCTTTATATGTGTGTTTACTTTATAGATTTCTCTCACCCCCACTACAAACATCAGTTTCACAGGGATGAGAAACATGTATGTTTTGCTTATGAATATATCCCTAATACTTACCACAGTACTTGCCATGCTTAACAAATATTTGCTGGATGAAGGAGTTAGCCATATTATACCTCTCTAAAAATTATCTTACAACAAAATTAAAGTTACCATATGAAGCATTAACTTATTAACTAATGCCACAGCAACTGATAATCATTCTTCAAAAGTCCTAGTCCTAGTTCCTAGCCAGGAATAATCACTGGCTAGGAATAATCATATGAATGTTTACAACCTCCTAATAGTCACATGCTGAAGTCCTAACCCACAATGTGTTGATATTTGGAAATATTTGTGAGGTAACTAGGTTTAGATGAGTAATGAGAGTTGTCCTTGTAAGACTATTATATAAGATTATTATCCTTGTAAGGTTATGGTCCTTGTAAAAAGAAGCGAGACCAAGCATTCCCCTCTACTATGTAAGGACATAGGAAAGGGTGTCTGTCTGTAATCCAGGAAGAAAGTTCTCATCAGGATCCAAATACGCCAGTGTCTTGATCTTGGGTTTCTCAGTCTCTCAGAACTATAATCAATCCATCAATTAATGTTGCTTAAGCTCCATTCTATGCTGCTAAGACAGGCATCAAGAAAAACAATGCCATACTTCCTATTCTCTCTGATATACCAGTAGACCCATAGGATAAGTCTGAACCAATGGGACAAAAATGGGGGGAAAAATATGTCCTTAAAAGGAAAAGAAAGTGTATGCCCTAGTCTTCCCTTTTTTTTAAAGATTTATTTATACAAGAACTGGGGTACAGGCCAGAGGCGCAGGAGGGTGAGAGAATTCACCAGAGACAGAGCAGGGAGCAGAACAGGCAGATGGACCGAGGACACTGCTGAGGGGAGCAGCGGGCATCACAGGAGGGGTCTGCTGCGCCATGTGGGTATCTCCCTGGCCAATTTGGAATTGAACCCGTGCTGCAGAGGCTGCGGACAGCTTCACAGCACTGCACTCAACCTGCTGCGCCCCCAGGGAGGCCCACCTAGTCTTCCCTCTTCCTATACTTTCTTTAATGCCAGCATATGAGTAGACAGGGTGGTAAACAAATGAAATTGACCCTAAGAATATAACAGAGTTAAACACCTTGCACTTAATGACTTTATAGGTATTATGGTACCTGCCCAGACTTTTAAGAGAAGGAAATTTTTATCTTACTTAAAGCCTTGCTGTTTTCAACCTCTGTTATAATCAGCTAAACCAATATCTAATCAATACATACTACTAATTAATGTATTCAGCACAGAAGAATGACACAAGAATTCCTCCTCATCAATAAAGTTGTACACAGAAGAAAGTGAAGAATGGTGAAAAAAGAAATGTAGATTCAAGGGAAAAAGAACTACAGAGCAGCAAGAAGAAAAACTTCATCTACCATGATTTTTTTTTCAAGTCTGTCCAAGTCAAGCACATGTCCCACTTATAGATAAGCTTTGTCATCACAATACTTTGTCAAACACACCACCAGCCCAATGTTCTCCAAGCTCACATTCTAATCCTCCTCCCTCTTCTCTTAGTCTTTTAGATACCCAAAGCCCTTAAGTAATCCATCTGCCTCCAGATGTAGTTAGTTAATTTTTCATCCACCCGTTTTTCCACCTTTCTTCACCCTTGCAGCTTACCAAACCTGAGCTTCAGCTACACACACATTTAGACATGAGGCACTGGTAGGAAGAAAAAAAATAGTCCTTCTGATTTAACCCATATTCCAAAGCCCCATAGATCTGCCCTACTCCATTCCACCCACTGGAGAATATTTACATATGAGCTGTAGTAACTGCTGCCAGGGCACAGGTTATGATTTCCCATGGCCAGACTCACTACCAGATGTTGGGAAGGTTTTCCCTGCATCTGTTCAAGTCATGTTGGAAGTATCCTTGGCTGTCTATGACTTCTTTCACCTGCTTGCTTTCTTGCTTGTCTTTCACTCAATATTTCTATTATCTCAGTTCCAAATTACTTGCTGAGAAATGAAGCAATAAGCAGAATAAGATTCAGTAGAAATCCAGTTCATTCCATTAATACATCTTGATATTACCACCCCTAAATTAATCTTATTTAAAAATTATCTTTTTTACAAAGGAAGAACAGAATCAATAAGAAAAGCAATAAAATAATAAAGGAAATACTTTGGATATTTGTATTAGTAAATCTTTATATATAAATGTCAAAAGTTTTAGAAGCATAATAATATAGACTGAAGAGAGAAAAAACGGCAAGTTTCTAATGATAAATCAACCATATATTCTCATCATTGCTACAGAATTTTTATTGACTTTATATCATGTCATTTATGTAGTATAATTTAATGAAAAGAAGCATTGTCTGCTCAAATACAGCCCCCTCCACCAAACCAACTGGAATAGAACCCAATTATTTCACCACAAGAAATTAATTTCTTTAGTTTAAAATAATTGCATTTTAGATCCCTATTAAAATTATTCCACTTGCATAACACTTTATTTGTATAATGTAATTTTATTTAATCCTCACCACAAACCAGTGAATCACCACCATTGGCTTCACTTAAAAATAAGGAGACTGAGCTTGAGAAAGGATAGTCATATAGTTTGTTATTGGTTGGATGAGAATTCAAACTCCCAACTTCTGACACTGAGGTCCATGTTCTTCCTGCACTTCACACCATCCACTCTGGAATACAGCCATGCAGAGCTGAGCTTTGCCACTTTGCCGTAGGGTCCTCCCTGCCACATGCCATAATCAGGAAACCAACTCAGATTTTCTGGCTGAGCAGAGAACATTGCACCACTGCAATCATGTAACAGTCTACTTGTTTATTTCCAGATGCTCCCAGTCAGGAGTCCCTTATCCTTATGTTTCTACACAAATATTATCCTCTCCTTTGGCAGAAAACATGGTGATAACAATGACAGAGAGTTACAGGGCTTAAATGACACTTAATGAATTCTCCTTCTAAAGGAATCCAGCCAACTATTCAACAAGCCATACAGTTCTAAATACAAATGGCATTCTCTTCATTGTAGAATAAGTTCTCCTTTAAAAGGATAGGGCTTATCCTTTGTCCTCTTAAATAAATGGAAAGTGCCTGATTTTCCAAAGGTCAAAGAGTCAAGACAGCAAGCCCTTTATGTAACATAAATTGATAACATTTCATAATTATGAGAAATCAAACATATTTTAGATAGAAAATCAAAACTGAAACCTACTGTCCTTTATACCTTGCTGGTGGTCTTTTTTAAAATATAAGAAACAAACATTAAAATAACAGGCATTTGTTACCACCTGTATGTGAAAGATAATGGTACCAACATTCAAATTGGTAAATATCTCAGGAGGCACACAGAATTCTACCTAGAGAAAGTGACATTTAAATTAAATCTTAAAGAATAAGCAAGATTCTTCAGTGCAGTAAAAAAAAGAAGTCATTTTTCACAAAATATATCACACACAGAGGCACAAGAGCAAGATTAAGGAAAGTACAAGTAGCTTACAGCTGGAAAACAGGGAATTTCTAAGGAAACTGACCAGAAACAAGACTAGACAAGTGAGCAAGTGTTTGATCCTTAACTGCTAGCTGCTTAGATAGGGACGGTCTAATTCATGGTGCCCCTAATCTCATCTGTCATTTCCTAAGCAGAAGAAACCATTCACAAAATATGAACCCTAAACCTGAAAGAGCTAATGTGGGGGGGAATAGGAAAAGGGTGGCTGTTGACTGACCACCTAACAAGCCCCCCAAGTCCAGTGCAATTGTTATATGCCACATAGAAACAATGTGTGTTCTGTTCTATTTATCTTACAAAGTTATTTCAAATGCATTATATGGATCAATTCCCATTAAAGCCCTATAAAGAAATTTAAGACTTAGAGAATTTTCTCAAGCTTGTTTAATTGTCTAAGAAATAAATCAGGGACTCAAGACATCTCCAGGTGCTGATTTTACGGTTAAGCCAGTGGATTGATCTTTATAAAGGAATTGAAGTTCCTTGAGAGGAAGCAGGGAATGAAGTCACTAAACAATGAGAAACCATAGGTCAGTGAAGGGACTGGCTAATCTGGATTTTACTCTTCACCTCTTCACCAAAACTGTTCTTGTTTGGATTACCTTATGTCTTTGCTTCATACAAGTTAGGAGAGTAGGGAGCACTTTCAATCACTTCTTGTTTGGCACTGTCCTGTTCAAACACATTTTTGCTCAAATAAAACTCTTAAATATTTTATTACCCTCAGTTTGTCTGTTAATAGTTCTAGGAACCAAGGAAGACCCCTACCAGCCCCCAAAAGCAATGAACAATCCAGCATAGATACCTTGAGACCACTGATGAGGAAGGAATCCCACATTCTATCTGATCATGCATTCCCAGGTCAAGATACATGATTCTCGCCCTTCTGTATAGTTTACCCTGCCCGTCTTCCCCTAAACTGAGTCAGGAAAGTTCTTCAGCCTATATTAATATAACAATCAGAGCACCCATCACATTATTATATAGTTTTAACTTATCTATTTCCTGCCATACTCCAAAAATTTTAGCTGAATAGATGATTGAACAAGTGGGTGAATGATTTATACACACACAAAAAAACATAGAATCAGATATGGTATAACTCTAGCCCACAAGCTTTTGAGTTAGTTAAATGTGTTAAGAACATGCACATTTGGGTCTCCCTGGTGATGCAGCGGTTGAGCGCTGGGTTGCGAAGCTGCCCACAGCCTCTGCAGCGCCTGTTCGATCCCCGGCTGCTCCCCGGCCACCGGAGGAGTGTCCCACATGGCGCGCAGACCTCTCCTGCCGCCCGCTGCTCCCCTCAGCAGTGTACCTCGGTCCTTCTGCCTGCTCTGCTCCCCGCTCTGGCTCTGGTGAATTCTCTCACCTTCCGGAGCTTCTGACTGTACCCAGTGCTTGTATAAATAAATTAATTAAAAAAAAAAAAAAGAACGTGCACATTTTATTTTTTTTAAGATTTATTTATTTATGCATACAAGAACTGGTGTACAGGCCAGAGATGCAAGGGGTGAGAGGATTCACCAGAGACAGAGAGGGAAATAGAACAGGCAGATCAACAGAAATACACTGCTGAGGGGAGAAGGGGACGAGTCAGGAGAGGTCTGCTGTGCCATGTGGGTTGCTCCCTGGCCGGGGATTGATCGTGCTGCTGTGGCTACGGATAGCTTCATAGGTTGTGTCTTAATCCCTTGCGTCACCAGGGAGTCCCAAAGAATGTGCATATTTTAAAACAAATAGTTTATTGGCTTATTCAAGATGATTTTAGTCACATGAAACACCATATACCTGATATAGAAAATGTTTCCATAAGTTTTTAACAGAAATTCTGACCTACTACAAATATTTTTGGCAGTACTTTCTTTAGATAATTTGCTGTCCAAATCAGATTTGGCACCTATATCTGCATGGCCCAAAGCTTACTATATATATCACTTCAAACCTAGTTTTTCAAGATATTATGATGTTTTTAAAATTGTGTGAGCATGCATTTTAGTTCCATGATAGGTAAATATGTATAATTATGTGTGTGCTATATTCTTGGGGAACAACAAATGTGATTTATGTAAAACACACACTCAAAACAAACAAAAAACAAATACATCCAAGCATCTTATGCATTGCATGATAGAAATATTTTCAAAGCAACAGCTTGGAAATGCACTTCTCTGCCCTGTTTACAGTGGGGACCACCAGTACAGCTAGCAACCATCTTCGATTATTCCTACCTATGTTTTGCAAGTATCCCTGATGTGCAGATAGACTGTAAAAGAGAAACATTTGATCTACCCTTCCCCCACCCCAACTACCACCCATACCTTCACTTTATGCTCTAAATGAGAACGCAGAAGTGCCAATTCAGCTTAGCCTATTTAACCTCTTGGCCTATTTCCAGTGGGGAATGTGTATCTGGGATAAATAACCCAAGTTGACATGGGGAAGCTGCATTGCTTTCTAGTTCCTTGCCAATGGACTTGTGATTTGTTTGAAAGGTTACAGATATCCTGTAAGCTGTAAGCGAAGGAATATATTTTTTAATATTTCTTGTTTAGGATAACTTGCTATATTGTTACTATCTGGGGCCATCCTCATCTCTAAAATTAAGTAAACAAGATTTAATTATCTTATTAGGCCACTATCTTATGAGTTATAAATCACATTTCTTTCATATTTTAATCATTATATTTTAATCATTATATTTTAATCATTCATATTTTAATCATTCAGAAACTGAGATATGCTTAAAAATCATTGTGTTCATTGCTGTGGCAGTTGTGGGGAAAGAAATGTCTAATTGATATATCTAATAACTGATACTTTAAGCTTAATAAATAAATCTGAGCAGCATTAAATTCAGGAGGATATAGCAAGTTAAAAAAAGATAACGTAGTTAAAAAATAAGTATAGAGATGTTGACTCATTTTTGGTGTCCTTCCTCAAAGCATTATTACTATTCATTAATACCATACTCATTGCCACTAATGCAATATATAAAAATCTATTCCTTTAGTTTATTAGGAGTAAGAGCAATGCTTTATTACTTTGTTTCCATACACCATAATATATACCTAGCTTAGGTTTTCAAAGGGTCTCTGCTGAATGAGTAAGGGAACATGATCATCATCACAGCAGGACTAAGCATCTAGCTCCATCTCTAAGCAACAATCAAACAGAATTGCAAAACTCTTGGGATACCACAAAATATTCCTTCAAATTGTTATGAAAGTCCCCATCTAGCATTTGGTCTTAGAGTCAGGATTAGGCTTAGAGTTTGACAGGTGGGGAGAAGAAAGTAATTATGAGACTTCCCTTTTCTAAGCCCAGACCCCTGTTACACAGAATGCAGGGACAGAAGGGACAGTTTGGTTTTTGTTGACAGTTTTATATATTCTTTTTCCAATTAAAAAGGAACTGGGTAATGGGTTCTTATCTAACCCAGTAACCTTGAAGAATGGCAAGCCAGAATGAACATGAGTTGTCTAAATCCACACAGCTTCTAAGTGGTAGACCCACCTACTGACTCCCAGTGAGCACTTTCTCTACGGTGTCAGTTCTGCCAAAGGAAATCACCACCTTCTCAAACCAGGGGTGCCAAACTCCCCAGCTCACCAACAGATCATTCTTTTCATGATGCTCTACACAAACTCTCCCTAAAATGCAAATAAATCATGGTCTTTATCACACCCTTAGGTAGAACAAATACTTACACGATTAAAAATGAGAGGAGATTAAGCTCTTATTCACTGGCAACGCAACTTGATTTTTTTCCTATTATAACAACATACCCAACTCTTCTCTATCCATGGATTTTCCTTACAATTTTTCAGACTCATTAAAATCACCAGTGTGAGACTATAAGATGGAATCTTGAAAAAAGCTTTTCTTCATTTAGGCTAGCT
Source organism: Talpa occidentalis (assembly GCF_014898055.3). NCBI lineage: Eukaryota > Metazoa > Chordata > Mammalia > Eulipotyphla > Talpidae > Talpa > Talpa occidentalis. The sequence continues at coordinate 117,088,219 of NW_023604972.1, forward strand.
CCTTGTGCAATGATATTTATTCTTGCTGTGGTACTTTTCATCATCATTTTATACTAGTTTAGTTTCTGTCTCTAATCTTTCCTAGTCATCGACTGCACTTTATATTTTATTATTCACACATTTTATTTTCCTTTCCCTGGATTATAATGTGAAATTTAGTCACTTGCCAATTTAAAACACTAACGTATTTTTGGTGGCCATTTCTTTTTGTACTTTCTATTCTGTCCTCCTGAACTTTCTCCTTTGACTTTATATCAAAGTATCACCTTTCTTTTTTAGCATTTTCTCTGTTTTAATTTGGTAATCATCATCCTAAGGTTTACTTTTCTGGCTCTCACTTGATTCCCAATTACAATCTAACTGAATTATGATGGCTATCACTCTGCTAAGCAGTCCCTTATGTCTACATCACCGATCATTTCCTCTGTGTTACTCAAAAGACAGACATAAATCGTTTCCTTGCTTGTTTGTTCCTTTAAAGTCCATATTGGGTAACCAACCAGTTCCCTACCATGTACACAAACCTGGAGTTAAACTGATTTCTTCTAACATCCTGTGAGCCAGTTTATGTCCAAATGGGTGAACACTTCCATAACCCCTTATTTATCCTTTCATAAACCCTTTCCTTGTTTTTCCATTTCCTCTGACAGCATTAGGCACATTCCTCATATCAGTTTACCCTATGACCAAATTTAATTTTGAGTTGCTTAACAATGATACTACAGTTCTTAAAAGGTCTTCTCACTCTCTCAATTACTCCCAAACTTCATTTACTTAGAAATTTGTACTTCCAAATTGGGTGAAATAGTCACATCTTGTTGTATAGGAGTGTATGTGGGGGTGGGGGGAGACTCCACACATAGCAAAGAATCTGAAAAATTATAAGCTTTTATCACATTCTATATACAAATGGAATTTCTAAATTGTCCAAAAATGGTTTCTTCTCATAAGTTGCCTCTGGATGGGAATCAGGAGTCCTGGGCTGTAAGTCTGTCTCCATCATTAATTATTGTCGAGTTAGAGACAGTTTCTTAACTTCTATGTCTTATTCTGGAAATATGACTCTCCTTGTGATGCCATTAAGGCTAATAATTTACTCAGCAACTATTCTCTCAGAGATTGTGCAAAATAAACTCAAGCCAGTCTCAAACCACATCATCACAAACTGTGAATAAATTAAATGCAAATTAATTAATTTGAACTATATTTTTTAATTTTGAGACCTAGTGACAGGACTTATTTATTTAACCTAATTAGGAAGATATAACTTGAAGGAAAATGGAAAAAGAGATAATGCATGTTTCCAAAAGTCAAATGAATAGAACGGAGCCAAGATAGGGCTGATTCCAAACAGAAGGCAATCCAAAAACTTACTTTGCAATTATTTTTTACTTGAATTGGTTCAACTGTAGTATTTCAAACAAGTTTAAAATGAAGCCACTCAATAAAAATGTAACTCTTCTTTTCTTCCTCCAGTCCTCATTTTAGGTTCAAAATGGGTTTAAATCATTCTTCAAATTGATATAAAGAATTTAGCAAACAATGTTCTTGGTATTCTTCGAACCTGCTAATTTACATCTATCCTAAGTTATAGACATACAAAAGACAATTTAAAGTGTTTTGACATGGGACCTATTTTATTTGCAATCTCCTACATATCAATGAACTTCTAGATTAATATTTATAAATAAATGAGATAAATGAAGAGTGGGAACAGCTAGGTAGGTAGATAGATGATAGGTAGGTAGGTAGATAAATAGGTAGACAGGCAGAGAGAGAGAGAAAACAGACAGACTTACAATAAAATAGTTCAATGGTAGTTAAGACAACTGAAACACTGAACAAAACTTGCTGAACAGAGAGAGGAAGGAGACAGAGATGACCACCCTCGCTTCTCAATAAGACCGAGACTGAGCATTAAAGCCCCAGCCTCTGCTCCTGCTCCCACAACATACAGGGTAAACAAAGAAGAGAAACAAAGCTAAACCCATAGTGCACCCACAGCAAAAAAGCAAATCAGTCAACACACATGCCTAGGAAGCAAGGAACATCTGAACACAAAATGGAAAAGCAAAGAAGATAGAGGTCCTGGGACATATAAAAATAATACAGAAATAGAGGACCTATCAGACAAAGACTTTTAAAAAAAATATTAAAAATGCTAACTAGACCATTGGAAGGTGAATCAAATACAGATAGGGAGGTATAAGATCTTAGAAAGGAGATCTAGGAATAAAGAGTGTTCTTCACCAATTAAATTGAAAATATTAAAAGAACATCAAAAGAGACTCTGAATGAAATGAACACAAATATAGAAAGTGCTCTAAATAGAATTTGAAAAGTAGAAGAGAGAATTTCAGAAATGGACTCAATCAGAAGAGGAAACATAAGGACAATGGGTTTTCTGGAAGGTGAAGAACGAAAGAAATGGTGAAGAAAGCAGAGACCTTATTCAAAGAAATAACAGCTGAGAATTTCCCAAACCTGAGGAATGAATCAGCACATCCAGAAAGCAGAGAGAAACCAAATTTCTAAATGAAAAGTGACATACTCCAAAACACATCGCTGCTAAATTAACAAAAATCAAAAATAACAAAAAGAATTTACAGGAAAAAGAAGGCAATTTACAAAGGCATACATATTAGATCATCCTCAGATTTTGACCCAGTCATATTCCAGGCCAGAAGAGAGTGTAATGAAGCATTAACAATCCTAAAAGACAAAAACTGCCAGCCAAGAATACTCTATCTCCAAAGTTACTGCTCAAATATGAAGGTGAAATGAAGGTTTCACAAACAGAAAGTAAAATGGAGTTTATCACCACCAGACATGCCCTACAAGAAATGTTCAAAGAAATTCTTCGACAAGAAAACAAAAAATTAAATGCAAAAGCCCAAGCAAAATGACAATAGGAATACAAAAAACAGAAGCCTGAGTAAGAATATTACAATGCCTTTTGGGACAAAATGGATGGACCTTGCAGTTATTATGCAAAGTGAAGGAAGTCAGAAAGTGAAAGACAGTACAGATGGTTTCACTTATCTGCTGAATATAAATAACAAAAAAAAAAAAAGGATATACTGGCAAAATACAGCAAAAACAAATCTTAGACTAAGTTAAAAATTTACTGGTTTCCAGAACAAGGAGAGGGAGGAAGAAATAGAGGAAGAAAGGAGAGGGCACTGACATAGGAGGAGTGGGGAGGCTGAGTGAAGCATGTGCACCTACAGAGGAGTGAAAATGTACCCCAAAGTAATATAGACATGTGAATGACTGATTAGTTTTTAAAAGGAATTGGGAACAAATGGTCAATGATGCAACAATTTTACAAATTTAGTATCAGAATTTCTTGCTATTCCTTCAGATTTTTTTCACTTTTAAAATGTTGCTACTTTGAAACATTTTCACTGACCTTCATTCACTTTTCTGTATATTTAACCAGCACTGTTGGCATTAAAATGGTTTTTAATTCCCACTAGTTTTTAAGGCACAAGGTAACTCCTTCATTTTCTATGTCCTCTGTTAAGACAATAGAAGTCAATACTATTTTAACAATCACCAAGACTCCCAATGTAATGGATTAGTGTTTTCAGTACACTTCACATTAGAACATAAACTCTTCTGGGAATAAGTTTCAATCTGAGAGAAAACCCACAATATTGATAAGCTGCTTTACCTATCCAGTCCCTAATGACCATTTAATGCACTTAAGAGTCACATATTAAGAGATTCTCCATCAAATAAAACCATCACAAAGTCCCTTAATGAATTTCAGACCTTGACTATTCAGACTCATGAAATGTAAGAAAGGGAGCTTGCAATCTGGGAAATTGAGGTTGCAAAACAGTCTTAAATAGATATAAAATGATGCAATTGTCTGTAAAATTGCAACCATCAGTCTATAGACATGAGATTTCAAATCAATTTGAAGCACCCTATCCTGAATCTACTTGTAATAATAAAATTATATTTTTTGGTTCATGTTTACCTTCTTCTATAAGTCAGACAGATTTTGTTTTTTTGGGGAATGCTACCCTCTGAGCTGACAACCAAAGCAATATTCAATTGCAATAGAACTTTCCTTTCTGAACATACTCCTTTTAAAAAAATATGTTCACATTTGGACATAAGAAATTGGTCCTTTATTCACACTTGATCTTCTCTAAGAAATTCTGGCCAATAACCACTAAGAATTAAGTAGCTAAAACATAATTCCTATCTGTACATTTTTGAGTTTCATTTAGCTTATTCCTATCTTCTCTCTTGAATAAAACTGTTAAAACGCACATAACACTAAACGAAAGAAAAATTTTCAATCCAAGTTTCCAAAAACCAAATAGAGTAAAAAAACATATTTCAGTATATTCAGATAAATCAAGTATTCATTCATGCAGCCATCAAATATTTACTGCATACCTAATATGCAAAAGGCACTATTCTAGGTACTGACAATAAAAGGTAAACAAGGAAATGATGCAACCCCTACTATAATAGAGCTTATAGCAAAGGAGGACAACAAAAAGGAATCAAATGTGCAAGATAACTTCAGATTAAATGGCTCCAATTGCTTAACATGTATGTGCAAATAAGCATATATATAAATATAGACACATATATATAAATAAACTTATATGAAAACTTGGCAGCTGTCATTCTAAATGACTAGGATAGCATTTCTTTCAAGCAATTGTACCCCAAAAATGCTGGATTTCACAATAAAAATGTTTAAGGGGCCTCCCTGGTGGCACAAGGGGTTGAGAGGCAACCTATGAAGCTATCCATAGCCACTGCAGCATGAGTTCCATCCCTGGCCAGAGAGCTACCCACATGGCACAGGAGACCTCTCCTGACTCCCCACTGCTCCCTTCAGCAGTGTATTTCAGTACATCTGCCTGTTCTGCTTCCCACTGTCTCTGGTGAATCCTCTCAACCCCCACACGTCTGGCCTATACTCCGGTTCTTATATGCATAAATAAATCTTTTAAATAAATAAACAAATAAATAAATAAAAATGTTTAAGGAAGATGAGTTTACTTCTTCTTAAAAAGAAGTAAAAAATGAGGGGCCTCCCTGGGGGCGCAAGGGGTTGAGCACAGCACTATGAAGCAATCCTCAGCCTCTACAGCACTAGTTCAATCCCTGGCCAGGGAGCAACACACATGGCATAGCAGACCTCTCCTGTCTCATCCGCAACTCCCCTTAACAGTGTATTTAGGTCAGTCTGCCTGTTCTGTTCCCCACTCTGTCTCTGGTGAATCCTCTCACTCCCCCCCACACACACCTCTGGCCTGTGCCCCAGTTCTTGTATGCATAAATAAATAAATATTTTTTAAAAAAGTAAAAAATAAGACTTTTCCTCTAGATCCACTCCATTCTTTGGATGCCCATTTATAACACCAATCAATGAGGCAATCACTATAGTCAATGACAGAATTATCTCATCTACTTGAAGTAAACTAAGTAGATCTGCTATTCATTTTATAACTTGCTTGGTAATCATTAAAGGAACAATCATAATGCAACTTAAGCTGATGAGTAAATAAGCAAACACGTAATTTTGAATGACAGTATCCTCCTCAGTGATATGCTGGAACTGGGTCATACAAGCTTACCAAAGCCTACAGTCAAATGTTCTGGAATTTGGTCATCTGACTGACGTCATGTTGGTAGTTTGAATCAGCCACAGTGAGAGTGTTCAACACCACAGAAATTGGCAAACTCTAAAAATCAGTACACTTTTAATTTTTAAGATCCGGTTGTGAAATATTTACCACTGCTTCCAGTTAACAATAATAATAGTAATTATATTAAAAGCTACCATTTCTCAAGTCTAACTTGAAAATTCAGCTTACTTATGTCAAGTAAGTGCTAAGTACATAACCTAATTTAATCCTCACAACAAGCACTTGAGGTGAGACTGTCATTAACTCCATTTTACAAGACAGAAAATGGAAACATAGGAAGATGAAGTAAAATGCCTTGGCACATAGCTAGAAAATGGTGAAGCCCAAACTTAAACTTTTAGGTTCCAGGCTCTACTCTTAACCCAAACAATAAAATACGAGTCATCTCATCACACTCTACAGTGTACCAGTGTCTGAGTTTCTGTCTTTGACTTTACTCCAGGATAGCATACTGGACCCTAAAAGATGTCATAGACATTGTGGATTATCAAAATCACTTCCCACCACAAATCTTCCTTCATTATTTTATAACAACCCAACCTGGTTGACAATAGTTTTCTCAGAAAAGATATTTAGATCTTTAGGTAATCTGCTACATAATATAGCTTATTTCCCCTTTTCCAATAAACCTTCAATAAAAACCTATTAACCTTCCATGCTTCCAGAGCTACATTTGCTTATGTGTGGTTTTCTTTAATATGGCAACATATGACATTGGCCAAACAGTTAATGTAGGGGAAGATCAGAAACTGACTTAATGTACAAAATTTAAGTTAGTTAAAAGTAATTATCCTGGGCCTCCCCGCTGGTGCAGCAGTTGAGCGCTGGGCTGCGAAGCTGCCCGCAGCCTCCGCAGCGCCGGTTCGATCCCCGGCCACTGGGGAGGGTCCCACATGGCGTGCAGACCTCTCCTGCCGCCCGCTGCTCCCCTCAGCAGTGCATTTCGGGCCTTCTGCCTGCTCTGCTCCCCGCTCTGGTGAATTCTCTCACCCTCCCGCACTTCTGACTGTGCCCAGTGCTTGTATAAATAAATAAATAAATCTTTTAAAAAAAAAAAAAAGTAATTATCCTGTTAGGCATTGTTAATTTTGTTTTCAGCAAATCTATAAGAAAAATAAACCCACAAAGTCTGGAGAGGAATGTAACAATAGCATGTGGTCCTAATGCCTTAGTATCCAGACCAATAGACAGATTTCCTACTTATAAAAAGTCTTCTTTATAAACATAATTACCACTCTCTGACCTATTACTTTCTCATACAGTCCTCCCTGGGATGCTAGTTGTCCTCAGGCTTTCTTATTAGTGATCATCTGGATATCAGTGTAGCAACACTTAAGGACATTCTGAAGTATGCAGTTTAACATTATAATCTTTGAACATGCTGAAAGCAGAATTTCCAATTATATCATCTTGATTCTTCTGTTTTAAAATATTGAAAACTATGACCAAAAGAAGCAGCTTGCTAATTTAATCTCCAAAAATATATATAATTGTTTTGGTATTGGGAAAACTGGGCAGCCACATGCAAAAGACTGACAGTAGGCCATTATCTCATACCACACACAAAAATTAACTCCAATGTCTTAAAGACTTGGACATAAGACCTGAAACCACAAAATACATAAAAGAAAATATAGGCAAAACACACTACAACATTGGCTTCAATTATATCTTTGAAGACTCAACTACAGAGGAAAAAGAAAGTAGAAGAAAAAATAGATAAATGGTATTTATTACACCAAACTAAACTTCAATCTGATGATATAGGAAAGTTTTGACTCCTCATGTAATAGTATTGCTAAGAAAGATGTCTAAATTTCACACATGCATAGCATTAAGAACCACAAATGTGACATTGACTTAAATGACTAAAATTCAACAGCCAGACAACCTTCAATTCTGCTTTCAGCACACTCAAGGATTATGTTAAACTGTATATTTCACAATTTTAAAATACTAATACTGCTTGTCTCTGGGTGATTTTTCTGTCTTCCACTTATAATAGCATTCTATATTTTTCCAAATTTTCCATAATTTCCAAATTAAATGAAAAGATAGCTTAAAACAACTGGGGGTGGAAATAATAATGTATTCATATTTATTTCTTTGTCCATTTGTGTGGATATAGACGTGTGCTGAAAAATTTGATAATTATAGTTTTGCTAGTAAAAATGTACTGGAGGGCCTCCCCTCGTGGCACAGCGGTTGAGCGCTGGGCTGCAGCGCCAGTCTGGCCTCCGGCGAGGGTCTCACACACACACACACACACACACACACACACACACACACAAATGTACTTGAAAAGCACTCCATTGAGACAAACAAGATTTTAGGTTTCAAAATGTAAACGTAAACCAGTTTCTCTAGATAGTAAATGTGCATTAGTTGTCCCTTAGAATATATTTATTTTCCATCTTCAAATCTAAAATGTGATTTTGAACAACATTTTATTGATTTGTTCCCAAAATTCCTTTTACCTTTAATCATGTGCTGCTTAACTTCAAAAAGAAATTCAAAACCCTGTTTTTCAGATGCTTTGATAGGTTATATCTGTCTCCTCTACAACTTTTGGCTCCACACACTCCAACATATATAAATGGTAAGCATTTTATTCAAATCCTTACTCTTATAGAACAGGAGGAAGACTAACTATTCTTAAAAATTGGTGAGGCTCAGACTTTTGGGTCAGAAAATAGTACTAATCAATATCCTTTATTTTCACAAGCAGAATTTTCAACTTAGCTGTTTGTGGTCAGTGCAAATCCTGATTTTTCTTCTGTAACAAAGAAAATTTTCATAGCATTCACGGGGAAGTACAATACCATATAAATTCAAAATACTTTTTTCCCTTTTCTTAGATTCCTGAATTTTGAATGCTAGAAGTTGGAAGTAATAAGAAATGTTATCATTTGACTATAAAACATCAATTTTAATTAAAATTCTGAAAAAGTGGAATATACTGTTCATGGAATATTAGCAACTAGATGAAAATTAACTTTTGCATGTTTCTAAATTTTCACTTCCCACCAGAATCATACACTAGCAGACTCAATGATAGGCCATATGGCAGGGTCCACTTGACAGTCAGCTTTTCTTTAAAAACTTTTTTCACTGCTGGGATATTTTGAAGACTTTGTGAATATTCTCTGCTTACTGGCAACATTGCAACTAATAGTTGTTTTGGATCTGAGGCTTAGAGCAGGGAGAGGAAGAAAAAGGATTGGACCATGGTGATGGTTCACAGGTGATGTGGTAGAGGAATATTTACAGGGACTATGACTGAGGGGAGAAATCAAATACTGTACAAAAATGAATAATAATGTAAAAAAATTTTCAGTAATAAAATGAAGGGGAAAAAACAACTAGTAGTTGAAAGTATAATGAATGATGTTATACAGATAAAAAGAAACAATAAATTTAAGTCTCAAAATAACTCTTCAAAATTAAAGATATGCTGTAAGTTTTTTTCTATGTATCCTGAACAAATCTATATTTGCATTTTTTTATCCCCCAGTGGCTAAGCATCACATTTCAAATCATCTTATTTTAAAGATACATGTGAGGAAACTGAAGGATTCCCACTAATTCTATCAAGTAATCACCGACAAGTAACCACCAAGTAAGCATTTAGATGTGATACAAGGCCGGTGACATCACAGACATGCAATAGCTGTTGTTTATGGAATATGATATCTAAAACATTGTTATATTTTACTAATTGACTATTTGGCACATACAACTATTTTCCCACCAAGTATCTACTTTCCTTCCTCCTTTCCAAGACAACCCTTTTTGGAGGGATAGAATAGAAAATAAATAGTAAGGTCCCCAAGTTAAATAAATAAATAAATAAATAAATAAAAACTTAGCCAGTTTCCCTTGCAGCTAGGAGTAACACTGTGATTGTTAGTTCTGACCAGTAAGAGCTAGTCAAGATTTCTGGGACCTGAGTTGAAAGTTTCTGGGAAAACTTTGTTTCTCTGACATAGATACTACCCCTTTTCCATATCTCCTTCTATTCCTTCCTAAAACATAGATTTGCTGACTGCAGCAGTCAGTTTGCAAATATGAAAGTAAAACCAAGAGAATCACAGAGACCTCAGCCCTGACATCCTTGATCTGCTAAAACAGCCCCAATAACTGCTTACCAATGAATTGCTTAACACAAATTAAAAATAAAATATTTGTTTAGGTTCTATAGTTGGTCCTTGGAAGCCTAAAGAAAATCTTTACCCAAAAACAATCTAAAATTAAGATTTTTCTCTCTCTTTAGTTGGTAAACACTCTATTAAATTTCCACCAGCTGAATACTGACCATTTTCCTAATATCTTCCTAGCCAATAATTAAGACAATCTATGTGAAAAATAGTCCTTTCAAGGCAATTCTTAAAGACCTGCAATTAATGACCTTATCCATTGATACATCAATTCAACCAAGTTTCCAAACTATGAATTTCCTAAAGTGTTTTGTGCCATGGAAAAGCAGGTCTTCCCAGAAAAATTATCTATGTTTTCATTTACTAGACAATGAGAAATCTGTATATCCTATCTCTTTCCTTTTTGTCAGATGATAGCAAGTTAAATTTTTCACTCAAATATCATAATTATCTCATCTCAGTTACCTGAAAATATTGTCTTTCAGTTGCTCTAAATCTGGGGTCTTGTGCAATGCTGTGCTTCACACAGGTTATGAACATCTTAAAACTGCTCACAATTTTTTTCTGAACTTTGATGATGGGTGTGATGTGGTATATCCATTTATAAAGGTGTGAGCTATACTACTAAAGCTTAAACATTTTGTAAAGTAATGGTAAATTAACCAAAAATTGAAGGGATAAAGGCTCATCATTTTTTTCAAAATCTCAAAGAGGTTCATGACAATACCCCAAAAAGTTTCAAATCAGTGCTTTAAATCATTTTCAATTCCTTGAGTTTCATATTTCTTCTTAAAATCTCCTTATATTTCAACTGCCACTGAGGCATAACAAGTTACTACAACATTGAGTGATTTAAAACAAGAACATTTAATTCCCTCACAGTTACTGTGAGGCAAGAGTTCAGGGTGTGACTGGGCAGTTGTGAGTCAGGGTCTCTTGGGTAGTTGCAGTGAAATGGTGACCACAGTTGGAGCAGTAGGATACTGGCGACCTGGGCTCTGGCTTGGTCTCTCAGTCTCTCCATGGAGTCTTGTGGCTTTTCCACATGAATTAGTTTGAGTTTCTACGTAACATGGTGGCCTTGAGGCAATCAGCCACTTAACTGGCTGCAGGAAGTTTTGAGAATAAATGTTTTAGCAAACAAGCAGCATTCCATGCTCTATTGGCTATAACTATCACAAAAGCTGGGAGCAGTTGTAAGGAGGGAGATTCTGCCTCTCAATAGGAAGAGTAATAGAATTTATAGACATATTTTAAAACCATTAAATTTTAAATATATGTGCATTGTTAATTATCATCAATAAGCAAGATAATGACATCTTTTTATATAATTCAGAACTAACGGAAAAGCTCTTTGGAACCCACATTATGTCAAACAATATTATCACACATTATATCAAGCAATATCTCATTGCTTTTAATAAATATAGCATATTATAGCTGTCACAAAAATTTTGAGTCCTAAACAGTCATCTTCTCTAAAACATTTCAAAGTTTCCTTAATGACCTACTTACTACTTATTACATATTAAGTTATTTAAAACTCTTTAATAAATTCTCATGCTATCATTTATCCCCCAAAACTTTACTGCTCTATATTTATGATGATATTCTTTTAGTCTCCTAAAATTTACTTTTTTCACTCTTCAAAAGTTCCCCACGATATAACACACACAATTGTGGAATTACAGTAAACGAGCCATAACCCACACTCACCTCAACTTCATTCACGTCAAACATGGATTGATTCCCACCAAAACTGGTCTTAATCTTTCAAACCCATCTTCATAAATTTGTTTCCTCCCATGATCATTCCTCTCAAATGATGTTTTTCTCCCTCCCTTCCCATCTTCATTCCAACAACTGATCTCCTAAGGCTCAGAATTGAATATAGAAACAATCGGGATAGTAAGATAACATTTTCTTTCTCTTTCCAAAGCACTTTCAGCAAGTTATAAATTAATTTTCCCTGGGCGCTTAAATTTCAGTAGGAATACAGAATATCAATGGCCAGGAGAGGAGAGTAACAACAGATTCCCCAAGAGACAGATAATATCCTAGTGTTTATCTTAGTGTCCTGAATGCCAAGAAAGTGTATGTTCCATAGTTATTATTCCATTAGAACACTCATTGCTAATCAATATTCAACTCGTGCTCTCATTTTTACCATTGTTGTGGTAACTCACAAACAACTGTATGAACTCAGAGAAACTTCCAATAGTCCATGTGGATCTTAGAATATGAATGAGAAAGCATAGTAATTCTACACAGAGGCAGATCTTTAGACTCCTTGGGCAGTTCTAGACCCTCATTTTTTTCTGTTCATCATATCCAGGTAATTTCAGGATCATCATAGCCCTCAATATATATTGAATACTAAATTGATCGATTATTAGACAATCATACAACTTTATAACGAAAATAGACTTTAGAAATTATCTATCCTAACCTCTTATTTTATTGATGAAGAATTTAAATCTAGAGGCTTCATCTTGACAAAACTTCAGGAAATTTAAGTTAGGTAACTGACATAGTTCCTTTCCATAACAGTATGATTTATCCTATGAGCTTTTCTAAAAGTTATTTTATTTTTATAACACTTTAAAGAAGATTTTCAAGGAATAAATAACCATACCTTATAATCTAAAAAACAAGTTCAGTTGATACATTAACTCAGTTAGCTATTTCCTCATCTTCACATGTTAAAATCTCTGGCATTAAGTTTGGTGGATGTTCTCACCATAGTTCCAACTCCTCTCCCATACAGAGTCCTAACCAACTGCTCTGTTTAGTCTCTTTGTTTATTGAGTCTAAAATTGGGTCCAGCTACTTTATGCGCTGATTTTGTAATGTGTTAAGATTGCTGAGGTCACTGAAATATCATGATGTGAGCCACAATATAAATCCATAAACAGAATCTATTTCCAAGTCCACTGAGCAAAAACCATGTATCTCTTCTTTGGGCAAATATTCGCACTCCTGCTATTGTGCAGGATTCCTGTGTAGATAATTCTGTATCTTGAAAGAAAGTAGCTTTGGGAACAATTCATTCAAACCACTTGAGATTCCATGAAGACTCATTTCAGTGCTTTACATGGGTCTGTGTGTACCTCCTGTCTACTCCCACAAGCCTCACCACCATTTGTTTCCCATGCAAACTGTCTCTTTTCTATGTCTTCAACATGAGGTACATAAGAGTGAAGAAGATGCAGAATTATAAGCCCACCAAGGGGATGTGAATACTTTGTCCTTTGCATACTGACACTGATTACAGTATTTGCAAACCAAATACCAACATCTGGGAAATAGAGTTAACAGCATCAAAAAAAAAGCCTCCAGATGTCATATAACCCCCATCTTGTGTACCCAAGTCAGACAATCCTTAAAGATAACAAACAGTTAAACATCTTCAAGGAAGGAGCCACTCTAACCTCCTTTGGTATCTATCATACTATGATAAACTGATGGAGTGAGTGTGGTATTGGCCTCGTTCTCATGATCCAGATGGCTCTCCCTTGTGTCCCTCTTAGATGTCAACAAAATAAGTATGTGGAGGTCTTTCCATGTCATGTGTAGAAAATACACAATCTGGCTTGTGGGGAGAAAAAACTTTGCTTGGTTAAACATTTGTTCTCCCAAGACATCAATGTTTAAAGACTATGTGCCCTTACCTTGCTCACCTAACACTATTGGAAGGCATCTGTATAAAATGTGGACAAAAGCTAATGTTTGTCCATAGACATTCTATCCAAGAGATGATGAATCACAGCAAAACCCCTTATATGCAGGCCAGTTATTGATAGAAGACCAGATGTAAAATGAATCAGAATTGTCACCCTTCATAGCAGTGGATTCTATCTCCATAAAGTTTTGAAAATTTAGCAAATATATTATCTTAAAAATCAGGAGTAAATGTCTAAAGCTTAGTTACTATGACAATGAGGTTAGTTTCCTCAATGGAAAATGGATAAATATAAATCAGGTAAATAAATAAACATTATTGTTTCTCTATGAAAGAAAACAAGTATTTAAGCAGTATGATTTTTTTTAACTATTTTATATATTTTTTTTTAAAGGTTAACAAAAGGTTTATTTACAAGGGAAGGGGAATGAGGAAATGTACAACTCAGGGAGAAAAGATAGAGAGAAATTCTTAAATGTGTTCAACCATTCCACCTACCTGGAATCCCAAATGACCCACGAGAACAAACCTAAGCAGTGTGATTCTATGAGGTAAGTAATATTATCTCTACTTTTACATAAGGGGAAATCACACAATTGGCAATTTATTTTTTTTTTTAAATAATAAATTTTATTTTTATATTCCCCCATACAATTGCAAAAGCCCCATTCTGACCCCAATCCTTCCCTTCCCGCCCCCCACCCCCCAAAAAGTGTCTCTGGTTCATAGTTTTTTGTTGATTTTGATTTTCACTTTCTTATATTCATTTTCCTGGTCCCTTATTTAAGTTTTCTAGATTCCTGCTATGAGTGAGACCATCTGGTATTTTTCTTTTTCTTTTTGGCTTATTTCACTGAGCATGATCCCTTCCAGCGCCATCCATGTTGCTGCAAATTGCATGTGTTTATCTTTTTTGAATGCTGAGTAATATTCCATGGTATATATGTACCACATCTTCTTGATCCAGTCATCTATTTTTGGGCATTTGGGTTGTTTCCAAAGCTTAGCTATTGTAAACAGTGCTGCTATAAACATAGGGGTGCAGGTGTTCTTTGGAATTGATGTTTCTGTGTCCTTTGGGTAAATACCTAGGAGTGGAATTGCTGGATCATATGGAAGCTCTATGTTTAGTAGGTCCAGAAATCTCCACACAGCTCTCCACAGTGGTTGGACCAGTTTGCACTCCCACCAACAGTGCAGAAGAGTTCCTTTTTCTCCACACCCTCGCCAACATTTGTTGTTGCTAGTTTTTTTAATATGTGCCAATCTCACTGGTGTGAGATGGTATCTCATGGTAGTTTTGATTTGCATTTCCCTGATGACAAGTGATGTTGAACATTTTTTCATATGTCTGTTGGCCATTTGCATTTCCTCTTCAGAGAAGTTTCTTTTTAGCTCTTCTGCCCATTTTTTGACTGGATTATTTTCTTTGTTGTTGCTGAGTCTCATCAGCTCTTTGCAAATTTTTGTGATCAGTCCTTTATCATTAGTGTTGGGTGCAAAAATGTTCTCCCAGTTGGTGGGGTTTCTCTTTGTTTTTGTTATTGTCTCTTTTGCTGTGCAGAAGCTCTTTAATTTGATGTAGTCCCAGCTGTTTATCTTCGCCTTCACTATCACTGCTTTGGGTGATGTGTCTGTAAAGATGTCTTTGATGTGCAAATCCCGTAGTGTTTCGCCTATATTTCCTTCTATGTATTTTATGGTTTCAGGTCTTATGTCTAGTTCTTTAATCCATTTTGAGTTGATTTTTGTGTATGGTGTGAGGTAGTGGTCAAGCTTCATTCTTTTGCATGTAGCGACCCAGTTTTCCCAGCACCATTTATTGAACCAACTTTCTTTGCTCCAATGCATAGTCTTTGCTCCTTTGTCAAAGATTAGTTGACCATAAATCTGTGGGTTTATTTCTGGATTTTCTATTCGATTCCATTGGTCTGTATGTCTGTTCTTGTTCCAATACCATGCAGATTTGATGATTATGGCTTTGTAGTATAGTTTGAAGTCTGGGAGTGTGATGCCTCCATTTCCTTCTTTTTTTTTCAGTAGAGCTTTGGCTATTCGGGGTTTTGGTGATTCCATATGAATTTCATCAATAATTGTTCTATTTCTTTGAAGAATGCCATTGAGATTTTGATTGGAATAGCATTGAATCTGTATATTGCTTTTGGTAGGATGGCCATTTTAATAATGTTTATTCTTCCAATCCATGAGCAGGGGATGTCTTTCCATTTCTTTCTGTCTTCTTCTATTTCTTTTAACAGTGTTTTATAGTTTTCTTTGTATAGGTCCTTTACCTCTTTTGTTAGATTTATTCCCAAATATTTGATTTTTTTTGTTTCGATAATAAAAGGGATGGTTTTTTTGATTTCTTCTTCTTCAGATTTGTTGTTTGTGTATAGGAAGGCTACTGACTTTTGCGTGTTGATTTTGTATCCTGCCACTTTACTGAATTGATTGATGAGTTGAATTAGTTTTTCTGTGGAGATTTTGGGGTTCTCTATGTATATTATCATATCATCTGCAAATAGTGATAGTTTGACTTCTTCTTTTCCTATTTGGATTCCTTGGATGTCTTTCTCTTGTCTTATTGCTCTGGCTAGGACTTCCAGTATTATATTGAAAAGCAGTGGTGAGAGTGGACATCCTTGTCTTGTTCCAGATCTTAATGGAATTGCTTTCAGCTTTTCACCATTGAGAATGATACTGGCTGTTGGCTTGTCATAGATGGCCTTTATGATGTTGAGGTATGTTCCTTGTATCCCAAGAATTTCAAGGGCTTTTATCATGAATGGGTGTTGCACTTTGTCGAAAGCTTTCTCAGCATCTATTGATATTATCATATGGTTTTTATATTTCTTTTTGTTGATGTGTTGGATAACGTTGATTGATTTTCGGATGTTAAACCATCCTTGTGCCCCTGGAATGAATCCAACTTGGTCGTGGTGAATTATCTTGTGGATACATTGTTGGATTCTGATAGCTAAAATTTTATTGAGGATTTTTGCATCAGTGTTCATTAGGGAGATTGGCCTGTAGTTTTCCTTTTTTGTGTGGTCCTTATTCGGTTTTGGTATTAGTGTAATATTGGCTTCATAGAACGTGTTTGGTATTGTCCCTTCCTTCTCAATTTTTTGGAAGAGTTTGTGAAGGATAGGCACTAATTCGTCTCTGAATGTTTGGTAGAATTCATTTGTAAATCCATCAGGTCCTGGGCTTTTGTTTTTGGGGAGGTTTTTGATTACCATTTTAATTTCGCTAATTGTAATTGGTCTGTTTAGGTGTTCTATTTCTTCTTTATCTAGCTTTGGGTGATTGTAGAGTTGTAGGAATTTGTCCATCTCCTCTAGATTGTTGAACTTGTTTCCGTATAACTGTTCATAGTAGTTACTGATTATTCTTTTTATTTCTGCTGCGTCTGTTGTTATTTCTCCTCTTTCATTTATGATCCTGTGTATTTGTGCTTTCTCCCTTTTTTCCTTTGTGAGCCTGGCTAGGGGTTTGTCTATTTTATTTATTTTTTCAAAGAACCAGCTCTTGGTTTCATTGATCTTTTGGATTGTTTTTTTAGTTTCAATTTCATTTATTTCTGCTTTGGTTTTTATTATTTCTTTTCTTCTACTGGTTTTGGGGTTTTTTTATTGTTCTTTTTCTAGATCTTTGAGCTTCGAGATTAGGTTGTTTCTTTGAGTTCTTTCTTGTTTTTTGATGTGAGCTTCTATTGCTATATATTTTCCTCTTATTACTGCTTTTGCTGCATCCCATACATTTAGGATATTGGTGTCCTCCTTGTCATTCAATTCAAAGAATTTTTTAATTTCTTCTTTGATCTCCTCGTTAGTCCAGTGGTCTTCCATTAGTGTGGTTTTTAATCTCCATGAGGTAGGATAGTTCCTTGCCTTCTTTTTATGGTTTATTTCTAGTTTGATGCCTTCGTGGTCAGAAAAGATGGTTGGTATGATTTCAATCTTGGTGTATCTGTTGATGTTTGTCTTGTGCCCCAGTATGTGATCGATCCTGGAGAATGATCCGTGTGCGCTTGAGAAAAATGTGTACTCCGTTTTTTTGGGGTTTAGTGTTCTATAGATGTCTGTTAAGCCCAAATGCTCTAGGTCCTTATTTAGAGCTTTAGTTTCTTTACTTATTTTTTGTCTTGTTGATCTATCCATTGTTGATAGTGGTGTGTTGAAGTCTCCCACTACGTATGTGTTTTCTCTGATGTCTGTTTTCAGAGAGGACAACAGTTGTCTGATATATTTTGGTGCTCTTTCGTTTGGTGAGTATATGTTAATGAGTGTTATTTCTTCTTGAAGTTTTGTCCCCTTGATCATAATGTAGTGACCATTGGGGTCTCTTTTTATTTTTTTGAGTTTGAAGTCTGTTTTATCTGATATAAGTATAGCTGTTCCTGCTTTCTTTTTTGGCCCATTTGCTTGTAGGATTGTTTTCCATCCTTTGACTTTGAGCCTATTTTTATCTTTTGTAGCTAAATGTGTTTCCTGGAGACAGCAAAAGGTTGGGTTTTGTTTCTTAATCCAGGCTGCAACTCTGTGTCTTTTTATTGAAGAGTTTAGTCCATTTACATTTAGAGTTAATATTGATATGTTAGCATCTGTATTTGCCATTATGTTTGTCTTTCCTTTGATTTTATTTATTTATTCTTTTAATAACTTTTTTTTTTTTTTTGGTCTTCTTTCGTTGTTATTCGTCCCTCTGAGGTTCTGGCTTTAGGATTCCTTGTAGTATTTTTTGGAGTGGGGGTTTAGTCGCAATGAAATTCTGGAGTTTCTCTTTGTTTGGGAAGGTCCATATTCTTTCTTCATGGAGGAAAGAGAGCTTTGCGGGATAGAGTATTCTTGGTTGGCATCTGTTTTCTTGGAGTCTGTTGACTATGTCCCTCCACTCTCTCCTTGCCCGTAGTGTTTCTTCAGAGAAGTCTGATGTCAGCCTGATTGGTTTTCCTTTGAATGTTATCTGTTTCTTCCCTCTTGTCAGCTTCATTATTTTTTCCTTGTCCTGGATTCTTGGGAGCTTTACTATTATGTGTCTTGCTGTGTTTTTCCTTTCGTCGTGGAAGTTTGGTGTTCTTCTTGCTTCTTGTATATCAATTTTCAGCTCCTTCTTCGCATTTGGGAAGTTCTCTTCAATTATCTCCTGGAATATTTTCTCTGTTCCTACATCTCTCTCCTCTCCTTCTGGAATTCCTATAACTCTTATATTTCCTTTCCTCATGGAGTCAGATAGTTCCCGGAGTCTTTCTTCATTCTTTTTCCTTCGTACTTCTCTTTCCTTTTCTGTTTTGGTTCTTTTTATTTCTGTGTCTTCAAGTGTACTTATTCGTTCTTCCATTTCATCTATTCTGCTTTCATTGCTTTTCCCAGAGTTCTTTAGTTCCTCCATTAATTCTTTGATCTCCTGCATTTCTTTTACTTCCCTCTTTAGGGACTCAATTTCATTCTTCTGACCATTGTTTTCCCTCTTTAGGGACTCAATTTCCTTCTTCTGATCTATCACTTTTTTAATCATGGCAATTTTAAATTCTCTTTCTGAAAGGCTCAGAAGTTCTTCCAATTTGCTGTCGTTGCAATCTGGGGAGTGGTTTTCTTTTTGTGGTGTGCTTCTTTCCTGAGGCGTTGTTAGGTTGCATGTGGTTCTTCTACTCCCTACTGTCTGTTTTCTAATTTGTCGTATGCGTTGGGACACTGTGTTGCTCGGACTGGCTGGCATCTTGGGTGAACTTCTCCGCTCCCCTCTGGCTCCTGCAGGAGCCATCTCTGGCTTCTGGGGGAGCTTTCTGATGGTTTTAGGCAGTTTTTACTGAAGAAATATCCCTGTTCTATAATGGCGAAGCGGGATGCAGTCCCTGCGCCTCCGGTCTCAGGCACACTCTTCTGTGTGCCCGGTCTGCCCCAGAGGTGGGTGCCTGCTCCCTCTGTGGGCTCAGACTGCTGGTCGGAAGGGGCCTGGCGTGGGCTAACTTCCCGGCAGGCCACTGGGTCCTCCGGAAGCCTTCTGCCCTTCTCAAGCAGTCTTAAGAAATTTCCTGTTCTATGGGGTGTTAGTGACTTTTTTTTTCCTGGTCACTAGGTGGCGCCAGAGATCTCTCCTATTGTCCTTGGGGGGCTGTTTTTCGCCTCCCCCCACCCCGTGGGACAGGGAATAGAGCGGGAATGGTAGGGTAAGCCTCAACAGCTTTGGGGTGCTGTGTCTGCCTTGTGCCCCACCGTGGTGGAGAACCCACGCCCCGAGTTTTCGTGCCCCGGGTCTCAGTTCAAAGCCCTCAGGTCCAGGACGTGGGCTGTAGCCCAGTTCAGTGGCGCGGGAATGGCGCCTTTTGCACCCCGCTCCCGTGCCTGGGCGCCTGGTTCCTGCTTACTCAGGGAGGGACTTTTACCCCTGTGAGGGCCTCCGCGCATCTCCCCGCAAGCCTAGGTCGCAGGCGCGGGGACCTGGGCAGCCGCGATCCCGAAAAGCGCGCCAAGCGCGCCGCTTTCCCGCGCAAGCTTACCGGCAGCCCGGGCTGTGTGCGTGTCTCCCGGAGTCTTTGTTCTCTGATGGCGCCCGGAGCTGTTCGCTCACCGCCGCGGCGGATCCTGCAGGGTTCTCCACAGCTCCCGTTCACGGGGTGTGGTGGCTGCAATAGTTCCTTTCCACTCACAGTCCCGCTTGCTGCGTAGTTCGTTCTTGTTGGTCGTTTTAGTGTGTTGTTTTCCTCCTCTCTGCCGGTCGGAGAGTGCCGCCTCTGTGGGTGGGGGAGGGGAGCAGGGTTCTGCGCTTTCCTCCCTTCTAATCCTCTTTTATGGCAACTTTCTTCTTCAGGTAGTTTGCTGGAGTCGTCCGTTTATCTTCCGTGTCCCAGTTCTCACTGGGACCTGCCGCTTTTCCTCCCTATTAACTTTTTTTAATGGGAGATCTTACTCGCAGCGTCTCCTCGCCGCCATGTTGCTCCGCCTTCTTCACAATTGGCAATTTAGAAACAACATCCAGTTCCAAAATCTTGTGATTTCAGGTTCTAAAACCACCTGTTCTTTCCATTGGGCCACACAGAAAAAGAGAAGCAGTGCTATCTTCTTATTTCTCTTACAAACAAGAACAATTTTCTAGTGAGAAATAATTCTTAGATACTTTGGTCATTGAAAACTTGTTTTAGATGATGTTTTAATGGACAAACCAGGGTTCAGATACCTTTTGTGATACTGAAGTCTGCTATCTAACAAATTCACTCTTATGCCTTTTTGCCTTGCAGAGGATTTTATTCTTAAGAGGGTTTTTCTACTGAAAGGGGAAGTGCGTAATTTTTCTTTTTTCTTTTCTTTTTTTTTTTTTTTTGTGAACAGGGCATTGGCATTCCTAGAGGTCACTTAATTTTATGGTGAGAGAGAACACACTTTCATAGAGTGACCATATCTCTAAGGCCACTCTGAGCAGTTGTGCTGCTATTGTTACTCAGATTGAAAGAGAATGGTGGGAATGGGTGGGAGGGGATGGGTATTTAAAGGAGGCAAAGTAAGTAAAGATTGTACAAGCCAAACCAAGCCCAGCTGCAGGTTACTCACCAAGTTTGCCTGGAGCCCTGTCTTCAGACTCATCAAACACAGACCCCAGAATATTCCCATTTCCTCTTTCTTATTCTTTGATACCACCAAGGAAGACTCTCTGACCATTTAATACTCAACAGCCACATACTATTTCCAAAGGAGGAAAAGAAAATAATCAGGTCCCCACATCTCTTGGAGTTGCAAATTTTTGAAATACATATTTTTAGTTCTTCCAAAAAAAAAAAAGTTTAGTTCTCAAAAACACTGTTTATAATAAATCATATGTCTCTGTTTTTACATTGTAATCAACTATATGGTGGGAGCAGCTCTTTTATAAAAACTCTGAAATTAAAACAACCACTTAACACTCCAACCTAATGTCTGCAGTAAATCAAATGTCTTTGTTGTTTAGATTTTAGCTGAACAGGTCCATATAAAAAAGGAGTTTTAGCACTATTTATAAGAAGAATTGTCTCTCCAAACCCATCCAACAATTTTTTTCATCCTTTAGGTAAAAACTCCAACAGGAACTTAAGTGCAGTATAGGCAGGCTACCTACCAGTAACTTTTTGTGCCAGACGTGATATAAGAAGGTCAGATTTTAATGTACACACAAATGCACAGCAGCTTTAAAGAGCAGTTGCTCAAGAAAATGTTCAATAAATCATTGCCAAGAGGTTGGAAGGCCCAGAAGGCATCTGTGTTAACCAGTTCTGTCACTCGTGTACCACATGACGTGGGCATATCACTAAACCCTCTGCATCTCAGGTTCCTGCCTTATGACCTCTCCTACTCTCCCTGTGCTTTTCTAGATTCATCTCTCCATACAGGTCCATGTGGCAATGTTCCTTCGCATTCTCCTCACAGGTATTTGCCTCCTGACCTCGTCTACAAATCTATTCTAAGAAGAACATCATCCAAACACTCTTCTTCTCTAGACAAAGCAGGCTCTTTCTTGTAATTAGATGTTCCACTCTCACCAAAGACAATGGAAGAGAGATGAGGAAATGGATCCAGTTGCAAGTCAGGAAACCAGTTTCTAGTCCCAGACCTATCCATGCCTTTCTTGGGGAAAGATACTTGACTTTCTGTGTCTGTTTCTTCATCTATAAAAGATGAGGTTAGAATAACCTCATCTTATAAATAAATCAAAAGATTTATTTATTTATGCATACAAGAACTGGGGTAGGCCAGAGATGGGGGTGGTGAGAGGATTCACCAGAGACAGAGTGCGGAGCAGAACAGGCAGACTGACTGAAATACACTGCTGAGGGGAGCAGCGGGTGAGACAGTGGAGGGCTGCTGCGCCATGTGGGTAGCTCCCTGGCCGGTCGGGGATCAAACTTGTGCTGGAGAGGTTGCAGACCACTTCATAGTGCAGCGCTTAACCCCTTGCACCACCAGAGAGGCCCCTGAGTTATATCCTTTTATAATAAACCAGTAATCTATAAATAAACCTCATCTGTGTGGTAAAGTAAAACTGTGTGGTACTTGCAGCTAAAGGGAAAACCAGGCCAATGGAATAGAGGAGAAAATCTGAAAACAGGCCCAACTACTTATGGAAAGCTAGGAAAGGTGGTATCCCAGATAGCTGGGACAAAATGATCTTTCTGGGGACAATTGCATAGCCATTTTGGAGCAAAGATGAACCTAGACTCATCCCTAACAATGTACACATGAATAAACTCCAAATTGATTTGCAATCTAAATGTACAAATAGAAAGCCATAAAAAGCCGTACAACTGAGAAAAAATAAGAATGAATTCTTCTCTAAACTATGATTCAAAAGTCATATTGTGGGGCCTCCCCAGTGGCACAGCTGTTGAGCACTGGGTTGCGAAGCTGCCCACAGTCTCTGCAGCGCCCACTTGATCCCTGGCCACCAGGCGAGTGTCCCATGTGGCAGACCTCTCCTGCTGCGCCTGCTGCTTCCCTCAGCAGTGTACTTTGTCAGTCTGTCTCTTCTGTCCCCCGCTCTAGCTCTGGTAAATTCTCTCACCCTCCCGCACCTCTGACTGTACCCAGTGCTTGTATAAATAAATAAATCTTTTAAAAAAATCCATATTGTGGAACTGTCATTCATGTTAACAAATACATATTTGATCTTTGTCCAATTTCTGGCACAGCGTTCCTAAAACCCTTGGAATTCCCTAAATGATAAAAGCCAAAAAGAGGTATCTCTCGTTTTGTTGATGAGACTATTTTGGAACTGCACCTAAGGTTGAGCTGAATGACCAATAGACAATGACTTAACTAGGTAATGAAGCCTCCACCAAATGCAAAAAAAAGACAGGGCTCAGTGAGTTTCCAGACCGGTGAGCATGTGGAGGTGTGGAGAGTGGCACCCTGGGAGAGGGCAGGGAAGCCCCGTGCCCCTGCCCTACCCTTTGCCCTATGCAGGTCTTCCATCTACATGAGTTACATCCTTTTTTAAAAAAAGATTTATTTATTTATGCATACAAGAACTGGGGTAGGCCAGAGATGGGGGTGGTGAGAGGATTCACCAGAGACAGAGTGCGGAGCAGAACAGGCAGACTGACTGAAATACACTGCTGAGGGGAGCAGCGGGTGAGACAGTGGAGGGCTGCTGCGCCATGTGGGTAGCTCCCTGGCCGGTCGGGGATCAAACTTGTGCTGGAGAGGTTGCAGACCACTTCATAGTGCAGCGCTTAACCCCTTGCACCACCAGAGAGGCCCCTGAGTTATATCCTTTTATAATAAACCAGTAATCTAATAAGTGTTTTTTGAGTTCTGGAAATTAGTCCAACACAAGCAAAGGCTCACTGGAGCATCTGATCTGTAATAGCCAATCAGTCAGAGTCCAGGTAGCAATGTGAGCTTGTGATCAAGGAGACAGGGTTGGGGTTGGGATTAGATAATGTCAGAATTGAGTTGAATTGTAGGACACCTGACTGATGTCAGAGAATTGCTTAGGGGTATAAGAAACACCCCCCACACATACACTACACACACATACACACACATATTAAAATTGGGTGTTAAAATTATAATATGCAATAAAAAAATGATTAGTAAATCTGGAACTTCTGTATACCATCATCAAAGACCCAAAAATGTTATGCTTCAAATGTTCAAAGAGCAAATTTTCCTAGTAACTTTTAAAATATTTTTTAAGATTTATTTTTATTTATTTATGCATACAAGAGCTGGGGTGCAGGGTGGGGAAGGGGTGAGAGGATTCACCAGAGACAGAGTGGGGAGCAGAACAGGTAGATTGACTGAAAATACACTGCTGAGGGGAGCAGCAGGTGAGGCAGGAGAGGTCTGCCACTCCATGTGGATTGCTTCCTGGCAAGCTGGAGATCAAATTCATTGCAGTGGCTGGCAATAGCTTCATAGTGCTGAGACTTAACCCCTTGTACCACCAGGGAGGCCCTATCTTTTAAAATTTTTAAGTTGAGAAAAAATATAATAGAAATACAGTTGAAAGAGGAACAGAAAAATTTAGCAACAAAGATATTTTATAAAGGCCCTTTAATATATGAAAGATGTTCATGTTCACTTGAAAAAAGAGAAGTGTGAATTAAAACATATTGAGATAATTTTTTTTCTCCCATCAGACTGATCAATATTCAAAAGCTTAATAATACACTTTGTTTATCAGGCTTCAAGGGGCATAGAAACAATAAATTGCTGCTAGAAGTAGCAATGAGCATCATAGCTAGTGGCGCATCTTGTTTTCTAAGTGTCATCCCTCACTTAAAGAAGCCAGAGTTCCCAGGAGAAAGGGCTGTCAAGGTAAGTACAATATGACTCTGAAATGTTTCTGTGAGCAAAAAAATGATGAGATCCTGTCAAAAGGACAAGGGAAACATGAAGGAACTCCAACTAGCCAAATCTGTGATGATTCGAGCATGAAAAAAAATAAGGTTAATTATTAAGTTAAAATATATTAAATAAATTAGGAATTTGCGAGTCAATGTTGATAATAAGAGATCAATGAAAGAAGGATAGGGTTCTCCCTCCCTTGCAGTAAAATTCTACCTGATAAATGTAAAGGGAGTGGAGGAGTTTAAAAATCAGTATTTGACAATCATCAGAACAATAATGGCACCGGTAGAAATTATCAATGGTTGCCAAATTTTTATAAGAAGTAGGATATTTGCATGATCTCAAATACCTCTTCTTTGATTAATTTCATGAGACAAAACAGTAACTATATGGTGGATAAATCAGAGAACACATCAAGGAGGTTATCAAAATTAGCCAGACCAATGAAAAGTTAACAAACATCATGTGCTTCCAAATTTGATAGTCTGCAAAGAAAATGACATCCGTGTATAGTGTTCTGTGTGAAAAAGCAAAACCTGAATCTGATCATGAGGAAATATTCAGACAAACACAAATAACATTCTATAGAACACCTGGCTCATTTTCATCAAGAATGTCAGCATTCACAAAGGCAAGAAAATGCTGATGAACTATGTCAGATTAGAGGAGTCTAAAGGCTGTAGTAACTATAGGCAATACGTAAGCATACCAGATCCTCCATTGAAAGGAAAAAATGTTTTAAAAAAATCACTGGGGGCTTCCATGGTCGCGTAGCGGGTTGAACACAGCACTGTGAAGCTGTCCGCAGCCTCTGCAGCACGGGTTCAATTCCTGGCCAGCCAGGGAGATACCCACATGGCATGACAGATCTCTCCCGTTGTGCCCGCTGCTCCCCTCAGCAGTGCATTTCAGTCATTCTACCAGGGAGTTGCCCACATTGCGCAGCAGACCTCTCCTGACTCACCTGCTGCTCCCCGGAGCAGTGTGTTTCAGTCAATCTGCCTGTTCTGTTCCCCACTCTGTCTCTGGTGAATCCTCTCACACCCCCCCCACACACACACACACCTCTGGCCTGTACCCCAGTTCTTGTATTCATAAATAAATCTTTAAAAAGAAGATGTCTTGTAAGATGCTTAATGTAGCTGCTGACCTGTGAAAAATACCACATCCAGAAGAAGCACACAGAAGAAAATAAAAGCTGCTTCTAAGACTCCAAGTTTCCATCCAAGATCAGTAAGATAAATACATACATGAAATAAAATGGCTGTGGAATATTAACGCTTTAACAGTTCAACTGAGGTATCTTGTGTGAGGAAATGAACAGACTCTAGAGCACAAAACCTCAGCTCAAGGTCATGTATTTTTTCCCCAAGTATGACTAAGGTATTGCCAGTTCTCTGTGAAATCACTTATTTTAAATTGTCAAATCTTTTCCTATAATTCTTCAAGTAGATCACACTTTTCAGCATGTTATTCCAAAAACAAAATGGTTCAGATATTTCAGTTAAACATACTGCTTTCCAATAAAGATCTTTTATAACCAACACCTTCACTCTACCTCCTGATAGTCTATGAGCCCATTTAACTTTTCAAGGTTTGAGAAAATGTCACCCCCGGGGTCCTTTTCCATTCCATGTGACTTATTTCCAAAGTTAACATCATTTTTCTTACCTATGCCCAGCCACCTCTCCTGAATCTCTGGACAAACCCCTGGCTGATCTCTGAAATAAAATCCACCATCTCCACTCCTCCAAGCTGCCATATACTTAGCTACACATCCTCTGAGCATAGATTTGCCTATAACCTTTGCTCAGTTTGAACCTTTGAATATCCACCCCAGCTATCTCCTCAAAATCCTAAAAAGCCCAATTTGGCCTAACCTCTCAGGCTCTAATCTCCTTAAAATTCTCACTAAGCACTCTACCCTCAGTCCTTCTAGTCGTCCTCCTCATGATCTAACATTTCTTAACCGCTTTCCATTAATGGCAGAAGCAAACTTAGAAGTCATCATGGAATTCTTCAGTCAAGCCTCAATTTAAGGAAAAAATGAAGAGACGCCTAGAAATTGTTTCCATCAATTCCCATGTTAAGAAGGAATAAAAAAAAAGGATCTAGGATCTCAGCTGATCATATCAAACAAGAGTTTTATGAAAGTAATGTGAGGAGAGAATTGACTGAGAACATTTTATTTTGAGGCAAACAACTCTTTAAAGTTTGGGGTTGTTTTAATGATTCAAGGAGGTGACCCTAGCCACATGTGTGTACAGATGTTTGCTACATGTGTCTACCCTTGTTAAAATCAGGAATTAACTGCTGTTGCATTACAAAGTGTTGCTTTCACAGGAAAGAAAGGTTAATCCTTTTGGGGAATTGACATTACATAACCATCAAATATCTCACCCACATAGATAATTTAAGACAGTTTTGAAATCTTGCTGCATTCTTTCAGTTTTCTTCATTCCAAAGTTACCATCAAAGGTGAAATTCCCGAATGTGTAAGACTTAGGTCTATACATTAAGTTTTAGTGATACTTCCACACAGCATCTCTAAATCATTTCTGCCTTAGGGTTCACCAGTGGTCATTCACTGTGTTAATAGTGAAATACGCTGTGTTTTTGCAAACGGAACAATATTGTAGTGGAAGACAGAGGCCCAGGCCCCTCATTCCGTCTGCCTCTGGTTTGTATCAAGCTGACACTCGGGAGGTCAGTTCACTCATCTTTAATACATTGTTTAAATATACAGTAAAAGCAATATTCATAGAGTGGTATAAATATCATACCCCCAAATTACAACAGTTTTATTTAAATACTTCCATCTTCTACAGAATTCATGGAGATCTCAATGTTTCCACAGCGAGAGAACGCAATGGACGATTCGAAAGCAAATGAGAACAAGAAACATCAATGTTTTTTCCTCAAGTCTCCTTTTCACCATCATTGCTTTGTAACTTTTGAGGGGAGTGCTAATGAATTTATGGGTCATTCGAAGGGACAAAGATCTGCTCTATAAAGTACTTCTATTTGTAAAACCCTTTCTCCACCCTCATTGACAAAGTCAGTGATGAAAAGAATGGCTGTTGGTGTCAGGACAGCAGACTACATTCATCATTAAGGCAACAACACTAAGTAAATCTCTCCACATAGAATGAAACCACTGAAATTTTACATTTTCCGTACTAACTTCACACAGTTGAGTTAGTATAACATACGTCCAGACAGTAATATATATTATTAATTACCAGTCTTGCTGTTGAAAAGGACTCCCTGTTTTGAATTTCCTGCAGTCTGATTTTGCTGGTATTTCACAGTATTCAGTTTACATCAGGTCTAGAGAATGCTATGAAAGGGGGAACAATTTTCATTTCTATCCCAAATAATTGCTAACTAAATATGCAAATGAGCTCAGAAATTAGAGAACAATTTATTGACTCTTCTTTTAAATGTTTATCAGAAATAACCACTAAATCCAGAAATACAATATTTCCTTACAACATGAGAATTTCTAAGGTCAATATCTGTATTTGTACTTTGTTTCAAAGTCATTATAATATTCATCATTGTGCATAATAAAGAAAGCAGATTTAATTTGGAAACAAACATAAAAATAAAGGTCCGTGTATATATTGATATTTCATACATTAACCTTTAGTACTTCATAGAGTAACCCCTCTCTGAAGCTGATTCAAACAGATGCTAAAATGAATAAAAATAAACAAGCTCAGCTGAAATAAGCCACAATAACATCATTTTTTCTTTTGGGAGGAATGCGTGGCATATCTTGACAAATAGTTTCATTAGAAGAAGAGCTTCCTGACATGAAAGATGGCAACAGATAGTCAATAACATAAGATAGTCAATAACTGAGTCACAAACCAAAACTTGAGCTGAAAGCTTTAAAGACCCAAAGAATTACAAGTGAATAACATGTAAATCCATTGATATGAGAAGAATTTTAAGTATTTTTCAAATGCAGATGTCTGTTGAATAATGAATTCAGTGAATACTTGACTTTGAGAACCTTTAAAAGAAAACATCTCCTGATGTTGGTTCAACAACAAAATTTATTGAAATGCAATTGTTGTTAATAGGGGCCCTTCCTCTGCTTTTTGTAATTGTGAGCAATCTCTAGACACAACATTTTCCTGAAGTGTGAGCCAAAGCCCCAGCTGCCTGCCCAGATTCTATCCTTTCCAATTTACTTTGACATCCTCAGTTCCTTTCATAGGAAATGAACATTAGCCTCACATGCATCTTGCCTCCTCAGTGTGTCCTGTTCGAAAAACCAACATCAGAAACCAATCTGTTCTTAACTGACCTAGACACATAATTGAAATGCACCTATGCAGGTGCTTGGCAGATGAACTAAGAGACAAGCTTCTGCAATTTCCATTTTCCTTCTATAACCCCACTGTCTGGTGCTTAAGTCACTTTTTCCCTTGCTCTCACTGAACATTTAAGTGAACATTAAAATAGTTAATAAAGTGAGACCACATTGTAAGTTCTGCCATTTATTGAATTCTGCCAAGATGGTGTATTGTTCTCATCATTTTGCAACCCATTCCACATTCTGGCCAGGGTCTACTCCCAGTCTGGCAAGATGAGCTGTGGCATCATTCATGGAAGAAGAACTTTCCCAACAGCCAAGTTTCTGAACGATTAATACCATGTAAGATTTGGCTAAGGTCTCAGCCTGTAGGCTTCGGGAAAGCAAGAGAAAGGAATAAAAGCTACATTTTTGTTCTTATACACACGTTACCTCTGATACAATTTCCTTATGAATTTGCTGGCAATTCTAGAAGCAAATGGACTATTTGTTCCTCCATGAGAATTTTCAAAGCCACAGGATAATAATTTCAAAGAAAGGAACGGAGAATGATGAAATAACAACAATGCTATTACCCTTTCAAGGAGAAGAACTACCAGCATATTTCAACTGGGTGGTCCAATTATTACAAATGAATATTTGGTTTTTGTTTGTTGGTTGGTAGTATGACTTATTACACAAAAGATTTAAAGCAACTTCAAAAGAATCTTATAACATAGCAAGATAAAATAACTTTAAAACCCATATGGAAAAAAAATCAAAGGAAAACTAGAGATGAGAAATGAGAGGAAGAAAGAAAATCAGTAAATGAAATTCATGTTAAGTTCTTTGTCTCACTAAACATGTGCAAACATTGCTACCATTATAAATTAATAAATTTACCAGTAACAAAAGCACCACGTGCAGAAAAAAGACGCAGGATTGAGGATCTCTAAAGTGTTTGATAGGATTCTTTGTGAGCCAGACACCAGTGTCTCTAACAGATGGACTCAGGCATTGGTGGCAAACACACAGATCTAGGGCAAGACGCTCAGTTGCAGTGTTCGTCCCCAATTTCCTAAAGAGCAAAGCTAACCTGAGAGAATGGCTTTATTGTGAGCTTATATTAATCTGTAGGGACCATGGCATGAAAATTTCCCACACATAGTTCTATGATGATTTGCATCCTGAAAGATATTCTAATATTTCATGGCAATGACAGGGGAGTAAGGGCACCACCAAATAACACTTGTCAAACATACCTGGCTGGGGTCTCCCTGGTGGCGCAGGTGGTTCAGCACCACACTGTGAAGTTGTCCGCAGCCTCCACAGCACGGGTTCGATCCCGGCCGGCTGGTGAGAATCCCACATAGCGAGGCAGACCTCTCCTGTCTCTCCCGCTGCTCCCCTCAGCAGTGTATTTCGTCAGTCTGCCTGTTCTGCTCCCCACTGTCTCTGGTGAATCCTGTCACCCTCCCGCGCATCTGGCCTATACCCCGGTTCTTGTATAAAAATAAATAAATCTTTAAAAAAAAAAAAAAAAAAACCACACACCTGCCTTTCCCTGCTGCCTGGAGCTTACTTAGGTTAAGCAATGAAGGGAAATTACTCCCTTTGCCAAAAGAACAGCCATGCTCCTCCACAATTGAGATGTTTTATTTCTCTACACTGTAAAGCTTGTACCAAAGAAACTGACTCACAATTCATGGAAATTCTCACTTCAAGAATCCTGGGCAAAACACATTCTGACAGGGTAGATTTTCAAAATCACCAGTGACTGTCTTTCACTTTTCCCCCAAGTGGCAAAAAAAATTGAGGTTCCCTTCATTGCTGTTTGCTGTGTTGCCAAACTGGACACAAAGATTGCAACTGATTTTAAATGCTTCCTGAGGTCGTTTATGCTACTCTATCATTTCACGACATCACAGATCTTCCTATACTGGCCAAAACACTGGCAGCATTTTAGGCTAATGTTCAAACTTTCATCTGAAATTGTGCATGTGTTGGTCTATTTCTTGGCACTGGCATGGGGAGGTGTGGTCATGCTCCAGGGAACATCTACACACTGAGCAGTGTTTTGAGGAACATAGTGCTTCATTTCACAATGTGGGATGGAGAATTCCAAAACTTCTTCAAGATAGGTTCCAGCCCACTTTAAAAGATGTCACATGAGGTGGCCAATTTCTCCTTGTTACAAATGAAATACTCTGACTATTGGGTGGTTGAGAAGTTTCAAGCACCCCTCCAGAACCTCTCACTTTCATTTCCTGAGGCCTCTGGCATAATAAGGACCAAAACATATAGTATGTACGCTATACACTTATCCAGATTCACTCACTTATTCCTTGTATTTCACTGACACCCTCATCCAGTCAAATCTAATCATAATACCAATAATGACAGCAGCAATTCCCACTGACAAGCCTGCTTATGTGCCCTGCTACTACAGGCACATTGTTTCATTTGGCCCTCACAATAGGTTTATGAAAGTAATTTCATTGCCCTCATTTACAGATGAGGAAACCCAAAGTGAGAAAAGTGAAGTAATTGATGCAAGATCACCCAACTAGCCAGCAAGTGCTTATGTTTTAAATATGGAGGCTATTAGGTTTTTTTTCAGCTCCTTGCAGAAATACATCATATAAATTATTTGAAGATTCTAAAAATTTTCCCTAACTGTGAAATTGTTAGAAAACATAATCAATGCAGCACAGAGGCCACATGGACAGCACAAGATCTGCCACAGTCCACACAAGCTGACTAGCTGAGCACCATAACTGTGAGGCTGTTACCAGTTGCTAATTG
The DNA here is from genome assembly GCF_014898055.3 of Talpa occidentalis. Classification (NCBI taxonomy): domain Eukaryota; kingdom Metazoa; phylum Chordata; class Mammalia; order Eulipotyphla; family Talpidae; genus Talpa; species Talpa occidentalis. The sequence continues at coordinate 117,120,177 of NW_023604972.1, forward strand.
TTAGCACTGATTAAATAATAGCCAACTATGTATCAGCAACCTTCAGGTCTTCCCAACCAGGTGGGGCCCACAGGACCCACCCCACAGTGTTCATTCATATCTCACCGAGATATTCAAACTAGCTCCTGCTCCTTGAAAACACCCTATTCATTTCATGAAATCCAGCAAAACTGCGTCCAACTGAGGGCTTAGCAAAATGCCTACAACTAATCCAAGACTGTGGGTGCACTAGGAGCCAGTTTGGGAGGTCAAAGCTTACACACAAGGAAAAACAAAACATGTGCGAATGTAGCTGAAACTCTCCTCCCAAAGCAGTGCTGGAAAACTTATGTAAATATACAAATACGCTGAGCTGTATTGTGAAAGGAGCCATTTGTTTTACTAACACAAGTTGGTATGGTGCAAGATTTTTCTTGGCAAATAAACAGAACACAATGGAAAAATTTGTAAACAATGGGGTTTTCTGGCAATTTTTTAAAAACTGAATGAATAGCCTTTCCAAAAGGTAAAAAACCTCTTTCTTTCCCTCAATCCCCCATGAGATACTATTCACATATAATCACTTTAAAGGTCAAAGCAGATGAAGAAATACAGCCCAATGATCAGCAGAGCTTGTTAAAAGGACCATTTGGTCACTAGTGAGCTGACCTGCCAAATGCTCAACTTGGGGAACTATGGAGGCCAAGCCATACTAGCCAGAAGAAGAGGTCTCTCAATGAAGGCCGCATGCTAGAGTTCAGGAGGTGAATAAATCATTCCTCTTCCCAGAATTCCTCTGAAGACTAGTCATCGTCACAGTGACGGAGGTTCAAATACAGGAATTGCTTTAATTAACAAAGTTACTACAGAGACAAAATGTGTTTGCTTAAACACAGGTTTTGTTGGAAAAGGGTTGACTAGAGGTCAAAAATGAGATAAAAATTCTCCAAAGGTAAGATCTATGATGTTGGCTTAAAAAATCTCAGTCTAGGGTCTCCCTGGTGACACAGCGGTTGAGCCCTGGGCTGTGAAGCTGCCTGCAGCTTCTGCAGCGCAGGTTCAATCCCAGGCCGCCGGCAAGGGTCCCACATGGTGAGCGGACCTCTCCTGCCACACCCACTGCTCCCCTCAGCAGTGTATTTCATTGGTCTGCGTGTTCTGTTCCCTGCTCTGGCTCTGGTGAATTCTCTCACCCTCCCGCGTTTCTGACTGTACCCAGTGCTTGTATAAATAAATAAATAAATAAATATTTAAAAAAAATCTCAGCCTAGTCACACCTTTCTCCTAAGCAGATCCCAGCAAAATGGATGATGTGTGTCTGAGCAACCTGTGTCTCTTTTTCTACTTAGTCATTCAAAGCGGTTGTGTGACACTCACACACACACAAACACACACTATTTTATAGTCAGTGTCTAATTCATTTCACTCTTTAGCATGCTCAGAAGTACATTTATATCATGTATGTGTTAAGATACAATACTTGGATAACATTATACCCAAGGCAATTTTAAAAGAGAGCTTTATAATTTTTACCATACATAATTGTATCAAACTACCTATAAAAACATTATGCTGGCTCTTTCAACTAACTCTCCCTCCTTAAGGAACTGATAATAATCCTTAATTACTGAATAAAGAATGAATTCTGGCACAATTTTAGACTGTGTTCTCTGTACCCCATACTAGGCTTACTCTGCCTGGTTTGTACTGGGATGTAATCTTACTTCAGGGGTTTTGCCATCAAAGTTCATAGACGCTACTTAAGCACTTAAAGTTTATCTGTCTGCAACCAAGCAATTAATGTTTACAGTCTGTTAACCTGTTTACATACTTTTATGCTCTTCTGCATGCTCATATATTCATATATAAATACTCATATATGTGCATATCAATATATACTGACATATATACTAACATAGGTATTGGGAATTTATTTTCAAGAATGAGGCTATTACATACACATACACATATATACATACACACACACGTATACACATTTACATCATCATTTAAGAGAATATCATTGTAGGGCCTCGCAAGTGGTGCAGCGGGTTGAACACAGCGCTGTGAAGCTGTCTGCAGCCTCTGCAGCACCAGTTCAATTCCCAGCTGGCCAGGGAGATTCCCACATGGCAAGGCAGACTTCTCTTTTCTCGCCCACTGCTCCCCTCAGCAGTGTACTTCAGTCCTTCTGCCTGTTCTGCTCCCTGCTCTGTCTCTGGTGAACTCTCTCACCTTCCCGCGCCTCAGGCCTATACCTGGTGCTTGTATAAATAAATAAATCTTTAAAAAAAACAGTGAGAGAGAATATCATGGTAATCACTAATCACTGTAAGTGTTAATTAAGGTCATTCTTATTAGTGGTTGTTTAATAGTTCATTGTAAATATTTGCCAGAATTTGAGCAACCATTTCTCTATGGACAGGGATCCGTTTTGTTCCATCTTTTGCCACTTAAAATAATAGTACACAATTAGATACTATTATTAGTAAAGAACAATGGAGAAATATGCAAAAAACTTCATCTGTATAGTTAAGGGTTTACAAGGCCTACTCCAAAGGGAAATTATACATTCATGCTTTCTATTTCTTTGTCCTTTTCTTGATACAAATCAGCACACAAAATGTACACTCTTCCCCAAATGGCCTCTCTGCTTCCATTCTTGCCCTGTACATACCATTCTTCACACAGCAGCCAATGAACTATTGTAATAAAAAATCATCTTATTGCTCAGAACCTTCCAACAGCTTTCATTCACACAAAGAATAAAGTCCATGTAAATAAGCCATAGAAATCTAATGAACAGGATCCTCCCTGGTGGCACAAGGGGTTAAGTCTCAGCACTATGAAGCTATCCACAGTCTCAGCACTATGAAGCTATCCACTGAAACACAAGTTCGATCCCTGGCCAGGGAGCTAACCCACATGGCACAGCAGACCTCTCCTGTCTCACCTGCTGCTCCCCTACAGCAGTGTATTTGAGTGGATCCACCTGTTCTGTTGCCTACTCTGTCTCTGGTGAATCCTCTCATCCCCTGTACCTCTGGCCTGCACCCCAGCCCTTGTATGCATAAATAAAGAAATCTTTTTCAAAAAAGTAATCTAATGCACAGTATAATGAATATAAACAATAATAACATACTATAATAATGTGATTGTAATGTAAATAATGTGATATCACAACGGTAACCATATTATATATACAAATTTACATGAGTTACAATATAGAAATGTATTCAAGTAGTATAGTATATACCTTAAATTTATACAATGTAATAAGTCAAATATACTCAATTAAAAAGTTAAAAAAAATTAAGTCCAGAGCTTACCAAATCCTATGTGATCTATCCCTTCATGTCTCCAACCTCATCACCTAACACCCTTCCCACTCTTACTTCTTTAACCAAAGACCCTTCCAACTACAGACCTTTGCACCTGCTGTTCTTTATGACTGAATCTTCTTCCCCAGAATTCTCTGGATCCTCCTCCACACTATTCAAGCCCCACTTAAATGTCCTGTCGTCCTCAGAGAAGCTATTTTAAAAATCATATTTAAAATAGCCACCTACCTTGCTATTTCTGCCTTCAAATTCTTGTCATTACCTGACATTACATTACATAGTTCTATAATCCTTTTCTCCATAAAAATGCAAGCTCTATCCCTTGCCCTCCACAGTATCCCCAGGTCCTAGAACAGCACATAGCACATAGTAGGTACTAATTAAATATTTATTGAATAAATGAATAAATACCAGGGTTAAAAAGGGAACACTCAGACAAATACATTCAGACTTTGAATTTTTTAGGAGAGATGTGCTGGGAGGCATTTCGCCTGGATTGGCTCCAGCATGCACTTCATCTTGCATTAGTCCTCTTGTGTTACCAAATCTTCTCCACAAGCATGGACAGTTAAATTTTCTATGAAAGTAGAAAATTGTGTAATGGCCCTAAGGATTCATTATGCCATCTGTATGATTGCACACAGTTGCCTGAGTTTCCATTTAATTTCACTCTCTGTGGTCTCCTTGAGCATGAATTACAGAGTTATTAGTGGAGGCCAATGACAAAGCTGGAGAGAAAAATATCCCTACATGTGAGGGGTATACTATTTCTCTTTTGAGATGGTATGAAATGGAAAATGGATGCTGAATTGCATTGTTCCTCATTTTCCTGTGAGTCCAATATAATCCAAAAGACAGACATTCCCATTATCTCTTGTTTACAAATAACTCAGTTTGTATATGGATTTCAGGTTTAGTGAATGCAGCTAGCTAATTAATATGGAGCAAGCATTCTTTGAAATGGGAAGTCATTGAGGATTGCATCAAGCAGAATATGAGCAGACAGGATTAACTTTATTTTTAATGGAACAGCCTATCTGCTCACTTGTCATATTTTACCGTTGTTTCTGTTCCCAAAGCTTTCCTTCAGAGGGGGCAAGTTAAGGTGACTGCCTTCCCCACATGTTTCATGTGATTCTATGTCTTTTACTGGGTAGACTCAGAGAAATTTCCAATCAAATGGTAGGTGGTAAGCTCATCAAATGGTAGAGAGATGTGGATCACCCCACCATCACATGCAAGTGTCGTGGAGCTGTGATTTTCCTGGCTGGGTTCTGCCTTATCCTTACCCGGACCTGAAGGCATCTTTGCTGTCAATCATCTGAACCAAGATGATGGCCATCATTTAAAAGAGTGTGCAACTTTTCTTTTTGATGTATCAAAACCTACTTACTATTTGTCAGATATTACTCTAAGCATTTAAAATGTTATCTCACTTAATCTTCATTTCAGCCCTGTTCGGTAAAAGTTATGGTTAATCAGTGAATTGATTTGTGCAAGTCATAAACCCAGAGACTGGCAGGTACAGGATTTGACCCTAGCAGTGTCGCTCCACTTAGAACCAGGACCCCACTATCTTGTATTCTCCTTAGAGTATGAAGAGAGCAAAATCTTATCTACAACATTTTTTAATTGAAAAGCTATTTGCAAAAAAGTAAATAAATAAATTCAATGGAATAGCAAAAAAAAAACAAGTAAGAACTATTTTTTATTTCAAAACATACCTACCATTTTAGCAAAACCCAGCTTGAGGAAGAAACTCTGTATGTGAAGGAAAAAGTGGGTAAAATAATAATACTTAATGCCCTGGATTTAGGTTATACCGTAAGTATTTGCCAATGATAATTTCAATTACATTGATAATTTTCAAACCTGTTCCAGAAATGATTCTATTTCACAGAAACATCCATTTATAAGCCTTGTAATCTGTGTTTAATTCTTATAGGATTTTATTTACCCCAATTTGTACAAACAAAATTAGGTTAGGTTTGTGTTGTATATACATTTGATTGTATGCAATTAAGACTATATAAGCTCAGATTTCCTTATATAACTACCATTATTTCATAGTAATTTTTCAGAATGTTCTGTACTGTGAGGAATTTGTCTCATGCAATGTAATCTGAGGCAGGAATTGAAAAACAGATTAATTGCTTTGAGAAAGGAAAATGTTAAGGAGAAACTGTTTATAAAATATATAAACTAACAATGATGAGTTGAGGAATATCATTCCACTAGCTTGTATTTTATAGTTCCTTTCATCTACAATCTGAGATCTAAAATAAATCTGCTCTCTTTATTCCAAAAGGGGAAATCTGGTTACAGATTAATTGGTGGATGGTCTAGGGTGTTGGAGCCAACATTTGATAAGGATTTTCCACAATTAAAAAAAAATCAATAAGGAATATTCCCTGTCTTATCAAAAAGAGCAATGATCCAAAGTATATTATTAGAACAGATTAAAAGAATTATCTAAAACCTATATGAAAAAAGTTATAAAATTCTCTGAATCTCACAAAAGTAGAATAAATAAAAGGATATGCCATGCTCTTATAGAGAACTCCACATCATATAAATGTATTTCTTCCTATTTTTTTAAAAATTTAATAAAATCCAAATAAATATAGACTCAGCATCTGTTTCAAAATTGGACAAGTTGCTTTTAAAATTCGGAAGAAGAGTGGCCTCCCTAGTGGCCAAAGGGTTGTCTCAGCACTCTGAAGCTATCTGCAGCCACTGCAACATGAGTTCAATCCCTGGGCAGGGAGCTGTCCTACATGGCACAGCAAACCTCTCCTGTCTCGCCTCCCCTCAGCAGTGTATTTCAGTAGATCTGCTGTTCTGTTTCCCACTCTGCCTCTGGTGAATCCTCTCACCTACACCTATACCCACACGCACACCCACCCACACCCACACACACCCACCCCCACACACACACACCCACACACACCCACACACACCCCTCGAACCTCTGGCCTAAACCTCAGTTCTTGCATGCATAAATAAAAATAAATCTTTAAAGAAGATAAGAGTTTGGAAGAAGAGAGTAGCAATTACAGTAAACAAAAAACTTTAAACAAAAACAATGAGAACAGATATTAAATATATTTTAAAGTTCCAGTAATTAAAATAGTATGATATTGATTCATGAATAAACAGACCAAGGAATTAGAAATTTTTTTTAAATCCTAAAAAAGACCAAAATACACATAGAAATGTAGTATATAGTAAAGAGCATCACAGGTAATTAAGGGAAATGAGTTCTTAATAAGTGGTTTATAGACACCTGGATAATCATATGAAGAGAAAAATATATCCAGTCTCAGCCCAAGTGATTTAGGGCTCTAAATGCAAAAACATAAAATAAAATAAAAATACTAGAAGAATATATAGAAGTGAAGAAAACTTTAACTGTGACTCAAAACCCAGAGCCAGGAAGGAAAAAGACCGATGTGTCTGACTACATTTTTTTTTTACAAGTTTTTAAATATTTTTTGCAAGGCAAAAACGATGCCATAACCAAAGTGAAAACACAAACAACTAACTGAGAAGATTCTTTGAAATTTATACCATAGGCAAACTGTCAATGCCCTTAATATAAAAAGATTTTGTCCATCAAGATAGGCTAGGTGTTGCCATAGTAACAAACAACCTGAAGAGTTTCAGTGGCATAAAACACCACTCTTTCTCACTCACACACTACATGTCCATAATTGGTCAGCAGGGAGTTCTATCATCATATTGTCTCAGGAACCCAACTGATATAGGCTTCCTCTCATTACATGCTTCCACAATGGCAGAGGCTAGGGAAAAGAGCATGTGCAACTATGTGGTGGCCCACAAGCATCTAAGAACAGACTTCAGTTATCACTTTAGTGTCCAAAGCAAGTCTTATGGAGATGCTGATTTCTACAGTTGGGATTATCAATTTTTGTGAACGATAATAATAAACCCTATTTAAAAAGTTTCTAGCAATGAAGAAACTGTAAGAAATCTAAGAAATTAAACTCTAAATGAAAAATGACCAGTAAGTATGCTTACAGTAGGGTTTGTCAAGCTTGGCACTATTGACATTTTCAGTCATAATCCTTTGTTGTGAGACTGCTGCCTCATGAATTATAGGATGTTTTGCAGCAATCTCTGGCATCTATTCATGAGATGCCAGTAGCAGTACCCTCCAGTCGTGGCAACTAAAAATGTGTCTGGATATTTTCAAATGTCCCTTTAGGGCAAAATCACCTGCAATTGAGAACCAATGATTTACAGAAAAGGAAATGCAAATGACCTTTAAATATGTGTGCGGGTTTTCAATCTCACCTACAAGAGAAATGTAAATCAAAACTACACTATTTCATTTACCAGTCCTAAGATTGGATAAAATTTAAAAGTTGGCTCTTACAATCTCTTCACAGGGCTATAGGGAAACTCCAAAATACATTAAATAGTAAAAGCAACGTACAGAAAAGTACTTAGAATATGCTATGCTACCTTTTATTCAGAAAGCGAGGAATTATAAATAATGTACTTGTATTTATATTTTTGAAAAAAATAGAACAAAGCAAAGGTGGGGAAGAAGGAGGGATGGAAACCAGACTTGACTCAATGTACCTTATTTTAAGGTTTTGATTTTGGACATATAATGCTTCACATAATCAAGAAATGAATTTTAAAAAATAAAAAGCAATCTTGAGAAAGCAGCAAATTGGCAGCAGAGGGAAGACACTGGGCACACCGCCTTCATATATTCAAAGCTAGATTGCAATAGAACAAAGTCAGTAACTGCCCAAGAAAAAGGAGATAATTACATCACACACTAGGGGCAAAGTCCAGGGAAGAGAGGCCCAACAAGCAGTGAAACAAGCCAAGCAGGTAACCTGGGTGAGAAAAGTAGAACCCAGCAGACCCCACACGCAGCAAAGTAGAACTGGCAAGCAGCTCTCATGTGGTTGTCCCTGACAGATCCCTGTATACCGGCAGGTCCTGGAAGCAGTCCAGACCCAGTAAGCCCTGGCAAGCAGTAGAACAGGCCCAACCAAGAGACAGAAACAGGTCCCAGTAGAGACAACAGCAGGATATTGTTCCCCACTGGTTGTGGCTCTGGGAACAGTGAGAATATAGACATTGTTTGGATAGTCCTGTGGACAGGAGTGGAATTGATTATCCCTTGGACAGAAGAGAACAGTGCAGATTTCAACAGGGTTAAGAGTGAGGAGATTCATACTACATCAAACAGGAAGTAGGTGTAGAGATGAACCTGGAGTTTATGGTCTGGAGTAAGAGCAACTGGTTGGCAGGGCTGTCAGCACAGTCAGAGATCCTAGGAATATAAGAGTGGAGGTGGTGTGGAGGCACACTTCTGAAAAGAAGCTAAAATGTTGTAGAGTAACTGGGAAATGCCACACAGTCTGGGTTCCCAGTAAGACTGTAGCAGAACAGGCATTCAAATCTGCATTCCTGTTCCACACCCCTGGGACTAGTGCTCACCTTATGAGGTACACTGAGAGCCACAGAGACTATCAAAACTCTAATCCCAAACTCCAGAGAGGAGTGACATTAGGGGTACCACAAACATGAACCAACCCCACGCCAACTAACCCACACCAACATCTGGAGCTCTCCAAGCCCCTCCCCCATTCTGTTGACTCAGCAACTACAACCAGAGCTGAGTACATTAAAAGCCAGCAAGACCAAAAATAAATAAACAAGTAATAAATAAAATAAACAAAACCACAGCACCACCTGCAGGAAAAGTAAAATAATTTAATCCCAAAGTTACTGCTAAAGATATTATTAAAGGCAATTCTAAAATAGGGAGAACTCAAGGATAAAATTGGGCAGGTAAAAATAACAAATGAAAATATAATACTTCAATATGCCATTATAAGATGAGAACATCTCTCCAGATCCCAAACACAAAAAAGGTTGAAGGCTATATTTCCATATCAGATAAAGAATTCAAAAATTCTATACAAAAAGAAACTAAGAGGTAGAAAAAAAGCAAATCAAAGCAATACAAGAGAACTTAGAAAAAGAAGTCAAAGACATGTGCATTGCCTAAATATTTTGGAGCTATTTCTTTTCCCTTAGAAACAGGGCATAGATCCGATAAACTCTACATCATTTACCTTTTATAATAGTGTGTAAGGTTACAATGAAATCCTATTAGTTGATTTTTGGAGGGTTTTGATTACCTACTGTCAATTCTAAGATTAACAGTTATGCCTTTAGGATATTGTTGCATCTACCAGAAAGACAACATTTAATGCAAAGATTGAAGCTTCTTAGAGAAGCACAAAACTGAGATTTCAACAAGTGTACTTAACAGATTATATGAACTGTGTTTGTGTTGCTGCTAATAATTTTGTCTAATAAATGTTAATTGTATAGCTTTAAAAAAAAGGAAGTCAAAGAAATGCTAAGAAAACTCAGAAAAGCTGTTAAAAATACAACAAAATTCAGAAAAACAAATTAATGAACTCAAAAATAAAATCAATGAACAGAAGGTTGACATGGAAGCCTTAAATTAAAACTAACAGATATTCAGGGGTAAAGAACTCAATGAATGAGATCAAGATATCCCAAGAAAGCTATAAAACTGAATATCAAATCAGTGATGTTGAGGTATTAATGCACTAAGGACACAGTTGGAAGAGAGAAATGAGATGTAAAAACAAAATGAAGGAGCAATTCAAGAAATATTTAACATTACAAATTAAGAATAATGGACATCCCAGAAAAGGAAGAGAGGGAGAAAAAAAAAGAGACTCCTCAAGGAAATAATAGAGGAAAACTTTCCATACCTGGGGAGGGAATTAAGTATAATAGTCCCTGAAGCTGAAAGAATACCTGGTTACTCAAACACAGTGAGACCTACACCGAGACACATACTAGTGCAGCTAGCAAGAGTTCAAGACAAAGAGAGGAATACTAAAAACAGCTAGAGGGGAAAACCATGCAACTTAAGAAAAGTACTACCACTGAGCTTACATCAGACTTCTCACTAGAAACTCCACAGGCAAGGAGACAATGGAATGGCAGCTTAAAACATTTATAGATCAAAAACTGCCAGCCAAGAATACTATAACCTGCAAGACAGTTTCAGATACAAGAGAGAAATAAAGGCCTTCCCAATCAAACAGAAGCTGAAGGTGTTAGCAAACATGAGACCTTGTCTTCAAGACATGTTGAAAAGAGCACTCCCATCTAAATCAAAGTAAAGAAAATCCTCAAAATATTAAAGAAAAAAACATATAAAATAAGGAAACTGAAGACAGACTGGTAGTAGAAATAAAAATACAACTTCTCAGCCAGTAAAGATCATGTCTTATTCATCTATATGTTCCAGTGCTTTAATCTAGATCAAGGTACATCAATAGATGATCTTTGATGAAAGAATAAATCAATTGAGAGCCTCCCTGGTGGCACAACGGGTTAAGACGCAACCTATGAAGCTGTCCACAGCCTCTGCAGCACGAGTTTGATCCCCTGGCCGGCCAGGGAACAACCCACATGGTGCAGCAGACCTCTCCTGACTCGCCTGCTGCTCCCCTTAGCAGTGTACTTCGGTCAATCTGCCTGTACTGTTCCTACTCTGTCTCTGGTGAATCCCCATACCCCCCACACCTCTGGCCTATACCCCAGCTCTTGTATGCATAAATAAATAAATCTTTAAAATAAAAAAAGAATAAATTGATATCACACAAAATATAAAATTGTTAGATTATGTATTGTTTTGTTTTTAATTAAATTTGAAGGATTTACCATTACCCATTTACCAACAACCTAATATATTAACTTCCAAAAATATTCTGATCTATTAATTTATTGTAAAACCCCTGGGAACTTTCCATAAGCAATATTTCAGTAGTCTGTTTAAGTAGCCCAGTATTTTAAGGTACTTTAAAGTCACAAAACTAAAATTACATTTTTTCCAGAATCATTTTTATTAATACAAACAGAACTTTTGACTTTTTTAGACCAAATTAGTGAATTTTTGTTGTATTTGTTTTAGATTTTTGTTTTACTGTTTATGTGTCTTAGATCTTTCCTTATCTACCTATATTAAAACATATGAATACCTTTGAATTCTGTTTCAACCCAATACAGGATTGTCAAGACTTTAGAAAGAAAATAGCAAATTCTTTTATCATGATAATGATGATCACAGACACAGAAGTCAGTGAAAAAATCCTGTTATTTTGGATCTCATCATCAGTAAATATCATTATCAAAAATAAATACTTACTGAATATCTCCTAAGTTTAAGAATCAGTACCAACAGTCACAAAAAAGCTCTGATGTCTTGCTTTGTTCCATGCTTGAGGGTCAAATGGTTAAGTAACAGACTAAATTTTTTTTTTTTTTTTTTTTTTTTTTTACTCAACTAATGTTCTTTATTTTACTGTGACATCAACTCTTCCATTTCCCCCTCAAATCTTTTTTTTTTTTATATTAAATTTTATTTTTATATTCCCCCATACAATTGCAAACGCCCCATTCTGACCCCAATCCTTCCCCTCCCGCCCCCCCCCCCCCAAAAAGTGTCTCTGGTTCATAGTTTTTTGTTGATTTTGATTTTCACTTTCTTATATTCATTTTCCTGGTCCCTTATTTAAGTTTTCTAGATTCCTGCTATGAGTGAGACCATCCGGTATTTTTCTTTTTCTTTTTGGCTTATTTCGCTGAGCATGATCCCTTCCAGTGCCATCCATGTTGCTGCAAATTGCATGTGTTTATCTTTTTTGAATGCTGAGTAATATTCCATGGTATATATGTACCACATCTTCTTGATCCAGTCATCTATTTTTGGGCATTTGGGTTGTTTCCAAAGCTTAGCTATTGTAAACAGTGCTGCTATAAACATAGGAGTGCAGGTGCTCTTTGGAATTGATGTTTCTGTGTCCTTTGGGTAAATACCTAGGAGTGGAATTGCTGGATCATATGGAAGCTCTATGTTTAGTAGGTCCAGAAATCTCCACACAGCTCTCCACAGTGGTTGGACCAGTTTGCACTCCCACCAACAGTGCACAAGAGTTCCTTTTTCTCCACATCCTCGCCAACATTTGTTGTTGCTAGTTTTTTTAATATGTGCCATTCTCACTGGTGTGAGATGGTATCTCATGGTAGTTTTGATTTGCATTTCCCTGATTACAAGTGATGTTGAACATTTTTTCATATGTCTGTTGGCCATTTGCATTTCCTCTTCAGAGAAGTTTCTTTTTAGCTCTTCTGCCCATTTTTTGACTGGATTATTTTCTTTGTTGTTGCTGAGTCTCATCAGCTCTTTGCAGATTTTTGTGATCAGTCCTTTATCATTAGTGTTGGGTGCAAAAATGTTCTCCCAGTTGGTGGGGTTTCTCTTTGTTTTTGTTATTGTCTCTTTTGCTGTGCAGAAGCTCTTTAATTTGATGTAGTCCCAGCTGTTTATCTTTGCCTTCACTATCACTGCTTTGGGTGATGTGTCTGTAAAGATGTCTTTGATGTGCAAATCCCGTAGTGTTTCGCCTATATTTCCTTCTATGTATTTTATGGTTTCAGGTCTTATGTCTAGTTCTTTAATCCATTTTGAGTTGATTTTTGTGTATGGTGTGAGGTAGTGGTCAAGCTTCATTCTTTTGCATGTAGCGACCCAGTTTTCCCAGCACCATTTATTGAACCAACTTTCTTTGCTCCAATGCATAGTCTTTGCTCCTTTGTCAAAGATTAGTTGACCATAAATCTGTGGGTTTATTTCTGGATTTTCTATTCGATTCCATTGTCTGTATGTCTGTTCTTAGTAACAGACTAAATTAGTGAAAGTCAAGAACAAAACAAAAGCAGGTCCTGAACAAAAGAGGACAAAGCAAGATTGGTCATTCTAGAGACAGGCACCCAGGAATTTGAGCTTCAAAAATCTCTGAACTGGGAAGATCCTTATAGAGAAAGGATTAAACTGGATGAATCTCTAAATCTATAGTCCTCAATACTCAAACTTAGATTGTTATCAATTCAATTCAATTATTGTCATACATTCATTTTTTTCACCAAGACATTTTTAAGCCTTAATATATGCTGATAACTACAGCTCTAAAGATGAATTAGACATTATCCTATCTCTCAAAAAAAAATGCAAGCTTAGGACCTCCCTGGTGGCACAGCGGTTGCGTGAAATATTAAATAAAATGTGAAAATTGCTATGACAAAGCTCCATACCAGAAGTTATCTGACATACAATAATTAGGAGAGGACAGGGTAGGCTAAATCCAGAAGGACCATTAGAAGTTGCCTACAGGAAACACAAGGAAAAAGCTTTCCAAGCAAGAAAAATAAGTTCTACCAATCACTATAACACCTTAACACCTTATCTTAATTTCACAGTATCCTCTTATCCAGCCAGCATCTCATGGTTCTATCCCATTCAATACCCTACCAACAATTTTTTGGACCCATATAAGATCCCAATCCACTGACCCTACTACTTTCACTTTTTCTCTCATCCTCCCCCAAGTTTCCATTTCCTTCATAATACAAGTTCAGTTTCATGGCTCATTTTAAATTCACTCCATGCATACACTCTCAACTCTCTTGCCCCTTTCATAGTTTCCTGAAAAATCCAATTATATGCCTACTCTGCACATAACCTGAGAAACTCAGTGTGGATAGAGAAAAGGATATCACCATGAAATGGACCTTACTTTACACTTATTCCTAGTAACCAAAGAGAAGCTCTTGCTACTCACTGGCAATTCTCATTTCCCTAGTCTACTCATTGTCCTATTCTCCTAGGAATCTATTTCACACTTTACTCTTTGAGGAGTAAACATGTTCTCTGCCTCCTCTCTCTCAGTTCTGGGTCTTAGTTCCATTTTCACTAAGAAAATAGAAGCCATCAGAAGAGTAATTACCACATGTTCCCCTACTGCATCCACCATATACCCTGACTTTCCATCTATTAGAAATTGTTAAGTGCCCATGAATCAATCCCTCTTGTTGTATGTGGTTCCCATCAGCTATCACATAAGTACAGGGGACAATGATGACAGACTATGGGAGCTTTAGTGGTGGGAGAACTGTGGTACTCACACCTGAAGGGAGAAATCTTATATGGTCCAAAAATTGACAATGATGTAGGAAAATGAATAAATAAAAACTTTTAAATTTTAATTAAATTTAAAACTATGAAATGAAAGAAAAAAAAAAAGAACTATCTGGATTGAAATGAGTTTCCTGTCATTTAAATTTTTGAAACACCAAGCATTTTTGTCTTCTTTTTGGGTGACCAGCTGTCTCAATTTGCACAGGAGTGAGCTGGGATGCAAGTCTTCCTGTTTTTCAGTTGGGATGAGTTGGTCACCCTAATCCTACTTACTTTGCCATATCTGCTTGCCTTAACTACATGATTATTTACTTAATTTTTTTAATTGGTTCATTTTGCTGTTTATTACTTTTAAAATAAACTTTAAAATCACTACCCGAAATGGAAAACCAATATAACTTGCCTCTGAGCAAGTCAAGAAAAACTATAATAGAAATGAAAGTAAATGGAAACTAAGCAATCATTTTACATTTAACTAGAATTACTACTTGCAAGGGAACTAAGTCGAAGGTTTGCTCTATTCTTACAAAGGAAATTAGCATTTAGCATTAGAGACATATGAGCCAAAAATGAAACTTTCTGGTTTATGTATCAGAATGCCTGATAGAAAATTATGTGGATAACATTCCCACCATATGAGACCACATTATTTAATGGCATGCTTGCATCACCCACATCTGTTATAGTCCTGTAGTATATGTTACATTCTTTGAGAATCAGTGATTTAATGGATGGTCAAAAACCTGACAAAATAAGACGCTGCTGCTCTGATGTGCCAGCCTTATGGGAGTGATATCCACAGACTTAACTGAAGGCTCCCACTAATGTGATAGGACAGCTTCACCTCTGGACAGGGCTGGGAGAGACAGCAGCAGCAGTTGTTTCTGACTTTATTTCTCTGTTTCTAAGTTCTGTTCTAATGGACTATCTTTTCTTTCAATGTGGTTAATTCTTTCATTAGGAAACTCAAACTTTTTAAACCAGAGATCAATTTAGTCTTTTTAAAGTAAATTTATAAATCTCTAACCTGCTATGCATTTATTATGCATTTTAGCTCTCAGAATGCAATCTCATTTCTTTTTCATGGTTAGAAGGTCACGTAACTCTCACATTCATGTTCTCTACAAATACAAAACACGATTGCAACTTCTTGGCATGGGAGTGCGTAAGTATGTGAGTAGGCAGGTCTATTGTCATAAGGAGGTGATATTAGTGCTCAGGCTATAAAGATTAAATTGCTTTCCCTAGCTGAAATGCAGAGCAAAATAAACCTAGGCAGAAAAAAGAACAAAGGCATAGAATCATGAGAAAAAAAAAAAAATATATATATATATTCAGGGATTGAAAGTAGTTAAATACAGTCTGGGAGGAGATGATTTCAACTCCAATAGTAGATTAGCAGAAAACATTCTCTCTCCATAATTAAAAGAATCCAAAATTCATATAATAGTATTTTGTGGGGCATATAAGTAAAATATATCGGAATTTGGAATCAAATTTGAGCTATTATCTCAGTTTCAGAAATTATTCTTTGTATGACCCTAAGCAAATTATTTAACATTATAAACCTATTTCTCCAAATGGGAAATGATAATTCTACCTATTTTATAGTATTATTATAAGGATTAAATTATATAATAACATTAGACCAGTAATTCTCAACTATGGATAATCCCCACCCTGGGACATTTAATAATGTCTAGAGATATTTTTGATTGTCTCAAGTAGGGGTTTTCTGTAGGTAACGGTCTAGGGTGCTGCTACTTAATATCCTACAAAGCACAGGACAGCTCTCCCTAACAAAGGCTTATTTGTATCAAACTTTAAAGGTGCTGAAGCTAAAAAATCCTGACTCAGTGTAATGCCTATTTTATAGTATGCCTTCAATACTAGTTTTCTGGAAAAAGAAGAAGGGAAGGGATAATGTTATACAAAGGAGGTAAGTTCACTGCAGCTGCTTTCTGTTATGGTGAATGTTAAGCCATCAAGGTCTATTGTTATCAAGTGCACCCCTAAAGGGGCTCAAAACTGCCCAGAATAGGAAGTAAATAGCCCAAAGTGTCTCAAAAAACAGTCAGAAACAGAAGCAAACAGCCAGAGCTAGATAAAATCAGTTCAAACCCACTGGAACAAGTTTTAAGTTGTCTTTCTGCATGGACAATTGAACACAGAGTGACCAGATAAGAATTACAGAGAGACAAGCTGTGAAAGAGCAGTCAAGCACCTGATCAAAATGAAATTTTATAAAACAGAGTGAACAAAACTCCCTGGAATTCTAACACATGGCCACCGTCTCCTATCCCAGGAACAAGTAGCTTAGGCCTAAGAGCAAAAAAGGGCAAGACCCAGTAATCAAGGTTGCAAGTTCATTCAGTCTGATAGCCTTGAGCTTGAGTCTAGTAGACTAGATATCTATTAAAATGTGACCACAATATACTACTTAAACAGGTCTCACATATAAAACCTGGAAGGCCAAGACTTCTGATAATCCTTCAGTTCAAAGGATAGTATGGCAAAGTTAAGAATGGCTGAGGATGCCCTGGTGAATATATAACATCAGTGATTGTGTATGTAGCCTTTTTCAAGCTAAGCTTCTGCTAACCACACTTTGGCAGAACAAAATACGGAAGCAAGTCTCTGCCAACAGAGGCTTGAGCCACAAACCAAAGAGCAATCTGCATGTATACATGATGTGGAAAGAGCTGCTTGTCAGATGTTGGTTTTTCTCAACCACAGCCTCACATGCAGTGGTATCATCTTCAAATTATGAAGGACAGTTTGATTCTTTAACTACCAAGGCATGTAGGCAACTGATGAAGGGTAATGCGCCATGTTGACAAGTTAATGTCTCTGCAGGGAAGACCAATTAGGAAATGTGTCATTTAGGGTGCTGCCTATACAGAATCAACTCAAATGACGCCTGTTTGAACTGACATGTTGGCTAAATGCTGAGGCCCTGGAGTCAGACGGAACTGGATTTGAATACAAGCTCTATCAGTCACTGATTATGTAATCTACGAAAACCTATTCACTTCTCCAAACACGAATTTCCTCACCTCTAGAATGGGAATGATAATAATGGCTACCTTGTGGAGTTGTAAAGTCTTGGAGGATTAAATATGATACTTCAAATAGAATTCCCACCCAGCACAGAGTATCTCTGGTAAATACTGGCTGCTGTAAATATCTCTGGTAAATACTGCCATTTGTTTTCCTCAAAGAAATCGCTTATCTACATGTTATCTCTTATATTTGAGAGCACAGGACATAGGTTCTGTCCATCATATCACATGTTGATAACTGAATAGGATACTAGGGTTCCATGTACATTAAAAATAAAACTGTAAACAGAAGTTGTGACCCATAAATTGATTCATGATTCTTCCCAGATACAGACATAATCTATCTTCAGCTTTTAATGTATCGTTTTGAATATTTATCCTTCTATGTTATTTTTCACATCCATGTCACCACCGTTTTGATAATATATATTTTATATATATATATATTCCTTTTGAATAATTTCTTCCTCATACATTTTTCTTTCTTTGTTGTGATACCGATCAACCATTATGGTAACTTTCTGTTACCTGTCAACAACAAAGTTCTATTGGGGAAAGCTGACTTTTAGTCATTGTAATTGTTCAATCTCGAGAACTATAATGAGAAAACAAAATTATTTTTCTCAGATTCAGAAGAAGCTGAACTACCCCAAACATCATACATTAGAATATAAATTCTTCCAGTACGCTTCAAGATACAGGCTGCTCCCTAAATAAATACGTGGGTAAAATATGTCAGTTTCATGGATGGAGGCAATGTAGAAATAGTTTAGAATATTAGAATAGCAAAAGGAAGGAAAGAAGCATGGACTTAATTAAACTGGTATTTCCCTGGATTATTTTGTGACTAAGAAGGTATTCCTTCATTAGTAAGTGAAATGAAGAGAAATGTCATGAGTTAACATTTTTGAGGGCTATTATGTTCCAGGCACTGTTCTAAATCTTTTATATCTATTAAATCACAATAATCTTATGAGATGGAAACTATGGCATATTCATTTTACAGGATGAGGGAAAGGAAATTCCTCTAACCTTAGAGAGGTGAGGCACTAAGCTTACACAGCCAGTAAGTTGTATATCTGGGCTTAAACTCAAGCAGTATGAATGTAGAGCCTTCCCCTTTAACTCCTACAGTGCCCTGAGAAAAGTTAAGGAATATTGCCTATCAGACAGCATCTAAAATCAAGACAATAACCCACTTCACAAACTAACATTATGAAATGAAACTATGCTCTCATCACATAGCCATTTAAATGGTTTTGCTTCTAACCAAAGATTTATGTTGTATTTTAATAGAGTAAGAAGAATTTTTAATTCACTGGGTTTAGACAGCCTACCAAACATTCAGTTTTTTGTGGTTACAATGTCTTAATGGGTAATTTTTTTCTTCTAAAAGGTTGACATTTTTACCAAAAAGGAAGATGAGATTTTCTCCAAGTATTCTAACTTAACTACAAAAGACTTTTTTGTAATTCTTCATTGCTTTATTCTATTTAATTCACAAATTCCCCTGGTTTCCCTTAAGGTAAATAAATTTTAAAAATATTTTTTTCTCTTTGGCTCACAAGCACCATCTAGTGAAAAAACAAATTAATTACAGCACAATTCCTGCTGATTGATCTGTATTAACAAAGCCCTAATCAACGCCATTTTATCAGTGTTCTGAAACAGAATAAGATTTGCTTAATGCAAATATTACTACTGAGATTAAATACATTATGTATGTCAAGTTTTGTCTCTGTTTTGAATTTTGAGAACATGAGTATTCGCTTGCTTTCTAACTCCCACTGGCCTTTCACGGCCAGTGACTATGGGTCCTCGGATAGCACTTTAAATAGCACATTTCACTGTACCAATACCCCGAGTGGTTTTTGAAGTTTGGTTTTCTGTAACATTCCATTCTGTTTCTTGCTCCCCCTTTCCATTTATCACATTACATCTATATATTATATTACATATAAATATTTTTTTTTAATATTCACCTATTTATCAAGGACAGACTCTGCCCTCAAGAACTCACAATCCAGGATAAACTTGAGTGAAATAAAGTATTGCAGGTGTTATGATAGAGTATAGTGTACAGTAGAATTCATCAATTCTATCAGAAGAGCTACATAGAGTTGGCATCATGTTGTGATTTCCTCAGAGGACAAGAAGTACAGTAACCTCCAGGCAACAAACTCAACACACTAGCCAGAGTGCTCCATTAAGAATGTAAAATATATTGACTTATGCCCCACACACACACTGAAGGCTTAAAGCTAGAAGGCTACTCTGATACACCCATGGACTTCTGTTCCTACCAGCTCAGCTGGATGCTTAACAATAGACACTTAGGTTTTGTTCCCCAATATATTTATGCCAGTCTTAGTTGTAGTTACACAGCATTAATTACACAATTAAGTGAATACTACATCAATCAGTCAATATGTTTGAAAACTGGTGTCAAAGTAGAGTATTAGGGGGGGAAACATAAAAAAACCCAGAAGGACTCTGCTTCCACATTTGCTGGATGATGTTTTCCGGTTCTTACTCTAATTCTTTTTTAAGCCTGGAAATCTTTACTGATGCTCATAGTTATGTTTTATGTAAGAAAGGCAATTTACATCATTCCTAAGATCTCAGAAGGAAGTGAGGAAAAGTTAATGAAAGCATTCATAACCAAGAATAATATAAAGGGACCCTCCTGGTGGCACAGAGATTAATGTCTCAGCACTATCGATCTATAGCCAGCCACTGCGACATGAGTCCTAACAGACATGAGTTCGATCTGGCCAGGGAGCTAACCCACATGGTGCAGCAGACCTCTCTTGCCTCACCCGCTGCTCCCCTCAGCAGTGTATTTCAGGAGATCAGGAGTTCTGCTCCCCACTCTGTGGTGAATCCTCTCACCACCTCCCCACCCCGTACCTCTGGCCTACATCCCAGTTCTTGTATGCACAAATAAATAAAATAAATCTTTTAAAAAAGAATAATGTAAGGTCTCCCCTGGTGGCCCAGCAGTTGAGCACTGAGCTGTGTGGCTGCCCGCAGCCTCTGCAGCGCCGGTTCGTTCCCTGGCCACTGTCGAGGGTCCCACCAAAAAAAAAAGAAAGAAAGAAAGAAAGAAGCACAGAGATACAGAATAGAGTGCAAAAACTGAAAGTATAAGATAAACTCCAGATTGTGGGCAAATATAGTAAATCTGGCTCTTTCAACTGTATTTAGAGAAAAATGAGTGGTACAAGTCTTTGTACCATGGTAAATGATACCATAATAATGAGGAGTAACAAAACTGACCTCCTTTAATCCTTTTTCCTTTGTTTTTTCTATAGTGAAATTTAACTAGAAAAGGTAGAAGAGGGGCCTCCCTGGTGGTGCAAGTAGTTAAGACGCAACCTATGAAGCTGTCTGCAGCCACTGCAGCACGGGTTCAATCCCTGGCTGGCCAGGGAGCTACCCACCTGGCGCAGCAGACCTCTCCTGGCTCACCCACTGCTCCCCTCAGCTGTGTATTTCAGTCAGTCTGCCTATTCTGTTCCCCACTCTGTCTCTGGTGAATCCTCTCACCCCCAGCACCTCTGGCCTGCACGCCAGTTCTTGTATACATAAATATATCTTTTTTTAAAAAAGGTAGAAGACTTTATAAAGAACCTGCTAACTCTTCCAAAATGCACCCATACAAGACTCATACATGCTGTTTCCAAATATAATTTCAGAATGTGCCCTGAGATTGCTGAATCCCTTGTCTACCATCTTTGAGGAATCAAGAAAGAAGGAAGAAAAACAAGATTGATAACGGATTAATATATTCTTGACTTTCCAGAAATGGCTGGAAGAAATATTGCAAATGATGGCACATTAAACTGGACTTCATTGCTTCTTTGTTTAGTATCCTGAAGTGGTGACAAAATACAAGTAGTTCTCAATTCACCAAGAAGTCATTTCCTAAAAGTTAGTTGGCAAATAAGTGCTATGTCAGCATGGTATTGTGCTTCAAGAGGAGAGCTGGACTGCCTAGGTTCAAATCCTGACCCTACATCTATGAATTCAGATGGATTTTGAGCTTCTGCATCCATAAATGGGACACCTACTAAAATGATTGCTGTTTTGACTAGTGGGTTATTACACTGAAAATCTTTAGAAAAGAGCCTGGTATAAGGTGAGTGTTCAATGCATTTTAGCTAATGTTACAACTAGCACACTTATTGTGACAGGAACACAGTCAGCAATTCCTAGAATAGGATTCAGAACCATGATTATGGGAAAGAACAGGAGAGAAATACCTCCCCAGGGATTCATCAATGCCTGTACCTTTCCATATGCATTAGGAGACTTCTCTCTAGGTTACATCTCCTGGAGTGTTTAGCAGAGCACACTTAAATTACAAAGAGCATGCCAGGTTAATTTTCAGTTCATTAATTAATTAAAATGTTTAATTACATTTAAAAACTCAGGGATCAGATGCAAATGAGAAATGTTACTACACCCTTTCTCGGAGATTTGTAGTGCATGCTATTATAAGTCCTGTGACTAAAAGGAGGAAAAGACTGTTGAATTTTGTTTAATCCAGCATTTCCGAACCTTTTGTGATCATAGAACCCACTTTTCTCTTACCTGACATTTGGCATCAATTTGGGAAATGATTCTCTAGGTCCATTACTTCCCAGATATTCTAAATTGAAGAATAAACAGCAGCCATCCCTACGGAAATAAAAGTGGAGACTTTGACTCACAACTTCTAAGAGGATTATAAAAATGGTCTTCATAAGTTGAATATTGGCTAACTCATGGTTATTATGTTGCTCAACCCATTCAAAGTCAGACTAGCAATATTAAAATAAACATAAAGCTCTAACACTTCCTTTTTCTGCTCATATTAGTAAACCCGCTATAAATAATTTTTATGTTTAAGTGCATTATGGCGGACTTTAATGAAGATAAATCTGAAAATTACAAAGTATATCAAAGCATTATAGTTCTTCCCTAACAAATCTAAAATTATTTCATTATAAAAGAAAGGGAAGCTTTTAACTATTATTGCATGGAAAAACAGGAAAAATATGTGTGGCAGCCCGGTGATGTTTTTACAATGCATTCTAGTACGCATGTTCACCCTTATTAGTTTTCCTGCTCCTGGGAATGTTTGCATCCATGGGTTAGAATTTAAATGGCTCAGGCATTCTAAGAGAGCCCACATTGCTCTAATAAGCCTTATTTTCAGCAGTTTCAGCATAGCACTTCCTGAAACAACTCAAAAAATTTTTAAAATGCCAAGTGTCTGCTTTCTTGCCTATAAGAATAATAAAACCCAAACATCAGGCACAAAAATTTCTAAAGTAAACAAGAAAAATTGTTCAGCATTCTCAGTTAATTGACTTATTCACTCATTTAGCAAATATCTATTGAGTAAATTTTATATGTCAGAGTTTATGCTAAGCACTGAGAAAACT
The DNA here is from genome assembly GCF_014898055.3 of Talpa occidentalis. NCBI lineage: Eukaryota > Metazoa > Chordata > Mammalia > Eulipotyphla > Talpidae > Talpa > Talpa occidentalis. The sequence goes on from NW_023604972.1 coordinate 117,143,065, forward strand.
AAGTATGCATAAATAGACAAGATCTCCACCCCTTGGGAGCTTATAGTTTGAGGGTATGTAAACATAATATAATTACATATTTAAAAGATTGAAGTGAAATTATAATAAAGGAATCTGAAGAAGACATATTTGGTTCCATGAGGGCCTATAATAGAATTGACTTAATCAGGGGTCCAGGACACTTACATAAGAAAGTATTAATGGAGTCAAGTGCTGAAGGAAGAGCAGTCATTAATTAAATGACAAAATACTGGAAGAAACCAGCAGGCAAAAGTAGATGTGGGGAAGGCCCTCCGGCAAGGGAAGACCTGGTTAGCCATTTTCTAGGAAAGCAAACTGACAAACTAACCCTGGCTCCACAGTGAATGACAAAGAATAATATTTTGTGTCCACAGCTGGTTGAATGTTCATTTTTGGAGATGGAAATTCTTAGCCAAGTAGGAAAAAATGTATTATTTTAATAATGCTGAAGTTTCAAGTCCCAAAACAGGCTAGTATGGAAGATAGTCCAGTGTGAGCAGGGCTTCTCAATCATGTTGCCTACAAGAATGATGCTTCCCTTGGAAGGGGGAAATGAAGACAACAGAAAGAAATATGGCGGAAACCAAGGAAGGGAATATTCAGTACTAAGCTGATCTATAGTATGTTTTCAAAGAAGAAAGAATAAAGTTTGTTTCTAACAATCTGTCTTAGCTTATTTCAGGCTGCCATTACAGTGTAACAAACCACTTCAAACAATTTACTTTCTCAGAATTCCACTTGTTAGCAATTCTGGTGAAGCTTAGGTGGTGGTTCTCCTTCTCTGCAGATAGTGCTTCAGCTATACGGCCTTCAGCTGTAGAGCCAAGATAACAACTAATTCTCCAAGATTCCCTCCAGTCTGCTTCTCATGATTTAGCCCAAGCTTCCTGACAGCATGGCAATAGGCATCCAAGAGGGAGATTTCCAAAAGGCCAAGCCCCAGTGCACAAGTACTTAGCCAGGCCCAGTCTGTATGTTATATGCAAATGCCCTACTGGCCAAAGCAATTCACATGACCAAGCCAGAGTTAAAGAAGGTTTGATTCACTTATGGAAAAACATGGGGAATTTCTTAAAATAGCACCCATCTTTCTCCATATGTGCACATATGCTAGTTACCAATCATCACGAAAATATTTGGCCTCCTCCTTGTATAATATCTGTAAACATTCTCTCGCACTCCCCAACTCTGTGACACAAAGAAGATAGATTTTTACAAGTGGTTTAAGTTCACCCACAGGATTATACTGTGCTCTTTGGAAAAAGTAATAATTTATCTGGGAGATTCATTAACTGAATTCATCATTCAATCCATTTGTAAAAGGTGGTGAAATATGAGTTACCTAATTTTGATATGTGTTAGGAGAAATGATTGGAGTTATTGAAAGAGATGTTTAGATTGCCTGTAATTTCAGTGACATGCCATCCTAATTCCTCATCACCACTAATAAACCCAAATAGCTATATTAGCATTCATGATGTGTTGCAAGGGAGCTGTACCAGTTAAGGTTTAACCAGGGAAGCAGAACCGCTATGAGTAATCGGAAAAAAGGCATTAACTAGGAATTCAGCTGTACACAATTGTGGGTGCTGGTGAGGAAGTCCATGAAAAAGGCTCTGGGCTTTGATTCTGGCTATGACTATAGTAAGTAGGGCTGGCAGCCAGACAGGAAGTAGGGGAGCAGAAGGACAAAACACCAGGACCATTGTTGTCTCTCATATTCAACCACACAGGTGACCTGCCAAGCTAATGTCCCTCGTCAGAGTTGCATGTACGCCCTGCCTGGGACTTTGAGAAGCTGAAGATGCAGATCCAGCAAGAGGGCAAAGTGCCAAGGTTGCAACTGGTGGGCAAGACCAGCAAAGAGGCCAGGAGATGGGCCTCAGTGTGCAGGGAGCTGCGGGGTGCCTGGGGCTCTGAACAAGGTTTCAGAGAAAACTACTGCTTCACTTCATCTTCCAAATCTCACACAGTTCCTCTCCAGACTAACCTAGACTCAACAAGAAAGTGTATTCTGAGACAGGCACTCCCAGCTTAATTTAGCTGACAAAAAATAAAGCACTACAATAATTATGCTTATCACCCATCAGAAACAGGGTGGCCTTCTGGTCTCAGCCTGATCTTCTCAGCTCAGCCTAGAAGGCACAGAAGAGAGAAAAACTACTAGTAATGAACTGTTGCTGCCCAGTTTCAATTGTCTCAATATTTTCTTGGTAACTTGAACATTCTATGACACAAAGAATAGATTTCCTTCTTCACTCTTTCCAGATCCACTCGTGATCTGACAAAGAAAAGGGACATACTGAAAAATACTAAGGATGTTACTTTTTAGTTTACTTTTGCTTGAGAGCAAAAGGGAAAAGGAGATTCATCAGTCAATACCAAGATTGGCAGATGGAAGGAAGGAGGGAGGGAGATAGGCAATGAAGGAGGGAAGTTATTCCAAGAATCTTGACCCAAGCAAGGCCTCCTCCTCACAAAAACCTGGAAAATGATAGTCTTCTAGAACAAGAGTTTAATTTAAAATTAATAACTGTTTTAAAAACCTTTATCTGTTACATATTTGAAGAGAGACAATTGCTGTCTTTGAAATTTCTTGATTCCATAATTGTTCACATGCTTTCTCCTTCATTTAAGATGCCCATTTCTCTTTGTGTATCTGACCATCTCTTAAAGATCTTCCAGAGTGCTGCTCAGCAAAAGCTCCCCAGAACTCCCTACTCTTGCCCCAGGCAAGGACAATTATTCTCTTTTACAAGCTACCCCCATAACTTGCAAATCACGTAACATTTGCACTTAATACCAAATTATAATTTAATTGTCCTTATATGCATCCCAAACTACACTGCAAGAGACATGTGTAAGGGCAGGAATGACCACAGAGCAGGTTTTCTGTGATCCCATGCAGACGGGGTGAAGGAGGAGAGAGTCCTGGAGATCTAGGCGGGTTTTCAGGCTTTGTTGGGATTACCAGGTACACGGCAGGCAGGGGCCCTGGGGGACCCGGAGGCTGCCAGTTCTCCCGGCCCCCAGCAAATCCTCACTCTATCTGGGTTCTCTCTGCTCTGGCATTCTCTCTGCTTCTCTTCTTCTCTTGGCTGCTTCTCTGCTTCTGCTGTGGCTGGCATCCCTGTGACGCCACCCTTAAAAAGCCCAGTCTTAGCCCAGGTGAATCCTATCTACCTATGCCCACACCCTACTCCAGGTGCCCGCCATCAGGCATGCATTCAGGACTGCAGGGTTCCATCATCTATCCTAATGGCGGGACGGCAGAAAAGCTTGATACGTTTTACCTTACCCTACACATGTCACCTGTATCTTTTACCTGACACAGCACAGTTCACACAATAAATGATAACTGTTTAGGCTTGTCTTTGCACCTTGAGTATATATTTTATAGATGGGAAATCCCTATAGGATAGGGAATAAAATTAACACATTTCAAACAGAAGCAATTTCTCACATCACCATACAATCTACGAAATGTTGTTTACAGCTGCCACTAGCTTTTTTTATGGCTTTTGGTCATTTGAATTGCAATTCCTTACTCCACAGGCCTTCCAAAAATCTTATGCCAGTGTGTAATTCATATTCTCGATCTCTCTCTCTCTTACATTGATTACACTAAATCACGAATTAGGCTGCATCCCATCCACCAAGTATAAAGGCACTGCAAGAGTTTGCAGAAAAATAAAGGGTTTTTACACTGAAAGACTGTGAACAAAGTTATTAACAACAGAAAAGAAAGATTATTGGGCCTCCCTGGTGGCGCAAGGGGTTAAGATGCAACCTATGAAGGTACCCACAGCCACTGCAGCATGAGTTCGATCCCCAGCCAGGAAGCTACCCACATGGCACAACAGACCTCTCCTGACTCACCCGCGGCTCCCCTCAGCAGTGTATTTCAGTAGATCTGCCTGTTCTGTTCCCCACTCAGTCTCATAAATCTTAAAAAAAAAGAAAGAAAGAAAAGAAAGATTATCTCGTATGAAGCCACCTTTCCTCAGGGGCTGGGCCTGGGGGGTCATTCTGTTCATTACCTCGCTGATCCTGTGAGAGAGAGTGGGGTGTTGCAGCTCCAAATCCTGGCTTCGCTGAGTGGGGGTCGACGGGACAGACGGGTGGAGCAGAGCGAGCTCCTGCACTTTAAAGACCCAAGCTTCAGGCCTAGCTTGGAGCTCTCCCCTCCCCTCTGCCGGCTCCCACCTGCCGCTCCCGAGGGCGCTCACCCTCCCTCTCACGGGCAGCCCCTGCGGGCACCCGCACCTGCTCGGATGAGCAGAGCTACCTAGCGTGGGTTATGTGACACCTGGCCGCGTGCCAGCTAATAACTTTTCTTTTCCTACGCTCTCTCCCGGTTCCCCTTTTCTTCACTCCGGTATGAATACACTGTGTTTCTCTCCACACGCCTGCTTTGATCGGGTCGCACATTCTGAAGTGCGCGGGTGAGGCCTGTGAGCAGGCGAGGCCCTGCCACTGGGTCGATCCTTCCCCACAGGCCTACACCTTTCAGTGTTAATCAGGAAACTCTTGACGGTTTAAAGATTAAATCTGGGAAAGGTTGGAACTGCACTTAGATTAGGTATTAAATCTTGGGAGGACCCAACTTGAAAGACTCCATTTTGCTCCTGTTTTTAACAATAATCCCCTTTTAATCAGACTCAAGTTGAGATATTTGAGGGAAATTTAAGGCACCAGAGCCAATCTTGCTGCTACTTTTCGTTCTTTGCTGATCCTGTGTGGTATTTACAGGTCATTTACATCAGTAGGTCAGGTTCACATACTCCAAGACCTTCTCCCTCCTTCTCTGAGGCTCCACTTTCTGGGAGCTCTTTTACTTAGTAATTAGTAGCTACAAACATGGATTTAAGCTTGGAGAGAATATGTTGCAGGAGATTATTGTAACTATAAGCAGGATAATTCCCAATGTTTGGAGTGCAGTTCAGAGCCCGGATCCCCAAGGCCCAACCCATCAAAGAAAGGCCCGGCAGAGTCACCCTGTTAAGCAAGTAGCTTTCTCTGTGATCCTATGTAACCAAGTTTCAGCTGCTCCAGAAGCATTAATCCAGGTCCAGTGCTTGGTGTGAGTTAGAACAGACACCTCAGCACTTAGCTGGAAGACAACCAAGGTTTTTAACAACTGTGTTCAGAGCCTAAGGATATGTGTTCGGCACCTATTGCTTTAGCAGCTAACTGCACATGTTTCAAGAGTTTAGGAGCAGTTACAGCTACAGAAACCAGTAAAATCTAAGGTTCTATCACTTACACCAGTGGTTTTATTCCAGTTACTCTTACCTGTGTGGAGGGGCAGGAAGACCACAGTGCAGGTTTTCTGATCCAGCAGACCTGGTAAAGGAGGAGTCAGAGTCCTCAGTGGTTTTTTGCAGGTCTTTTACTGGGATTTAGTGGGTACATGGCAGGCCGGGGTGCTGGGGGGCCAGGAGGCTGGCAGTCCTCCCAGCCCCCAGCAAATCCTCACTCTATCTGGGCTCTCTGGCGTTCTCTCTGCTTCTCTTCTTCTTCAGTTTCCGTTCATTCTTGGCTTCTGCTGGTGTCCCCGTGACGCCGCCCTTAAAAGCCCAGTCTCAGCCCAGGTGAATCCCATCTACCTATGCCCACACCCTACTCCAGGTGCCCACCATCAGGCATGCATTCAGGACCGCAAGGATCCATCATCTATCCTGATGGCGGGAGGGCAGAAAAGCCTGACATTTTTCCTTACCCTACACTGTGTCACTTTTTTTTTTTTAAAGATTTATTTATTTATGCATACAAGAGCTGGGGTGTAGGCAAGAGATGCTGGGGGAGGTAAGAGGATTCACCAGAGACAGAGCAAGGAGCAGAATAGGCAGATTGACCGAAATACACTGCAGAGGGGAGCAGAGAGTGAAGCAGGAAAGGTCTGTGATGCCATGTGGGTCACCTCCCAGGCAGGCTGAACTTGTGCTGCAATGTCTGGCAATAGCTTGATAGAGCTCTCTTTAAAAAAAAAAAAAAAAAAAAAAAAAAAGATTTATTTATTTGTTTGTTTATTTATTTAAGCACTGGGTACAGTCAGAAGCGCGGGTGACAGAATTCACCAGAGCCAGAGCGGGGAGCAGAGCAGGCAGAAGGACCGAAGTACACTGCTGAGGGGAGCAGCGGGCGGCAGGAGAGGTATGCGCCCTCCTCCGGTGGCCGGGGAGCAGCCGGGGAGCAGCCGGGGAGCAGCCGGGGAGCAGCCGGGGAGCAGCCGGGGAGCAGCCGGGGAGCAGCCGGGGAGCAGCCGGGGAGCAGCCGGGGATCAAACCAGCGCTGCAGAGGCTGTGGGCAGTTTTGCAACCCAGCGCTCAACCGCTGCGCCACCGCCACCGGAGAGGCCCAGATAGTGCTCCCTTTAACCCTTGTGCCACCAGGGAGGCCCCCTGTGTCTCTTTCTATGTATAGAATTGAGTTCCAAATTTTCCTGGGTTTGAGGTTATTAACTAGAGACAAGGAAATGGACACTCATGATTAGGATCTCTGACAAAATAGAGGGGTTGAGTTTGTTCCAGAGAAACTGAAACATTGAGTACTAGATATAAATTCAATAATTTTATTAGCTATTGCCTTGTGTACCAAGAGATGGCCTATTCTTGAAAATGTTCTATGTGCAATCATATGCAGCAGTTTTGGGGTGGTATGTTCTGTAGACATTTGGTCTAGCTCCTCATTTAAATATTATTTCCATACTTATGTTTTGTCTTGTTGAAAATTAATGTTTTTCACCCAAAGGAATGCTCCTTTGATCTCTCTTCCCAGGGGCTCTTCCTCCCCATCTTAGACATGTCCCATGCTCAGCAGCACCCACTTTTCTCTTCTCACCCTGTGTTCCACGTTGACAACACCCCTCATCCCACAGGCTGAGCCATATTGGGAACACCTATTATGCTAAACTCTCACTTGCAATCTACTCTAATTTCATGCTTAGTTAATAACATTAAAATATTAAATCATGGTAGTTTTAAACATGTTCATCTTATTTGTGCCATTTTGCTCAATATCCTTTATTTCCATGGGAGGAGGATATGAGGTATTATTCCAGAAGAATAAAAAGTTAATGCATGAAATAGGAACCATGACATTTACGGAAATGACCAAGCACTTGTAATTTAAGAAAAAGCTAGCTAATTGGCAGAAGATATGATTCTGGTTGTTCCATCTGCCGCACTAATAATGGGGAGATTATGATGATTTGTGGTCCAGTTACTCCAGTGGAAATTATGTTAATAATACACACAGAAATCACTATTGTTAAAAAAATAGTTCATCGGTATTAAAAAAAAAAAACTGATGGACTAGAAATACTAAGTTGTATTCTTAAAATGACATTGATTGTGCTTGCTTCGGCAGCACATATATTAAAATGACATTGATTATCAGAAGAGCTGTGCTTTGACCTTTCTTTGTTTCAGATGCCTTCCAATTGTGAATGAATGGCTCAACTTTTAGCAATAGATTTAATAACCAAGTCCTGCTGATAAACTAATAGAAATTAGATGATAGAGCATTTGACAATTCTCATGGCATAGAAGCAAAAAAAAAAAAAAAAAAACCTTTCCCCAAACAACTCAACGTTGCACAATTTTTTTTTAAGACACAGATAACTGAAGCAATTAAGTTCTCTCTGGAGAATAAAGGTCTCTTCCTTAAATTTTATTTGCTTGAAGCATTTGGATCAATTCCCTTTCAAATCATTTAAATAATAGAGCATCTACTACTTTCTTTAGGAAAATGACATTAACTTTCCATTTTCATACAAAGATTTAAAAAAGTTTAATCCCAATATGAATGTAGCAATAGGTGAGATTATCAATATGTTGTCATTATCATATCCTCTACCATGTGCATTTTTCTTCCCATTCCATATTGCTTTAATATCTTTTTTTTAAGATGTTTATTTATGCATACAAGAGCTGGTGTACAGGCCAGAGGTGTGGGGGGTGAGAGGATTCACCAGAGACAGAGAGGGGAACAGAACAGGCAGACTGACTGAAATACACTGCTGAGGGTAGCAGGGAGTGAGGCAGGAGAGGTTTGCTGTGCCATGTGGGTTGCTCCCTGGCCTGCCTGGGATTGAACTCCTGCTGCAGAGGCTTCGGATTGCTTCATAGTGCGGTGCTTAACCCCTTGCACCACCAGGAAGGACCCCTTAATATCTTATTTTTTTTTTTCATTTAAACCAAAGAATTAGAGGATGCCAGTGTGCAATATTACTAGTAACCAAGACTAAATAAGATAATACACATCTCAGATAATGCCAGACAATAAATGCAACTCAAAGACTGACTCACTCCTCTCAAACACTGATGTTACCTAAATTCACCTTGTGCTTCACCCCACTTTATCTCTGAATGAAGAGGTATCCCAGGAGTAGAAAAGGACACCCTGAATTAAGATCAAGTTTCCGTTACCAGGGGACACCAGAGCTGTCAAGGAATTCCATCAGTTATAGAAAATTAAATCCATATTTTGACATCTCAGTTTGTGGCCTGTGGGATGAAAAATTCAGAGCAAATAGCTTTTGCCTGACTGTGAAGGTGTCAGAGGTCAAAACAGGAAGAAGAGTAAGCAGGTAGATCATAGGGAAAGCAAAACCCAGGAAGGTGGGCCTCCCTGGTGGTACAAGGGGTTAAGCACCACACTATGAAGTAATGCGCAACCTCTGCAGCATTATTTCGATCCCTGGCCGGCCAGGGAGCAAGCCACCTGGTACAACAGACCTCTCCTGTCTCGTCTGCTGCTCCTCTCAGCAGTGTATTTCAGTAATTCTGCCTGTTCCGCTCCCCACTCTGCCTCTGGTGAATCCTTTCACACCCCGCATCTCTAGCCTGTACCCCAGATCTTGTATGCATAAATAAATCTTTTTTTAAAATGTTACTATTTGTGATCCTAAGTATGAAGCATCCTCAGAATATAAGTTCTTGTGTTTAGGCAAAAATGCAGTAGCTTGTAAGTCTGTCCTAAGCCTTTGCGGCACAAGTTCAATCCCCGGCCGGCTAGGGAGCAACCCACATGGCGCGGCAGACCTCTCCTGTCTCATCTGCTGCTCCCCTCAGCATTGTATTTTGGTACATCTGCCTGTTCTGCTCCCCACTCTCTCTGGTGAATCTTCTCATCCCCACAACTCTGGCCTGTACCCCACTTCTTAAAAAAATGCAGCAGCTGCTGATCAAGAACGGGTGAGAGGGGCCTCCCCGGTGGCACAGCAGTTGAGCGCTGGGTTGCGAGGCTGCCCGCGACCTCTGCGGCGCCGGTTCGATCCCCGGCTGCTCCCCGGCCACCTGAGGAGGGTCCCACATGGCGCGCAGACCTCTCCTGCCGCCCACTGCTCCCCTCAGCAGTGTACTTTGGTCCTTCTGCCTGCTCTGCTCCCTGCTCTGGCTCTGGTGAGTTCTCTCACCCTCCTGCGCTTCTGACAGTACCCAATGCCTCTATAAACAAAAAACAAACAAACAAACAAACAAACAAATAAATAAATAAACATGCCTCTATTAAAAAAAATAATAATAATTTAAAAAATAATAATAAAAAAAAAAAGAAGGGGTGAGAGAAAATTCATGACTGGATAAACAGCACCTTTGAAATGTTTTGTAAAAACAGCAGCTCCTTGTTTTCTCTATGAAGTTAAACTTTCCCCCTGTTATTTTGAAAGTGTTTGGCAAATAGGTCTTAAAATTTCTCATCACCAGAAAAAAAAAATGTAACTATTTATGATAATGGATATTAACCTGATGGCCATTTTGCAGTATATGCAAGTATATAATCATTATGTCATACATCTGAAATAACATAACAGCATATGTCAATTATACCTCAAAGAAAATGAAAACAGGGGCAGAGCTTTTCCATCTAGAATTTTTTTAAAGCTAAGATAAACTTCCAAATGAATCCTGAGCAGAAGTCAATGTGAAACACACATAAATGTACAAATGCACTTCCCCATTCTTTCTGCCCAGCTTGGTGATATATTAAAATGGTTTCATGTTTATCAAAAGCTGATGCACTGTAGAAATGAAAGCATGACCAAACCAGATTCATTGTGTAGAAAACAACAATGCCTTTCATAGTGATGTTATTACCCAACCACTCATCCTGGGTTTGTTAGGGGGAAATAATGTCCCGAACAAACTCCACAAATAGGTTTATGGACGCCACCCACACCAGACCAAAGATATCCAAGACATCAAGAACTACAAATCCCATAATGTCATCATCACCGAAGGGATGATGGAAACTGAGGGTGGAGTTAAGCGCCAGGCTTGGTATATAACCAGACATGTGGGCCTTGGGGGTGTCTTGGTTTTGCCATTTTTCAGCGTTCCATTGGGATTCCAACTCAGCAGAACTGGTAGGATGCATTCACCAATTTATCTCTCTCTCTCTCTCCCTGAGTTATTCATTTCGTCATTTACCCTTCTTTTGTAAATAAATCCTTTATAAACCTTTTTGTGTGTGCCTGCAGTTGAGTCTTACTATAAGTCCCTTTCAGGTGCACAGGAAAGGACCCACAGTCAGGCAACCCATTTCATATGAGGGTTGTGTTAGAAAAGAGAGGAGGCCAAGAGTATCAGACTGAAGCGGGCTTATTGAAAGTCCGTGAGCCTGTGTGTGCTCTCTGAAGGTTGCCCTGTAACAGGTTCACCACTAAAATCTACCCTTTGGAGCTGCTTGTACTGGTAGTATCCTGTGTAAGATGCATTATAGCAAGGAGGAAAGCCAGTGTGAGCACTGTGAAATTTTTACCAGTACATCCTTGTAAGATTTTCTATTGTACTCTATAAAAGTTCTCTTTGTCTCATTTGCAGTGATGATTCTAATCTTTATAAGACCAAGTTTCTAAGTTACTAAAAAATTAAAGCCAACGCTAATGAGGCAGTAATCCCCAATCAGACATAAGAATGTGGGCACGAAGTAAATCTAGCTAATGACAGCTATAATTCACAAGAACAAAATTTTGCATCAGTAAAGCCCTAAAAGTTTGTAAAAGCCTGTTTTAGAGTGATTAAAGTATATTGTTCCAGTAAACTCACAGCACAGTGACAAAACATTCTAAACTCATGACATTTTATTTTATAACTCTGGGAAAGACATTATCTCCCTCCTGACACAGTAAATACAAAGGGGTTATAATCACAGTTTTTCCTGTTATTCTGGATTTTTAGACATGACCTTTCAGTTCTAATTCAGTGATGAAAAAGCTTCTGTATGTATAGTAGGGGACTAGAATTGCAAGGTCTGACTAGAATTAGGTAGGGGGGCCTCCCTGGTGGTGTTAGGGGTTAAGACACAGCATTAAGATGCAGGGAGCTTACCCACATGGCACAGCAGACCTCTCCTGTCTCACCTGCTGCTCCCCTCAGCAGTGTACTTCAGTCAGTCTGCCTGTTCGGTTCCCCACTCTGTCTCTGGTGAATCCTCTCACCCCCCACACCTCTAGCCTGTACCCCAGTTCTTATATACATAAATAAATCCTCAAAAAAAAATGAATTAGGTAGGTACAATTCCCTGCTATTTTTGGTATAAGCATTCTTATGGAAAGTATACTCCCAAATTGGCAGAAAGGGAAATTTAAAAAAAAACAAAAAACAACTCACTAGCTTTTGTTAAATCAGTTCCAGAAAAGAACTGGGTTGGACAAAAGTTCACTGGCTAACTCCAGTTCTACATCGTATTATAGAACTTTTCAAGGCCTGATATTCCTAGAGGAAACCAAAACCAAAGTAGGAGATAAAAATGCCTTTTTTCAAGTTCTAAAAAGTCCATTTCCATGGGTTTAATATCCCCTACAACGTGCCACATTGCTGCTAATTTTTCCTCTTCCCAAATGCAACAGGAAGGAAGATGAGAAAATATTTATTAGGTCTTCATTAACAGCTTTACAATAGGGAAAAAGGGAGCACCTCCACCCCCTGCTGAGTTCTCACTTTGCTTTTCGCTAACTTTCATTGTGGGAGGGGAATGAGACACTATCACCCCACGTGTCACCTGCATAACCCAAACCCATACCCCTCCTCAAAACCCAGGACAACCGCTTCAACTCCTGCCATTTTACTGCTGTCCTGTGTACTCCCCGTCCCCACCCTTAGGCACCTCTGGTGAGTGGGTTCATATTCCCTCTCTCAATTCCAGAACCCCCATGTCTTTGTTATGCATGATGACCCAAACAATACAGCTCAAGTACTGAGCTCTCTAGAGGTCTGGTCTGGTCCATGGCAGAAATTGGAAATATCTGAGGGCAAATTGGGCTCCTTATCTTTTAGGCAATCTTTCCTTTGGTAATATTCTTCACAGATAGGCTTTTGGAAAGAACTAAAAAGCTGAGTTCAAGATTGTAATCTCTAAAACTATCAAGCATAAATATTTTATACAGAACAAAGCACTTATAATTTTGACAGCATGAGAGATGTAACATCTCCCCACTACTTAGGGTTCAAGCTTTTAATATTGCCCATAATCAGAAACTGACATTACCTACCCAATATGATTTTTCAATCTTCCCCCAAATAAATTATCTGCTATGATCTAAGCATTTCTTCTGACCACAATCTTAACTATTACATGCACAAGGTCCAAATACTGGTCACCCTAATTACTGTCTCATCATCTGTATCATTATTTTATCAGCATCCAAAAGATTGCCATCCAAAATTACAGTATACACCATATTAAATGTCTATAATCAGTAAAGAAAAGTTCAATTCCTTAACCCAACATGTAACTTTTAAGATAGAGTTTTAACAGCAATACTGAGTACTTCAAAATTTAAATTTGACCATTTCTTTTGCCTTATTAAACCAACACTTTGTTTCATTTTGAAAAGTTTTTATTTCTTCCTTGTTAATTAACCTAATCCTTCTTTCCTTTGAGAATCTAAAGAGCAGCTGGATTGTGCAAGTCGTTGCCACTGGAGTGAAGAGTTTTGGTTTGTTCTTTTTATTATTATTCTGACCCAATAATATTCATTGGCAGAGACTCTCAAAAACTGGCAAGAGCTATAAATTAGATATCTGAACTATTCTCCCTCACTATACAAAAGAGCTGTCCAACTTTCCAGTACCAAAATGCTTTAATTTATAAGATTTCTGCCTTAGGGGACTAGAAATTTTGCCTCTAAATTAGATGAACTTGTGGGTTATGAGTTATTAATTATGCAGCATGAAGCTTTGGGATGAGATAAATTGAACTAAACCCTAAAGCTGACTGATATGTAACATATCCCATATTTGTTGGATGAGAAAACAGAGCAAAACCTAAAAGTTGGCGTCATGGCTTGGATGGAATCAGAAAGATCCAAGTCCACTTTCCAGATTCATTATCAAACATTTAACTGATATTCCCTGACTCAGTAAATGTCTAAAAGCCACTGCATAAGAGATTAGTCCTATTAGTTTTCTCTATTGCAATCCCTAGAAGAGTATAAACAATGATACAGAAAACTGTCCAAAGTAATAGATCAGGAGATAGACCAACAGATAGATAGAAACATAGATAAAATTTATAAAAATTAAATATTTACTTACATACATACTTTACATAGACAAACAAAAACCTCCTAATTTAAGAACAAGAGAAAGCAAAGGGTGGCTAATAATGCCTAAAGTACACATCAGCATTTGCATTTCACTCCCTAGGTATAAATTCTTTTGTTTGGTACCATAATATAGGGAACAACAAATTTTTTAGTTATACTTAAATATCAAAAAGATATAGTGAATAATATAAGAATAAAAATAAGTCATATCTACTAAATGTAACTCTTTAAAATAGACAAGGAAGAATAATAAAATGATGTGTTAAAATTAGTTTTTCTTTTAGACTTTGCTATGATTAAAAATCTAAGGCTACCACCAAACTTTTGGCATATTAACTTAAGAAACTATGTACCCAAAAATCCCTTAAGTATCCTAACCAATGCAGTAAAATAAAACCAACTAGAGCATGAATTTTCAATTCAGTCAACAAAACAACAAAGGATTAGTAAGTATCAAGGAATATCACCTATTTTTTTAAAAAATATAGAAATATTAACTATAAATGATGAAAATAAATTAATATATCCAAGTATAGTTTTTTAGTTTAAATTGAATTCAGGAAATATCTCAAAAAATTCAAGATGCTGTTTCCCAAATAAACCTACAATTACTTTGAGAAAAAGAAATGGAGAGGAGAGCCGAACCTCTGCAGCACATGTTCAATCCCCAGCCACCGGCCAGGGAGCAACCCACATGGCGCAGCAGACCTCTCCTGACTTGTCCACTTCTCCCCTCAGCAGTGTACTTTGGTCAGTCTGCCTGTTCTGATCCCCACTCTGTCTCTGGTGAATCCTCTCACCTCCCACACTTCTGGGTTGTACCCCAGCTCTTGTATGCATAAATAAATAAATCTTAAAAAAAATAAAAAGAAAAGGGAAAGATACTATTTATTTTCTTCCAATAGAATTTTTATGATATAATTCAGTCTTGAGGCTCCCATTGACCTAATATCCACATACAAATTGCATTTATTGCTAAAAAAACTAAAAGGAATCTTATCTTCCTTCACACACACACACACACACACACACACACACACACACACAGCCCTACCTTAATCCTAGGCACAGCAAAACAGAAATTGATTACCATACCAGCAGATACTGTGAATTGTAAACTCAGTAAATATGAGCGTGAACATGAAAATTTGCAGCAGTTACTGCTTTTTCTTTCTTTCAGGGATAGATCTTATGTGTTAATAATTATTTCAGGAAACTTAGTGCTGAATTAAATATATAAAGATACATGCTCAAAGCATTCATCACACAGTCAACAAAGTATTTATCACACATTCAACCTCTCTATTGCTTTGGGCAAAGTAGCAAAGTCACAAAGAAAATCGACACTGTTGAGGCAAAAGGCAAAAGACAATCTTTATTGGTGTGTAGTAACAAAGAGGTAGCTAAGAAATAAAAAAAGTGCCACCACTGCTCACCAATCATCAATTAAATAAGATCTCAAAACATACTCTGATTTGGGGGGAAAAAAACTTAATTGCAAACAGTTTATTTCATAGTAGCTTGTCTTCCCCAGATGTTAATGGAGGAATTTTTAAAAAATCCAAATGGATTACATCGAAAATGATGTTGTTCTTTCTCCTTTTTAAAAATATTTTTGATTTATAACACACACGAAACATATGCATAGAAAAACATTTAGAATTTTCAATCCTTTTTTCAAATGGAGATATCACTGTTCTAGAAAAATCTCCCTGTATTTGTTTTGCTTTCTTCAGAGTCTTCCTTTACTTCAAGAGTTTTGCTACAGATATATGTTAGCTGTAAGTACCAAGACTTGATTTGCCAGTTTCCACAAGTAAAGAGGCAGCTTTGGTAGAGAACAGCTAGAGAACAGCTTGGTCTTTCACGATTACTTCTGGTAGGATTCTCTCACTTTGGCCTGCAGGGCATCACATGTCTTCTTGGCATCTCCTAGCAGCATGGCCGTGTTAGGTTTGTAGAAGATTGGATTGTCCACTGCAGCATAGCCAACACCCAGGGACCTCTTCATTACGATAACCTGAGAGTCAAAGATCAAAAGAGAGCACATTTTTTTTAAAGATTTATTTGTTTGTTTGTTTGTTTGTTTGTTTATATAAGCACTGGGTATAATCAGAAGCGCGGGAGGGTGAGAGGATTCACCAGAGCCAGAGCGGGGAACAGAACAGGCAGAGTGAAGAAATACACTGCTGAGGGAAGCAGTGGGCGCAACAGGAGAGGTCTGAGTGCCATGTGAGACCCTTGGTGGTGGCTGGGGATTGAACAGGCACTTCAAAGGCTGCGGGCCGCTTCATAGCCCAGCACTCAACCGCTGTGCCACCAAGGAAGGCCCAAGACAGCGCATTTAACAGAACCTGGCTAGGGCCTGTTAGGCACACAAATACTGCCCTGCCCTAACATAATGACAGGGAGGTACCACTACTACTTCTTAGTCCACAGACTTTTTACAAGTACAAGGAGCATTTTAAATGCATGTTTACATTGTGTTAACTTTAATTTTTACAATGTGTTAACTTTAATTTTTAGAATGTGCCTATATTCTCATACACATTTTAGAAAAAGTCACACTACCATAATTTAAGAATGATAAGATTAGAAGTAATTTTCTTCTAAGCATTTTTCCCTATGAGGACTATGTATAACATTTTCTGGTCAGAAAAATAAGTATTTTTCTACAAATGTGCTAAAGAAAACCTTAGTTCCTAAGCTCCACTCTCTTTCCTAAGATAAATGTATAAATGTAGCGTAGTGCGAAAATGATGTGATTTCTATGCCATCACTCCAGAAAGGTCTAAGACAAAAGCCCAACACGAACTCTAGCTTGTCACAAGGACAGAGCTAATAGCCAATATCATGCACCTACAAAGCAAAATGGAAGGAGTAAGTCCATCTCTAAATTGCCAATATTAGATATTGCAAATACCTAATATTTACAATCATATGTGATATGGATGTTACTGTCCTGTTGAATGTCAAGTCAGTTCTTAATGAAGTGAAAGCCTTTGTAGGGTGACATGTAATTTACCCACAAGTGGAAGCAGTGCAATCATGCTTCATGCAGCTTTGGTTCAAAGATGCTCCTGCATACTCTCCTGTACTGACAATGGATGCAACAATTCTTCATGAGCCCCTGTGCAAGGAGTAGAGGTCCACTACCGCCTCCCACACACCCAGGAAACTGCCTGCCCCTCAGTTGCACATGAACAAGTACATGTCATTTGAAACATAATAAGTTTCAAATTCACATATTTGCAATGAAGAGAAATAAAATTAAAGGAAAAATGTTACTATGATTCTTAAAATGCGCTTATGACTTGGAAGTGGTAAAGCACAAGTGCCCACTGCTAGGGTAGAGTAAAATTTACAGCCTTTTGAGTGTTCTACAATCTAGCAATTAGCTTTTTCAGAAGTACTGTGCAGAAGCAGAGCCTGCTTCCCCATGCCATGTTGTTGTTTGGATTTCTAAATCACCTTTCTTTTAGACACCCCATAACAACATACAAATTCCTTTTTAAAAAATGAATTGAAAAAAATGTGCTCGTGTTCATATATAAAGGCAATGATACTGACTCACTGTCCCAGAAGGAAGCCATCTGCTTCACTGGACTCAGTTTGGAATTCAGCCAGACTCATTCCAAAATCTCAAAGCTCCTTTTTCAGCTGTGATTACAGATTTTGTTAGTCTATACATATAATCTCATCTAGTTCTACTTGTGAGCAAGGCATTCAAGGTCTCTGGTGATCACAGACAGAAGATAGATAGAGAACCAGGTCCTAATATCCTCTAACTCCTGGGCCTCCTAAAGGCATCACCATTTCTCATCTAGTGACCAAGAATAGTTCTGTGTATTTTAAAAGATTTGTGATTATTAGAATGAAACACAAATCTAAAACTTTACCTGCTTTGATTTCCAGACCTCCAGGACTGGCATGCCTGCAATTATAGAATTGGGGTCTTCTTGTGCTGCTGAATTAACAGTGTCATTAGCTCCAATAACAAGGACCAAATCAGTGTCTAGAGGATGTGAAAAAAAAAAGACAAAATATGAAACTCAAAAGGGTCACTTTCACTTCTTTTCAGGCAAATGATAGTGATCTGAATTTATAACAACAATAACAAAAGCTAGTATTTATAAGACCCACATATGTGCCAGGTACTGTACAAAGCGCTTTATCAGAGAGGTTCAGTATCTTATCTTGGTCAATGATACACAGCTAAAAAGTAACAGGTCCTGCATCTGATCCTCAGCATCTTGACAAGAGCAAGCTGGCATTACTATGCTTCCCAACCAGCCCCAGCAAATGGATCTACCTAATCTGATTTTACAGTTATTTAATTATTCCAAAATAATGATTATCTTTCAGTTACAAGATTTGCATCCCAGTTAAGATGCAATTTAATGTCTAAAAGAAAATGTTCTAAGCCTGTATTGTATTAAAGCTATGTCCATAATTCCTAGAACTGGCAGATTTCACACATAATTTAGCAACAGTGAAATGTGAAAGGGGGTATAAAATTAAAATGCCCTAAATTCTCTCCTTAAGGACTATAATATAAACTGCCTAAGAACTTTGCCAAAAATGCCATGTGAATGTAGACATACACACGACTTCATTATTTTTCTCAAGCAATATTTTTTAAGTTTACAGTGGATACTTGCCAGAGGGAACTGGTTTAATTTTAACAAACATGATCTTGGGCCAAATGTCATTAGCATCAATATCTACCCCCTGACAGCCATAAAGTATAGCACCTTATCCAGTGAAGTCCTATCATAGAACTTTTAAGAAAGCAGAAAACTACTTTGCTGATCATAGAATTGGTGCAAACTCAAGACACTGGCAAGAACCATGCAGAAGCAATTTTATAAGTGAGAAACCTAAGGTTGAGTACCTAGTTCAAGGCCACACTCAAGTGAGAGTCAGGACCTGGATGCCCAGATCTGAGCAGAGTCTGTGCCACCCGCTCCACGGCAGATCCCTTCAGATCTCCTCACAGGATTAAAATTACCCATCCGCTTACCAATCTGTTGTACCTTATTCAGTACAGTATCATATTTATTTAATTTCCATGTATATCTACAAGGAGCAGGCTACTCTTCACCTGACTATTAGATCTTCCGCGATCGCACAATTTATGTCCTAAGACTGATATTGCTTTATTCATCTGAAGGGTATTTAAACTTCACCATCACCCCCAACACTTACCTGGGAAATCATGGTTGATCTCATCCATCTCCAACACAATATCATATGGCACGCCGGCCTCAGCCAGCAGCACATTAAGCTGACCAGGCATCCGGCCTGCAACTGGGTGAATTCCAAACCTAGACATGAAACAAATGAACAGCTGGCCTTACTTGATGGGCCAAAATGTACAGAGAACCCAATATTATCTTCAAATCTGCACACTTTCTTCTTGGCCCCTCTACTTCTCTTGGTACTATCTGATCTCTACAGGCAGGAATACAATTAATCCAGATACATAGTCAATCTACAAATATTGAAGTTGGATATTCAATATCTCAGTATATACAAACTATAACTCTTCTCAGAAAAAAATAAATGTAACTTAAGAATCTGACTCTTCCATATATGTTTTAAGTACAATGAACTTCCAAAAAAATTAAAAAATAGTATCATCTTACAGTTCCTAAGCATTGTGTTCTCTCATAATACTTTCTGATCAATGTTAAATCTTTTTAAATGTATATATAAATTGGACTGGAATTAAATGTTTGCCATGAAAAATCAACATTAGTCCAGCAAAAACTGACTCCACATTCAACTTTAACCTCTATGTTCAAAGGGAGAGAAATAAAATACTATTAGGTACATGAGGTAGAGTTTCAGAGTAATATGAAGTGTTCCTTCCCGTCAAACAAGAAACGTGATAGGAACACACAAGAGTGTTTAAAAGACAGAGAAATACACAAGGTAGAGTTCCACTCTTATTCAGTCAAAGGAAACTGAAGCATCAAGCAGTTTGTTTCAACCGCAGCTATAATAGGATCTCTGGAGTCATTTAATCCAGTGTCTTGCCCACAATACTCATCTCTGTCTTCTCAGCACTGGGCACTATGCCTGGCACATAAGAAGGGCTCAATAAAAAGTGAGTGATGAGCAAGCGAGGGAGAAAACGAATGAATGAATCCAACGGAGAAATGCCTTTTATAGTTTCACTTGGCTGGGATCCATGCAACCTCGGCTTTAATCCTTCCATGACAAGAAACTTACTCCTTCCTAAAGTCTCTTCCATTACAAGACAATACCAATGAGTTTAGATAAGCAGATAGATGAGAAAAGAGGGGGTAATAACTCTCTCTCTCTCTCTCTCTCTCTCTGTCTCTCTCTCTCTAATATATATTTATATATTAGCCAAATCTCTTTAATATATATTTATATATTAGCCAAAGAGAAACTTCATCTTGTGGTTTTGCCCTCTGGAGGAAGGAGTATCCTCCCTCGTTCATACGCAAATCTCTTATGCCATCTTAGGATGCCTCCCAAGCAAACATCTTCAGTTCTTTCAAGTGTTGTAAGAAAAGACAGGACATCCCAGCCCATTACTGCCCCAGACACCATCTACATTGTGAATGTCCAGCTTAAAACCCTCAGTCCTCCAAAGTGAATACAATATGCTGGATGGTATCTAGTTGCATAAAACACAATACACAGTTCTTTCATTAATTAAGTCAGACTCTGCATTAATAATCTTCAATAATAAAATTTTCAATTCAGAATTTAATCATTATAATGTAAAGCATAATTATATGCATAGAGAAAATATCAGAAAAATATAGCAAAAATTATTTTTAAAAAAAATGTAGGAATTGACATTTCCCAAAAAGCCATCCTAAAAAGAGCTATGTAACAGTCATTTATATTGTCTAAATACTGTTGGTTTTCTACATCTTTAAAACTGATAATGAAAAGCCTGAATTATTGGGTGTTTATAACTGGGGATAGGGGTAGGAGGAGGAAAGACATAAAGTGACAGGTATTTTCTTTTACCAAGTTCCCCCTTATATAATCTTCTGTGACTACTGAATGTTTCTAATTTTTAAGAAACAGAAATGTAGCTAAATGCAAACTAAAGACTCATCCCTACATGTATGAACAACAAATAGTGGTTTTACTTCCCTTCTTTTTTAATAAATTTTCTATGAAAATATACAGTTTTATGGTTGAAGAAATGAACTTCATTAAAAATAAATTAACACCTCAGGCTTTTACATAGTGATACAATTTACAAGTGGTTTCTCACATATATTTCATTCTATCCTACAAGGAGGAATAAATATTTGCACATCACATATCCAACAAGGGCTTAATATCCAAGATCTACAAAGAACTCCTGCAACTCAGCAAGAAAACAGCCCAATGAAACAATGGGAAAAGGAGCTAAACTAGTTTCTTTAAGACATGCAGATGGCCAAAAGGCACATGTAAAAATGTTCAACATCAATGATCATCAGGAAAATATAAATCAAAACCACAATGAGATACTACCTTATACCCCTGAAAAATGCTCATTTCAAATAATAACAGAAAACACAAGTGCTAGCAAGGAATGCAGACTGGTCCAGTCCCTATGGAAAACAGTATGCAGGTTTCTCAAAATATTAAAATAGATCTACCAAATGGTATAATTCCACTCTGTATGTATGTATCTAAAAAATGTAAAACACTAATTTGAAAGGATAGACACACCCCTATGTTCATTGCAGCCCTATTTACAGTAGCCACATTATGGAAACAACCTAAGTACCCAATACAGACAGGTGGATTAAGAAGATGTGGTATATAGACAAAATGGGAAACTGAGGAAATCTTGCCATTTGCAACAACACAGATAGAACTGAAGGGAATTTTGCTAGGCAAAATCAGTCAGAAGGAGAAACACACAGCAGGTGATTTCACGCATATGTGGAATATAAAGAAACAAAACAAAACAACAGACAAAACAAACCCTAGAAATCTGACTATAGAGTGGAGTATACCAGAATGAAAGTCAGGGAGTATGGAGTTAAGGGGAGAGAGGACCCAATGGGCTATGGTGAAGGATTATGAGTGTCTTGGTAGTAGGTAGATGTGGTGTGATAGCATACCTCTGAAGGAATAAACCTACACCCTAAATTACATACAGCATAGTAAACTTACTGCGGTTAAAAAAAATACAATTTTTTTTAAAATCTGAAATAATTTGAACATCAAAATAAATAAGGATAGTAGAGGTCAGAACCCCCTGGGTAAGTGGGAATTTATGAGGCAATCTGATAACATTCACAAGTCAACAAGTAAGTAAATAAAGAAGAAAGGAACATTCTCCCCTAGGGTGGCATGCTATGGACTGGATTGATTAAAGTGGTAAGATAATAAAATTGTCACTTTGCAACCATCATAATAAAGATTGTTCAAGTGCAAATTATCAGCAAGTATTCAATCGAGGAGTCAAGTTCAAGAAGAAGCAGGATATATGCAAAATCTTATAGAGAAGTCAAAGAAGTCCCCCCTGCCTCTTTACTCTTACTCCAAGAAAGAAAGGGAAAAAATAAGAATTTCAGTGCTTTCTCTGATAGCTACTTGATTGAAATTGATCGATAAAAAGAATGAGCAGTTGTTAGAAACAGTAACCATCTGTTAGAAATAATAAGCATCTACATTTTTGCTTGATGGGCATGTGATTAAGTGAACACAGTCCATATTTCTCTTTCTCCTCTGCTAATAGTTCCTTGTAAATACCTCACAAAATAGATTGCTAAACTTAACAATATGAATCTCAGTAAAGAAGTTAAACTGCAACTGTAATTTATTATGTATTTTAATGTACTGTTTTCCCAAATAGTACATGAGGACTGACAGAATATTTTAACTCAATGTTAAATAACTCAAGGCACAGAGAATATGCCACAACAAAGGCAGAGATCGTATAATTAAATTTTAGTGTCCTAATATGTATTTTTCAATAATGATGGAACAAAACAATTTCTCAAAGAACATATCTTAAAAATCAAAATTTTTCATTTGAAAAGGTCATTTCAATTTACAGAGGTTTTTAGTAATATATCTAAAGTATCAAATTGCATTGCTAATCAGTTGATTTTCATTCAAAGGTAATGCCATTTTGCATTTCAACTGTATCCATTTCATATCAACATTTTAAATTAACACAGGGTGTTTTCCACATTCAGGAAAGGTACTACTACTTCTATCACTGACTAGAACCAATGATAAAACTAAATAGCTAGATTTAATCCAGGAAACTGCATCTTAAAAGGCTCACAAGGGTACCTGGATGAGGTTCAGGAGAAATTCAAAATACCTAACTTCGAAAATAACACACACTATATGACATAAGATAATTTTACTTGGGGAAAAAACTGATTTCTGAGAAAACTAAACAAAATAGAAGTTAACTAAATATTCCTCATTTCCATAAAACAGAAGAACATGGCCTTTCAGTGCAAAAGAAAGAATTGGAATTAAATTTTTTAAAAGGCTGTTAATAATTTAAAACAAATGGCCTCATTAGGGCAAATTTCAGACTTCTTTTCTGTCGTCAGGGAAACAGAGGTTCATTAATTTAAGCAGATGTAGTACCTACCAGTCCAGTACAAAATGGATTCAAGAGTAAGTGACATATAAATACAAAGGATGGTTGTTGGGATCAGACAAAATCAAGACACTGACATCATGGCAGCTGAGACAGCCCTTCACTTATGAGAGATGGGGGAGGGATCTCAACCAATGGTATCAACTACTAATAAGAAAGAAGCAGCTGAAATGCTCTCAGGTTTCCTGAACATTTTTGCCCTACCTCAGTCTTACAGTATTGATTGTCAAGAATTATTCATTTGTTCTCTTTTGTGATGTTACGTTACACCAAAATTTTCTCCTGATCTCCCAATGCTCTGATCATCAGTAAGTGTTTTTTCAGTGCTCATCCTCTTACCAATATCTGATTGGGAAGACTTGAGAAAGACTGAGTCACTGGACCACATGATATTTAAGGACTATGTTATCAATAGTTTCCTACTGCTGCTATAACAAATTACCTGAAAGTTAGTATCTTAAAATAAAAAAAATTTATTCTCTTACAGTTCTGGAGGTCAGAAGTCCAAAATCGGTTTCACTGGGCTAAAATCAAGGTATTGTTAGGGCTATATTTTCTCTTGAGGCTCTAAGGGAAAATTCTTTCCTCGCCTATTCCATACACAGAGAGAATATCAGAAAATACAACAGTTCACATATGCCTTTTGGCCCACTGTAGGTCTTTTCCAGCTATGGCAGCTGCCCACATTCACTAGCTCATGGCTGCACCACTCCGATCTCTGATTCACTGTCATATTTTCTTCTCTGACTCTGTCCTTCCTTCCTCCTCTTAAAAACTGAAATGATTAATTACATGATCCTACCTGAATAATTGAGGATGATATCCCCCCCTCAAAATTCTCACTTTAAATATGCAAAGTCCCTTTTGCCAAGCAAGGTAACATATACACAGGTTCTGAGGATTGGAGGTAGACATTTTTAGGGCTATTTTTCAGCTTACCAGAAATTCCCTTTCTAGTCCTAAAATTCCATGAATTAGGGCTTCTACTTTAGCTAAATAAATCAACATACACTTGACTCCAGTATTTTTTTTTAAAGATCTATTTATTTATGTATGTATATAAGAGCTGGGGTACAGGCCAGAGGTGTGGGGGGTGAGAGTATTCACAAGAGACCGAGTGGGAAACAGAACAGGCAGACTGACCAAAGTACACTGCTGAGGGGAGCAGCAGGCGAGTCAGGAGAGGTCTGCTGCGCCATGTGGGTTGGCTGGGGATCGAATTTGTGCTGCAGTGGTTGTGGATAGCTTCATAGGTTGAGTCTTAACCCCTTGCACCCCAGGGAGTCCGGTATTTTTTTTATTTATTTTTTTGTTTTCAACACTGCCTTTGCTTACTTTATATTAATCTATCTGGCTATTTCTATATGCTTTAATTGCGGTGTCTTGGGCTAAATTATAATTGAAAGACCTCTAAATTTATTAGTTGTTATTATAATATTTGATTAGCTTCAGACTACATTAAGATACTTTCTATTGAGCTAGTACTAAAGGGTAAGCAATCACAAAACTAACATGTATGATGAATATCCCAAAGGATAAATCTTTTATATCTTTTTATATAATAAACAATGAACTCTGAGACTCTAAGATTGGGGAAATATACATGCATGCTATTATATAAGAATTTCAATGTTTTGAGAAAAGTAACAGAACTCACTAAATTTATTGAAACATATATGTGCAAGCCGATGAATCAGTATGATTTATAACAATTCTGGCCTTGGTAATTGGCCAATCTCCAAAGTGTGCATTAAGGTTAACTATATCAGGGCCTCCCTGGTGGCACAGCAGTTGAGCACTCCCATGCTTCTGACTGTACCCAGTGCTTGTATAAATAAATAAATAAATAAATAAATAAATAAATAAATCTTTAAAAAATATAAAGTTAATTATATCAGACACTGGTTGGCCACACCCTCAATTTCCAGGAACTGATGGCCAAAGTTCATCAATGTTCCATCATCACATGAAGAATATCCAGAATTTCAAAATAGCAAGCCTACAAACTTTTAAGCTTTTCCTTTAAAACACAAAAATTATCTTTATTGTGCATGTACTGAATAAAACAGAATCAGCTGGCCCTATCTACAACAAAATTCTACAGAAGGAAAATAACTACTAGAATGAGATCACAGAAAGACCTTCCATGGTCCCAGAACTCTTTCTTTAAGTACCTCCTCCTATGACACACTGCATCATAGTAACTGGTTGTATGATTCCAAACTGGGAGCTCCTTGAGTACAGAAAACATGTGCTATTTATCAATGCCCACAGTGCCTGGCACTAAATTATAGGGATATAACTAACAGGAGGAAGGGAAAAAGGGAGGAAGGACAGGCAAGGGTTTTAAACAACCTACTATTCCCAATAACGTACAAATTACTCGTAAGCTTCCTATTACTCTTTGGAGAAAGAATTTAGGGAAGTAGAGGGTAGAAGTTAAAAGCTCCAGGGTGGCACTGCATGGTGTCAAAACATTTGGACAACTGGGCCTCCCTGGTGGCGCAAGGGATTAAGATGCAACCTATGAAGCAGTCCGCAGCCTCTGCAGCAAGAGTTCAATACCCGGCCTGCCAGGGAGCAACCCACATGGTGCAGCAGACCTCTCCGGACTCACCCGCTGCTCCCCTCAGTAGTGTACTTGGGTTAATATGCCTGTTCTGTTCCCCACTCTGCCTCCGGTGAATCCTCTCACCCCCCCACACCTCTGGCCTGTACCCCAGCTCTTGTATGCATAAATAAATAAATTTAAAAAAACATTTGGACAATTACTTCTGTATGTTCAGTGGGATTGATAATAAAACCTCTTCAGAAAATTACTGTGATGACATTTTAAAACAAAGAATGGTCTGATGTTAATATTCTGAGCTGGTTTTCTTTTTCTTTTTTTTTTTTTTAATTTATTTGATCTTTTTAAACTAGGTAACACTGGTTTACAACACTGAGATTCCCAAGTTGGTTTTCTAACCCTGATCTTGAAATTCTAGTAAATGTCAACATAGACTAGTAAGAAGCAAAAATTCTGTGTACTAATAGCTACATTAAAATACTAGAGAAAATACACAGTGTAAGACTCATTAGTGGTAAATAATGCACTCACTGGGAACTCATTATAACTAATATTAAAATACACATTTATTTTGATAGAGTGAAATTTCAAAAGCCACATTTAACTCCCAGATATTATTTAGCAAAAAAAGTACTGTTTCCTCAACAGACACAACAAATATCTTCATCAATTCAGGGCAATCTCTTTAATATCTGAAAAGAACAATTTCAACACTTCTATTTTCCTCTCTCAATATGAAAATGATAAAGTCTTCCATGGAGCATTATATAGTAAAAGTTAAGGCTCAGTTACCAATTAAAAATATACCCAGGCAGGGCCTCCCCTGGTGGCGCAGTGGTTGAGTGCTGGGCTGCGAGGTTGCCCACAGCCTCTGCAGCGCTGGTTTGTTCCCCGGCCGCCGGCGAGGGTCCCACAAAAAAAAAAAATATATATATATAATATATAAATATACCCAGGCATGGGCCTCCCCTGTGGCACAGGCAGTTGAGTGCTGTGCTGTGAAGCTGTCCACAGCCTCTGCAGTGCTGGTTCGATCCCCACCGGCCGGCGAGGGTCCCACATGGTGCAGCAGACCTCCCCTGTCATGCCCGCTGCTCCCCTCAGCAGTGTATTTCATCATTCTGCCTGTTCTGTTCCCCACTCTGTCTCTTTATTTTTTAAATAAATCTTTAAATAAATATATATATATATATATATATATATACACACACACACCCAGGCACAGTTTTTTAAAAAGTAGAATAATCTACTCAAATTAAATAACCTGATCATAGCCTTTTAAACACGCCAAGAAAAAATTTAAAACATCTTTTTTGTAGCTGAGTAGTACTCCGTTATGTGTATTATACCACAACTCCTTTTTTTTTTAATAAGATTTATTTTATTTACTTACACAAGCACTGAGTACAGTCAGAAGCATGGGAGGATGAGAGAATTCACCAGAGCCAGAGCGGGGAACAGAACAGGCAGACTGATGAAACACACTGCTGAGGGGAGCAGCGGGCATGGCAGGAGAGGTCCACACGCCATGTGGGACCCTCGCCGGTGGCTGGGGATTGAACCGGCCCTGCAGAGGCTGTGGGCAGCTTCGCAGCCCAGTGCTCAACTGCTGCGCCAACAGGGGAGGCCCTATACCACAACTTCTTGATTCCCTCATCTGTCAGTGGACACTTAGGCTGATATCATGGTTTGGCTATTGTAAATAGTGCTGCAACAAACATAGCAGTGCACATACCCCTTAGAATTAGTGCCTTTGCATTTCAGGCAGCTATCTCAGAGTAGAATTATTAGGTCCTATTATTTTGAGAAACCTCCATATTGTTTTCCATAGGCATTGGGCCATTCTACATTCCCACTAGAAGTTCACAAAGATTCATTTTTGTTCACATCCTGGCCAACACTTGTCATTTCTTGATATGTATCTTTTCTTAAAGATTATTTTATTTATTTATGCATATACGAACTTGGTTATAGGCCAGAGATATGGGGCGGTGAGAGGATTCACCAGAAACAGAGTGGGCAGATCTACTAGTGGCATGAACAGGCAGATCTACCAGTGGCATGGGGTTAAAGTCTCAGTGCTATCAAGCTATCACCAGCCACTCCAGCATGAGTTCAATCCCCGGCCAGGGAGCTGACCCACACGGCACACAGACTTCTCCTTCTCCCCTGATGCTCCTCTCAGTAGTGAATTTCAGCAGATATGTGTCTTTTTATATATGGCTCATTCTCACAGGTATGAGATGATAACTCATTGTGGTTTTGATTTGCATTTCCCTGCTAATAAGTGATGGTGAGCATCATCTGTGTCAGAAAGGGGAAGACAAATACTATATGATTTCACTCTCATGAGGAATATAAAGAAATAAAACAAAGGAGCTGACAAAACTAAACCAAACAAACCCTAGAAAGCTGACTACAGATTATAGGTTACCTGAAGGGGTGGATGGGGATGGCAAATAAAGCAGGGGGGCACAATGGACTATGGTGGAGGATTACGGGTGCTTTGGTAGCAGGCACAATTTGGTAATATACACCCGAAGAAGTGAACCTATACCCCTAAATCCTATACAGTATTGAAACCAATGTTACCTCAAATAAAAAAAAAGACACTGCTTTAATAAATAAACTATATCTACAAAAAATTGAAAAACAAGAGTATAAGAGCTATTCATAAATACCATGTGCACTGAATAAAATTTGCTAAAGAAGCAATTCAAAAACACCATATTTTTAAAACCTCTTTTATAAGATATGGTGATATAAATCCCACTCTTCTACTTTTTTGCAACCTCACTTAGATTTCAGATACCAAATGTTCTAAAGGGAACACAACAATGTGAATTCCTATAATCAAGGGCCATGGAGACAATAAGTCCTGACCAGGATGCATTACACAGTTGTTCTTGGACATGTGGGACTATTAAAGAGTACAAAACATTCACCACATGGATCTTACCACAACTGTGCAAATAAACTACATTTTCCTTCTTGTTTTATGGAAATATCCAGATTTAGTTCAGCAATAAACCATGAAGAAGAGCCAAAGATACCAATTCAACAATTATGACCAAAAAAAAAAAAAAAATGACATGGGCAACTGGGTCTAATTCTAACATATTTGGAGTGTTTTCTCCATTTTGCAGCCACTTGCTATAGGTATAATGAAAAAGACCTCCAGATTAAAAAAAAAAAAAAAAGCTCTTCACAACCTTCAATGATTTGTCTACTTGTTCAGGAAGTCACTATGTAAAATCTATTTTCATGTTGAAGAAGTTCAAAGGTTTAATTTCCTTTCTTTTATTCTGTTTTATATTTTAAAATCAAACAGGGTGATGTAACATTGGTAGCATTTTGGAATTCGGCCTCCCTAGTACTACCATTCCATAATTTTTGTAAATATGTTATTCTGTTCCTAGGAGGTGGACTAACTAGGGAAATGACGTACCTAAGGGAAAATTAAAAGAAGGCTGATTTGTTAAGTATATGTATTCCTCCTGTTTTTAACCAAAAATATTTATAAATCAATCCAAGTATCCAAATCAAACCAAAAACATTTACAAATTAATAAAAAGAGTTTAAAAAGACCAAAAAGATCCCCTAATCCAATGTTTCCTAAGGAAGGAATCCTTTTTTGGAATTACACCAAATACATTCTATCACCAGCAGACCAGGGGTCCCACTGTAGATACAATAGAGTCCGATTTGCTTTTCACCTTAAAGACCTCTGCTTTCTACTTGTAAGGGACAACACTCCATTATGGGGGGGGGGAGAATATGGGGGGGAATCTTTATGAGTCAATAAAGAGATTTATTACTATATTCATTATTTGTTTATTTGTGTATTTCACCTGTGAAAAATATGAGATAACTGAAAAGCCAAGTTTTTTGGTTTATCTCATACTGATCAGAGGTAACATCAATTAACAATACTGTACATAATTTAAGGCAATAGGTTCACATCTCTCCAGAGGTATGTTACCACAGAACACCCATCATCAAAGAACCCACAGTCCTCCAACCATACTGGGCCCACCCCACCCCTCTGTTTCCCATACTCACTCTCCTCCTCTGGCAGCCTCAATTCTGCAGCCATATTTCTAGGATTTGTTTTGGTTTAGTTTTGTCTGTTCCTTTTTGTTTCTCTGTATGCCACATGAGGGAAATAATTTGTTATTTGTCTTTCTCCTAACTTATTTCACCTAGCATAACCCCTTCTAGTTCACTTAGCATAACCTCTAGTCAGAGCTTCTGACTGACAGCTATCCATCACTTATTAAAAGTACATGGAAAAGTGTTTTTTCCAAAGTAATAATTTTAGTAAATGCCGTACAATATAAAATATTTAGTAAGTGTGGTAAATGTTGTACAAATTAGCCTTGCTGATTTAAAGGCAGGGACTAGCTGGATAAGGTTAGCCTCTCTATCTGAAGAGAAATAAGCTAATGAAGGAAAAAAAAAATCTTCCTTACAAGGTAGTTGCTGTCCACAAAAACTGGTTAATGTGATGAGAGAGGTTGTAGAATCAACTTTCTGGCAAGATTTCTTAGGCAAAAGGATAGGCACTCATCTTTTTAAAATTGTGAAAGTCCTTCTTAAGAAACAGTGGTTCAGATGAACTCACTCATACAATTCTGAATGGAAAAAAAAATGTTCATTTAATTTCCTAGAACTTTCCAACAGCCAGAATTAAAGAACATTATGTTCCTCTTTTTCTTTTGTTGATGGCAAATAAGGGCTAAACTACTACTAAGATCTGAAATCTGGTGTTCATTCATGGCATTCCCTTCTTTAGGAAAAAAATATGAATGTTATAGAACTTGTAAAAACATCTCAGGGGTACAATTTTTCTAATATAGAATAATGGAACCAACAGTGAAGCGGGAAATGTCTGGCAGAGGCTATGGTTATTTTCTCATGTCTACATGTAGTCTGTGACATTGAGGCCACCCAAATGGATGAGAAGTGATCTAAAGAGGATCAGGTCAACCCTTTGCAAATATCAACACAGTCCTCTACAGAACCATGTCACAATACAACATTTTTAATCCAAGATTATTACACTTTGTGCCCAAATCTGGCTTTTCCATCACACAATCAAATCCAACTACCAAGCTCAGAATAGAAACTGACACGGTTTTCTTTTCAAAATAACCAAGTTCTGTAAGAGAGACACCGGAGGTATAAATAAAATCCTATTGCTATTAATGTCCTCAAGTACTATGTATTAGCATACATAGAGATTTAGGAAAAAGTATACATGATTTCATCTTTCCATCTGAGTAACTTTCATGATGTTCTTGAATGGCTGCTAGAATGTGATGGTTAGTGAGCACCATAAAATGGAAATTATAGGGCCTCCCTGGTGGTGCAGGGGTTAAAGTCACAATGTTATCAAGCTATTGCCAGCCACTTACAATGAGCTCAATCCCCGGCCAGGGAGCTAACCCACATGGCTCAGCAGACCTCTCCTGTCTCACCCGCTGCTCCCCTCAGCAGTGTATTTCAGTAGATCTGCCTGTTCTGCTCTTCAGTCTGTCTCTGGTGGATCCTCTTGCCACCCCACACCTCTGGCCTACACTCTAGTTCTTAATTACATAAATAAATAAATCTTTAAAAAATAAAAAATAAATAAAATGGAAATTATAAGACACTGAAGAATTTGAACATGAAATGAGAAGAGGGCTTTTATTTATTTAGTCTGCCATGCTTACATGAACCTCATTGAAGAAAATCAGCTCAGAGATTTTATGACTAATACTAGAACAAGAAGCCAAAAATCACCCTTGGGGTGGGAGGCACTGCTTTCCTCAATAGTAAGTTTCTCCCCAGAGGACCACTGGAATGCCTGTGGCAAGAGTTTCCAAGGAATTAGTCCTAGAATAGCATAACTGGAAGATGCTTCATAAAGCACCTAACTGTTTTGACACACTCCTCTGTCCTCTCCACCACACCATTATGCTGTGGACAGAGGAAAACCAAAGGCAGGCTGGTCAATTCAGAATCCAGGAGGAAGATGGCCACCTTCTAGAAGCACAACAGATACTTTCGATCTGAAGAATCACTGTCAAGTCTTTACAATAAATTGAACATATATGTGAGTGAATACAAATATTCTCTTTGGTTTTCCTCTCTTCCTCCAAGAGTTTCACTCATTTGACTAATCACATTTACTAATTACGTGTTACTAATTACATGTTACTAATTACATTTACTAATTACATATAATACTCACCCTCCTGCGATGTGTCTTTCAAGAAGGCAGATTCAGGGCCTCCCTAGTAGCACAAGGGGTTATGTCTCAGTGCTATAAAGCAATCGGCAGCCACTGCAGCCCAAGTTCGATCCCTGGCCAGGGAGCTGACCCACCTGGTGCAACAGACCTCTCCTGACTCGCCCACTGCTCCCCTCAGCAGTGTATTTCAGTAGATCCGCCTGTTCTGTTCCCCACTCTGTCTCTGGTGAATCCTCTTATGCCCCATACCTCTGGCCTACACCCCTGTTCTTATATGCATAAATAAATAAATCTTTAAAAAAAAGCAGATTCAGTGCACCATGTTCTTTTGGAAGCACCAAAAAGTGCCAACTGCAACTCGAAACCCGGATACAAAAAAAAAACTATGCTACAGCTGTTCTTTCTCATTTCAGCAAGCATCTGAATGGAGACACAAAGGGATTGTAAGTATCTCCGATTCAAATAACTTGAAGCCTATTAACTAACTTCCCAGTGAATGTAAACTCCACAGGATTAGGAATTAATTGTTGTATTCACTGGTATGTTCTCAGCACCTAGAGCAGTGCCCGACACAAAGTGCTATGTGATTATTTATTCAGCAAATGGTCATTGACAATAATAGCTGTGTCTAAAAAGAAATTATCACAAAGCTGACATGAAACTACTAAATAATGCCTATTTCTGTATTCAAATACTAAACTAGGTCTTTTATCTAGCCTAATTTCTATTCTCTTCAGAAGCATGTGCCTTTCTTTATGAATTTACATACCCTGGTTCTTCTGTACCCCAAAACCTAGCAAAGTCAAGAAGGTTGAATTTTTTCTTTGAATCACAATGAATCTATGAAAAAGGAATAACCCATTTATATTGATAAAATATTTCCTCTTCAAGTACCTTTAAGGAATGAATTTCTTAGCAAAAAATATATCATATACTTAAATCTATAGCCACATTACATAAGATGATAAAACTGCAAATACTATATAGGCAGATAATGTGTTCACAGGATTAAAAAATATTTATAAAAAACTGCAAAAATTTCATTTTTGAAGTAGTATAAAAAGTTAAAATGTCCCCTGGGCAGTTAGTCAATCCCCTTTGTTGCATCCCTCCCCTTTGTTGCATTCTATTCGTCCTAGCTTACCATCACACTACAGTGTCATCCACTGACTCATTTGTTCAAAGATTTGTTTTCTCTCTGTTTCCAGGCTTTAAGAGAACTGAGTTCTTTAAAAAAAAAAAAAAAAAATATTTACTTATTACGCACACAAGAACTGGGGTACAGGCCAGAAGTACGAGGCATGAGAGGATTCACCAGAGACAGAGTGGGGAACAGAACAGGCAGATTGACTGAAATACACTCCTAAAGGGAGCAGCGGGTGAGACAGGAGAGGTCTACTGCGCTATGTAGGTAGCTACCTGGCCAGGGTTCGAACTCTTGCTGCAGAAGCTGCGGACAGCTTCACAGTGCTGTGCTTAACCCCTCGCGCCACCAAGGAGGCCCAAGAACTGAGTTGTTATATCCTTGTATTCTACAGTAAAATTCTATTAATAGATTACTGATAGGAAGATAAAGTTGAATATCTTCATGAAAGTACTATGGAACACCAATTTGTCAAGAAGTCAAAAGACTTCTGTGATAATCCAAACAACTTCTGTGACTTATAGAAACAAAATCGAGCAGCAATTAATTGCAAAAAGAAAAAAATGTAAAAATGATTCATGGGGAATACTACCTTTTTCTTTATAATGCAAAGATTGAGAAAGAGAGAAAAAATGCTTGTACTCATACATCATAAGATTTTCGTGACAAAATGCTTTTAGGGATCAAACACAGTTAGGTAAGTTGCAGACATTCTGGGCAACTGGAAAGCAACACTATCCTGGTCACTAACGCAAGTTTAAGTCAGTAAATTTTCATGATGCTCTGAAATGAGTTCTGGTCATGAAATGTCATGTGCTTTATTATATAATCTCAGCTCTTTGCGAACATGTTATGACTATGGCCAAAGTAAAGGAAAACAGGAGTGTCTCTAAATCAATCATGGGCCATGAAGCCAGACAGACTGTATGACAGATGCAATTTTTCTTGGCACCACTTGGGCATAACTAATTGATGACAATCGTATGTCCACACTGGCACATTTCCATGGGGGATGTGTGTGAATATGTCACCACATCTGGATGCTAGGCATGCTAGGGTCCTGAGGCACAATGATCTACTAAAACCAGAGGCCCAGCAGCTGTACTCAATGAACACCGTGGGAGCTCCACAGAGTGATGAAAGGACTAAATGACCGCAAACTGTAAATACAGATTTATTTCATTAAAATACGAGGTAACCACTGCAGCCATCTCTTGTTCAAATAGACATTTGCTGCTTTAAAAAAAAAAATCTAACATCTATGGATGTACATATTCCCTAACTTCATAAGGAAAATTTGCATTTCTCCTATAAAAAGATGATGACACACATAAAGCAAAATCAACAAGGTTTCGGTGATTCCCTTTAAAAAAATTACCACACAGAAGCTAGAAAGGAAAAATATGATAATCTGTCATCAAGAATAGCTCTCTTCCATTTAATTAAAATCTGAGTTTTATGTAGCTTCTTACAAAGCCCATGTTAAAATTTACATTAATATATAGTTTCATCTTTAATATGAATAGAGCAAAAAAAATGGCTAACTTTTCCTAACCCACAAATAAGGAAATCAGATGAAATAATAATTGTATTCTGATGCTACATAATAAATAAATTCATCAAGAAATTATGTAGGGCCTCCCCGGTGGCGCAGTGGTTGAGCGCTGGGTTGCGAAGCTGCCGGCGACATCTGCGGCGCCGGTTCGATCCCCGGCTGCTCCCCAGCCACCTGAGGAGGGTCCCACATGGCGCGCAGACCTCTCCTGCCGCCCGCTGCTCCCCTCAGCAGTGTGCTTCGGTCTTTCTGCCTGCTCTGCTCCCCGCTCTGGCTCTGGTGAATTCTCTCACCCTCCCGCGCTTCTGACTGTACCCAGTGCATGTATAAACAAACAAACAAACAAACAAACAAACAAATAAATAAATAAAAACGAATGTTTAAAAAAAAAAGAAATTATGTAAACAAACTATAAAGACACATATGTAAAATAAAAAGTTCTCTCATGAAAAGCCTACCATTCTGTTTACAAAATTGCTTCAACAAAAATCAAAATTATAACTGAGAAAATAATCATGTTTAATTAAATATCTCCTACAAAATCTAAATCAAATAATGACTTTTCCCCATACAGCATGACAGAAGTCATCCTGAAAATATATATATAAGTATATGATGTCCTCATTAATAAAAATGACTATTAGAAACTAAAAATGCATTTATCTTATCTCTTTTCTTTTCAAATCATTTTTCTGCATTCCTCATATTCCTTTCTGTTCAGCCTTCCTTCCAGCTTCTCAACAGTCTTCTGATGCTCTCCAATTTTGTATCCACCTACCTAGCACTGGACTGATTTTCCAAGATGTCTGGTTAACCTAGGCTGATCAATGGGTAATGAGAGAAGTATGTCAAATTAATCATTCCCTTTCCTAAGGATAACTAAAACATGAAAGCCATCTTTCTCTATTTTATTACGATTGCCACTCATCTCCTAAACATTTATGTGGTGATAGAAGGCATTACTAATACATTAGACTTTTTCACATGTGGATTGAATAAAGAAAAACAATTTCTTTTTCAAAAAAATCATAAAAGATTCTTTAACACATCCTTTCCACTTGTACGTCTGCAAATGCTCTAAATGGCAAGACTATGACTTAAAGGGAAGCATAGTTTAAACCCTATATGAAAATAGAAATGAGTTACTAAAAGGAGATTTGTTATGTAAAAGTAAAAAAATAACATCAATGACTTTTTTCCTATTCTATCTTCAATACACCAAAGATTATCACTAAAATCTACATCACAGAAATTCTGGACCTATCATAAAATAGCATTCTGTATACTTGAAAAACACATAATATATTAAAGGAAGATAGATAGGGAAAGAGAAGAGAAAGAAAGAAAGGTAGGAGAAGGGAAAGAAAAAAAGGAGAAGAAATAAAATGAAGCTGATATAATTACTGACATGAAAACATTTAAATAATCTCCAACTTTATCCTCTTAGTCTCTTTTTTGAGCTCTATTAATAGCTGGAATATTCAAGCTGAAGATTAGGATTCTGCATCCAGTCTTACATAAATACTCTCACTAGTTCTAGGTATACTGTTTGGCTTGTTTTTATATCATCTGCCCCAGAAAATGGTATAAAACTGACATGTAATAGGAATTTTTATTAAGTCTTTAGAAGTTTTGTCAACACATATTAACATCCTGGTGATCAAACTAATTATCCTCTCTCATTCTGACTTATGGTACCATGTCACTGAAACTGCTAGTGAACCAGCTTCCCTACCAAACATAGCAGTTCTTCCAGAGATATGCCAGAGAGTACCTTTACTGACTCCTACCAGCAAGTTTCCAGAATAGGGTCCAAAATAAGCAGGACGTGATTCTGAAACCAGAAAATGACACCACAAAAAAAGAAAACTACAGGCCATTTTCTTCAAAGAACATAGGTGACAATGCTCAACAAAATAGTAGCAAACTGATTCAATAATACATTGAAAGAATCATACACATGATCAAGTGGACTTTATTCCAGAGATGCAAGGATGGTTCAACAACCTATAAGAAACAACAAAATCAGTCTACTGACAGGGAAATTACAGCAATACAGGCCAATATCAAGAAACAAAAACAAAGTTCAAGTAAATAATCTAATTTTATATTGTAAGTTTCTAGAAAAAGAAGAACAAATAAAACCAGTATCAGCAAGAGGGAAGGAAACAATAAAGAAAAACATCAACAAGAAGAAAGGAAATAATAAAGACTAGAGCTAAAATAAATAAAATAGATACTGAAAGCTAGTACAAAAAAAATCAGTGAAACCAAGAACTGATTTTTTTTAAAAAAGACAGACAAAATAGAAAAACTACTACTTAGGTTCACTAATAAAAAAAGAGAGGAAATTCTAATAATAAATGGAAGCAGAAATAAAAGAGAAGTTACAACAGATGTCTCAGAAATACAGAAGATCATAAAAGACTGCTATGAACATCGTTATGCCAATAAATAGGGCAACTTAGAAGAAATGGACAAATTTTTAGAAGCATACAATGTGCCAAAGACTGAATCAGGAAGAAATAGAAAACATGAGCACACCAATTATAAGCAAGGAAAATGAAACAACACTCAAAAGTCTCCCAATAAAAAACAAAAGTCCAGGACCAGATGGTTTCATTAGTGGGTTTTACCAAATCTTCAAAGACAAATTAACACCTATCCTTCTCAAACTCTTCAAAAAACATTGAGGAAGAGAAAATGCCTCTAAACACATTTTATGAGGCCAACATATTCTGATACCAAAAGCTAACAAGGATACCACAAAAAAGAAAATTATAGTACAATGTCCCTGATGAATATAGATGCAAAAATTCTCAACAAAACCTTAGCAAACTGAATTCAACACGGTAATGAAAGAATCATACACATCATGATTAAGCAGTACTTATTCCAGGGATGACGGATGGCTTAACATATGCAAATCAATTAATGTAATCCATCACATGAACAAAAGATAAAAATCATGCAATTATATCAATAGACACAGAGAAAGTCTTTGACAAGTTTCAACATTCATTTATGACCAAAAAGTCTCCAATAAATGGGGATAGAAGGATTATATTTTAACATAATAAACACCATGTATGACAAACCCATAGCTAACATCATAGTTAGTGGTGAAAAACTGACAGCTTTCCCTCTAAGATGAGGTACAGGACATTATTACTATTCAACATAGCATTGGCAGTCTTAGCTAAAGCAATTAGTCAAGAGAAGGAAATGAAAGGAATCCAAATTGGGAAAGAGAAGCAAATCTATCACTATTTGCAGATGACATGATAATATATACAGAAAACCATAAAGACTCCACTAAAAAATTATTAGGAACAATAAATCATTACAGAGAAATGGCAGGCTACAAAATCATCATACAAAATTTGGTTGCACTTCTATATACAAACAATACAAATTAGGGAAAAGAATACAATGGTACAGTGAAAGATAGAACTGGATATTTAGTGAACTTAATGCACTATAAACATATGCTAATTTTCAATGCTACACACCTGAAACTTACACAATATTAAAATGCATTGTTACTTCAATAAATAAAATAACAAAGGTGAGTAGGACAGAAACAAAGTACTGGGAGGGTTCATCATCCAGTGGCCTCATTTGTATGTTCTGTAAACCCTTTCTCCAAGGTCATAGGGAACAATCCAGAAATGCAGTCCTCAACTTGGCAGAGTTAATATCTTCCCCAGAGCAGAGTTTAGTGTCTAAATGGCCAGTGACTAAAACAGCTGCTGCTCTAATTCACATTTTGAAAAGAGTGCGGTTTTAGAAAAATGACATGTTCAGTAGTAATTTCCACCCCATGAGCCTGAGAGCAAAATCAGTAAAATATTAACCAGCCCACTGATTTACCACTGGATCTTTTACTCGTCAAAGATCTTTGTTTGAGATGTTTTTCTTCATTATGAACAGCAGAACCCAAAAGACACAACCTGACATAGTTCAAATGCATTTTTTAACCTCCCTCCCCAAATCAAACCACAGAGAAAATAAAACTTCTACTTTTCCCCATTAATGAATATCCTGGAATTTAGCATGAAATTTCCCTTTCTAAAATGAACCCATATCTAGGGTTGAAGCCATTAAACAGAAACTGCAAAAACTAAGTAGGAAGGCTAAGACTAGAATAAAGTCGTCTACAGCAACTTAGTTTCTTTTACCTAGGATTACGTACATAAAACTGCATATTAAGAAAAAACCATCTAGAAAAAAATTATATCTAGGAGTCCCACTTTATTTCTGTCCCTTTTCTCCTCAATAAACTTTCTTTATCTAAAAAAGAAAAAGAAAAAGAAAAAAGAAAAAACCATCTAGGGCTTCCCTGGTGGCCCAAGCGGTTAAATCTCAGCACTACAAAGCTATCCACAGCCACTGCAGCATGAGTTTGATCCCCGGCCAGGGAGGTGACCCACATGGCGCAGCAGACCTCTCCTGTCTCGCCCGCTGCTCCCCTCAGCAGTGTATTTCAGTAGATCTGCCTGTTCTGCTCCCTACTCTGTCTCTGGTGAATCCTCTCACCCCCCCGCACCTCTGGCTTGCACCCCAGCTCTTGTTTGTATAAAGAAATAAATCTTTAAAAAAGAAAGAACCATCTAGAGAAACAAAAGTAAACATAAACAAATGGACTTACATCAAACTACAAAGTTTCTGCACAGCAGAAAAAAAAATTGTAAAAAGAAGACACTTGTCTAAATAGGAAAAAAAAATTGTAAATCATACATCTCACAAAGAGCTGATAGAGAAGATACATAAAGAACTCATGAAACTGAACAAAAAGCAAACAAAAAACCCAATCAAAACATGGGCAGAAAACTAAATAGACACTTCTCCAAAGAAGACACACAGATATGGCCAACAAGCACATGAAAAACATGTTCAGTAATGCTTATCATCAGGGAAATGCAAATCAAAATCACAGTGAGATACCATCTCACCTGAGAGAATGACCCATATTATAATAAAAAGCCCAGGAACAACAGCTGTTGGTGAGAATGTAGAGAAAAAAGAACCTGTGTACACTGCTGGTGGCAATATAGACTAGTCTAGCCCCTAAGCAGACAGTATGGAGGTTTCTCAAAAATATTAAAAGTAGATCTACCGTATGTATCTACTTGAAGAACACAAAACACTAAATCAAAGGGATATATACACTTCTCTGTTCATTTCAGCTCTATTTACAACAGCCAAGTTATGAAAACAACCCAGGTGCCCAAAGACAGAGAGTAAGTTTGAAAAATATGGTTCATATATACAATGAAATACTACTCAGCCATTAAAAAAATAGATGAATTTTTGTCATTTGCAATGTCATGGATGGATCTGGAAGGGATAATGCTAAGCAAAGTCAGTCAGCAGGGGAAATAGAATACTGGATGGTTTCACTTAAATGTGGAAATATAGAGGAACAAAACAAAGGGTCAGACAAAAACAAACTAATAACAAACCTTAGAAATCTGACTGTGGAACTCGGGCTACAAAACAAAGAAGGGGAGAGGAAAAACAATGAGTGGAAACATGAAGGACTGTAAGGAGGGCTGGGGCGCCTTGGTGTGGGTGTGATGTGGTGACACGTACCTCAGGAGGTGTGATCTGTGCCTCTGGAAATCAATATTACCTCAATAAAAATAAAATATATAATGATCTTTTTTAAAAAAGTCTTCCACTTTCCTTTGCCTTCACATACATACTGCAAGTCTCATACTAAAAGCACTTACCTGACATTTTTGCCCTGTTCAGTGAGCATCTTTACCAAATCAGCAATGGGGTACTGAGCTTTGGCTGCACAGAGACCATAGCCTAGGAAGAATAATATGTTTTTTTTTAATTTTTATGAACAACTACTCTCTTTATCAACACATTTCTATGCCAACAGAGGCAATCAATGAAAAGGACTAGAAATGAAAGTAAATTTCTAATAGGAACGTTTTTAAAATTGGGTAAATTTCAATTTTTTTAAATTAGGTCCACTGTCCCATCTCTACCTCAAATTTAATGTCTCTAGAAAGAACATAATATACCCCCCCATCCAAAAGTGAAAATACTCCATATTTGCAATGTTATTACAGTGATAATCAAAAACTTCCATCATCTTCCTTCTCCTTTAATCCCTACATTCTGTCCATTCTACCTGCACAATGAATCTGACATCTATCTCCACTTTTCAACACCCATTTCTCTAAATACCAA
The DNA here is from genome assembly GCF_014898055.3 of Talpa occidentalis. Lineage (NCBI taxonomy): Eukaryota > Metazoa > Chordata > Mammalia > Eulipotyphla > Talpidae > Talpa > Talpa occidentalis. Next base: position 117,183,964 of record NW_023604972.1, read on the forward strand.
GTCTATGCTCAAGTTATTCCCTCTAGCTTCTCTCACCTCAGCAGCATCCTTCCCCTGGGGCCCAAATCCTTCTTAGCTTCCCTCAGATGAAAAATTATCTACACAATTCAATTTTGCCCACATCATAACCCACCCTGCATTAATTATGCACCTGATTTCCTCACTAGAGGGAAAAATGCCTACAGGGAAAGACCATACTCTACATCTTTACATCTTGACACTTTTCTCTAGCAGTGTTTCCAACAGCTAACTCCAAGGCCACTTTGGTTGGGACACCTCATTATGCAGGATGGTCCCAGACATTACAGCATATTTAGTCTATCTTTCCCAAAAGTTCATTGACAGTAGCAGCCCCATCTTGGAGACAACGAAACACCCAAATCCACATGTTTCAAATTCCCCTAGAAAGTGGTATTGCTACCTTGGGAAGACTGGCACTTGAGCACTCAATTCTGCTAATGTTTGTTATTTACAAATTAGTATATAATGAACAAGCAAACTACCCACATATCAAATTAATAGATTTTCTTTGTGAAAACATGATAGAGTTAACATCTTAAATTGAAACCAATGTATTTCCTATAATATCATAGAATTATGATTAGAGTGAAGAAAATCTGAACCCAGAAAATTAGAAAGTTGAGGCCTGGAGAGATTAAATGATTCAATCAATGTTATGTTGATGATTAGAGGCAAAATTAAGTACCAAAGTGAGGTATTGTTACTCCAAGACAAAGCTCTTTCTACTAGGTTTTGCTACCTTATCTTTTTGGAAAAATATGATTCTCAATTTTTAAAGTACTTACATTTGAAAAATAAAGGTGAACATTTATGAACACTGAATGAGTCTAATAAGTTAGCTAGACAGCTACATGTACTATTTTAATAATTTACTAATTTGTTAATTTAATGATTTAATCTAATTTAATAGATAATTAATCTAATAAATAAATAATTTAATCTATTTAATAATTTAATCCTAACAAGTTACCAAAAAAAAGAAAAATGTATCAGTGAGACAAATATGTATCAATGAGGAAAAAAAATAACCAAAACTCAAAGATGATTTACACATTTTTACAGAATCATAAAATAACATGACTAGAATTTACTACTGCATCAATTTATAGGATTTCTATGTGATCCCTAAAATTTTAAACTAAACCAAGAATTCTCAAAATTTTTTCACTTAGTAATACAGTTTTAAGTTTCCATTGTGTTTTCAGAAATAAAGAAGCCCCAATTCTATTTTTTCTTGTTATAAGAAAGTATATAAAGTATATTAATGCAATCAACCACACCACTATCAAACATTGTTTGCTTTTCGGTTGTTTGGGTTTTTTACCTGGAGTAATAATAATACTACTAGCTTCTCGAATCATGTCAATTGCATTGTCAAGGTTGATTTCTGTATGTGTGCCAGTAATTTCCATGGGTTTTCCACCAGCTGTTGAAGAAGTGCCATAGCCTCCAAGAATCACATTAGTCAGGGAGCGATTCATAGCCTAGAGAGCAAAATTATCAGCTGTAAGGTTAAATCCACTTTTTGAAAATGGTATGAACTTGTATATATGATATTTATATCATTAAATAGATTTAACTCATTATTTAAAACACTTTGACCAGATAAATTTGACCTAACTCTTTTTTTTCACCTAACTTTTTAAAAGCTAGTTCAAAAATCTAAAAGACAAGAAGACATCTAGAAAACTACATCATTTTTCTCTAGAATATCAACTGCACATGACAGAATGTCAGTGAAAGAGTAAATTTAAAAAAAAAAAAACTGATGGAAAATTACCAATAACTCTAAGAAATTAATGAAAATCAAGATCTGTACAGTGACCTTATATTCTGTAAGCAATTATATACTACCTCCACATTTATGTGTATTTCACCTGCATAAAAGAGAATGACAGAAGTAAGAAATTTTGCAAGGTTATCCTAACACATCTCAAGTGAATTCTGCAACCAGTTGCAAGTGGTCAAGCAAGTGGTACTAATCAAAAAATAGGGGCTCTTTCATTTAGAACTCTGCTGCCCTCTGCTGTCAAGAAAAAAGGAATGTGGGAGTCGACACTATTTTCCAAATCAATTACAACTCCATGAATCTGTAATAGAAGTGCTAGACTCATCATTAGGCAACTAAAATACTTAATTTCCAATAGATAGGTAAGTTTATACAAGGCCTCATTAAAATTTACAACCACCCTTTTAACTAGAAAATAACCTCAAGGAAAAACTAAGGAAGGCACATGTTCATTTTACCATGTACCACACAAATGCTACAACTAAAATATGCAACAATATCTGATCTGGTCTTACGAACATTTTTTTATAGACCTCTGGAGGCAAAATAAAATAGAATAGGTAAAAGCTAGATGTTTTGAGCAAATACATTTTAATAATGTAAATCACTGTATGTGATCAAAGCATAATTCTACAAAGCATCAGCATAAATGAATTTATCACTGCAGAAAAAAAATAAGCTCTATTTTAAGGGTTATGATAAAGATCACCAATCCATTGCTCATGCCATTTAAAATCTACATTAAGGGCCTCCCTGGTGGCACAGCGGTTGAGCAATAGGCTGCAAAGCTGCCCACAGCCTCTGCAGTGCCGGTTCAATCCCTGGCCACTGGGCGAGGGTCCCACATGGCACGTAGACCTCTCCTGCTGCCCACTGCTCCCTTCAACAGTGTATTTCATCGGTCTGTCTGTTCTGCTCCCTGCTCTGGCTCTGGTGAATTCTCGCACCCTCCAGCACTTCTGACTGTACCCAGTGCTTGTATAAATAAATAAATAAATCTTTGAAAAAAAAATCTACATTAAGTATCAATCTACTATTTAATGAAAAAAGGTAATACTGTATATTTTAAATGATCTGAAGATTTTCAGTTATCATAGGAAAAGAAAACCCATTCATTCAAGACAGTCCAACTTGTTTCCTCTTCAGCAGAGACATTGAATACACTGCTTCTGCTGGATGGAGGTCAAGGCAGGTAGGAAAAGGAACAGAAGAATTGAGCGGAGTCACACATGACTGGAGAAAGTATACCCATACCACAGGTTTCAAGGATGATAGATCAATATGTTGTGAGAATTTTAAATCATTCTTTTGACCCATGCTCCTTTATCAGAACAACATTCATATTTTACATGCCCAAAGTCTAATAAGTTTGTCTAGGACTATCACATATAAAATAAAGCCCAGAATATCTTTATGCATATTTTTTTTAAAACAACATAGAATTTTTTTTTTCATTTTATTTTATTTATTTATACAAGCACTGGGTACAGTCAGAAGCACGGGAGGGTGAGAGGATTCACCAGAGCCAGAGCAGGGAACAGAACAGGCAGACTGACGAAATACACTGCTAAGGGGAGCAGCGGGCGGCAGGAGAGGTCTGTCACGCCATGTGGGACCTTCGCCCAGCGGCCAGGGATCGAACCAACGCTGCAGAGGCTGCCGGCAGCTTCGCAACCCAGCACTCAACCACTGCGCCACCGGGGAGGCCCTCTTTATGCATATTTTGAATGGATAAGAGGGTCCGATAAAATTAGCATGCTTTAGTTAAGTTCATTCCCAGTCTGATATGTTTAAAATTCCTAACACAACTGCTATAACTTAAATTCAAGGTTTAATGAAATCCAAATAGTCATACCTGAGACTTTCCAAATTATCAACATCTGTTGATTTTGATAAACTCTTTCTAGTTTTGAGTTACAGGATTCTGAGAATAAATTGCAAAAAAATATGTTCTAATAAATTTTAGAATTGCTTTAGAACTGTTACAGACACAGAGATATTTCTGTCATAGAAGGCTTTTTTAAAAAGTTGAATGTGGGAAGAGGCTCCATCACTGCATCACAAAGCTGTGTGATGCACAAATGACCAACAGATAGAATGTACAAGGACAGAGGGAGAAGGATATAAACATTTAATTCGAACTTGACTTTAAAGCACCAGTCTTTACTCCTTATAAAACTGAATGGAGGAGAAAGAATTTCTGAGAACATTTAATTAACGTGTACCCGATTGTGATGGCATCTTACGAAGAAAAAAAGAGAACCACACAGTAGTTTAACAATCAAAGTCAACTTGCTAAAACACGTATCCACAATTATATCACCATTAAGTTAATTCCATGTGGTCTCTTAAAAACTAAATTATTTTTCATCTCTGAATTTACCATTGCAACATCACATTTTCAACAAATGTTTAGGGTTTGGAGTTTTGTTTTGTTTCTCTCTCCCTTTTTTATTTTTTTGGCCTAAGTGATGAATGAGACCGCCCTGTGACCACTGATCCACAGAATGAAGAGTTCCCAGTTTCCAAGACAAAGTATTTGCAACATTGTCCAAAACTGGTCCTTTTAAGTTATTAAGCCCCTTAATGAACATTGTATGCTACATTAAAGAAAACCTTAATCCACATAATTCCAAACAAACTATAAGAAATAAATCTGAAAACAAAGGAAAGGTCATAAAATAGACAAAGCCAAAGTAGTATTTATTAGCATCTCTCATTTCTGTGCTTTGTAGGTGCTAATTAATTGATCACAAGGCAAAAAACAATTATTTTTGGTTTGGCTTTGAGCCACTTCATTTTGTTATATTTTCATTGGGAAACAAGGGGCAAATACAAAAATCAGAAAAGTTGATCTAAAAAATGCTGTTTCATTTTGCAAGTCCTCTACTTACCAAAACACAATCTCAAATAGATGAACTATAAAATCCTGAGGTTAGCATCTATATGACATCTGGGTATAAAGCAAATCCTTCATTTGGGCTGGTAGTTTGAACACTATCAACATTTTTCAGTTTTTATAACAAAAATTGAGTATTGTGTAACCACAGCATTAGCTCAGAGGACACCCAAAAGAATTCTTTGTCTGAAAAAAATTCAATTTTAGGGATTGCTGCTTAGAAACTTGGGGAGCATTCCATTCCCGCTCACATAATAAAGCCACTCTGTTCTGGTTTGGATTTGCATGTTTCCTTCAATAAATAACAAAATAATGAAGGTAAACATACAAGCAGTATTAAATGATACTGATATGTGGTATATCTGTTACCATAACCTACCCGGAAAGAATTCCAAAATATGTAATAAGCTAACAAAATATCCATCTAATGTTTGTTTAACAAATATTCATTTGAATGTGCCAGGAGCTAAGTCAGGCTCCATAAACACAAATAGCATCTTAAGATATCTTCTCTGTAAAATGAGGATGCTCCCCACATCCAGAATTAGTGTTGGGAGTAAATGAGCTAATATGTATAAAACACCCAATGTACGGCCTCCCCGGTGGCGCAGCGGTTGAGCGCTGGGTTGAGAAGCTGCCCGCGGCCTCTGTGGCGCCGGTTCGATCCCCGGCTGCTCCCCGGCCACCGGAGGAGGGTCCCACATGGCGTGCAGACCTCTCCTGCCGCCCGCTGCTCCCCTCAGCAGTGTACTTTGGTCCTTCTGCCTGCTCTGCTCCCCGCTCTGGCTCTGGTGAATTCTCTCACCCTCCCGCGCTTCTGACTGTACCCAGTGCATGTATAAACAAAACAAACAAACAAACCAGCAAAAACAAATAAATAAAGCATGCCTCTATAAAGAAAAAAAAAAAAAAAAACACCCAATGTAGTATCTGCAGTAGTGTGCTATTACCAATTATGAGCAACCATTTCACTTTTATTTTCTTATTGTTTATTATTATTTATTATTTTATTATTATGACCACATTGAGCTGCTAAGCTCTAGCCATTAAAAAAAAACAATATCTTATAATGAAGCACAAGCTAAGAATCCATGAAGATTAATACATGTCAGAAATCACAAAATTTGAGAAGGCAAGAAAATGTCTATCTTCAAAATTGAAAAGCATGCTTATTTTTGTGGTTGTTATTTGTTTTGTAATAGGACTTCAGAGTAGAAAGTATGCAATAAAAATAAGCACTTCAGGCATCTCCAGTAAGAGTTTTGACAGGAGACTCCTCTGGGGAGGTCAATTTATCAATAATCAACAGACAACAGAAATATGTTACTTCCTTAGACCAAGGAATTGTACTTTTAAAAATCTGACCTAAGGAAATAATCAAAGACAAACAAGGAGGAATAATGTAGCAAAAAGAAAGCTAAAAATAATGAAGAAAGTAGGTTTGGATAAATAAATTACAGAATGTCTATGTGAAATAATAACATGGAGATGCTGAAATAATTTATTACAAAACTCTCATAAATATTAGTGATAAAATTAAACCAGAATGTATTTAAACGTATGCATATAAAAAGACTAGCTCTAGAATGTTAAATGTCAATAGTTAAGTGGCAATGGGATTATAAATTATTTTATTTTCTGATTTATATTTTTCTATTTTTTTCCAAATTTCCCACATCAAGCATTTTTTATTTTTGTAACTGAATATTTTTAAAAATGTAAAGCTTCAACTGTCTTGGTGGGGGGGTTAAAAAAAAAAGGAAAAAAAAATGGTTCAACTGTCCTTTAATCCAAAGTAACATAGTTTACTATTACAGAATATTAATCTGATCCAGTATGATTTTCAGGGTTCTACACAGTTTATTATGTTAATGAGGTTTTATTCCTATATGAATACCATGTTAACCTTACATACAATATAGGAATAAAAAATATCGGTGGTGGGATGGTAATAAATAGCATGCCAGATGAGTGGAGAGAAAGAAAAGAAACAAAGAACTAGAAAAAAAGATAAAAATATATGAGAGAATTGAAAAAGAAAGATGACATAATTATAGAAATACACAAAGAAAAGACTACTTTCAATGAGTGTCTCTTCTTCCTTATTCTAGTTACTGTTATAAAATTGTTACTATAACAGTCACTGTCCACTGGAACTTTGGGGTGGAGGGGAATGAAGCATGTATACAAATGTGACACTGGACTCCAAAATTACAGTTATGTAAGTGCAAATCAACATAATTTGATTTTAAAAAGTTACTGTATTATTATATAATAATACAAAAAACAAATGAAGAAGGGAAAGGAAAGAAAATAAAAGAGAAACAGAAATTTAGGAAACACTAAATTGATATATTTAAAAACCTAAAGAAAATCATTCAAGAAAAGTATAATAAAAGCATGATAGTACTTGAAGAACTAGATACAAGTTCTCCACCACTCCCCATCTCAGTGTGTCACTGGGTTTAAATCTCAAATCCTTGGTTATTTTTTTAGATTTTTAATAGTTGTGTAAATTTTTTGTTTTCCAAACTGAAATTTACTGGTTATTGTTTTTGTTGGTGTTACGCTTTACATGGAAACCAAATTATATATTTAAATAAACTTTATTCTTAAGATTAAGAAATAATTTTAAAATCAGTTTTTAATGAGAATCTGCTGCCCCCTGCTGGTTAAAAGATTTAAGGAAAATATTTCTAATGCAATTGAATGTTTTTCTTCTTCACATATACTTGTTTTTTTTTTTATTAATAAATTTAATTTTTATATTCCCCATACAATTGCAATCCCCCCATTCTGACCCCAATCCCTCCCCTCCCGCCCCCCACCCCCTTCTTCACATATACTTGTTTTTAAAAAACCCAAAGCCTGAAACTTTTCAAATAAGAGGCACAATCCTCCACCTTTCTGAATTCCCTGAAAACTTGGGGGAGTTCATTTTAAAACCTCTTGTTTTGAATCTTGACTATATTACTAAAAATTACTAAAATTACCAAAAAGAAAACTACTTTTTTATTTTTTTTTTTTTTTTTTAATTTTCTAGAGGCATGTCTTATTTATTTATTTATTATTTGTTTGTTTGTTTGGTTTATACATGCACTGGGTACAGTCAGAAGCGCGGGAGGGTGAGAGAATTCACCAGAGCCAGAGCAGGGAGCAGAGCAGGCAGAAGGACCGAAGTACACTGCTGAGGGGAGCAGCGGGCGGCAGGAGAGGTCTACGCGCCATGTGGGACCCTCCTCTGGTGGCCGGGGAGCAGCCGGGGATCGAACCGGCGCCACAGAGGCCGCGGGTAGCTTTGCAACCCAGCGCTCAACCGCTGCGCCACCGGGGAGGCCCTACTTTTTTATTATTAAAAAATAACTTCAGCACTCACTATATAATGAGATTTCCAATTAGACATAAGAAGGATTCTGAGTTGTAAAACAATTTTTTAATATTATAATAAAAAATGAAGGTAGAGTAAGTTCCTTTTTCTATTGAATTATTTATCTAGTTAAAGTCACATTCTGATTTCACAGTTTTGTGGTTGTACTTTGACCGTCATTCAAAACTATTATTTAGAGAATAGTTGGAATTTGAAAAAGTTTTCTAGTCAAATCTGTTTTTGCATAGTCTTGCCATCAAGAAGAGAATCACAAACAAAAGGAAGCTGGGAAGTGTTTATGTTATAAATTTTTTCATTTCTTTTTTAAGAAAACCATGCTGACCATGACACTTGCAGACAGGCACGCTCATCAATGACAAGTGGGAGTGTGAACTGGCACAAGCTTTCTGGAAATAGCATGGCATTAAGTACTTAAAAGCCCATCAGAAAGAGCACACCCTTTGAGCAATCAATCCTAACACAACAGTAAGAAATGCCAGTGAGGTGCTTATGTACAAAAAGAAATCAAAATCAAACAACCTACTCTATAGCTACTGTATAGCACTGTGGAAAATTAAATTTTGTATATCCATATGACACACAAGCATAAAGTCCCTTAAATATGTTTTGAATCATTTTAACGATAAGGAAATGGCAAGATGATAACTTGTAAGATTTCAAAAAATGAAATGTATATAATACAGTATATAATATGATCAGAAAAATAAATACACAGATATTTAGTACACGAAGAAAAAGAATATAAGGAAATAGACCATCTCCAGATGGAAGGAGTCAAAAGATTCTAATGTTTATAGTTTACTTTCCTAATTATCTACCCTTGGTTACTTTCAAAGCGGTCTTGCAAATTTATTCAAATGAGACACTGCTATTTCTGCTGGAAAGAAGAAAAACTGGCATCATATTTACTGCAAATAAAGGACAAAAACACTTATTTTTCATAGCACCATTTTCTTTCCTTTGAGATATGTCTTACCACACACATGATGTAGGACAGGATGGCACCAGAGGAGCCAATGAGCGCACCCACGATGGTCAGCAGGTTGTTGTTGAGCAGAAACCCCTCTGCACACAAGGCCCAGCCAGAGTAGCTGTTCAGCACAGTGATAACCACGGGCATGTCAGCACCCCCGATGGCAGCAGTCAAAGTCACACCCTAGGTGGAAACCGAAACAGAACTCAAAATTAGTAATGTAACAATAAAACTTCTGCCATTTAATATTTTGCTTCCAAATCATTCCGGTTTCCAATTAGTGTATTTACATATAAGTTCCACTGCCGGTAATAACTGTCTCTTATCTGACCCTTTGCTCATTGATATAATTGTAAACACTGAACCAACTCCCCCCAATCCGCCACACACACAAAAATCCCATATCCCTAAAAGGCAGTGATGAGAAGCAGGAAAAAACTAGAGAGAGGTCGACACTTGGGAAAAAAAGTAATAGCACTGAATGAATTTCCCAGTTTTTATGGCATTCGCTTAAGGGCAGGTCCCTATTGGTGCCAAGTGAAGCAGTTAAAAATGTCAGCACAAAAAATCTCACTAGTTTGAAGAGTCAATGGTAGGGTTTAGTTAAGGGGCCTGAGGCAATTAGAAAATGAGAAGGGAAATTCTGCCAAGGAGAAGGCTAAGGAAAGGAAGCCCCAAATTTTGTATATAAACTCTATCCATATCTCTGCCCCATGTGAGCTGATACCAAGCAATCCTGCTAAGGATAAAATAACAGATTTTAGTTGCCCCAACTCCCACCACAGGGGAACCAGTATATCAATTTTAAAAATCAGTTACAAAACTAACAAATAAATAAATAATAATCAACATTCTGGAGAAATGCAACAGAATCCAAAGACTCTATAATGCATCGTTCATAACAATGTCTATGATGCAACCAAAAATCACTAAATATGGAAAGAAAAAAGGGAGAAAGATTTTTGTTTATTATTCTATAGAGTCCCAGCTATTTTGAGTTAGTTATGATGTGAATTTGTGTATTCATTAATTAAATCAAAAGCAACTAAAATTAGTCCACAAAAAATTTATCTTACTTGGGCATTCTTTTAAAAATCAAATCCAACTCTTCTCAAAAATAACAATAATTTCAAAAATATTGAAATAATTTCAAAAATATTGAAATAATTTCAAAAATATTGAAATTTTACATTTGTATGATTTTGAGACTTTTTTCCTCTTCTTAATTAAAAATATCAAAACTATTTTACTTTTGCTTAAAATAAAATAAAAATCAACAATATATAAGCCAAGACAAAATCGGATAATCAGTAATGACACAGAAATAGAATTTCCGGTTACTTTCCGGTGTTCTAAAGCTTCTGCGTTAAAAACATGGCTGAAATCTATGGATTACATAAAATATAAGCATGATTTTAACATTAAAATCTTATGTTTCTCAATTAAACAGTATTTTTAAACAATTATTTTATTTCTCATTGTGCAAAGTACTGTTGATTTTTTTTAAAAATTAAAATAATAAACCTTGTCTATAAACCACAGATAAACATGACACAAACACAGAAATGCAATGGCATTTGCACACTGATAATAACATGCTAAATTGTAACATGCAGACAACTAGAGAAACTATGTGTTTCAACATACTAAATGCAAAAATTAGAGAGGAAGAGGAAAACCCAAACCTATCATGAAAGACTTCACTGAACTCCCTCAGCAAACACACAGGGTTTATAACTGCATCTCACTTTATACAATTATGTGATTTGGTATCATTGCTTAGAACAAATGTGAGAGCAACTAATGGGCAGGCACTGTCTTACACTTATTGCATAAACCCCAAATCACTATTTTGCAGGACTTGCCACACAGCAGGCACCTGGGGAATTAAACTGAAACACTTGGCTTTTTAGAAATCTTATTCATCAACACACTAATCAGTAAAAAGCCCCTGAGCAACAATGATATCACATGTGACAACTTTGAAAGAAATAATTAAGCTGAAAGAGTGGTTTTTAACTGGGAGTAAAGCACGGAGGGGACTCAATGGACTATGGTGCGAGATTATTAGTGTGTTGGTGGTGGGCATGGTTTGAGAACATACATTTGTAGAGGTGTGAATCTGTACTCATAAAACATGTATGGTGTTGTAAATCAACACTGCCTCAATAAGCAAAATGGTTTAAAAAAGTGATTTTCTTTGCAGTTTTTTTATATTTTCCAGATTCTAAGAAGATGAACCCCTCACATTATTTAGAATATTTTTATGCCATCAGAGGTCTAGAAGATTAGATAATTAGGATTAGATTGGAATCGAACAAAATACTCTCAAACATGTGCTCCCCATCTCTGACTTCTCACCATGACAGCAGAGAGAGCTGACACAGAGCTCAGACAGGTAATGCCGGTGGTAAAGCTGGGGTCCATCATAAACGGCATCATTCCACCCACACTAGCAGCCAGCAGGCCTGCATTGAGTAAGTGCCTTCCAGGGAGTATGAGAGGGGCAGATTTTAGGATACCTAGGACCAAGCACATGGTGGTCAAAACCCAGAACATATCATAAGGCCATTTGAACCCCTCTTACCCACTCCCTTCTTTCATAAGAAACCCCCTCATTTATGCACCCTGAAGTGTATGTCAATTAATTCTAAACTACCCCAACAATATAGAATAAAAATATGACATTTTTAAAATATCACATTATATTACCAGATACTGAAACATAAAAGCAAATAAAGTTCTTACACACATCAAATATTAGCGGAAATAGAAAAAGTATGGCTTAACTGTTCTTTACTTTGATCCCACAATTTCTTTACTCTTTGTCATAGAATCTTGAAAAGTGATTTTTTTTCTCCCGTATGACCAACACAGAAGTTTTGAAGTGTGGTTTTATTTATTTACAACTTCAAAACAGAGTCTGAGGACATTAGCATTTCTGATTCTATCAACTGAACCCAAGGGAGAAGAGCCCTGGTTTGCTAGTTGTTTGCAAGGACAAAGCATGAGACACGAATGTTTTAGGTTTAAAGTTCTTTTGTGATTTTTAAGTTTCATGAAATTCCCCACTTAATTTTAATGAGTTGATTACTGAGAAGGAAGACAAGATTTTTAAATGAAAAACTAGTTCCTCTAGACTAACTTTTTTGTGACAACGCTAAAAGGTGTCCCACATACACACTGCTCTTTTCAGGGCTGGCTTTAGGAGGAGCAAAAGTTATCCTGACAGAGGCCCTAAAGTATGGATTTTGTTTTTAAAATAAATGCACTTGGTCTCTCCCCTGGTGGCGCAGCGGGTTGAGCACAGCGTTATGAGGCTGTCTGCGGCCCCTACAGCACCAGTTCAATCCCATCCCACCTGCGAGGGTCCCACATGGCACGATAGACCTCGCCTGCTGCTGCCCTCAGCAGTGTATTTCAGTCTGCCTGTTCTGTTCCCGGCTCTGTCTCTGTCGAATCCTCTCACCCTCCCGCGCATCTGGCCTCCACCCCAGTTCTTGTATGCATAAATAAATAATCTTAAAAAAAAATAGTCATTTAAAAAAAAAATAAGTGCACTCAATAAACTTTTCTCTCTTATAGAAAATGTATAAAGTTCATTTCTGCAAACTTTACAAGGGCATCTCTAACCAAGGATTACGGAGATACTATCTTTATCTTTATTTCAATTATTCTGTCAATTATTCAAATGTCAATTAGTCTCTGCACAAACCTCTGTGCACCAGTTTCCTCCACTAACTGCAGAAGAAACAACTTCAAAGATTTAGGAAACAAATAACAGGAAGTCATCTTTATGGAGGGAAAAAAAGCTCATGTATTTCTGAGTACTACATAAAAACTCTTCACCTAACAGGTTCTACTGTTCATCTATTTTCTGAAATTGAAATGAACCCCTAAGCACCCCAAATTAAAAAAATATTTGCCTCTATGTGATGGTTATGCACTTACCCTGCAATTTTCCATAGGCAACAAGAGACCCACTAAATGTGACACCACCGATGTAAGTTCCGAGGTAGGCCACGATCTTGGTGAGGTTTGCTGTTGCATCCATGGCAAAATGTGGATACTCGACAATGTACTCCGCGATGCAAGTGAGTACAGCTGCCAAGCCCACTAAACTGTGAAAAGCAGCAACTAACTGAGGTAAGTCTGTAATTTGGATGCGTTTGGCAATTGTTAAGCCTGTTGGCAAAGGAAGGCCAAAAGAGAAATTAAAACTTGACAGACCTTTGAGACATAACCGCAAGAAAGATCATACTTAAAGGTTCCATCACTGTGACCAGTAATTATTTATCTGCTTCTCACTGTGGTAAATATTCTCTACATGGGCTGTACAGAAAATAAAGACACCGGCTGTGTGTGTGTGTACACATACTTTTTTTTCCAATCCCCCATTCTATTATCAGCTAACTGGACAAAATCAGAAAAGCAAACAAATCACAGAGTATTTTTACAGCACAATAATCTTTACACTCAATTGATAGACTTAGTATTTTTAAATGTTTGTATTTGAATGACAATTATACCAACTGTGATGAATTTTCTCCAAAACAATATTTACTGAAGCAATTTCCATTAAGGTAATTTAATTACTCCATTAATTCCTATTAATGACATAATGCCTTAAACAGAAAATATATATATATTCAGAAACTCAAGTGCTATTAAAAGTTCTTACTACTAATAATTATTCTTAAATGTCCGAGCATAACTGCCTTCATGGGTAAAGGGGACAAGGGTTCACATGAAGGCAAAACCCAAGCAGAGCTTACCAATGGTACCGCCCAAAGCCATTGCTCCAGACATCTGAGCTAACAGTTCTGGCCCTGGTGAGAGGCCTCCAAGGGTGGCCGCCAGGCCTCCAGACACCCCAATCATGCCCAATGCATTGCCAAGACGAGCTGTTCCCTGGGTGGAAAGGCCGGCCAAGGCACCAACACAGCACAGACCTGAGCCCAGGTACACGATCTATTCCAAAGAAAGGGAAGAAAGATTTAAAAAAATCTTGTCAAGACTGCTCTTTAGGATACATGATTCTCTTAGGACAATTTTAATTGCAGACAGTAGAGCACTAATGTGATCTCTTCTGATATTTCAATGTATTTTCCTATCTACTAGGTATATTAACATCTTAAATACTTTAAATTCTACTTGTAATTACACCATTTATGTAAATTGGTTTCTTCTGGACTTGATAGCATATATAAAGGCATATAAAGTACCTAATATAAATGTAATTATAGGATCTGGACCTAACTAAATGCTATGAAAGAGGAAATCCCTGATGTTTTAAATGCCAGGGATTATGCCTTCTACTTCACTTATGTTGTAACTCAGTCTTATGAGAGTCACAGGAGGAAAGAATCATCATCTCTCTTAACAAAAAAAAATCCAAAGCTTAAAGAGGTTACATGATTTTTCCAAAGTTGAATGATCAGTAAATAGAAAATCTGGGATTCAGGCATTAGTTCCTTTGACTCACCACACCAACTCTTCTCAAAAAGATTTTGTTCTTTCAACAAATACTGCATGTTGGAAACAGTAAAAACAAAGAAAGACATGATTTTTTTTTTTTTTTTTTTTTTTTTTTTTTTTTTTGCTGTCAAAGAATTGGCAACCTAGCCACAGTAATTAAAAAGAAATATGGAAATACTGAGTTCAGAACAGAGTTGAGCTCTATTATCATTATATTTAGACCCGGAGCTTTCAAGGTCCCATTTGATTATATCTGTTTTTCTACACAGCATTCATTATTTTTTTTCTGATTTATTTTATTTATTATGTACACAAGAACTGGAGTGCAAGCCAGAGGTGCGGGGAGGTGAGAAGATTCACTAGAGACAGAGTGGGGAACAGAGCAGTTGGATCTACTGAAATACACTGCTGAGGGGAGCAGCTGGCGAGTCAGGAGAGGTCTGCTGCACCATGTGGGCTGCTCCCTGGCAGCCTAGAGAATCAAACTCGTGCTGCAGAGGCTGTGGACAGCTTCATAGGTTGTGTCTTAACTCATTGAGCCACCAGGGAGGCCCTACACAGCATTCATTTTTAAACTATATTTTTTAAATTAATTGGCATAATATCTCTTGTCCATAAGAGATGGTGCTCCATATTTGTAGAAGAAAGTAGGAACATGACTAACAGCATTTAATTTTAAAAGTTTCTAATTTTTACTGATTATTCCATTGTATACCTACAACAATCTAGCCAGATACATAAAGAGGACACTAATACCTTATCTATACAGGTAAACCCACATTTGTCCATTCAGTTAGCAGGTAAATCTGTCTCTAGAATCCAGGGTTCTTGACCCGTAGGGGATGGGAATTTGATTTCATCTACTTGATCAAGATGTTTCTAGAGTTACTGTTGTATTGGCCTGATCGAGTTTGATTCTGATAATAATGTTAATCCCAACTGGAAAAAAAACACAGTGGCAAAAATGTAAATATTCAAAGGAGCCTCTTACTTGTTCAATGTTATAACCACTGTAGAGGGCAGCTAAATATCCCCCAATGAAGGTACCAGCAGGGAGTAGATACAGGTAATTGTATTCTGGGGGATCAGTGGGGCGTTTGAACATGTCCAGCATTCTCTGTGTCACCAGAAAGCCACCTTATCAAAGCAAATAGAAAACAGAAAGGGGTTATCTCATGGAGCAACATTATTTTTTAAAGTATTGTATTTTTTTTCTATTTTAAGCACATCTTTATAATCTAGGGATAAAAATAATTTTAAGAAACATTTTAAGAACCCCCCAAATTAAAAGTTATTCTATTATTCAAGCCAGCTCCACTAAACGGGGATGGGGGGGTAGGGGGAGGGAATTACGTATATTCAGAAAGAAAACTTGCTATCAGAAACCAGACCCAACTATTTCTGCATGACTAAAAGTAAACAGGCATTCAAATATCTTGGGAATGCAACAGATCAAAAGCCAGAATTTTTTTTCTAGTAAATTATTCTGTTTGTTAAGCCCTATAAAAAATGATATAAGAAAATAAATACCTTATCAACAGACACCAGGTTTCTTGGACAAACTAGAGATTTTTTGGCCATAAAATAGCATCAAATGAGTTTCACAAACAAATGATATGCTAGGCTTTCAGTTTTCAAGGACAAACACAGACTAGGATCAGGCAAAAAGCTAAAATTTTATCTCAAATTATACTCATTTAGAGATGTTATGGTGCTAGCTCTAAGTCACTTACTTCAAAACTACACATTCAATAACTTTCCAGTTAACTTGCAGCAAGACATCATTTTGTCTGTTTTAGGGCACTGGAGGGGGTAGAGGAAATTCTGCATCAAAAGGGTTTCTAAAAATTACAGATTGGGAAAAATAACTAATAACTTCACAGAATATTTATAGCTGAGTGAAACATTTTTTAAAGACAAAATTAAATTCTTGCTCAAGATATCTATTTTTTGAAGCTTGACCACTACCTCACACCATACACAAAAATCAACTCAAAATGGATTAAAGAACTAGACATAAGACCTGAAACCATAAAATATATAGAAGGAAATATAGGCGAAACACTACGTGATTTGCACATCAAAGACATCTTTACAGACACATCACCCAAAGCAGTGATAGTGAAGGCAAAGATAAACAGCTGGGACTACATCAAATTAAAGAGCTTCTGCACAGCAAAAGAGACAATAACAAAAATAAAGAGAAACCCTACCAACTGGGAGAACATTTTTGCACACAACACTAATGATAAAGGACTGATCACAAAAATCTGCAAAGAGCTGATGAGACTCAACAACAACAAAGAAAATAATCCAGTCAAAAAATGGGCAGAAGAGCTAAAAAGAAACTTCTCTGAAGAGGAAATGCAAATGGCCAACAGGCATATGAAAAAATGTTCAACATCACTTGTAATCAGGGAAATGCAAATCAAAACTACCATGAGATACCATCTCACACCAGTGAGAATGGCACATATTAAAAAAACTAGCAACAACAAATGTTGGCGAGGGTGTGGAGAAAAAGGAACTCTTCTGCACTGTTGGTGGGAGTGCAAACTGGTCCAACCACTATGGAGAGCTGTGTGGAGATTTCTGGACCTACTAAACATAGAGCTTCCACAGGATCCAGCAATTCCACTCCTAGGGATTTACCCAAAGGACACAGAAACATCAATTCCAAAGAGCACCTGCACCCCTATGTTTATAGCAGCACTGTTTACAATAGCTAAGCTATGGAAACAGCCCAAATGCCCAAAAATAGATGACTGGATCAAGAAGATGTGGTACATATACACCATGGAATATTACTCAGCATTCAAAAAAGATAAACACATGCAATTTGCAGCAACATGGATGGCGCTGGAAGGGATCATGCTCAGCGAAATAAGCCAAAAAGAAAAAGAAAAATACCGGATGGTCTCACTCATAGCAGGAATCTAGAAAACTTAAATAAGGGACCAGGAAAATGAATAACTATAAGAAAGTGAAAATCAAAATCAACAAAAAACTATGAAACAGAGACACTTTTGAGGGGGTGGGGGGCGGGAGGGGAGGGATTGGGATCAGAATGGGGGGGTTGAAATTGTATGGGGAATATAAAAATAAAATTTATTATAAAAAAAAAGTCAAAAAAAAAAGAAAAAAAGAAAAAGAAAAAAAAAGATATCTATTTTTATCGATTTATATTTGTTTCTCATGGAAATTTGTTGTATTTATTTCTCACTGGAAATAGCTGTCTGGCTTCTTTCACCATCACGTACCTGCAATGTTGACTGAGGATATGAAAGTAGCAAGAGCAGCAAGGCCCTGAGCAGTTGTGGAGGGATACAAATGTCCTCCCATCAGCGCCAGCCCACCAACCGCAGTCAAGCCTAGGAAGGAAGCATCAACAGAGTGATTAGCTATAGAAATGACACCGAATCAGATGTCAAAGCTGAAGAGCCTCATATGCACAGAGCCTCATCCTCATAAAGGAGGATGTTCTCACATGCCATTCCCATGGAAGTGTGATCGTGGCAGTGTTAACAAAACTTTTTTCTTTTTTTTTAAGATTTTTTTATGCATACAATAACTGGGGTACAGGCCAGAGGTGCGGGGTGTGAGAGGATCCACCAGAGACAGAGTGGGGAGCAGAACAGGCAGATCAACTGAAATATACTGCTGAGAGGAGCAGCAGGCGAGACAGGAGAGGTCTGCTGCACCATGTGGGTAGCTCCCTGGCCAGGGATCGAACTCGTGCTGCAGTGGTTGCAGATAGCTGCATAGGTTGCTTCCTAACCCCTTGTGCCACCAGGGAGACCCAACAAAACTTTTTTCTTCTGAAAAAGAATGTGACCTCCTTTAACTTTCTAGTTCTGTTCTCCTGGTAGACATAAATTAATAATGCTAGCAAACAATATAGTTGATGGTAAAAAGGGACCCCTGGTAGATAAATCGCATCTCAGCTAGAAAAAACTATTCAGGAACTATAACATGATGGTGAAGCCACAGCTTTAGGCTTCCTGAGTACAGTGGCTCTCAGAATTGAGTGTTTCCTGTAGTTTTCCTGCTACAGCAATGGCCACGCTAAAAGAGAGGCCCACTGGGACCATGAGGCTTCCAAGCCAGGGTAGCCCTTCCATCTGCCCAATGTGGGCCTCACCCTTCAGATTTGAGTCATCACTGAGGACAAAAAAGAACACGTCCTGGACAGCCATGTGGACCACTAACTGGGCCACTCCAAAGGCTCACATGGAAGAGAAATGTCTGACGCTGCCCCGCTAGCCAGCTGTTTTCTGTTCCATAAGCTTCAAGGAAACCTGATGCCACATGGCCTACTGTATACTTGCTAGGAATGTTAGTTAAATCTAAAGAGAAGCCCTAAAGGATGTTGCAAATAGGATTCTGTGAAACACTAGTTTCCAAATGTTATCAGAGGAATCCTTTTTTTTTTTTTTTTTTTTTTTATAGAGGCATGTTTTATTTATTTATTTATTTATTTGTTTGTTTGTTTTGTTTATGCATGCACTGGGTACAGTCAGAAGCGCGGGAGGGTGAGAGAATTCACCAGAGCCAGAGCAGGGAGCAGAGCAGGCAGAAGGACCGAAGTACACTGCTGAGGGGAGCAGCGGGCGGCAGGAGAGGTCTGCGCGCCATGTGGGACCCTCCTCTGGTGGCCGGGGAGCAGCCGGGGATCGAACCGGCACCGCAGAGGCTGTGGGCAGCTTCGCAACCCAGCGCTCAACCGCTGCGCCACCGGGGAGGCCCTCAGAGGAATCCTTTTTAAAGAAGTGATCAATGTTAACAAATCATATTGCATTTTGTATTTCTTTTTTTTTTTTTTTTTTTTTTTTTGTGGGACCCTCGCTGGTGGCCGGGGATCGAACTGGCGCTGCAGAGGCTGCGGGCAGCCTTG
This sequence comes from Talpa occidentalis, assembly GCF_014898055.3. Lineage (NCBI taxonomy): Eukaryota > Metazoa > Chordata > Mammalia > Eulipotyphla > Talpidae > Talpa > Talpa occidentalis. The sequence goes on from NW_023604972.1 coordinate 117,203,406, forward strand.
CAACCCAGCGCTCAACCACTGTGCCACCAGGGGAGGCCCTGCATTTTGTATTCTTCTCTGAAAGGTCTCTCAAAGATCATTGTCACTAGGACTCTATTTTATTTCATTCCATTCTCTCCATGACCACCCTCTCCTACCAGCACCAAAGGCCCAGGGAGTGATGTATTTGAAGGAAAAATCAGTTAACACTCAGCACTCGGCCTACTGTCTACCACACCCGGGAAGCGGGAAACTGAACTATAGAACCCAAAATCCCAGGAAATTGTGCAAATTACTCAGATATAAAAGGGGGACATTTGGGGTGGTTTTTATAAAGTTTCAAATGAATGAGACAGCTGTTCACTCAAGTGTGAGTAAATCAAATAGAAACATAAAGTTATGTCTGTTTTTATGTTTTGAAAGTTACAAATAAAACTATTTAATATGTGGAAACAAAATAAACTAAAAGGCAATCACAACTGAAAGAATTAACAGTGACAATGAATTGCTTGAAATGGGAGCAGCCAAAGGCCCAACAGACTTCTCAGTCTCTTGCTTCCAGGGCACCCCCTACCCCCTCCAAAAGCCTGATTCCCCACAATCATGACCTCAAATGCCAACCGATACACTTTGAAAACACACACCTTATAAGCCTCGTCGAAAGCATTCCTAGATTTGAATAAACTTATGAAAACCTACAGTGAGGGAAAACAAGACAGAAACAAACCTGAGATTGCATTAGTCACGGACATCAGTGGTGAGTGGAGAGCGGGGGTCACACCCCAAACGGTGTGGTACCCCACAATGCCGGCCAGGCCAAAAGTGGTCACCATCTGAGAAAAGGCTAAATTAGGAGCCACGATGCCCAAACCCAGCATCCCAGAGAGACCTAGAGAAAGAGGAGAAAGTGTGAGCTGACATCTGATTAGCTCAGGAAGATTAAAAGCACACACGCAAGCATCTGGAATTATCAATGCTTTTAAATTCCACACTCTTGCCAATAACAATCAGATTTTTTATAATATTTCATAAATTAGTGGGGGTGCACACACAGAGGGATTATGAACAACTCTACTTTCTGACCAACACTCCCAAAATAAAATAAATTGTAAAGATGTAGTAAAACACTCAAGTCACCTTAATAACAAATCGCACATTTTCCTCTGAGTAGTTTGTCCTCCTCCCTGTTTTAATTTTTATAGACAATGCCACATGTGTTTGTACAAGTGTTTTTATTCCAGAATTACAGGCCTAAAGGGATCTACCAAAGCACTTTCTACTTGGGCAAGACACAACTTTTATAAGACAGGACTTTTGTGAGGCCAATTTCATGTCACTCTCAGATTTGGCTGTGGAAGAGGGATTTTAAAAGAGTAGGAAGGATTTCATTCACTCCAGCACCTCCCCAAAACATATGGCTTCCACCCACCCGGGACAGAGGTTTTGCAATTGCTCCCGAAACTGGACTGGACTGCTGGCGAGAGCAGTCATCTCCAGCCTAAACACCAAGTCAGCAAACAGGGTTTTACAAAGCAAAGGAGAAAAAAATACAAATTAAATTAAGAATGTGAAGAATACAAACAGTCAGTTCTGAACATACATCTTTAATTATCGCCTTTCCTAATAGCAAACATGTGGATGGCTGTTCTGCAATACAAGGGTTACCTAGTGGTCAGTCAAAACAGAGTGATAGTAGATGAAAAGGAAGCTGAAATTTAGCTTTTCTGAATAAGGTACTTTGTTCCTTGATATGTACCATTTCTTTATATAAATGGCACCATTAGAACATCTAGTAATTGACATTAATTTTACTTGAAATCATTCAATAAGATTGTAATCTTAATTTGTATTTTCCCACCCGCATAAATGATATCTGGATACCAATGCATGGCCTGTTAACCATCTGGGGGGAGAGATAGAATATTGTTTTGCATTCCAGTTTAACATTAGAGAAGCTATACAGGATTTTAGTTAAAAATACGTTTTCTTAAGCGAGACTGTCTGGTTCAAATCCTGGGTCTGCTGCTTGTTTGCTGTGTGATCTTAGGCAAATTACTTAACCTCTCTGTCTACAGTGTCCTCATCTGTAATATTACTGACCCACTTTCTCCTCATCTGGAAAAGGAAAATAATATTATACCCACCTCATTGGGTTTTTACAAAGAATAAATGAGTTAAGACATGTAAAGTGTTTAGCACAATGCCAAGCACTCACTAAACACTGGTTATTATCATGATTACATTAATAAAGAAGCACCAGATTATCATAAGCGCCATCCCACTGTGTTGAGCACCCAAGACAGAAACCATACATCTGAAGGTTTTCTTATTAACTGTTCAATAAGATAATGTCTTTTCTATATTACACTTAATGTCAAAAGTGTTATCTCTATACTCTGCGTAACAGAGGAAAAAAGCGAATCACATTCTTTGAAGAATGTCATTGTAATAGACTTCTAACACATACGAGAAAAACATTGGTTTTCAACATAAAGGAGAAAGTTCAAAATTTGAGAAAATATATACATACATATCAAAAAAAATATACGTAATGAGACAGATAGGTAGACAGATGATAGTTGACAGACAAATAGTGATTCTTTCATTCACTGAAACATGCCATTTTCATAACTATTAAAATGCGATAAACTTTGACTTAACAAATATGAGAAACCTAGAAAAATGAATCATAGATGCCTTGTTATATTTCCTCATAATCGCAATGAGAAAGGGAAATTTACAAATCTACTTTACTGATAATAAACTCGAACTACAATACAATAACCTGGTTCATTTTTGTTTTTCAACAAGTGCAAACAGGGACACTGCCCCATCTATTCACAATGTTGTTCTCAACTGGAGGATTTTTCAGTCTTTTTGCTGAGACTTGCTCTTTATTCAAGGAGAGTTACATATTTAGCTTTAAAACATCTGGACTCACAAGGGAATTTGAAGAATGCAGAGACTACAAAAATTCTGTGTGCCTAGTGCTGGCCCTTAATTCTGTATAGTTTGCCTTTGTTTTTGTTTTTGTTTTGGTCCTAAGCACATCTAAACATTTTTAGTTCATTCTATGACAGCAAAAGCAATTGAAAATCAAATATTCATATTTTAGACTAATACGTCAGAGCCAGAATGTATATTTATCATTATTTTGCAGTAATTCTTTAGTTTTTCATGAATATGCATTAAAAAAACAAAGAACTTATACTAAATTGAAGAGAAAGATAAAATTTTTGAAATTGAGTTTTTAACTAAGGAATAACTGAAAATATCAGACAAACTTTCAAAGGCTATACCTGTAGCATAGTGTTGATTCTTCAGCACAAACATTTGGTTACCTAGTCTCTTATCCAACATGCAGATTATCACAACTGATATTTTATAAACCACAAAAAAATTAATAGATATTATTTATATGGACTTCAAATCAATATACTTTGATGTACATCACTGCTCAAAATATTTGATGTACCAAAAATATAACGAATTTATTTAAAATACTTCTCATAAAAAGAAAAATATTAACTGTCTGTATATTATTTCACACATATTCATTCCAGAGGGTGGCCCAGTGCCTGTACCTCCTGGGGCAGGCGATCAGAGCAGTCCCAACTCCACAGAGGTAGGACAAGTGACTTGTTTATGAAAAATCACAGGCCCCATTCTAGCAGGCCCCATTCCAAATGGAATCCAAAGAAGACCAACATTTCATTAGTAATTTTGACAATCAATACATTATTTACAGAATTCAAATTATCAGGACTACATCCTTATTAATGGCATCCCCACCTGCTGTATAAGCAGAAGCTGCTGTCAACGTTTTCCTGAAGGGTGTCACTGTTGCTGCCTTTTCAGCTTCCACCTCAGCAACTGTCTTTGGTTTTTCTGGGGCACTTTGAGGAATATTTTTTGGTGTGGGAGCAGGGAAAATCACTTCACCATCCTAGCAGAAATCAGAAAAATAGCATTTAAAATAACATATTCGGGCATCCCCGTTGCACAGGCGATTGAGCGCAACACTGTGAAGCTGTCCGCAGCCTTTGCAGCGTGGTTCAATTCCTGGCCAGCCAGGGAAAAACCCACATGGTGCAGCAGACCTTTCCAGCCTCTCCAGCAGCTCCCCTCAGCAGTGTCTTCGGTCTGTCTGCCTGTTCTGCTCCCCGCTCTGTCTCTGGTGAATTCTCTCACCCTCCCACACCTCTGACCTGTACCCCAGTTCTTGTATGAGTAAATAAAATCTTTAAAAAAATAAATAAATAAAAATAAAAATAAATAACATTCCATATTAAAAACACAGAAGATGGCTATAGTGGTGGGAAAATGTTCCGCTGGAAGGGATCATGCTCAGTGAAATAAGCCAAAAAGAAAAAGAAAAATACCGGATGGTCTCACTCATAGCAGGAATCTAGAAAACTTAAATAAGGGACCAGGAAAATGAATAACTATAAAAAAGTGAAAATCAAAATCAACAAAAAACTATGAACCAGAGACACTTTTTGGGGGGTGGGGGGCGGGAGGGGAGGGATTGGGGTCAGAATGGGGGGATTGCAATTGTATGGGGAATATAAAAATAAAATTTATTAATTAAAAAAAAATAAAGCAACTTTATATGAGACATAAATTCATACAATTCATAACATCATTTTATATACATATGACATGAGTATGTAAAAATGTGTTATACATGGGCCACCCCTGGTAGCACAGCGGTTGAGCGCTGGGCTGCAAGGCTGCCCGCAGCCTCTGCAGCGCCAGTATAATGCCCCGCCACCAGCAAGGGTCCCACAAAAAAAAAAAAAAAAAAAAAAAAAAGTGTTATACAGAATACATGGATAAATAATGTATATAGAACATATATGGAAAAACAAAACATTAAAAGCAGATAGGTGAGAGCAAAAGCAAACATCTAATTTTACTTTATTCAATTCTGGAGTTTTGTTGTTGTTTCTGTTTCTCAAAAGTGACACATATTTTGGGTGAATCATATGCATGTAAGTCTCTGCCATATCCTTCTTTAAATTGTTCTGCATTTTTAAACAATTTTATTAGCATGAACCCAATACATCAATACTTTACTAGAATATATCTCGATTCCAAAATAGAATTTTCCCATAACCAGAAATACTAAAATACATTTGCACTGGCCACACAAAAAGCAACAGTTCTCCTCACTTACCTTCATGACCACAGTTCCCCTAATGACATGACCCATTGTACCAAAGTCAAAGTCATCTTTCACTTCAAAATAAAAATTATCTTTGTCGGGGCTGATGGCCTTCAGGAGTTTAGTGATGTTGTTAGAATATAGGGTGCTGGCCTGCGTGGCCATTCGGCTGGGAAGGTCGGTATAGCCGATGTGAGTAATTCCCTAAATAAACAAAAATATAGTCAAAAAGGGGCATTACCACATGCTCACATTCTTCTTAGGACAATTCTCATTCATAGTCTGAGCTAAGTTTTGAAATTACCGATCTTTAAAAATATGTAAATAGACTCACAAACAAGTACACACTGCAAAAGGAGATTTAAATGTGTCTATTTTTAATTTTAAAAATTTCAGGCTTCAACTTCCCTATAGACTGAAAGGAATAAGGACCTCTCACAAACCGCTAAAAATATGGGAACTGGTACACAGCAAGAAGCATTTTGCTGTACCTTATGCACATGAAGTTCTCCTGGCTTAGTGGTTTCAAAGTTTCCGCCAGCCTCAGCAGCTAAATCCACAACAACTGAACCTTCCTTCATTGACTCAATCATTTCTTTACTAAATAAAACTGGAGCCTTTTTACCTAATAAAATCAAAGAAAACAGTACAAATTACAATTTTTCAAAACTCAATATTCAAGTTATTACAGTAGTCTCTGGACATTCAGGAATTGAACATCTATAATTTCAACTCTTTCAAGAAACCCCTAAAGTCTGTAATACAGGTAAGACTGGTCATTCTCCCAAGAAATATGAACAGGAGCAGCAAGCCAGTACACAGGAGAATTAGCCAGAAAGCAAACCTTGCAATATGCTCAACACTGAAATCTCTTCCCACCTGGTTTCTACCCAGCATTATTCATGAAGTGATAAACATTTGACATTTTTTAATGTATAATAATAAGCCACTAGGCCTCCCTGGTGGCGCAGGAGGTTAAGCACCACACTATGAAGCAATCCAAGCCTATGCAGCACGAGTTCAATCCCCAGCCGGCCAGAGAGAAACCCAAATGGCAAAGCAGACCTCTCCTGTCTCACCCGCTGCTCCCCTCAGCAGTGTATTTCAGTCATTCTGCCTGTTCTGTTCCCCGCTCTGTCTCTGGTGAATCCTCTCACCCCCCTATATCTCTGGCCTGTACCCCAGCTCTTGTATGCATAAATAAATAAATCTTTAAAAAATAAGAAGAAAAAGAAGACAATAATGAAAATATGTATACCAGTATAGAACAATTCATAATGGTAACAGTAATTTGTGAATTACAAAATAAATGTTTCTAAATATCTCAACAGAAGTCACCAGATTCTGCGTCTATTAAGTCAGCCCTATTGTTGGTACTGGGAATCTACTGATTGATAAACAGAAAACATCCAATTCTCCTGGTGAACAGGAGACTCATTCACTAGTTTATACACATTTCAGACTCATTCACTAGTTTATACACAGGAGATAATGTCCTAAACATTAGGATTTTTCAAGCTAACATACATCAATATGTTCCATGAGAACTGTGCTGCCAGTGTATAATCATGATCGGGTCTCAGAAACATTGTAAATGTGTAAGTCAAAAGAAAAAGGAAATAAACTTGTGAAAAATAAACTTGTAAGGAAAGCAGAGAGTTAATGGTCTAATCATCGTTCATTACCTCTTCTTTGGAAAGTTTTCAACTCTTGTGTTTATTGAGTTTCAGTAAAAACTGTCAAATTTATAAATGGAAATCAATTTAAAATAAAATTTGCATTATAATAATCTGTGTTTCAATCTACTTGATTAGAATACGTATGATTCAAAAAAGAAGAAAAACTTTTTTGTAGCATATGTGAAAAGAAGTTGTAAAGTCTAAGTGGGTGTTTATACAGTACACCCTTCTTTCTCCACGCAAACTTTATACTTCCAAGATAAATTCCCAATGTTAAGCCTTCCCTTACTGAAGCCCTCCTCCCTGGGCCTCCCTCTCATTACTGAACCTGGCAGCCACCATGGTGTGTTAGATGATCTCTGGTTCTCTTTTCTAAGTCACAATGAGAGAGCAAAAATGAGGAGATATTTTTCCTAAAGACAACATCCTGAAGTCCTGGTAGTTTCTCCACTTCTCAAAATTCTCTGGACATATTCCTTTGCTCTACCCTGCCCACTGCAATCAAACAAAGGCATCTTGAACATTTAACTAAATTTTACTCAAGCATGAGAATTTGGGGATACACACCACTTACATCTGAAGATTTTGTCCAAAATACAGGTCACACTGCTCAACTCTGCAGTAATTTAAAGCAAAGGCTCGTAAGGTTGAAGCCACATACAGAGGCAAACTTAAAGTGCTAACCTGTACCTTCCAGGTAGTTAATCTCATCATCCATCCCCTTCTCAAGATCAGAGCCTCTTTCTTATTAAACAGTCTCCTGTTTGTTCAAGCTGTTCTTCCCGCTTTACCTGTACCCTCCAGTCTCAGGGTAATAGGTCTTAAACTACTCTTTTGGCTATTTTCAATTTAGATCCAAGTCCACTTCCCTCTGCCTTCTAATTGCACCAACTTTACCACCATCAATTTTGCATATTTGATTTGGCATCTAATTTCTCCTTCCCTAGAAATTCTAGATTTCTCCTTTCTTCTGAGGCATCTATAGCTAAGGATCAGTCCTGGACTGTAACAGTGCCTACTTTTCAAGACATCAAGTGGCCAAAATCATTTAGGCTTCTTAGAAAAAATTTGATATACAAACTATCTGTCTTCTTTGATTTTACTCATCCAGCCTACACAAAACAATTATGCAGCGGCTGACACAAACTTATCAATAAATAAGATGTACACAGTGCACTCATGAGGATAACAGGTGTTCTATACATATTATTATCTTAAATTCAATTACTTTCAGAAAGATAGCATATTCTTTCAGATTATTTAATGTATAGCCAAATGACTGAGGGGTATGGAAAAAAATCACAGAGGAATATTTTAAAGAAATGAAATTCTTATAAGTAAAGAACACAACAAAATTGCGGCTTCCTTGGTGGAGCAAGGGGTTAAGTTTCAGCACTATGAAGCTATCCGCAGCCACTGCAGCATGAGTTCAATCCCTGGCCAAGGAGTTACCCACATGGTGCTACAGACCTCTCCTGTCTCCCCTGCTACTCCCCTCAGCAGTATAGTTCAGTGAATCCTCCTGTTCTGCTCCCCAGTCGGTCTCTAGTGAATCCTCTCATGCCACCCCCACCTGTATAGCCCAGTTCTTGTATACATAAATAAATAAATCTTTCAAAAAACCCAAAATTGTATGCATAGGATGTGCTTATTCTGTAAATATATATACACATTCAAATGAATGATTTTAGATATGTTTACATAAAATATTATATATATTATATGGCCTATGATACCAATATATTTTTGAGTCGCGAGATCAAGAATAATTTGTTTTTTTCTTTGTGCCTTTTCTTATCTCCCAAATATTCTATAAGAGCTTGTTTTAATTTTGTAATTTAAAAAACTTAATAAGGGCAACAGGGAATACAATGATGAATATAACAGTGCAGCTGCCTCCAAGCACTCACATGTGGCTCAATTTTTTTTACTTCTGAAAAGTGCAGAAAAGAAAATTGGAAACAGAAGGGCAAAAAAGAAAGCCAAAAGAGGAGCAGAATAGTACATAAAAGTTCCAAATGAACAAATCCTCAAAAGAATAGGTCAAGAGAGAGAAAGGCTGAGAAGGCAATTTCAAAATCCCCTCTCACCCTGATGGCCTACTATGATAAAAAATGTAATGTATGATAAATATGGTATCACAAAATAGAAGGAACAAATAAGATGACAAGGTATTCAGAGGGAAAAATCTAACCAAAACTAATATTACACTTCAAATTAAACTTGAACTCTACAGATCAGAATTTATTGTAAAAGAGAATCAACCCATGAAGAAAATAAGAAAACTTTAGTGACTATCTCTTTAGTCTTTGCATTACAAAGCAGTTTCTAAACTTAAAGCAATAGGGAAAATTACAAAGAAAAACATAAATAGATTTCTATGAAAATGTATATATTATAATGTATACATTATACTTTATGTATCTAAAAAACAAATATGAAAAATTCTAATGGAAATTTAAATAAAAGCAAAACACTAACATCCTATTACATAAATGAACTATAAAAATAAATGGTCAATTCAAAGACAATGGTAAAGCCAAATTTAAAATATAGTTCACCATAAGAAAAAGATATGAATAAAAAAATGAAAGTCATTTTTATTGTATTCCCAAAGTGAAAAAGTCAAAAAATCATAATAATAATGTTGAAATCATACAATTATCTACTGGCAAGATTATGAACTGTCCACTCTTTAGAAAAGCATAGTTTATTAAGCATTTGGTCAAAATTTTTATATTTGTCCATCCAGTAATTCTAAGAGTTGATTAATCCTGGGGAAATAATTGAAAATACATAAACGGAATTATGAAGAAGAAAGTATTAGAACATTATTCTCAATTATTTCAATGGAAATAAACACAAAAGCCCTTTTTTCAGGCAATAGTTAAATAAAATACAATGTATTCAAATAAGAACATTCTGAAAAACCATTGAAATATATTCACAAAAAGTTCTTAATGACTCATCACACTATATTAACAGGGAAAATTTATGATACAGTATCTTACTGTGCCCATTTAATATGATATCTTGATCTCAACATGATAAAAATGACAGAAAAAAAAGGCTAAAAGGAAAGAGTAAACTGTTAATAGCATCTTTCACTAAGTAGAGAGATCACAGGTGATCTTTATTGTCTATTTTATATTTTACTGCAAGTCCAACAAAAATCACATAGTATGTTTGTTTTAAAAGAAAAAGCACTCATGCATAATAACCAGTTTCTGAATTAAGTTGAGGATATGGATTTCTAAGTAATTAGAACTACTTACAAACTGCATTAAACCAACCCATTTACTTACCAATTGAAAAGGCATCACTTAAACATGTGCCCATCCTGCCAGAGCAAATGAAGCTACATAGTGAGGACAGTCTTTCAAAGAGATACCGAGACACAACTAAGGATGGAGAACAAGCAGGAACATGTGCGGAGATTCTTTACAATACATAAGAGAGAAGGTTATGTCCAAAGTTTAATGTAAACCCTCCAAATATGAAAAGAAGCCTCATTATACCCAGAGAAAGCCTGGTAAAGATGCTAGATACAAGGATTAAAGGTCAAATGAGCATATCAGGTATTTCAAGACATAACCACAGAAGGCTGAAGAGTTAGTAAAAAAAGACAGAAAAGGCCTATTTTTTTTACAAGTACAATTAGGCTTTGATCTTTGCTCAATTCTGTTAGTTTTATCATTTATCTTCAAAAGATGGCAACATACAAAAAGTTATGACTATTACATTTCCTCAAACAACACTAAAAAAAAAAGTCACTATGTTAGAAAAAAAAATCAACAAGAAAGGAAAAAAAAAGTATTTCCTGGCAAGATAGAAACTGTGTGTGAAAGATTTGGCTTGCTATCCAATTTCATGAAATATTTCTTGGTTCCTTCTGGTTCATGGACATTAAGTTCCCTAGTAAGATTACTCAGTTCCTTCCCACTTGGGAGTTTATTTCTAGACTTTTGCCAAAATCATGGTAGGACATCATGCACTCAGAGTCATCATTCAAATATTGATTCATTTATTAACTCAACTAATACTTATTTAGTATCTGCCATGAGAAGGAAAAATTTATTTATAGCACTGTGTCAAACAGTTTAGAAGTCTGCATTCAAAGGTTAATGAATAACTGAGATATTTTATATCATTCATACATTATTTTAATTAAAGAGTTTCCCAGTTGGTTGGCTGTTATTTAGGGTGAATAGGGGGTGCCACAGATTAATGTGAGGTATCCTGGAATCTCTATATGCACCAAGAATTGAATATTGACTGAATAAAACCCTCATCCATGAGCACTGTTTCTAGATGCCTGTCCCTAAGGTTGTGACGGATACAAATTCATTCTTAAATAAAACTGAATTCACACTGTCTTTTCATGGACTGTAATTTTTCATTAAATAAATACTAAGATACAGTGTTAAAAGCATTAAATTGAGGAACTTCTGAAAAATTTACTCATTTCTAAAAATAGCTTTAAAAACTTTGTGCTATGTCACAAAAGAATAAATATAGACGTCCCCACCAGATCAAGAACCCCCATGTAAATGCCTGAAACTGTGAATAATACCATACCCTATACTACATGCTGTTTTTTTCCCCTACACATACGTACCTATGATAAAGTTTAACTTACAAATTAGGTACAGTAAGGGATTAATAACACTAATAAAAAAGAACAATTATAACAATAGACTGTAATAAAAGTTACGGAAATGTGGTCTTCTCTCTCTCTCTCACTCTTGCTTTCTCTCTGTCTCTCAATGTCTTATTGTAGCTAATATTTTCAGACCTCAATTGACCGCAAGTCACTGAAACCAAGGAAAGGGAAACCATAGACAAAGGGCACTGCTGTATATCACTGGCCTCTCTGCAACACTAAATTCATAAAGTCATTTAGCTTAAACTAAAAACCAAAGGCTAAAGATTTGCCAGAAGGTTTTGCAATATATTATACCTCTCTGAATGAATCAGGCCTAAAATGATCATCTGAAATCAATAAATTCTCAGAATCTAGCTTACTGGGAAGAGAATCAAGCCCTCACAGACAACTTTAATCACAATGAAAAAAAAAAGAACAAAATTAAGAGGAAACCACTAAAAATATTAAGAACAACAAGACACCAAGATGAAATGGGTTTACCACAAAACTTTATGATTCCAAAGACCATTGAGTATTATTTACTGGAATTATTCAATGGCATGTAATCAGATGGGGAAATTCCTAATTTCCTGGCCTGTACGGCGTCACATTAGACAGGCTCAAGAAAAACTTACTGCTCTAACAAGAACATAGTATAGTTAACAATATAGCAACAAAGGGATTATTAATCTAAATTATAGAATGTATTTCTCCAAACCAAAATTGATTTCTCACGAACAAGGACCTCAAAGACAAGGATAATTTTTAAAATAACGTTGAAGTTTCAACGTAACATTAAAGGGCTTCCAAAAAAATGACAGCTCCTTGCTCTTTAAGAGGGAGTCATCAGACGAACTGGCCTGTTTTGTGCTCTGGTGGTGTGTTGTGTGAACAGGCACCTGACAATGCTGCTGCATTCCATGCTACACTGAGGATAAACCCTAACCCAAATCCAAAAGAAGGGTGTTGCTCAGAGCACACAGGAACACAGAATCCCCTGCCTCACAGCCATCTGCATTAAGACTGGACTTCCTGGGCCTCCCTGGTGGCTCAGCGGTTGAGCGCTGGGTTGAGAAGCTGCCCGCAGCCTCTGCAGCGCCGGTTTGATACCCTGCCGCTGGCCACGGGTCCCACATGGGGCTCAAACCTCTCCTGCCGCCCGCTGCTCCCCTCAGCAGTATCTTTGGTCCATCTGCCTGTTCTGCTCCCCACTCTGTCTCTGGTGAATTCTCTCACCCTCCCACACCTCTGACCTGTACCCCAGTTCTTGTATAAATAAATAAATCTTTTTAAAAAAAATTATTTGTATACAGAACCAGAAAGTCCGGTCAGCTTCTACAAGTTTTATGTCTTTGAGATATTTCTAAACGCAACACCTATGAACCATGATTCATCGAGAGCATATTTTAGCAGACTAAAGAAATCCTTAAAGATCTATTTAAAGAAAAAAAACTAAAAACAAGTTTTTACCTGATAGTTCAAGAACATTTTTATAAAATTTTAAAGAATTATCTTAATTTAACTCTCAGAGCTGCAAAATTCTGTACAAACAAAAATCAAAATCAGTCAACATTTTATCACAACTCCATAAGCTATGGGAATTCTCAAAAAAGGAAAACAAGCTACCAAACTCAAATGGCAGCATAAGTAAGAAAATGTCTAATGGTCTTATATAAATTATAATATTCTTTGTGTTCCCTCCAATATATGTTTAGAGGTACATTAGCTGCAAAATTCCTAAAACACTGAAGCAATGAATATTTTGTGATTTTATTGTTGATATAAAATAATTAAAACATTGTTTTTAAAAATGAAAAAATATTAAAATAACATTTTAAAATAACATTTCCTATGTCATTCAACTTAGATCAAAATGAGGTTAACTGCAAAAAGAATCTTAATGAAATAGATACCTTCAGAAAATTCAGATAAAAAAAACAAGTCACGTTTCTCTCCTGGGAAACCAGTGATGGATAGCCATCTAATAGATGATGGTTTTACTATCCACACCAAGGTCAATAAGCTTTTTAATTCAGAGCACCATTTGCAAGAGCAAGTATCACCAATGGAAGAAAGAGGAATTGCGCTAATAATTCTATATGCCAGGTTCTCCCTTCACTTATTCCTCGCAACAACTCTGCAACAGAGTTTTTTATCCACTTTACAGATATGAAGAATCTGAGATTCAGAGAGACTCATCACCTGTTCTACAGAAACTGGAATTTGAATCTACTCTCTCTGGCTCTAAACCCATGATTTAATCCCCCAAGAATGAATTAAACATCAGCAGATAAAAGAGCATGCTCTACTATGAAGTAGAAAAGAGACTATTATTAGGTACACCAAAACCACATTTGTTATGGGTTAAATTTTGGACCCAGAAAATTCATATATTGAAGCCCTCAAAATGTGACTGTATCTGAAGATAAGGCCTTTAGAAATGTGATTAAATTAAACTGTGGCCATTAAGGTGGGCTCAAATCCAATCTGATGGTGTCCTTAAAACAAGGGGAAATATGGACAAAAAATGAGACACTGAGACCACATGGGGACACAGCAGAGCAGGGCCTTCCACAAAGCAAGGACACCAAACCTGCCAACACTTGACCTTGAACTCTTACCCTCAAGACAATGAAAATATAAATTTTGCATGGTTTAAGTCACTCAGATTGTAGCTTATGGAGACAGTTGCCTTAGCAAACTGCTAGGCAATGTCCTCTCATTCCTGGACACACAGTGAGCAACAATTTCCAACTTCCTTCACAGTCAGGTTTGGTCTAGTGACTAAGTCTTAGCAAAAGAAAAGTGAGCAGAAGCCGAGCGGTGTGTGCCCCTTCTAAGACCTCAGGTGCAAGCCACGATCCTCCAGGCCTCTTCCCTTCTGGCTAGCTGGAACAGAAACTGTGTCCAGAGTGAGTGTCCCAGCCTCAGAGTGTTGATGGCAATACTCATAGCTGGATCCCAGGTGGCCCTGTGTCCACCACCCATTATGATTAACTGTGCAAGAAGTAAATATCTAAGTGTTTGAGCCATTATAACTTTGGGGTGAGTTATTATAGCAGATAGACCGCCCTAACTAGTGTTGAGGCACAAGAAGGTAGGGGGAGAGTGGAAAGGAGATAAGAGACACACAAAAAGTGGGATGTACTAGCTGTTCCAGGCAACTCTGTCGGATGCTGCTTGGCCAGAGGCTGCTGGCCTCTCCATCCTTTTCATTCCAGGGACTGCCAGGGAGGGGAGCACAAGGCTTTCCAATCTTGCAACATAATTTTAGAGAAATAATAGACCAAACCAGAATGTAATTCTTTGCCATAAATTTTTCTAATAAAATATTTGTTAAATCTGGCCTGGTCCCTCACTAAGTGTGCTCAAACACCCTCTACGAAGTCAACACTGATAAATGACAATGGGAAACTCCACAATTTTGGCATCATCCTCTTGATGACAAGTTGCCCTGTCTGTGTTGAAAGCTACCAAGAGGTATGTAGACAGCCTGTGGTTACCAGCCCTTGACGTTGCAACATTTAAGTATTTCTCTCTGTCCTTCAAAATTCTCAAAACAAATGAAACTTTGTAGAAGTGATATTACAAAATTCCATGCAATCACACAACATATTTAAGGAAGGGGAAGAGGATAGAGGAATGAGATGACTCAGTAAAATTAAGTCAAATAATTTCCCCAAAGTTGGAAATCACTGATCTATATAGTTTCATAAGCCCATACTATTGACAGAAAAGGGGAAAGAAAAATAAACCTTTGCTTTAGGGAAAAACATTGTGTAGTCATCAAGACAATAATGTATTTGTGGAATTTCACAAATCACTTTATCAACTATTATCTTGCCAGAAAGCCAGCTTGAAAATGACTATGAAAGGTTAATTTCTGTACTATCTTATATTCTACTCCATGTGAAAGATGGGTTCACAGAGAAAGGCAGCATCAGACAGAAAGCCAAGGCTGACGACCAGGGGAATGTGGGTCTGGTCTCCTATGTGCAAGGCCTGGTATATCAGGATAAACACACACTCCTGATTCTCCGGGGAGGGGAGATCTCATGTATAATTACAAGTATTCTACAGATGCTAACAGGTAGGTAGAGATCAAAATAAATAGTACTGTTACCCTCATTTGGATTGTGCCTAAAAAGAGGCCCAAGTACATATGGTTAAGAAACTAGAGTTTATAATCAAGCAATGAAAAGCTTCCTTCCTGGCTGGCAGGACACTAACCCCTGAAGAGACCTTCCACCACTTGCTAATTCTGTCTCCTAAGAGATAGAACCACCTCATATTGCAAACTGGGCATGTGTCCTAGTTTTGAAATTTTAAGAAAGCTAGGTTCCCAGACTCAAATTAGCTTCTGCAGGGCCCCTATCCAAAAGTGAGTCGACAGAGTGTTCTTTCTTATCTTTCCTTGGATAGCACTGGAAAAATAAAAGGGTTTGTACCAACTGGGCCCGAAGGAAGGCCCCAAAATCAAAATACAGCTGAACAGCATGTGCTGGGCCACCACTGTGGACACGGCGCCGTGCTGAGCTCTACCCTGACAGACACAAGCTGGCCCTCACACTGCATGTGGGAGGCAAGGAGGACAATTAGGGGGCAACTGGGGGCCAAGGAGGCTGAGAACTGGAGTAAGAGGAACAGGCAAGGGGGACTGGACTATGAATGCCAAAAAAAGAGTGTTTGCTACTAAGTAGGAGATAGCAGGAAGGACAGTGGAAGTAGTAACTGAGTTGAGTAGGATTTCACAGGACAGGAAGGGCAGAGATGGCATTCCAAAGGGAAGGAGCAATAAGTGCAAAGGCCTGAAAGGCCTTGACCTACTTCAGGAGCTAAAAGCAGCCAGTAGGATTGAAATCAAGTCCACATAGAGTAAGATTAGTTGAACAGGAGATTTGAAAGTTACATCAGGATTAGAAATGAGAATCTCTTACCAAGGAGCACAAACTTTTTAAGCATAGGGAGTGTGGGAGAGGGAGGGGAAAATGATCCCAAAGATCCAACCCTGATCAGTTCAGATACCTGGATCTCATGCTGGGAGTCCGGGTGCTCCAAGATACTGTCCTCATTACTGAACCAAAACCCCAGGCTTTCCAGTAGCTCTGGTTCAACTACAAAGCGAGAGCAAGACGTGAGGTGGGGAAGGTGAGAGAGGAGAGCTAGATGACCCAAAGGTGCTGATGATTTTGTAACTAGATGGTCACCAGGAAAGGTTTTAAATAGAGATTGTTTCTGTCAGGGAAGGCTGAACTTGTCCTTAAGGTACTCTTAATTCTCGCTGGAATGTAGGTGAAATTTGCCTAACAATGTCATGTTAATGTTAAACCACTATGATCCTTCCCTACCTCACCCCAACCCTCCCTAAACTTAATCAGATTTTCAACCTCATTCTGTCTTCTCCTGATTAAATATTCAAGGAATATGAAAAGTCCCTCTAAAAGGGTTCCAGAGCAATAGGGATGCTGAAAAATCTGTCTGCCTCCAAAGGTTTAGCAAAAAAATTCTCAGCACAGACTGAACTAACCAGGGGCAGTGTTGCCTTGCTTTTGAATGGTGACCCCAAAGGTCAAAGAATGGAAGCATGGGTGCTTTCCGTAGTATGCAAAGCACCACTAAAAAACAAGGCTGTCAGTCAGGCCCTCACCTGAGGCCTTCCACAGTAAGTGCAACTCTAGCTTTGACTCCATCACCCAAGCCAATCAAGAGGGTTGGAGATGGGCGTCCCCGGTGGCGCAGCAGTTGAGCGCTGGGTTGCGAAGCTGCCCGCAGCCTCTGCAGCGCCGGTTCGATCCCCAGCTGCTCCCTGGCCACCGGAGGAGGGTCCCAGCGCAGACCTCTCCTGCAGCCTGCTGCTCCCCACAGCAGTGTACTTCGGTCCTTCTGCCTGCTCTGCTCTCTGCTCCCCGCTCTGGCTCTGGTGAATTCTCTCACCCTCCCGCGCTTCTGACTGTACCCAGTGCTTGAATAAATAAATAAATAAATAAAATCTTTTTTTTAAAAAAAAAAGAGGGTTGGAGATGATGCTAAAGCATATGGTGCAAGCTATCAG
This sequence comes from Talpa occidentalis, assembly GCF_014898055.3. Classification (NCBI taxonomy): domain Eukaryota; kingdom Metazoa; phylum Chordata; class Mammalia; order Eulipotyphla; family Talpidae; genus Talpa; species Talpa occidentalis. The sequence goes on from NW_023604972.1 coordinate 117,220,928, forward strand.
GCAGCATAGTAAACCCTATCTGAGCTCAACATTATTGCTTTTAAAAGCCCATCCACTGATATGTACCTGAGAGGAACAAAAGTTTACCAACTTCACAGGATGCTACCTGAAACCAGCTAATTGTGTCCCTCTCTCAAAGTTCTCATCCCTGCCACACCTTGTTCTAAGAAGTCTCATCTTAGAGAACTCCTGATATTTTCCTTAATTCTCTTTGGAGACGCTCAAGGAAAACTTTAGAATAATGTCTGCTCTGAAAGTCTTTCAGAAGCTGGACACACCATCAAGTGATTCATGATAAGGTTGAGGACAGAAGCCAATAAAGGTGCAATGGTGAGGACACAGCTTTTAGAGAGTAGCTATACATTTATATAATCTTCTCAATTGTTTGTAAATATTCATGTTTTCAGATTTCAGTCCCCCAGGAGTATGAAAGATCTTTGGAAAGATCATCTTCATCCTTATAATATTCTATTTTTAAAGGTTTATTTATTTATGCATACAAGATCGGGGGTACAAGCCAGAGGTGTGGGGGGTGGGGGTAAGAGGATTCACCAGAGACAGAGTGGGGAACAGAACAGGCAGATTGACCGAAGTACACTGCTGAGGGGAGCAGTAGGCGAGTCAGGAGAGGTCTGCGCACCATGTGGGTAGCTCCCTGGCTGGCCAGGGATCGAACTTGCACTGCAGAGGCTGAGGACAGCTTCATAGGTTGTGTCTCAACCCCTTGCGCCACCAGGGAGGCCCCTTATAATATTCTAATTAACCTTTCCCATTTATTTATTTAGGTTTAAAAAAATAACAGGAAGGTCCTTTTCAGAAAGCCTTCTAAGTATGAATTCTGGGCTGATCCACCAGTCAGAGACTGTGCCAAGTTTAACAGGCTGTGAAGTAGATCATAGCTTCAGAAAAGGTTGAATAATGAAGACTCTGTAGCAGATCAATAAAAATTCTTTAACATGTCTTTTTAAAGAATATACATAATATTTTTTTTCTAAAGTACATAGTATGTGTTTTATACAAGAAGCTTTGCTTGCATTCTATCATTCACTTTGAGCTTTATAATCATTAATAATTCTCTATACAGGGCCTCCCCGGTGGCGCAGCGGTTGAGCGTTGGGCTACGAAGCCACCCACAGCCTCTGCAGCACCGGTTCAATCCCCAGCCGCCGGCCAGGGTCCCACATGGCACACAGACTTCTCCTGCTGCCCGCTGCTCCCCTCAGCAGTGTACTTCGTCAGTCTGCCTGCTCTGCTCCCTGCACTGGCTCTGGTGAATTCTCTCACCCTCCTGCGCTTCTGACTGTACCCAGTGCTTGTATAAATAAATAAATTAAATCTTAAATAATAATAATAATAATTCTATACACTGTCAAATTACCCTCAGTTCTTTGTTAAGAGACTGACATGAGCAAAAGGAGCTCGAGTCGCACCACTTATTCCTGTGAGTAAATGTTTTAGCGCCCTCTGCTGGCCATTTGCTGCATTCAGTCAGTAAACGGCTCCTTTCACCAAGATGCTGCTCGCTAATCTTTCAAAGGTCAGATAGTGGCTACAGCATTAGGCCACCCTTTCTTCAAAGCTGAACCAGGAGCCACTGCCATAAAAGGAAAGGAAGGACCTTGACGAGTTCTCCAGCCACTGTCTGTTCACGTGTCATCCTGGTGCATGGGCTCACCTGACTTGTATGCACCCTGGCTTCATTTCTACTTATGGTCTTATCTCCTCTCACCCTTCCGTCTCTCTGCTTCACCCAGACAGTTCTGGTGAGGGGAGAAGTGTGTGGAGAGACCTACTTCACCTATCAAGACCAGTTCCCCTATCAAGTACCACCTGAGTAAACAGAGGCCAGAAACAAAGACCTGCAGTCATGTTTCCCCTACAAGCTCAAGGATATAATGCCAATTAACTTCCTTGGGCTGCCCTTGGGCTTATATTAATGAGATCTGGGGAGTTGAGGGGGGGGAGGAGGGAAGCCAGTAGAAAACTTTCCTGTTCTACCACCTCATGACAAAGCAACTTTTCATAACTGTTCAGTCCCCCAGATCCTTTAGTAAGATCCAACACATAAACCCTGTAAGATCAAGCCACTGATTAGTAAGTACTTACTGGTTTAATATCAATCATCCACTAAGTGAAAAATATTTTTTTAGCAGAGGAAGCTATAAAGGGATTGAAAAGTAGTTCTTGCCATCAAACTGCTCACAATTTGTTTGCAAAGGTCAAACATGTCAAAGGAAATAGTTAGTGATGTGTCATATCATTGAGAAATATACACTGGAAATTCTGTAAATACACACACACAAAGTAGCCCTTTCTTTGTCATGTTAAGAAAAATGATCATCAAAATACTACTAATGGTAATCTCTGGTAGAATTCCAGATGACCTGTACTTTTTCCTTCACATTTTCAGTACAAAAATTTGAATGTTGTATCTGAACAATGAGAACAGAAATGAATTAAAAGTCAACTTAAAAAGAGTGTAAACAGAGAAAATTGCTTATGAGTTGTACACAGAATATGGCTGATAAACACAGTTATGTAAAAATACACAGGAAAAAAAAGATTGGAAGAAAATATGCCAAATGATTAGTGACCCTTTATCTGAAAGGGCTTTAGTGAAGTCGTCTTCTCTGCCTCGCATGTCTTATTTTCCAGCACTTTCATAAGTAGAAAAGTCAATCTTAAGTTAAAGAAATTCAAATGTTAACCAATGATGTGTCCTCAATTTAAAATGTTTTTAGTGGCATTGGCAAAACACAGGTCTCCTGCCCACCTGTGACTATGCTGGTACCTCTTTTTTTCTTTCTCTTTTTCCTAACAAACCTGTCCTTTTAAAATAAAAAAAAAAATGTAATTAGTAAAGTATCTGACCACTAACCACAGCCTTCCTACCGTACCTGGAATAAGTGCTGTGCTGATCAGGATATCCACCTCCTTGCACTGTTGAGCAAAGAGCTTCATTTCCGCATCAATGAATTCTTTAGACATCTCCTTTGCATATCCTCCTTGTCCCTCACCAGATTCCTTCACATCCACCTCCAAGGGTTCAGCACCCAGAGATTTGAACTGCTCCAAAGCTGCAGCTCTGGTAATAAGGAAAAACAAGTTATTTTAGGTCCCAAACACAGAAATCAATATCTGCATTTACATATACCCTTTTTGCCAAATGATCCTTTACTGAAACATTTCCTCTGTAGCTCTTAAATGATGAGGCACTCCACCACACTGCAGCTCATGTCATCCATGATTTCATGAGGGTGGTGGCCATCGACATTGTGCCCACAGATTGGGCAGTGCCCAGGATCTCTCTGATGGTGCCAGAGAGTTCTCTAGCTAAAGATCAAGACTGCATCACGGACTATGTTAGCAATCTCATCAAAAGTGGTATTTCTATGGTGTTTAATGATCTTTTGCTTCTTTGTGTCTCTTGCTGGTTCCTTGAGGGCTTTAACGATGACAGAGGTTGAGGTAACACTTCAATCTGGGCCTGTCTGTTGTGCAGGGTCCATTTCACTGTCCTTCTCAGACCCTTCCAATTACCAGTGCCTTGGCAATGTCATCGCCAACTCTTTTATGCATAGACCCAAGGGGCCAAGGCAGATGTGGCACCTCAAGAGATGCAAGGCTTGATCTCTTTGGGGTCAAACTTATGCAGTACACGGAGTCTAAAGGTAGGAGGGCTTTTATGATATTTTTCCTTGGGGGGAAAACACTAAAGGAAATTCCAACTTCTGCTTAGTTAATTTGCAAAAGGAATTTTACTATTGACAACTCATGTAACCAGGTATGTTTCTTATGGCCCCACTGTCAATGTAATGCGAGTCTAACCTACATTAAGGTCTAACTTCATTCATATCACTCAAGTTGATGTTTTCCATCTGTAAATGTTCTGATTTATGGGGACTCTTCCGACATCAACAACTTTTACTTAGAAATATTTTAATTGCTTGATTTTTCCCCCCATGTCTCATTCAGTTGCGTTTGGAAAAAGCAACCTAAAAATGGCATAAGTGGTAAAAATGTGAAGTCAACATATATAAATTATATACAACTATATTCAGTTTTTAGAAATAAATAAATGCTAGCTAGGAGGTGTATGATAATTGGATGACCAATTGGATAACTTACTGCTAAGGTTTTTTTATTAAATAAGTTAAATTATAATATCAACATATAGTGAAATTATATTATTAATAAAGAGAAAAAGAACATATACTAAAATGTTAATAGTAGGCACTAAGATTTTAGAGTTTTTTATTCATTTTTTGTACTTTTTAAATGTTTTTTCTAAATGGGGCAATAAGCAATATACTGTTTTTATGATTAGAAAGAAAGCGGATAAACAATAAAATTGATACACAGTGCCTATTATTATATAAAATAGGACTAGTTGTTCATAGTTCATATAGTTATTGTAAAAAAAACACCTTACAAGTAAAGTAAGGTGTAAAGTACAATCCCTGGAAGGGAGTAAGCATTTAGTACAGGCAAAAACAAATTGTTATGCCAATTGTTTTTGTAAATATAGCTATAAGTACAAAAAAAGAAAAATTAAAGCTTTTAATTTCTACACTTATAATATAGTCATGAAGCAAAATAATCACTATTGTAAGGAGGGAAAATTCCTAGTCATTGTTTGAAAGAATTTAAAATTTGCACCCCTTTAATACCAAAAGGCAATGAATTGTATTTAAGATTTTTGAGGTATAACTTAATATATACCATTCACTCTTCCAATAAGAATTTATCAAGTGTGTTCTCCAATCTAATCTAATTGGATTATAAATTCTCAGAAAAGTATTATAGCAGATCAGCCACATCTTTTTCATAGTACACCTGAGTAACATTACTAAACTGTAAATAAAAATGAAGTGAAGCAGCAGCTATTCTAGCTGTCTATTCTGTACACAATATAAAACAATAACTCTGATAGAAGAATAAATTCTAAATAGTTAACCCAACACCAAATTTCAAATCATCTCTAAGTCAAGTATTTACATTTCTACTATATAATGCTGTCTACTACAATGAAAACTTCAAGAACCTGTTTTCTTCAAACTTGAAGGGTTCAAAAACTTTACATCAACATACAAAATTAAAAGATAGGACTAATGGCATGCTTAATTCTGGCTCTCCTTGGTTTCATCCTGGTAACTTTGTTAATGCCTTTCTCATTTAAACAGGCCAACTTTTTAATCAGTACATAGCTTCTTTAAAGTCCAAGTCATGTCCAATGTTCTATGGAACATTCTTTACTCAGAAAAGTAACACTTTCCAACTTTGGTGACTTTTTGATCATTCTATACTAAAGATTACTAAGTTGGTAGTATTCCCCTATTCCTCAACTAATAATAAATAACCACATTTCAACCTCAAAAAAGTACTGGAACACATAAATGATAATAATGCTCAATAAAAATTTAATGAAATCTAATATCAATGTCTTCTGAAAAGAAGGGTTTTATTTATTTTTGTTTTAAAGATTTATTTATTTATTTATTTATTTATTTATTTATACTAGCACTGGGTACAGTCAGAAGCGCTGGAGGGTGAGAGAATTCACCAGAGCCAGAGGGGAGAGCAGAGCAGGCAGAGTGATGAAGTACACTGCTGAGGGGAGCAGCAGGCGGCAGAAGAGGTCTGCGAGCCATGTGGGACCCTTGCCGGGGATTGAACCAGCACTGCAGAGGCTGTGGGCAGCCTCGCAACCCAGCGCTCAACTGCTGGGCCATGGGGGAGGCCCTGAAAAGAAGGGTTTTAATCAAACTTCTCTTTATAGAAATTCTAGGAAAATATTGCTGTCTAAGTAAATACACAATGCACACAAGTACTTTCACCTAGGGATTCTAAAATTATCAGAGAAATATATTCAACTCTATCTTTACATTAAAAGAAGGGATCTTATCATAATAATGCAATGATGATGATGATAATAATAATACATGTGTTGCTACTCAAGTTGAAGGTTCTGGGGACTACTTTGCCCTCTCAGTTTAACCTGCTTCCAACTATTCCATGCAGGCATGTCCCTCACTACCCCTAACTCCCGGTCTGTTCTCCAAGATGTTTCTTTCTCCAAGATTCTTAATTCACACTCACAAACATCTTTGTTCATGCCCTACCTATTTCTGAACAGAAATAGAACACAGTAAAATAATATGTTAGAAACTTGGGCCTCCCTGGTGGGGCAAGGGGTTGGGCATCAGCACAATGAAGCAATCCACAGCTGCTACAGCTCGAGTTTGATCCCCGGCCAGGGAGGTGACCCACAAGTTGGTGCAGCAGACCTCTCCTGTCTTACCTGCTGCTCCCCTCAGCAGTACATTTCAGTTAGTCTGCCTGTTCTGCTCCCCAATTTGTCTTTGGTGAATCCTCTCAACCCTTGCACCTCTGGCCTACACCCCAGTTCTTGTATACATACATAAATCTTTTTTAAAAAGTAATAAATAATTTATTATAAACCAGACAAAGATAACTGTCCTACTACTAATCTACACACATAAACAAAAGTGTTAGTTTTTAATTCTTTTGTTTTATGAATTGCTTCCCCTATACTGAGTCTTGGTCCTTTTTTTTCCCTGCTACATAATACTTTCTCACTTTGTGTTTAACTTTGAAAAAGTGGAAACACTTTTAAATGAGAGCTTGCAGAGCAGTTTCCAATGTGCCGCTTCAATTTATAAACCCTAAGGAGCACATACTAACCAGTGAAACAAAACCTTTTACCTTAACTGCAGTCACTAGAAAAGCACTCACCTGGTATCAAATCCACGTACAATTGCACCCATTGCCTTTGCTGCACCTGCAGAGGCCAGCCCAGCAACACCACCACCAATTATCAGAATCTAGGAAAGAAGGCAGAACCAGTGTGTTTTCAACAATGTGTTATCATCTGACTACGAAAAATCATCAACTGATGACTATCAATAGCTGGTACACGGCATTCAATAATACACCAAGTGCCCGAGATGGCTGGCCCTCCATAAATGCTGCAAGTGGATATGTTAGGGGGAAAAGGATGTCTGTCCTAAAGCTAATTCCATACAGGCTTTGTGGACTCCACCCCCCACCCCAGACCAAAGCCAAAGACACTGGGAACTCCAAATCCCATCACCACCAAAGGGAAGGTGGCTGGGACCTGAGGGTGGGGTTAAGCAGCCAGGTTGGTATAAAGCCAGACACGTGGGCTTTGGAGGGGTCCCCCATTTTGGCTCTCCGCCAGCTCGCAGCGTCCGGCCAGCTCTGAGAGTGCTTTTTGGGTTTCCAGGTCGGCAGATCGGATAGGAAGCATTAAAGACTTTATTTCCATATTTTCTCCCTGAGTTGTACATTTTCCTTATTTCCTTTTCCCTTGTAAATAAACCTTTTATTAACCTTTTGTGTGTGTCTGTAGTTGAGTATTAATAAGTCCCTTTGAAGCGCACGGGTGAGGACCCACAGCCAGGCAACCCCGTTCAATATCGGGGCTGCCCTATAACAGATAGACTACTCTTTAGCTGAGCCACTGTTTTAAAAATTTGTCAGAAGGACATCTGCTAACAACCTTCACTCAAAATAGCCTGAAGGTCAGCAACCTTCACTCAAAATAGCCTGATAATCAGCACCTCAGGGTGAAAGACACTTGCAGCATTCCATATGTTAAAGATTAACAGGGTCTTGGCTATATAAATGCTACTTTTACGAAAATTCCCAGAGTGAGCTTCCAGTTACCTCTCACCTCTTGAATTCTATAGTTTTCTATGTTCATAAAATATCAAAATGAGTTTCAAAATGGATGCAACTTTGGTGAAACATCTGTTCCAACCCCTAGTTTGAGGACAAATGCTAAAAGAAACAGCATGTAACCATCCACTTAATTCTGAACCATTTTGAACAAACTGTATCTGATATCCAAAGCAACTTAGCCAATCTCTCTAACCATGGAAGGATGGGAGAAGCCGTTCCCATCACCATAACTAAAGCAGCTAGCATCCACAACCCAGTATTACAACACCTTGTTCACTTCTTTTATATTATAATGGCCTCATATATTTAATTGCTTATTTATCTCCTCCCAGTGGCCCCTACTACAATATGTTTCATGTGAGAAGGACCTTGTTTGCATTGTTCATGCCATATCCCAGCTCCTAGAACAGTGCCCAGAGTATGATACATCTTCCATTGATTGATGTTAGCTCATCCTAGACAAGAATCCTCCATGCTTAAAGGAAACCTAAATAAATTAGGCAACCTACCTAGCTGAGCCCAACTCATGCCTTCAATATCAGAAAACTGTTTCTGACAGGTAACTATAGTCAGGTAAGCTGAAATATAAACTCAGTAAAGAGAGTCACTTTTTACCTTTTAAAGGCTAGCTGATTCTCCTTCCTTTAAGCCTCTTGTCTTTTACTTTTTTTTTTTTTTTTTTTTTTTTTATAAATTTTATTGTTATATTCCCCATACAATTGCAGCCCCCCATTCTGACCCCAATCCCTGCCCTCCCACCCCGCCCCCCTAAAAGTGTCTCTGGTTCATAGTTTTTTGTTGATTTTGATTTTCACTTTCTTATAGTTATTCATTTTCCTGGTCCCTTATTTAAGTTTTCTAGGTTCCTGCTATGAGTGAGACCATCCGGTATTTTTCTTTTTCTTTTGGCTTATTTCGCTGAGCATAATCCCTTCCAGCGCCATCCTTGTCTTTTACTTTTTAATCTCTTATATTTATACTTTGCTCTCAACTGCTACATACTTCAAGGAAGATTCTAACCAAAACTGAGCAGTGGGTTTGCGCATCAAAGCATTCAGCCAGTTTAAGAGCCGCACCCAACTTCCACCACCATAATAACCAGACCATTTCTGACTCTTTCAGTAACCACCTTATACATCACTTCTCTGTGTGCTCTCTGCTCGTACTGTTGAATATTCTGGCCACCACTTAAACCACTTGCCATTTTCTCCTTCTTGCCTGTTTTTAAGGCAGTATATATGGGCCTCCCTGGTGGCACAAAGGGGTAAGCATAGTACTGTGTAGCTATCCACAGCCTCTGCAGCACAAGTTCGATCCCTGGCCAGCCAGGGAGCTACCCACACAGTGAGCAGACCTCTCCTGTCTCGTTCACTGCTCCCCTCAGCAATGCATTTCAGTCAGTCTGCCTGTTCTGTTCCCCACTCTGGTGAATCCACTCACACCCTGCACCTCTGGCCTGTACCATAATAAATAAATAAATAAATCTTTTAAAAAAAAGGCAGAATATAATTAGATTTCTCAGAGTTGCTACAATCTTTTAATTTTTTCCTATGAGATTTATTTTGTGTGGCTTAAATAATAAGGTACTGAAAAGCAGGAAGCACCAGATAAACCCATATTCTATAGAGCAGGTAGATGACAACATTTAAAGTCCAGTGTCCTATACCTTGGCCATGTGCTTATATTGTCATTTAGCATAAGAAGAGTTGAAGGGTCACAGCATAATCTATTCTTTCATCTAGCCAGTCCACCTTTCATGAACTGCTTGTCTCTGCTCTCAATCTAGATAAAAATAACTACACCTCTGGTACATACACATGATGGAATACTACTCAGTTACTAAAAACAAAAACAAAAACATGAATTCTTGGCATTTGCAACAACATGGAAGAAATGTGACAAAATTATGCTAAGTGAAATAAGTCAGAAGAAAGAGAAATACTAAACAATTTCATATATACTTCTATAAAAAGTTAATAAACTGTACCCTTTCCTCCTACCAAATATCCTGATCATACCACCTCTCACTTTGTCTTCTTGACCCAAAATATGATCAAAAGTGAAGAAATCAAGATAATGTTTTTCTCTGCACCAAAGTGTCACAATAATTGGAAAACTGAGTTTATTCAATGGTATCTTGTAGCTTTTTTAAAAGTCAGTAATAAATAAGCTATGCAGAACAAGTTATCCAGCAATTCAAGTTAGTAAGTCAAAAACAGAAGGAAAGAAAACAGGGTAACTTTAAGACTGTCTAAATTTATTTTTAAGTAATTTCAAGCCCCTTTGAACCATGATCACATGTTAGTACATCACAAAAGTCATCAAAGTGAAGTTATACATAATAAGAATCTTCAAATAACTCTTTTCAGACCATACACAACATTCCTCTAATTAATTCATATTATGAAGAAACACTAGGCATTTTGCCTACCTTTGCAGGAGGAACTTTTCCAGCAGCTGTGATCTGACCAGTGAAAAATCGTCCAAAATGATTTGCTGCTAGTACAACAGCCTTATAACTTAAAAAATAAATAAGCAAATGGTTAAAACCCATAAAGTGAATGACCTCAGGTTCATATACCATCATAAGTCCACAACCAAACTTTGTAAAAGAACAGAAACCAGCATTTATGGAGTACCTACTATGTGTCAAAATGTGGTTAGTGCTGAATGGATACTTGCTCCTTTAATCTCCACAACAATCCTGTGGATAGGGACAACTACTATCTTCACCTAACAAGTGAGGAAACTGAGACACAGATAGGAAGAGACTTGTCCAAGGTCACTTGGGAGTAAATGGCAGAGCCAGAGTCTAAGCCAGGCCTCCTGCCTACAGAGGCACACTCTCATCTGTGATGGAACCTGGCCTTTTCAAAAATATTGCTGATCAATTAGGATTAAAAAAGAAGAAAATAAATGAAGGAAAGACAAAAAAGGCCAGCAAAGACTTTCTTCTGGTATTAGAACTATTGATATTTCAAACTCTGTTTTTTTGTTTTTTTTGTTTTTTGTGGGACCCTCGCCAGGGGCCGGGGAATGAACCGGCACTGCAGAGGCTGTGGGCAGCCTCACAGCCCAGCACTCAACTGCTGCGCCACCAGGGGAGGCCCCAAACTCTGTTTTAATTTATTATATCATCTAAATCTTTGTTGATGACTATGTAGCAAATGATAATAGAGGGGAAAAACTTTAAAATAAAAAATCAAATGAGCTCTAGGCTTTGACATCATAAGATTTCACCCTCAGTGCCATTTGCAACAACATGGATAGAGCTAGAAGGGATTGTTCGGTGAAATAAGTCAGCAGTCAGCAGAAAAAAGAAAAATATTGGATGATCTCACTTATAGGCGGAATATAGGGAAACAAAACAAGGGATCAGGAAAAAAGAAAGAAAACTAGCAAGCAAACTATAAACTGGAATCATTTAGCAGGGGAGGGGGAGAGAGAGGGATCAAAACAAGGGAGGGAAGAGCACAAGAGTCTGTGGTGATGGTTCACAAGTGTCTTGGTGGTGGTAATTTTATGGGGATTACACCTAAGAGGAGAAATCAAACTTGTACAAAAATGAACACTAATGTAAAAATACATAAATAAAAAACATAAATAAAAAACACTTCCCTTGATCACAAATGGGTGACAGTGTAGGAGACTGACAAAGAGCAACCTCAGTTCAAGTCCCAGTTTTACCACTAGCTTTGTGATGTTGGGTACATATCTTTAATTCTCTAATCTTTGGTTTCCTCATCTATTAAGTGGGACAAAAAGAACATCCATCGCTTAGTGCTGTTGTGAGGACTAAATGAGATGATGCAGGAAAAGCACTTACCATAAATCTGTCACATAAGTACTTGGCAAATAAAAAGTGCTTGGCTTTTAACCAAACAAACTATGCAATAAAAACCAGTAAAAGTACACCATCTTTCCTTTAATGGGATATCTTTAACAACAATTTCACTTTCATATCATTCATACTTAAAAGGCAATCTTACACACTCTTAGTAAGATACACTCTTTCGAAATATGTAATGCAACTGCGCAATATTAAATTGACAATAACACCTTCCCCAGTAATAATTTTATAAAATAACACATGGCATAACATGTACAACAATTGATACCAAAGCATGTAACAGTTACCACTGTTTCTTTAAGTCACAGTGGAGCAAGAAAGTAAGATTTTAGTGATACACTATTAGCCTTGAAATGAAATTCAGAGTGACTGAAATTTTTAAAGGGCAAAATAATAAGGATCTAAAGGTCATTGTACAAAATTAATTCTGGAATAAATGTTTTTAAAATATTCAGTTATTGTACTGAAAAAAATAATAATAAAAGTGATTACACAGTAAAAGTATAAGAAAATGTTGATAGTGGGAAAAAAAGTGCTTAAAAGTGGGCTTTTGATGATGAAAGTAAAAAAGTTCCAAATGAACAAGAATGAAGTGGAAGGAGCGTGTCTTCACTGCTTCTCACTATGGCTGTGTGTATTAGCCAGACAGAAAACCACTTATTACACATTGTGTGGCTTTAGAGACTAGATGATTTATCTGAAAATATGCCCTTTGTAAACAAATATCAGCTTAGGACAGAAGATAACGATTCATTAATTTGAGTCCCATAGATCCCAAAAGTCTCAAATTCCAGCCAACTCTGGGGTGACAGTGGTGCTGGAAAACAGACATGTTTCTGAACCCCCTCTATCCCTCAATTCAACCAAGTCCACCTTGCTTTTATTGGGGTACTTACATTGCCTCATGGTATTTCATTTGTTCACAAGGTTCTGCAACTAAAAACCATTGATCTGGAGCTACTGTCTTTGATGACCCTTCACCTCAGTGCATTTCACATGACAAAATCAGCAGCACCCTTACAAGTTTACTTTCTACATTTTCCCTTTTTGAAATAGTAGTTCTTATTAATAGCCATTTTATTAATTTCAATAAAATTTTATTATTTATCATTGATCTGCACTACAATGTAAATTTCTGGGATAATTTGTACATTTTCTATATAGTATTTTAAGTCCTACATTGCATAACCTAATTCTTCTGCAAACTAAATAGATATGGCAACAATTTATTTTGCCCCTTGGTCTATTATTTATACCACAAAAAATGTCCTCCAACCAACCATTTGCTATGTTACTTGAAGGACAACAAAATGTATTTTTAATTTGTCATTTTAGTTTATGGCTTCTGACTTAGATCAAATGTGAATGGATGAAACCCAAAGTACCATATATGGTGTATTTGATATGCTCCAGCTAAGATATAAAACCAAGAAAAACTTTCATTTGGTGTGTTAGGCCACAAAAGATTTTATTCAGGTTAATCTTTTTTATGCACTGTTTTACTTTTTAAATATTTTCATTTGTAGATGCCTCATTCTTATTAGCAAGTTATCAACTACTAATGCTTTTCATGCTTAAAATATAATTCAACTAGTTTATTAACTGAGATGATTTCATAGTATCATCTAATTTTCACATTTTCCCCACTATTATGTAGAGTCAGCAACACAGCAAGCAGATAACTATTCCTATCCCTCCCCCAGGGCATACATGACTACTCAGTCATAGCCACACTCCTCTGAGCAGAATGTACCACAGAATCCTTCTCAAAATAGCACTATGGACAAAAAATAGGAAATGCATTTCTGCTGGAGGGCAAAGCTTATGCTATCTTGGCCTGGAAATCAAGAGACCACAGTTAGCCCTCAGTTATGAATATGGGTCTTGACACCAATGAAGCTTCCTTGGGTACAGACATTTTATTTTCCCTGCTTACCAAATAATTTATGAATTTACCTAGGTAAAACCTAAATTGAACCACATCCAACAGATTCAGTCACTTTGACTGATAAAAAAAGGCAATTTCATAAACATATACATACATATATGAAAACATAGCCTATTCCTCATGCAAATTATCATGCCATCATTTTCCTTGATGGAAAGAAATACTACTTTCTTCCACACATGAAGATTAAAAGGGAATGAACAGCAGTGTCATATGAAGAGCTATTTCCTATCTGAAGGCTATGAAATGATAGAATCTTAAAAAGGATTTGTGTTCTCAAAGGCTACAATCTCTAAGAGAGAAGGATGTTTCTGTAGTACCGTGTGCTTTTGTTCAACTGAAACAGAAAAGAATCAACCTACCCAGCAATGTTGGCCATGGAGCTCAGCGCGTCATATCCCTGAGCAATTGTGACTCTTGGAACCTGGTCCATTGCCAGAATGGTAGTTTTTCTTTTGGAAAGTTTATCTAGCAAGTCTGGATTTTGGGCTGGGTAAATAAAACTAATCAGTGTTCCTGACGTCTTCAAAAGGTCAGCTTCATGAACACCTAACGTTGGATTAACCATGGGGGCTCGAACCTGAGAAAAGAGTAGAGTAACAGATTAAAAAAATATAAATACCTTTACCATATTTTTTAAGTAAACAGGATAGCTTAAATTATATACCATGGCTGAAATATTACTGCAGAAGTAAATCTTTCAGCAGTGAATTTCTGACTAAATTCCTAAGCAAGGAAAAGCAAACAAGGATCTACACCATCTACTCTCTGACTTATGACCTATGAGCTGTCTGGACAAAGAGTACACACCCCTAAGAAACAGTGTTGGGACAGGTTTGCAATTAACTGTAGAGTAGTGGAAAAAATATATTACTCTACAACAGACTTGTCCCAAAACTTGTAACTATAGTACAATTAAAAGAAATTAATACAAATAGACAAGTTTTTGTTGCATGTTCAAAGATCCAATTCTTGTTGATTTTGGCAAGCACAAACATTGGAGGTACAAGGAGTTAAAAAACTGTGTAAAATGCTGGCGAGGATATAGTGAAAAAGGAACTCTCCTACATTACTGGTGGGAGCGCAAACTGGTCCAACCACTATGAAAAGCTGTCTGGAGGTTCCTCAGTCTACTGAAAATGGAGCTACCATATGACCCAGCAATTCTACTCCAAGAGATCTACCCAAAGGTCACATAAACATTGATTCAAAAGAACACCTGCACCCCTATGTTTATTGCAGCTCTATTTGCAATAGGTAAAAACTGGAAACAACCCAAATGTCCAAAAATAGATGACTGGATCAGAAGATGTGGTACATATACACAATGGACTATTATTCAGCAATCAAAAAAGATAAACTCATGCCATTTGCAGCAACATGGATGGAGCTAGAAGGAATTATGCTCAGTAAAATAAGCCAGAAGGAAAAAGAAAAATATAGGATGGTTTCACTTATAGCAGGAATATAGGGGAACCAAATAAGACATCAATGTAAAAAAAAAAAAATAACAGTACAAAACACAACAAAGCAAAAACAATTATAAATCAGAGACAGGGCCTCCCCTGGTGGCGCAGTGATTGAGCACTGGGCTTCGAAGCTGCCCACAGCCTCTGCAGCGCCGGTTGGATCCCCGGCCGCCAGCGAGGGTCCCACATGGCACGCAGACCTCTCCTGCTGTGCCCGCTGCTTCCCTCAGTGGTGTATTTTGTCAGTCTGCCTGTTCTGTTCCCCACTCTGTCTCTGGTGAATTCTCCACCCTCCCGTGCTTCTGACTGTACCCAGTGCTTGTATAAATAAATAAAAATAAATAAATCTTTAATAAAAAATACTTCAGTGTAGTAAGAGGGGTGAGATGAGAAGGGTCAACTAGCTTTAAAAAAAAAATCAGAGACATCCTGCAGGGGAGGAGGAGGAGGGAGAGAGATAAGAGGGGGGAGGGAGGAGCACAGGGGACTGAGGTGATGGTGCACGGGTGCACTGGGGAAGGAAATTTCATGGAGACTATACCTGAGGAGGTGGGGGGAAGCAAATATTGTTTAAAAACGAACAACGATGTTAAAAAAAAAAAAAGGAAAGAAACACAGGAAAGTAAAAAACAAAACAAAAACTGTGTATACTAAAATCTCTATGGAATGTGTAGATTTACATTACCTTAATACTCCAAATGGATACTTAAATGAACACAACAAATAGTAGCCCTCCTGAATTAGGTTTAAGCCTAATTTTCTTCTAAGAAGCATCTTCTAAGAAGTATCACATACACCTGAAATTGTATGTAATGCTAGCATCAAAGTTACTTCAATTTTTTAAAAGATATAGAAAAATAAGTGCCAAATAAGTCAATGAACATACACTCCAAGTGCTTGAATGTTTCAAATGTCCATGTGTTCAAGCCAAATTTTATAAATTCCATTGTTAAAATGTTTTAAAATGTGTTTATGTCCAAGTTTAAAATCAATCTTCAATTAAAGCATATCATCTTATTGCCTCCTGGTTTGCAACAAGTACTTTTAGCCAAGCACATTTAAGCACTGAAAAACACAGCACTGGGACTAACTTTTAAGAAGGAAATACAAATACCAAGTCAATACTTTTCATTTCACAGCATTTCATCTCAATTTGCCTACAAGACACCTTGCTTTATCTGTCATTCTCATTTCAATTTTTTTTTTTGTGGGGTTTTTTTTTTAGCTTTTTTTTTTAAGATTTATTCATACAAGAACTGGGGTACAGGCCGGATGCGCGGGGGGTGAGAGAATTCACCAGAGCCAGAGCGGGGAACAGAATAGGCAGACTGATGAAATACACTGCTGAGGGGAGCAGCAGGCGCAGCAGGAGAGGTCTGCGCCATGTGGGACCCTCACCAGCGGCCGGGATGGAACCCGCGCTCAGAGGCTGCGGACAGCTTCGCAACCCAGCGCTCAACCGCCGCGCCACTGGGGAGGCCCCTCATTTCAATTGTTGATCTGGGAAAGCATGTGATTTTAGGTTCTGAAATTTTAAGACTCCCCGAACAGGTCTATTTTTCCTCAATGAGAATCCATGATGGAGATTTAATAAAAATTAAAGGATAGCTTTGAAAGGATTCTTTTGGCCCCTCTCAAATGCTCCCATGATACCACAGCCATATGAGTGAGTTAAGCCAACTGAACACTTCCCTGAGTGTGTTTATTGGATCATTACATCTTTGGCATAGTAAGAGACTTGGTTCAAAAGAGAGGGTCCAAAGAGAAGTAGCTTATTCACGTAAGTAAATAGTTTCTATATTATAGAATCCTCTGAGCACCTTTAACATTCTCAATACACTGTGACTCTCTAAAAGGAATACAGAGCATTTCCAAAACTTATGCGTACCCTATGAACCTCTTATTGCGGATCTCAAAAAGTTTGATCCCTAGGACACTGAAACGAATTATATTTATTTCTCTGTGTCCACTAAGCTTTCTTACGATGCCAAATTATATTACCAATTATCTATGTGTATATCGAAACACTTTAAAAATTTTAGCTGAATTACAATTTATTTCACGTCATAAATTTTACTATTAATTTTCCAAACCCAAAAAAGAGTTCTGTATGTTCTGGGGGAAAAAAAAACACATTATTTAAGACCCTGATAAGTCATTCAGTAGACCTTATATTTTAAAATATATATGATTGATACCCCCTTAGAAATCAACTCAGAAAAAAAACTGATCTGAAAAAGTGAGTAGTGACAATCTTGCTTATGAAATCCTTACTTCTTTGTTTACTTTGTTTGTTAAAGCTTAAGACTTAAGTTAACCCTCAACTCTAGTAATTATTTGTAATTGCAGATATAATCACTCTTCCTTTTCCCATGTAATTTTTAACTTCAAATTTTTTCTAAAGTCCTTTAACACAAAGATTTCTATATTATCTTAAGACACTATATTAACATAAGGCTACTCACTACTTACTCCCAGACTGCTTTCTCCAGAAGAATCCCTCCCTTCCTAAAAATAGTACCATGTCAGTTAAGTCATCATTTCTTCTAAGTATCTAGAAAAGTACCGTACATTCAGTACCAGGAGGAGCTCCATACCATTCTTTCTTTTAGTAGCAGTTAACTACTTACCTGTGGGCACTTAAGGTATCTATGAATCATGTAGAGCAATTATTTCCTACGCAGTTAAAAGAGAATTTCCACAAGGCACATATAAAAACAAAGACCACTTTTTCTCATCATAGGAAAACACAGATCACATTGCCTGATCAAAGTTCTAGTGGAGCATGAACTAGAGTCACAACACGCAACCAATTCTTTCAGACAAAGGCATTGTTAGAAAATAATGGAAAGTTATAATAGAGAAAGTAATTGAACTTTTTGATGAACAGATTTCAAAAAATCAGCATGCCACAAACGGGAGAGGGAAAAAGAAATAATTACTTTGACCACCAAATCAGAAGCCAGCACTTCCTTTGCCCCTTGGATTTGGGCACCAGCTGCTCTGTAGTGATCATCTGAGAATTTGGAAGCTTCTCCAGCGCCTGATTCCACAACAACATTAAAACCCTGCTTGACCAAGGCCTGAACACCAGCAGGTGACAGCGCCACTCGCTTCTCATTTTGGAAAATCTCCTTGGGAACGCCAACAGTCAATTGCTTATATGGAATTCCTACAAAGGTTTAAAAATGACAGAAAACAATGATTTTTAATAACAGAATTCAGAAAATAGAAATGGGCAGTCTGTTTAAAATACACTACACATACAACTGACTTTTCAAAATGATGTTCCTGGTTCATAACCATAATGCTTTGCCTTTTTTTGTTGTTAAGCAATGCAAAATTTTATACCCCCCTCTTCTGAAAATGCTAAATATTTTAGTTAATCAAATGGTTCTAAAGGCATATGACTAACTGAGTTTATTCATGGGGAAAAAATGGGTTGACAGACCACTTAAAATGCTAAGTCCACCCTTCCAACTAACGCTCTGAGGTTTATGGTCTCCCTATCCCCATGGTCAAGGAAGACAGAAGTAACTGACTGCTCTGGAGAACAACCCTATACTCAACATTTTGATAGCCACAACCAAATGTGGATATAAACCTAGTGACAGGCACTTTAGTCATCTCCGTACATGGCCTTCAGAAAGGTAAATTACATTTGTGCTATATGTTACATATATAACAGCAGGAGTGAAAAACTAATAAATAAGGCCAACTGATGATTACCAAATTTAGTAAATAATAGGAAAAGATCAAGCATCCCATCTCATCAGTACAATTTCAGGGTAATTAAACAAGAGGAAAAATTTCACTCATAGAAAAATTCTAGCTAATAAATGAAGATGAGATAGAGTCATGAATTCATTTAATGATCATCAACCAAAGTTAAATGAAAAGCAGATGGGCAATACATCAGATGGCTCAAGATGACAGCACCTAAACTCAGTGACTAATCTTCCTGATGTAATGTCACAGATATTCCATAGCACCACCTAGGAAGTATTCTTGCCAAGAAGTACAAACCTGAGTTTTGTCATGCCTCTAGGTCTAGCTAAAAGTTACAGAAAACACAAGGGAAAGAGAAACTGGTTAAACAATACCAAGAAATTGGTTAAACAGTATCAAGGGAATTCAGTCAGTTAAACTAGAATGTGAGAAATTTCCCAGGGCAATAACAAAATTCTTTAATGAACAAATTAAAAAGCAACAAGAGGAGGGGGACATAAGATCAAAAGAGATCTAAAGACATAGTAACAAATATACCATGTAGACCCTGTTGGGAGCCTTATTTGAATAAGGGAACTGTAAAAGAAAAGAGAAAAAAACTGAGAAAATAATGAATACTGACTGAAATTACTGTTCAGGATTTCCAACGTGATACTTACATTGTGGTTATGTTAAGGGAAAAATAGAATCCTTATCTTATAGAGGAGGGGGAAAAAAACACTATCCTGCAAGCTTAAATGAAAAAGAAGGGCATTATTCTATGTGGCAAAGATTTCTGGTTGCCTCCCAAATATCCATCCTATTCGTCTGCCTTAATAACAGAAGCCCTCTGGAAAAAAGACTAAATATCTGAGCCTTCCTTACAGCTATATATGGCACTTGGCAGAGTCCTGGCCAGTAAGTATAGAGAGCATGCTAGGACAGTCTTTGGGCAAGAGGAGGATCCTTGGGCCTCCCAGGTGGCACAAAGGATTAGGCACAGCACTATGAAGCAATCCGCAGCCTCTGCAACACAAGTTCGATCCCCGGTGGGCCCGGGAGCAACCCACATGGAGCAGCAGACCTCTCCTGTCTCACCTGCTGCTCCCCTCAGCAGTGTACTTTGGTCAATCTGCCTGTTCTGTTCCCCACTCTGGTGGGGGACTCTGGTGGGTCCTCTCACCCGCCGCATCTCTGGCCTATACCCCAGCTCTTATATGCATAAATAAATAAATCTTTAAAAAAAAAAAAGGAGGTTCCTTCATTGAAAGGATTATGTTCACTATCATGTACATGACTGTAAGAGGGGCAAGGTAGAAAGCATAGAGACCATTGGGAAGACTAGTGCAATAGTCCAGGTGACAGATGATGGTGGTTTGGACAGAATGACACCAGCCGTGATGATGAGCACAGATTCTAGATACAAGGTAGAGCTGATCTGTACCTCCCACAAAGATCTAGAATGGCTTCTGAGTAAATGAGATGAAGTTGCCATTAACTAAACAGAGAAGTATTAATGCAGATGAGTTAATACATTTAGTTTCAAATTCATGAGCACAGATGAAACATATCTAGTATAATTCCCCAATACTGACTAGGAAATAGGAAGAACTGCTAGGAAAAATAGTACAACTCAACTAGTTTATCATTTTTCTTTTTCTACTACCTTTCCTTTTTTTCCAGAATTTACTATATATGGAAAATCTGGCAAAGCACTCATATGTTTTTTTATTGACAATGATCACTCACAAGCACCAGGCTGTCAATCTGTATGACTTTTCCTTTTATCAGGAGACCCATTCTTACCTATAACGTGAAGGTTAGATTTACACACACTGAGACTTTACCTGGTTTTGCAGAGGCTTCAGACCACAGCACCTGATGAGTATGAAGTTTTCGTAAAAACTCCTTCTTCCCAGGGAAAACCTTACAGGACCCCAAATTGTTAAGCAAAGGACATGAACAGCCAGTCACCGCTGTTCTCAGTAGGTTGGCCATGTTCATAAGAGCTCCCAATTTTCTGAATCCCCCAATTTCCGTGAAGGTAAATCACTAAGAGGAAAGAAAATAAAATATGTATGTCCTGAAAGAAACATATATTGTTTTTTGAACATCAAAAACATTAAGAAAAACACTAATCCAAAAAGCCTGGAATATGATCATTTTATGCAGACACCTACAATGAATTTAGTTGTCAAGTCAAGTTACATAAGATGCTTCACAGAGTT
Organism: Talpa occidentalis; assembly: GCF_014898055.3. Lineage (NCBI taxonomy): Eukaryota > Metazoa > Chordata > Mammalia > Eulipotyphla > Talpidae > Talpa > Talpa occidentalis. The sequence continues at coordinate 117,241,856 of NW_023604972.1, forward strand.
TGTTTCTAGTTCAAATATTTAAAATTTGGGATCCATTTTCCCACTTAAGTTGCAGTTATAAACTCAATATTCAATTCCAAACCTAGGTCACATAAGTCTAATAGATGCTTAATACAGCTGGACAAAATTGCATTTGCTATACAGTCTAGTCACATGTTACATGAAAGTTATCCTCTAATTCAGCACATGCAGCAATAATTGCATATAATCAACATTATCCTTGAATTTCCTTTAAATTAGCTAAAACACTGTATATTTTATATTATGTACTATAGTATAACATATATTATATACTATATATACTATAATATACAATATATTATATACTGTATAAGATACTGTATAATACAGTAGCAACCTATTTAGTCGCCATGTTGTCCAGAAAACACTGAAATCCTATTCAGGACAGCCAGGTGCCCATGCAGTGAAACCCCATGAACTGAGACTGAGTCAGTAGGAAAGCAGTATTTGCTAAATGCACATCTCAAAAAAATTAAACATGTATGCAATGTCACTCCAATAAGAAAGAAAAATTCCATGGTTATTTTAATCACACAGATTTGTGCTTACAGATGTGGGAATAACTAGGGACTCATCTGTGAGTGGTTCTCACAGTGGTCATTTTTTTGTCAGCTCTAACTAGACTGGGAGACCTGTCATTGACCTTCACTGTTATTGAGGCTTCAGTGGCTACCTCCATTGCCTTTAATGGCAATTCCCATGTATGTATGGAATGCACAGCCACCAAGCATAAGTGCTTGAGCATGCAATCAAAATGTATGTGAATAGCTTTTTGTACTTAAATAGGTTTTACCTTCTCAAAATGTTTCCACATATGTCACTTAGTTTCAGAACTAAAGAGTCCCTGAGTCCCGTAAATAGTCTCCTCATTCAGTCATGGGCACTTCAAGAATTATTCATGGCTAAGAACAGACAGCAGGGGCCTCCCTGGTGCCCGAGGGGTTAAGTCTCAGGGCTATCACCGCTATGGCCTGAGTTTGATCCTGGCCCGGCACAGCAGACCTGTCTCACCTACTGCTCCCCTTAGCAGTGTATTTCAGCAAATCTGCCTATTCTGCTCCCCACTCTGCCTCTGGTGAATCCTCTCACTGCCTCCCACCCCCCATTTCTGGCCTACATCCCAGCTCCCATATGCATAAATAAATAAATAAATATAAATCTTTAAAAAAAGGACAGCAAATGAGCTCAGAATTCAGCTACACATTCAAATCATTCACTGACTCTACACCAAGAACCAAGGGAAATGCACAAGAAAATAAAAGATAATTCTGATCTTGTGGGGGATCTTTTCTCCCATTATGTATGACCTTGTCCTAGCACAACTTCCTTCACTTTCCCTAGTTTCTCTTCTTAAATGATCCCAACTCCCCAAAACCATCATTCTCACAGGACTGACAAGGCTTACCCAGACCTCTTCAGCAAAAACAAAGCTAGACATAATGGAGCCCATGTATTGTCTAAGTTTGCAACTCACTCACTGTTTGACCTGGATCTCTCTGTCCAGTCTGCTCATCTATAAAAGGAGCATAGAGAAAGTGGTTTGGAGCGTGCCCATTAGCCCCTAGAAATTTTATGATTTAACGAAATCTTGCATTCTTTTAAAAGTTGAAATACTATTTCGTGGCCTGTAGTCTGGAAATTTTGCCTTGCCTACTTGTAAAATGGTAATTTTACATTGAACAATTTCTAGGCCAAAGCCTTGAGGCCAATTTCTACCAAATGTTCCACTGATTATAACACACAAGGCAGTAATCAGGACAAAGTTTATTCCCAAGAACAATCCCTATCAATCACCCTAAATCAAATACAAATGACCCTGACAGATAGTCAGTGAATATTTGAAACATCTTATCACAGGCTTGTACTTATTTACATCAAAGACAGCAGTTCATATTAATTGCGACATTTTCCCCTATCTTCAATTTAAAGTTCTCTGCTGTTTTATTATTATTCCATCTGCTTCTATGGCTTTGAAGCAAAGGAGAGAAATTTTACAATTCAAAACTGAAAGAGAGATTTTCTTAATACAGCAGATTAATAGAAGTTGTTTGGGTAACTCTCCCCCCAAATAGTAAAAGCTTGGAGGATAAGCACCTGACCTAGAGGGGCCAGCAGAGGCCCAAAGGAAGAACTGTGATTGGAGACCCCCACTCTGCAAATTATTGTATGACTTCAAAAATCAGTCATTTCACTTCCCTAGACCTGACTCTCTAATCTTCATAATTCCATCTACTTTATAGGGTTGTAAGGATTAAGTGAACACAATATCTTTATCAGTATTACTCATTTGGTATTAACTCTGGGCTTTGCACACAACAGCAGAAAACAAGTTTTTTGACTGAATGTTCACCTGTGGCTGGTAACCTACAACAAATCCTGGGTATCTATCTACTTAACACCTTCCTCCAGCAGTTTCGGGAAATTTCCTTTGAAAATGAAATGCCTTTGCAGCCTTGTGGAAGACTGATCCTATCAGCAAAGGTATGCAGCCCAAGCGCTCTTGACATTTCCACCCTTCCAGAGTCCATCCTACAAGACTTCATTTGCCATGGGGCAAATAAAGGACGCTTGCAACAGTAAACTCACATGTTAAAGCCCAGCATGCCAACAAAAGGCACAACACCCTATAAAAACCTGACCTGACACTCTGCCATCTTCCCGGGACCGCTATTTATAACTGTCCCCGAAGCCAATGGGTCGACACTGCAAAAAGCTGCAAGCTCTGCCCCCTTTGCTGTCAGCCCCGTCACCAGCCCGGGCCCCAATCTGCGCCCAGGACCATCAAGCCTCCTGCCCCACCCCCAGCAGCCCTGACTTGCACTCACACCTTTGGGTCGCCATCTCCTACGTCCCTGGTTGGCCAACCACCCCGCACCCCCTCAAGGTTCAAACACAATTAAGAGGCGTCCATTTACCACCTGGGTGCACCCCCTGCAGAGAGTCCTCCAGGACTGCCTGCTCCCCATCTTGCAGGCCGAGCCGACCCAGTACAACTCCCGCCCCCAAAAGTTTCAAAACCTTCACCCGGAGGGCTGCAGGCCTCGTCCCCAGGGCTGTGCTGGGACACGGTTCCCGAATCCACCCGGCCACTCCCTTCCACGTCGCTGCTGCAAGAGGCGAGAAAGGGGTGGCTCCCCCCCCAACCCTTTCCCTCCCCCGCCCCCCGCCGCAGTGCACAGTCTGCGGGTGCCCCGGGGCACCCCAGCGCGGATCACTGCCGACCCCGCCCCCTTCCGCTCCCAGACAGCAGGGCTTCCCTGTGGGGGGCCGCGCCCCTCCCCCGCAGCGCCCCCAGCGTCCCCACCGCCAGCGCCCCGACTCACCTAGGCTGGGAGGCCCGCGGGCCGGGGCGGAGCCCCGCGAGAGGACACCGGGCTGGCCGACCCCGGGCTCGGCGCCTCCGACGCGGAGAAAAGGCGCCAACCCCGCGCCTGCAGGGCCTGGTGACCGCGCAGCCCCCACCCCACCCCACCCGGCGCCCCTCCACGCCAGGCCCCGGCCCCGCCCCGCCCCGCTCCGCCAGCTCCCTCCCCGGACTTGCGGAAAGGACCTCACAGAATGCCCTTCACTGCTCGGCGTGGCAGCCCAAGTCCCTTTGTCTCAGGCTCGGCCCACGGCCCCCGCCACGCCTCCCTGCGCCCTCGGCCTGTCCGCGTCAGTCAAACCTGCAGCCAGGCGGGCGCGCGCCCAAGACCTCAGGGCTGCGCTGTCCTCTCCCCCGGGAGAGCCAGTTACAAAGTGTGATTTCCTCTCTAGCGTCCCACCGGAGCGAGGAAGTGGATAATATAGCTCTGCTTTTGCGAGCTGGCTTTCTCCAGCTGTCTAGGAAAAGTCAGAACTTCAGCCACTGGAGAAAGTGGGAGGCGGCTGGGTGAAGGGCGCGCAGGGGGGCGTTGTTTCACCCTCGCGGCCAAAGAGGTGGAGTTAAATTCCTCGGAAACGAAGTCAGGCCCCGAAAATTAACAGACATCTGCGTGCAGGTCTTCCAACGGTTGGTCCAGAGAAAGGCGTAACTGTTGGTGTTAATATTCAGCGACTGCAAAGTGCCCTTGGGCATTGGGCGCGCTGGCCAGGCCTAGCTGATGGTCACCTAACGACGAAGGGACCGAGAAATCTAATGACCTGGTTGTTCTCTGCACGTAGTTCTGTGGATGAGTGTGCCCTGTGTTCTGCTTCCAAGTGGTGGGAATAGTAAGAGTCTAAAATGGTTCAGTCATGCAAAGCCATCATGGACTATCTATATGATGTGCTTCTTACTAAAGTTGAAATAGTGAAGATGAGTAACATTGCGCATTTCAAACTCAGAAGTCCAAAGAGATAGTCCATGACCTTACAAAGAAATGAACTGCGGAGAAACTCACGCTGAGAACATCTCTTGTGCCCAGTCAGCCCAAAAAGGTCATTCAACTGCCATCCAGCCAAGGTTAAATACAGTCCCTGGCCAGTGAAAGACACAACCCTGGGTTTTAAAGCAATAATGAGTTTGATGGGAAACGCTGGCTTCACTAACTGCTCAATAAGTTATTTCATTTGGGGACTACACCTGGGAGGGGGGAAGCATATATTGTTTAAAAAATAACAATGATGTAAAAAATAAATAATTTTTAAAAATAAATAAAATTAAAATAAACAAAAGTAGGACTAGATTTTTGAAAAAAATAAGTTATTTCTTTTGACTTACTTGTGACTATATCACATGAGAATAAATCCAAAGATGACATACCACTTTTCACTTCTGCAGTTAAATAGTAAGCATATAATTTTTCAAGTTCATTTTGCTTAGGTTTCCAACGTAATTTGGGTGCCATTGCTCCGGATGAAAACATTTGTCACTTGGAGGGTTCTAATTTAGACCTTAAATTACTACATAGTAATCACAATATATTCATACAGGGAGTCACAGATTAAATTAAGAGCCAAACATTTCTTTGCAAATTTCTTCTGAACCTTAGATACAGTTTTGTATAAAATTTCTGCAAAACATTATATCCCCTATTGAATTGTGCTTTTTTTTTTTAAAGATTTATTTATTTATGCATACAGGAACTGGGGTACAGGCCAGATGGGGGGCAGGTGAGAGGATTCACCAGAGACAGTGAGGAGCAGAACAGGCAGGTCTACTGAAATACAACTGCTGAGGGGAACAGTGGGCGAGACAGAAGAGGTCTGCTGCACATGTGGGTAGCTCCCTGGCCAGGATGGAACTCATGCCACAGTGGCTGGCGATAGGTTGATAGTGCTGAGACTTAACTCCTGAACCACCAGGGAGGCCCCTAGCCCCTACTAAATTGTAAGGACTTTGTCCATTTTGATATCTACTCCTTCCTCCTTGATATTCATAGCCTCCCATCCCCATTTTAGAACTGTACCTCTCCTATATATGCACATTTTTTATTATAGATGCAACACTTTAATATATTTTAAGACTAGGAAAAACATGGAAATTTAAACCCTCTCAAAATTAGGAGACTTGGTACCCACAAATATATAGAGCCTTAATCCAGTGAAAGCAAAAAAAAAAAAGATTAAATCTTTAGATGAGTGTAACACACCATTTGGGTCTACTTTGAAGCTGTGAAAGGTACCCAACAGCCAAAAATTCAAAACTGAACTCTAAAGACAATTTGTTGCTCCACATCTACAATAGTTAAAACCAGACCAGAGAATTGGATAATTTAATATTTTCATTGTGGTTATTACATTAGACAGTTATCAGCACTTATCAGCTTTTATCAGCAATTAATTTTCCAGACTTCCTTCTTGTAAGTTATCATTAGCAAAGTAAATAACTTCAAAGAGACAGGATTTTAATAATGGAAACACTGATAGGTTTGAAGGCAACAACCATCAGTAACCTGGATCTCAGCTCCCTTCTCCCAGGCATATCCTTCAAGATGCATTTCCTTTTAGGAAATAAATATTAACCAACTAAATGAGCTTACACTAATCAACATTAATTGGAAGAGGATCAAGGATAGCTGATAGTCAACAGTCAACACAAAATTAAATAATTGGCAATTTAAGTCAAATGAGTTTTTGTTTAGAGCTGTTGTGAGCCTCAGGAAACCCAGCTCAGCATATCTTTGTGGATATTGTCCTCTCCACATGGTAAATGGTAAAAATCTATGTTTTTTAAAAAATAAGAAGTTATTTATATAATGGTACCTTTGGGGCCTGGGAAGATGGTGAGGAATAGGATCTGTATGAGTACCCTAGGGCTGCTGTAAGAAATTAGCACGGGCCTCCCCTGGTGGTGCAGCAGTTGAGCACTGGGTTGCGAAGCTGCCGCAGCCTCTGCAGCAGTGGTTCAATCCCCGGCCACCGGCGAGGGTCCCACACGGGCGCAGACCTCTCCTGCCTTGCCCCCTGCTACCTTCAGCAGTGTATTTCATCAGTCTGCCTATTCTTTTCCCTGCTCTGGCTCGGGTGAATTCTCTCACCCTCCCGTGCTTCTGACTGTACCCAGTGCTTGTATAAATAAATCTTTAAAGAAAAAAAAAAATTAGCACAAAGCAGGTGGCTTAAAACAACAGCAGTGCATTCTCTCAAGCTCTGAAGGCTGGACATCTGAGATCAAGGTGTCAGCAGTGTTGATTGCTTTGAAGTCTCTGGAGAAATGAAATCTTTTGATTGTCAGCAATCCATGTGTTCCTTCTCTTGCAACACAAGACTCTAATCACATTCTCCATCAGCACATTGCCTCCTTCTCTGTGTATCTCCTTGTGTCTAAATCTCCCTCCTTTCTCTGACAAAGATACCAGAAAATAGATTTAAAGTCCATCCTAACTCCCGATGATTTCCTCTCAAGATCCTTAACTAATTACAGCTGCAAAGACTGTATTTCCAAAAGTGGGTATAAATTTAGGGGAGACACTTTCCACACACTACAGTAGTGTTCTATGTATATCAGGGTACTACAATGTAAGAGAGGAGACTGTTTTTGTAATATGGGTGGTTTTACCAATTCTCAAGTTCAAAAGTGAAAATCTAAATTACTTGTGGGAAATTCAGATGAAAATAATTTTCTACCAATAAATGGAAGGATAGCCTTATATACTTACTTTGCTTTCTTACTAAAGACCCAACCTATTGAATTTTCCTGCAATTTATATGTATGTGTGTGTCTTTACACGTGTATATGTAGGCAAATGTCTTTATGTTTATACCTAGACACATAATTGTCTTTATATGTGTATATATAGACCTATATAGAAGGAAAATTATATTGATGAAAATTATATTGATTCAACATTATCAAACTACATGATTATAAAACTCCATTTTAGCAGCTAACATATTTACATTTAACTTCTTAATTATTGAATTTGTTGAACACTCTAGTTGAAATATTTTAAAAATAGTTTTGTGAAACCATCATGTCTTTAAGATCTTTTTTGTGCTAGGTGTTACCCATAACAGTAAAGCAAAAATCAGAATTTCTAACTGGTATTCATTCTTGTAATACCACTCTCCTATCTCCTACTTCTTTAACCATTCATTCTCAGTTCTTTCATCACTTAAATGTGCAAATGTTTAAAATGTTCTCTTGCCCCCTTTCCTTGTCTCTCTAATAAGTTTCTGGCAGTTCAATGTCACCTGTGCTATGACAGCTCCCAAAGCTTAATGTCCCACCAAATTTCTCTCCTGAGCTCCAGACTCACATAGCCAACTTCCTGCTGTTCATTTCCATTGAGACAGCCCCAGCTATCTTAAATCTAATAAGAAAGTTTCTTCCTAATCTCACCTATCTTAAATCTAACAAGAGACCGTTTCCTCCCACTCTCTGTTCTTAACCATAACAAAAAAAACTTGATTCTTCCTGAATATATGAAGCTATTCCACACCCCTTGCCTTTTTCACACCTAGAATGTTCTCCTTACCTCTCTTTTCTTTGCAAAGAAACTAGACCTCAGGGTCTAGTTTTGTTTCTTCCTCTGTGAAGCATTCTAGGAAGTCTTGTTAATTTTTGTTTCTCGAGTTCAGCACAGTGCTTGGCATACAACAGAGTCTAAATAAATGTTGGCTGGATAAGTAAGAAGCAGATGCAATGGAAAAAAAATACAGGAAGAGAGCTGAAACCCAACTCTGGTTGAGTGCCCTTGGGCAACTTATTTAACTATAAAAATATGGAAACAATAATTATTTTGCAGGTTGTTTGGAAGAACATAAAAGAATTCATATAAAGATATCCTTGGAGGGTCTGGCATATAATACTATTCAAAAATGTGGCCAGCTGATTTTTGTCTAGGGTGCAAAAGCAATTCAAGGAAAAAAGATAGCCTTTTTGACAAATGGTGCCAAGCTAATTTGGAGTTCCATGGGAGGGATTGGTGGGGGAGAATCTCTTAGCTTACACAGTTAATAAAATCACAATGGAATCCAGACTTTAAATGTAAAGCTATAAAACTTTCAAGGGCCTCCCCGGTGGCGCAGCGGTTGAGCGCTGGGTTGCGAGGCTGCCTGCAGCCTCTGCAGCGCCGGTTAGATCCCCGGCCACCAGTGAGGGTCCCACATGGCGCACAGACCTCTCCTGCCGCCTGCTGCTCCCCTCAGCAGTGTATTTCGTCATTCTGCCTGTTCTGCTCCCCTCTCTGGCTCTGGTGAATTCTCTCGCCCTCCCGCGCTTCTGACTGTACCCAGTGCTTGTATAAATAAATTAATCTTTAAAAAAAAAAAAAAACTTTCAAGAAAAAAAAGAAAAAGTACTCCAGAATCTAGGGCTAGACTTGACACCAATAGCATGAAATATAAAAGGTAAAAGAGATAAATTTGAACCACATCAAAATTAAAATTTTTGCCTCTTCAAAAGATCCAGTTTAAGAGGATAAAAAGATAAGCTACAGACTGGGGGAAAATATTTGCCAACCACATATATACAAAGGATTTATGAAGAGAATACACAAAGAATTCCCCAACTCAACAGCTTAAAACTAATCCAAATAGAAAATGAGCAAAATGTATAAAGAGATATTTCACCAAAGGGGAAAATGAGCACATAAAAAGATGTTCAACATCATTAGCTGTAAAGGAAATAAAATCAAAACCACAATGAGATTTTGCTATACTTCTATAAGGATGTCTAAAATATAGTTTCAATAGCAATGATGGGGAGAAAACTGATTGCTCAAATACTGCTGGTGGGAATGAAAATGATACTAGTTTCTCTGGAAAACAGTTTGGTAGTTTCTTAAAAAACTAGATAGATAGTTAGATAGGTAGGTATATACATACATACATACATACATACATACATACATACATACCCAGGAGTAAAATTTCTTTAAAAACTATGTGTAAATGCCCAGAAGTTGCTGAATCATATTCATGTGTTTTGTTGATGGTTCAAGGGATTATCCTAAATTTGAAAATGAGCATGTTTTTCACCATATCCCCCAACCTCACCTTTATTCAGTGTTTCTAACATCTATTATTAGCATATTATAATAATGCAGTGAGAATACCTGTATTCTTTACCTAGTTTCTTCCAGTAGTAATACCTATTAATCTCTAATGTCTACTAGTTGTCAAAAACTTTTCTCTACTGATGGTTTTGTACATACAATGGCCAAGATACTGTCCTGCTCACTCTACTGCTGGGTGATACTTTAGCTGCCACATCTCTGTGGTGGTTTTGAGTGGAAGAACAATTACAGTAATTAATTACAGTAATTAACTAAAAAACTTTAAGTGGCTTTAGGGAACAATTAATTTCAGAGCTTAAACTTGTCAGACTTGAAATGCACCTATAAATCCATACTAATGATTAGGGACTCTTTGTCCCTTAATTGCCATTAATGGGCTCAAAAGTACAGAAACCTATGTCATATCCCCTTAGGACACTAAGATTGGTTACAATTTGTTTACACAGCACTTTCATCTTTTGATTATTTCATTAACTCTGAAATAGGTCTTGTTATTCCTGTTTGAAGAGGAAGAAACTAGGTTGAGGTGAACTGACAAGTGTAAAGTCACCTCAACAGGAAATACTGCTGAGACTTCAATTCAGTGCTTCCTTGTGGGGAGGAGCATCCTGTAGGTAGGGGGATACTAGGGTGACTGTGTGGTAGGTAGCAAGGAGGAGCAAGAAGGCACCTAGAAAAAGGTGAGAGATGCCTCTGTGCCCATCAAAAACCCCTCTCCTTTCCTTTCCCTATTCATTTGCTTGGATTATACCTTCTACTACTTCACTTCACTGGGCTTTCTCACCAGAAGCCTTTCCTGACAACTCAAGATTGAGTTAGGTGTCCTCCTAGTAAGACCCAAGTTTTAACATAATTATAGTGTTTATGATTCTGTTATTATTACCTGTTTGGCTGACTGCGGCACATAAGTATAAGCTTCTTGAGAACAGATATTTTGTCTTATTCTTAGATATGTCATCAACACCTAACAGAATGTCTGGTTTTATTAGGCAGTCAACAAATATTTGTTAAAAGGAAAAAAATGAATGAGGGCCCTGTAAGAACTGAAACAGATAAAGGTACTAGGTTTTGACCTCATGCCAACAAAAGGTCAGTGAGCCAGAGAGCTAGGGAAACAGAACATACCAATAGCAAAAGACTTCTTTCTTAACATTCATACATTAAGCATTGATGTTCTTTTTTTTTTTTTTTTTTAAAGATTTATTTATTTATTTATTTATACAAGCACTGGGTACAGTCAGAAGCGCGGGAGGGTGAGAGAATTCACCAGAGCCAGAGCGGGGAGCAGAGCAGGCAGAAGGACCGAAGTACACTGCTGAGGGGAGCAGCGGGCGGCAGGAGAGGTCTGCGCGCCATGCGGGACCCTCCTCCAGTGGCTGGGGAGCAGCCGGGGATTGAACCAGCGCTGCAGAGGCTGCGGGCAGCTTCGCAACCCAGCGCTCAACCACTGCGCCACCGGGGAGGCCCAAGCATTGATGTTCTTAATTGTCTTTTGAATGCTAAATAGCTGGAAATAAATTTTCCATCTATTACATTACCTTGCTGCTGCCAGCAAGCATTTCAATCCATTTAGTTGAATTGTGCAATTAGTAAAACATGGCATGCTGTAATTATTCACCCAGAACTTCCTCTATTATCTTTAACTCCTATATCTCAGTCTCAAAATATGCCTTTCTTTCCATCCCCTTAATTCTTTCCATTGATCTCTTTTTTACATCTAACCTATCATTGTCTTTCACAGTCAATCCTTTCTCTCTCTAGCTTAAGCCATGAAAGAACCTTCTCTTTCCACTCTTCTGCCTTAACTGCAAATTGAAATCGTACTCCTACTGAGGGGCTTCTCAATGAATGAACACGTGGAAAAATGAATCCCTATCCTTATGGATTTTACTATCCAAGAGATCAGCATTAAAAAGGTAAATGCATTAGATATTGGTCCCAAGCATTCCTTGCTATCTCAGACTCAAAGATGGATTAGAGCCCAGATTCAGATGGAAGTCAAGTGCTGACTGGCTGGGACTACATTTCTTAGCAGGCCCAAGAGAGGGGGAGAGGGAGATAATTTACACACAAATGAGACCCAAGAGAACAAACACATCATCAGCTAATTATTCTTCTCTCTCTTAATGAAGCAACACTAATTTATAATTCTGTGTAAGTTGTTGCTCTGATTTGGCCAGAGAGGAATGAATTGAACTAGATAGGAAAGGGTTGGAAGTGATGGAATGAGATGGAACAAGGTTTATTTGTATGTGTTTAGATTTTTAAACTTTTTATTTAGTGATAATTGCAGATTCATGTACAGAGAGTCTTCTCATTTACCCTTTACCTAGTTTCCTCCAATGATAACTCCTTGCCTAATTATAATACAGTGTCACATGCAGGAAATTGACAATATGCTATCTATCTTAGTTTCACATGTACTCATTCGTGTATGTATGTCTGTGTGTGCTTATACAGAGGCACACACATATAATTATCTAGTTTATGCCATTTTATCACATGTATAGATTTCTGTGATCACCATCATAGTCAAGAATAAACTAGTTCCATCACCAGGATTCCTCATAGTAGCTAATCTTTGAATAGCTAAACAACTTACCTCCAAATCTGACCAAACTACCTTAATCTCTGGTTATCACTAATCTGCATCTTTATAATTTTGTGATTCCAAGATTGTATAAGTGGACTCATACAATAAGCTTTGAGACTGATGTTTATTCACTCAGCATAACTTCCTTGAGAGTCATAAACATTGCTGTGTATGACAGTAGTTGTTCCTTTTTCTTACTGAGTAGTGTTCTATGGCATAAGTGTACCACCTTTATACCATTCATCCATTAAAGAGAATCTAGGTTGCATCCATTTGGGGCCTATGATGAAAGCTGCTACAAAAATTTGGCTTAAGGTTTTTGTGTGAATATAAATCTTCATTTCTGTGGGATAAATAGTTACTTTGGGCTATTTTAATAAAATAAGTCTGGGGCCTCCCTGGTGGCGCAAGGGGTTAAGCACAGCACTGTGAAGCTATCCGCAGCCTCTGCAGCACAAGTTCGATCCCCAGCCGGCCAAGGAGCTACTCACATGGCACAGCAGACCTCTCCTGTCTCACCCACTGCTCCCCTCAGCACTGTATTTCAGTAGATCCACCTGTTCTGCTCCCCACTCTGTCTCTGGTGAATCCTTCTGCCCCCCCTGCACCTCTGGCTTGTACCCCAGTTCTTGTATGCATAAGTAAATGTCTTTAAAAAAAGAATTAAAAAAATAAGTTGGGGTACCTTGATCACCAAATTTATTTCTTACAGTTCTGGAGGCTGGGAGGTCCAAGATTAGGGTACCAACATTGTTGGGTCCTGGTGAGACCCCTCTTCCTGGTTTACAGATGGCCATCTTGCTATTGTACCCTCACATGGGGCAAGGAGGGAGGTGTTGCTCTCTTCCTCTTCTTATAAGGAAACAAATCTCATTATAGGGGCTTCATCTCAGGATGTCATCTAAACTAATAGCTTCCCAAAGTCTCCAGCTCCAAATATCATCAAACTGGAGATTAGGGCTATCACAAATGAATTGGTAGGGGACACAAATACTCTGTCCATAGCATTCTGCCTCTGAGCCTCAATATCCTTGGACATGCACAATTTATTCATTCCATCCCATCATCTCCAAAGGTCTCAACTTGTTCCAGCATCAATTCTTAAAACTGAATTCCAAAGTATCATCTAAATATTGTCTAAGTCAGGTATGGATGATTAGACCTGAAATTCACACCTGTGTTAATCTCCTTATCAGTCAGCTTCCCATGTTATTCGCTTGTGAACATGCTTTCTCATTATTTTTCAGTATGGACAGGCTGAGCATTTTTCAAATCTTTATGTTCTAGTTCCTTTTTTCCGAACTGTTCCTTCTTCTATTCATTTCTCTCTTCTCACATCTTACCTTATGCAGTAAGGAGGAACCAAATCACTTTTTAAAAAGATTTATTATTTATTTATGCATACAAGAACTGGGGTATAGCCAGAGGTGCAGGTGGTGAGAGGATTCACCAGAGACAGAGTGGGGAGCAGAACAGGCAGATTCACTGAAATATACTGCTGAGGGGAGCAGCAGGCGAGACAGGATAGGTCTGCTGCGCCATATGGGTTAGCTCCCTGGCCCAGGGATCGAACTCTTGCTGCAGTGGCTGGCAATAGCTTGATAGTGCTGTCTTTAACCACTGCGCCACCACTTTTTAATATTTTACTTAGCAATCTCAGCTAAACTCCACTGTCATTGCTTGCAAGATCCAACTTCTACAAAACACTAAAAACATCACCACAATTCAGTCAAGATCTTTGCCAGTTTATGACAAGGATAATCTTTTCTCCAGTGTCAGGTGACATGTTCCTCATTCCTGTCTGAGATTTCATCAAGATGACCTTTACCATCTATATTTCTCCCAAACTTCCGTACGAAGTACAGCCAATATTTGCATTCTCTAAGAAGGTGGTTGCTTTCTCTACAACTCTCCTCTTTTCTTTCTGAGGCTTCGCCAGAATTACATTTAATAGCCCTTCATGGCAATGACAACTTTTTCTAGAAAGCCCTGAAAAGAAAAATGACCAGCTACTACCCATTAACTAATTCCAAAGTTCCTTCCACATTTTTAGGTTTTGGTTACAACAGCACTCCATTTATCATTATAAATTTATTTCTTAGTCAAGGTTGTCCAGAGAGACAGAATTAATAATAATAACAATTATTAGTATTACTTTATATAACAGCATATATAATAGTACATACATAATAGTTATATATGTGTGAATATTATGTATAGTTTATATGAGGAATTGCTCATGTGATTGTGGAGGCTATAAAGTCCCACGATTTGCTGTCAGCAAGCTGGCAGCAGTGATGTGGTTCCAAACCAAGACTGAAGGCCTGAGAACTGGAGCAGCATGGTGTAAGTCTGGTCTAAGGTCCGGAGAACACTAATGTCCCAGCTCAAGCCATCAGGAAGGGAGATAACAGAATTTTTCCTTCCTTCTCCTTTCTGTTTTCTCCTGGCCTTTAATGGGTTAGATGATGGGTTGGGGAGCGCCATCTGCACCAATTCAAAAACTAATCTCTTCTAGGATCACCCTTATAGACACGCCTAGAAATAATATTTAACCAGATTTGTGGGCACCCTATGGTCAGTCTGGCTGACATACAACAGTAACCATCAAGTACTCTCAGGAGTTTAATTTCCGGGTTGTACAGTAGTTATCTGTATAATTTTTAAGAAGCTGCCAAACTTTTCTAGAGTGACTCTACCATCTTCCATTCCTACTGTAACTGGACCCCTTTAATTTTGTAGTCTAAAACCTTTTAGAATAGAAACAATTAAACTAAGCAGAATCAAATACTGAACTGAGCACTCTGCTCTCCTCCCTGGCATCCCCCTCCAGTGTGATTTATTTCTCAATTTCCGGGGAACATTGAGAATTAATTGTGTTACTTCAGCAGAATTCTCTATGTCCCTTTAGAGTTAAGGAAAGCATCCGGGCAAGCCTTTCTATCTCCAAAGGAGGAACACTCTCTTCTGAAAAAGTTACATATTTATAACCACTGAAGCCCACACCATCTGGCACCACCTCCGGTCTTCACTTCCTTTATGGCCTTCACTTGCTCGCAATCCTTCTACCCCTATATAATCACAGCACTCACACCATTTGGGGAGCTGGCTTCATTGGGCTGATAACCAAATTGCTGACTCCCTTGGTGGCCATCTCATATAATAAACTCCTCTGTGCAAAGATATTTTTGTGGTTCAGAGTTTGACTGTATGAGTGGGAACGAAAAAACTGGTTTGATCACTTACACTATGAGCAAAGCTCGAGTGACTCACTTTCCAGTTTCTCCACATCCTAGTCATCATTCAGTATTATCACTGTTTTCTGTTTTAGCCATTCTCATAAGTAGGTAGCCAAATTTCTTTGAGGTTTTAATTTTAATTTACCTAATGGCTAGTGATATTGAGTTTCCCAATCCCCAGCCTTAAATACCACCTGTACATTCTTTTCAGTAAAAAAGTCTGTTCATATATTTTGCCCATTTTCTAGCTAGACGAGTTTTGAGAATTTTTCATATAGTCTAGATACAGATCTTTTTTGTTAGATAATGGTTTGCAACTATTTTAATGAAAATGTTATGTTAGCTGGATTTGAAAGGCTGCTCTGTCTAGTCCCATGTGATCTAATGATGACCTTGAAGTCAGTAAATTCTGGTATATTTCTAAAAACCAGAACTCTCCTGTACAAACATGAGTATTCTGGTGACCCAAGGAAAAGCAAGATTATTGCATGTGAATTTTATTACTGTTAAAAGTTAAAAAATTTCCATACAGTGAAAGAAACCATCCTCAAAATGAAAGATCAATCTAATGACTGGGAGCAGATACTTGCAAATCACACATCTAACAAGGGATTGATATCCAAAATATATAAACAACTCATCAACTCAACAAAAACAAACAAAAAAAATGGGTAAAGGATCAGAATAGACATCTCCCTAAAGAAGACATACAGATGGCCAACAAGCACATAATCCATTATTGTTAGGGAACTTCAGCTCAAAGGCACAATTAGATACCTGAACTTCACATACATTAGAATGGCTATTATCAAAAAGACAAGAAACAATAGAGTTGGCAGAGATGTGGACAAAAGGGAACCCTCAGACATTGCTGGTGGGATGTAAATTGGTGCAACCATTATGTAAAATAGTATGAAGTTTCCTCAAAAAAATAAGAATAGAAATACACTAAGGCCCAGCTATTCCACTCCTGCATATTGACCCAAAGAATACAAAAACACTAATTCAAAAAGATATATGAAGACCCATGCTCATTACAACAGTATTTACAATAGCCAAGATATGGAAACAACCTACGCCCATTGATGAACGAATGGGTTAAGAAGATGTAGCACATATATTCACAACAGAATAGTACTTTGTTATAATTTAAAAAATGAGGGCCTCCCCGGTGGCGCAGCAGTTGAGCGCTGGGTTGCGAAGCTGCCCGCAGCCTCTGCAGCACTGGTTCGATCCCCGGTTGCTCCCCGGCCACCGGAGGAGGGTCCCACATGGCGCGCAGACCTCCCCTGCCGCCCACTGCTCCCCTCAGCAGTGTACTTCGGTCCTTCTGCCTGCTCTGCTCCCCGCTCTGGCTCTGGTGAATTCTCTCAACCTCCCGCGCTTCTGACTGTACCCAGTGTTTATATAAATAAATAAATAAATCTTTTTAAAAAAATTTAAAAAATGAAATCTTGCCATTTGTCACAATATGGATGGAAGCTGAGGGTATTATGCTAAATGAATAAGTAAAATTGAGAAAGACAATGCCATATGATTTCACTTCTGGAAGTTAAAGAGACAAAGCAAAGAACAAACAAAAACAAACTCATATTCAGAGAATAGATTGATTGTAACTGGAAGGGAAGAAGACTGTGGGGTGGGTAAAACAGGTAAAGAGGGTTAATTGTATGGTAGTGAATGGAAAGCAGACTTTTCTTTCCATTTTGATAATTCTTGTGATTATCATAATGTAGTACATATGGGTGTCAAAGTATAATACTGTACCCCTGAAATTTGTTATAAACCAATGATATTCAATAGAAAATTATTTTAAAGAACCTATTATGTACCAAGTATTGGGTGAAGTTCTAAAGGTGTAGATATTAAGTGTGTCCTCTGCCCGGAGGCTAGTTTAGTGGAGGAAATGGAAACGAAATATTAATAATGTACCATGCTAAATGCCAAGGCAGAGTTTTTCCGGGTTGCAGTTATCACAGAAGGCATGTAAGGTTAGGCAATTTGGGAAAGTCTTCTGCCAGAATGTCTTTCAAGCCCAGTGTAAGGAAACACATGTTTCGCATAGTTCACAGCAGGTATTTTTCCCATATTACAACATATTTTCCAACCTGTCCTACTTTACTTCTCTTTTCATCATAAATTAATAAAAAAGAAAAATGTAAAGGAGGCACATTTTTGAAGATTCCTTTCAAAGAATCCATAGGGTGCTCATTTTTTGTATATTTGTGTGTATGTGGTGTCTCGGCATTTTTGCAATACTTAGGACTTGTCACTTATGCCTGTAACAGTCCTCAGATGCATTTGACGCTCATAATATCTTGGCACCTTTCCAGTAAAATGGGGATAATTAGATTATTTATTTCATCGGATGTGAGGATTAAATTTAATGATAAAAGTGAAACTTTTAGAACAGTAGTCACTACTGGCACATCAAACATAAATATTAGCTGTTGTTATCATGAAGCTTGAGCCAGTCATCTTATCCCCAAGTTCACCTTTCTTGTATCATAAGAATAGGGGCAGAGCTACATAATAGTGAATAAGGAGACAGCAAAGTGTAACACCTCAGTTACCTAAATTACCCACCAAAAGGAGGCTGATGTCAACATGGACATGGAATAGCCTCAAAAAACTGGGCCTCCCTGGTGGCGCAGGTGGTTAAAGACACAGCATTATCAAGTTATCCCCAGCGTGAGCTCTATCCCACCCCCTCCCATGGTGCAGCAGACTTCTCCTGTCTGGCTGCCTGCTCCCCTCAGCAGTGTATTTCAGTAGATCCTCCTGTTCTGCTCCCCACTCTGTCTCTGGTGAATCCTCTCACACCCCAGTTCTTGTATAAATAAATAAATCTTTAAAATAAATGGTCTTACAGGAACAAAAGGAGTTGAGTCCAAACAAAAAGCCTGAGATATCTTCAGTGAGCATAAATTGCTCTCAGTTTTGGGGGCCAATTTGTGTCTTTCAATTATATATATTGGAAGAGCCCAGGTAAGAAGTGATGTGTGTGTGTGTATAAATGAATTGTAAACGAGCATTTGTCTACTTTTTAAATTGTGATCTTGTCTAATATATGCTCAGTGCTACAACATACTTATTTTATAGTTGAGGAAACTGAAGCTCAAAGAAACTTTCCTTTTCTTACCCAAGATCACACAGGCAGTAAAGGTCAAGGCCAGGATCTAAATCAAGCCAGTCTACTCTGAATCCTATCTTCCTTCTCTATACCAAGGAACCACACTTTTTCTGATATCTTTCCCTAACTTCCCGTTATTTTTGCCAACAATCAACTCACGAGTCATCTATTCATGGTTGCCCTGATTAAAGCCATTTTTGTTATTTAGATGAAGAAAATGGTTAACAGGAGTGTATGTTCTTAAGTGAAATGATTCTAAAGGTGGCAAGACCGAAAAACACTAAGTCCTGCTTAAAATACAGGGCTACCATCAGGATTTATGAAGATGTTTGTAGAGGACAGGACTGGACACAGTACAGGTTTTCTAGGATCCCATGCAGACCGGGTTAAGGAGGAGTCAGAGTCCTCAGTGGTTTTTTGCAGGTCTTATTGGGATTTACCCGGTACACAGCAGGCAGGGGTGCTGGGGGGCCGGGAGGCTGGCAGTCCTCTCAGCACCCAGCAAGTCTTCATTCTATCTGGGCTCTCCAGCCTTCTCTCAGCTTCTGCTTCTCTTGCTTCTCTCTCGGCTTCTCTTTTGGCTGCTACTGGCATCCCCGTGATGCCGCCCTTAGAAGCAAAGTCTTAGCCCAGGTGAATCCCATCTACCTATGCCCACACCCTACTCCAGGTGCCCGCCATCAGGCATGCATTCAGGACCTTAAGTATCCATCATCTATCCTGATGGCTGGAGGGCAGAAAAGCCTGACATTTTCTTTACCCTACAGTCCACCCCCTCAGGGTTTTCTGCCGTACAGTCTATATATATAAATATATATATACATACATATATACACAATTTTCTTGTCAAACAAACAATGCAGCCATGGCCCACAAAAGCAAATACATCACAATATAACAACAAAATACAACAGAACACAAATAAGTCCAGGCAGGGCCCCAACCTAGTGCAAAAGACAATTATTGGTACCAGCAGATGAGCCACCACATCTGCTGCCGAAGCACTGCTCATACAAGGGAGGGGAATCACTCACAGCATCTACTGTAACACACCAGGAGCCGTCAGGCCTCCTGGCCTTCTCTGGCTGTAGTCTCAGCCACAAGCCACACACAGCATCCACCCCCAGGATGCACTCACTCTGGGACTGGCGATTCTATTCTGTTGGGGGTAATCGCCAACCCTCAGGGTTTCTGTCTGCAGTCGCTCCAACACTCGGCCTTCATAGCCACCAATGCGACTCGCAGACCCCTGCACTCAGGCCAACCCACTGCACAAGCACATGGGTCGGGGATCCAAACCCTACATTTGGCTTGGGCTCCACCCCAAGCCACGTGCCCCACCCGTCCCCCAAGGACAAGTTCCTCAGCTCCTCACCCTCACTCGACAACGAGTAGGGCATCACCCACAGGTGATTTTAAGAGACTCACAGTTCTTCAGCATACTCAGGCTGCTGAACAGCCGCTCAAGGCTTCTCAAACTTAGCATCAGCACCGCTTTTGCCTTCTCAGTTGGCTTTTCTCCTCCACCTGGCTGCTGGGCATGCACAGGCTGCTTTTGGCCATCAAGGCCCACTGGCCACCCCCAGATTCCCATCTCCTGGGGTTTACAAACGAAACTGTTCCACCCCCAGGGTCCCAAAACATATCAACCTGCAAGGTCCTCCGCCTTCTGGCGGGATTGTCAGTCCAAGCTCATCAGTCCGAGTCCATCAGTCCAAGTTCGTTGGCCTCTCCCTGAATCAGCACTGGCGAGCTCCGAATCGTGGTCCTCTCTTCCGATGATTCTTGCTGCCTCAGGGGTAATTGGCTGGTCCTCTCGGGCATCTCCTTTACACAAGGTCTCGTCCTGTAGCTTCTGGACCTTGTCCATCTCCTGTGCCGCCGAGGTGCCTCCAGCGTTGTCACAGGGAAACAGTCTGTTACTCCTTAGTCCCTCCAGGTCTTCGGAGGGCTCCATTCCCGTCTGCATGGATCATGCTGCTGACTTACGCCAATTGTAGAGGACAGGACTGGACACAGTGCAGGTTTTCTAGGATCCCATGCAGACCAGGTCAAGGAGGAGTCAGAGTCCTCAGTGGTTTTTTGCAGGTCTTTTATTGGGATTTACCCGGTACACAGCAGGCAGGGGTGCTGGGGGGCCGGGAGGCTGGCCATCCTCTCAGCCCCCAACAAGTCTTCATTCTATCTGGGCTCTCTGGCCTTCTCTCAGCTTCTGCTTCTCTTGCTTCTCTTGCTTCTCTCGGCTTCTCTTCTGCTTCTCTTTTGGCTTCTGCTGGTGTCCCCGTGACGCCGCCCTTAAAAAAAAGCACAGTCTTCGCCCAGGTGAATCCCATCTACCCATGCCCACACCCTACTCCAGGTGCCCGCCATCAGGCATGCATTCAGGACCTCAAGGATCCATCATCTATCCTGATGGCGGGAGGGCAGAAAAGCCTAGCATTTTCTTTATCCTACAATGTTTCAATCTAACCGGAAAGAAGTATTTTTTTCTCCTCTGTTTCATTACTTCCTTCATTTGATGTTAGCACTGCTGGGCCTGATCCCACCCAAATAATTTACACATAAAATATCTAGAACTTAGCAGTGGAACATGGTAGCCATTAGCCACATGTGGCACCGAGCTCTTGCAATGTGCCTGATCCCAACTGAAATACCCCGAAAGTGTAAAATATACATCGGTTTTTGATTGGTACCGAAAAGAGAGAGAGAGAGAGAGAGAGAGAGAGAGAGAGAGGAGACATGTCTCATTAACATTTTTATGTTAATTACATGTTGAGCTGACACCATTTCAGGAAGATTGGGCTACGTAAAATATTTTATTAAAATTGACTTCATCTGTTTCTTTTCACTCGGTTAACGTATCTTCCAGAAAATGCATAATTACATAAGTGGCTTGCATTTGTGGATCGCGCTGTTTTTATTGGACAGCACCGGTGGCAGATGAACTAGAGGGGAGTTCCAGCGCAAGGCAGTGTATTTTCTTCACATTTCGGCAGGGGAAGAGAAAAGGTAGAGACCGGAGTTCAGTTACCGTCGAAGCGGTTCACGCGCTCACCCCCCGCGGGGCCCGGGCCGGGGCGGGGGGCGCGCTGGGCCGGGGCCGCACCTCCCCGCCCCCGCGGCCGGCGTAGCAGGTGGCGGGGCTCGGCCGGGCGCCCTCCTCCCCAGCAGTCCTCGGGGCTCGGCCGGCGCCGGGTCATCGAGCTCACCTGCGCGCCCCCGGAGGTGCGGCCCGCGAACCCCGCGGCTGGCTCCACGCCCCCTCCCCCCGTATTTTTATTTTCCGGGCCTCAACCGTCGGTCTCGCACGGCCCTCCCGGAACCAGCGCGTCCAGCGGGCCCGCCTGGGGTAAGCGGCCCCCCGCCCCCGCCCGGCCCCAGGCCGAGATGCCCGCGCCTCGCCCCCGCGGCGGGCCGGGCCGTCCGGCGGCGGAGCCGCCACTCGAGCCCCGAGGCCTGCTGGGCCTCGCCCGCCCGCCCGCCGCGAACCGGCGCGCCCGGGGCCTCCGGGCCGCGGGGGGCCGCTGTGACCCGCTTGGCCCCCGCCGCGCCGCCGGGTTTTAAGCGCCTCGGCCAGTCGAGGGTGCCCGCGGGCTGGGGGCGCTGTGGCGCGGCGGGGTCCGCGGGAGCTGGAGCCGCCGCCTGCTCGGCGCCGAGGAGCCGCCGCTGGGCCCGCCGCCCTGCGCCTCCATGAGGCCCGAGTGAGCGCCGCGGCGCCTCCCCCCGCGTCCTCTCCCCAGCGCGGCGGCAGCGGCCCCCGGAGGAGGAGGAGGAGCATGTCGGACGGTTTCGACCGGGCCCCAGGTGCTGGTCGGGGCCGGAGCCGGGGCCTGGGCCGCGGAGGGGGCGGGCCTGAGGGCGGCGGTTTCCCGAGCCGAGCGGGGCCTGCTGAGCCGCGGCCGCAGCCCCAAGCCCCGGGCTTCCTGCAGCCGCCGCCGCTGCGCCAGCCCAGGACGGCCCCGCCGCCAGGGGCCCAGTGCCAGGTCCCCGCCGACCCCCCGCGGCCTGCCCGGGCCGGGGCGCTCCCAGGTACGGAGCCGCTCTGGGGGACCCCGTTCTCCCGGGCCAACGCCTCCCCGCAGCCCCCCGCACGCGTGGAGCACCGGCGCGCCGCCCTCGGCTTCGCCCGCGTTCCCCGAAAGCAGTGCCCCCGGGGCCGGGGGGCAGGGCGGGTGGGCCCGGATCCGGCTCGAGAAGGTGGCTGCGGGAATCCTTTGTGCGCCCCGGCGGGGGGAGGGGCCGGGGCGCGGGCTGCGAGTTCTGCCTTCCCCGGAGGAAGGCAGAACCCCCTTCCCTGCCCCAGCCCGCGTTGGGGAGACCCCAGGGTGAGCGGCCGTCTGTCCTTAACCCACTCTTCCCAAGGAAAACATCCACACCCGCAATGTTCATTCAGAAGCTGGTATATTCATAAATGAACTCAAGCAAGGCTATTGTTCCTCTTTGCAGGCTTTCTGTACTTCTCCTGGAGATAACCTGACATTTCATGATGGTTCGTGTTTAACTCTGAACACCATCCCTTTGCAGATGACTTCAGTGTGTAGGTAGTTGTTATACAAAGGAATGAATGCATCTCACCCCCTTTTTTCCCTTTCTTAGAACAAACGAGGCCCCTCAGAGCTCCACCTAGTTCACAGGATAATACCCCGCAGCAGAACTCGGAGTCAGCAATGGCTAAACCCCAGGTGGTGGTAGCTCCTGTATTAATGTCTAAGCTGTCTGCCAACGCTCCTGAATTTTACCCATCAGGTTATTCTAATTATACAGTAAGTACACCCTTTTGCTAGCAACGCTGGGTTAATATTGCTGGAGTGATGTAGTTATTACTTTATTAATTATAGTATGCTGGTGCTTTTTTTTTTTTTTAACTGCATGTGAAAGCATTATGCATCCCTTGAACTTGAGAAAACAACTGATTGAGGAATATTTATTTTGTAGTGATTATATTCAAATGTCAGGATGTAAGCTTGAGAATACGTGTTCTTGTCTGTCTCCTTCACGGCTGTATTCCCAGGATCTATTTAGTCTCTCAAAGCTAATGAAAATAAACTTGATTTAGGCAAGCAAACCTTCAGTCTCTAAAACTAAGATCTGTGTTCAGGATCTATAGATAACTTATAGAGTAGTGGCCCAGCAAATTTTTAATTTGATTTTGGCAAGATAGCTGATTATTTACTGATGGTTTTGGTAAATTAAACAGTTTTGCTGTAGACTAATTGAGGTGGCTTTTTGAATGTTAACAAGTACACATGTGGGCTCCTTTAAGTTGAATGGAAGTATTTTATGTTCTAATTAAATATTGCATGCAGAAATGCTGTAGGGAGTGTGATAAAATCTTTACATAGGTTTAAACTTCAAGATTCATGTCTGGTGAATCCTCTCACTCCCCACACCTCTGGCTTGTACCCCAGTTCTTGTATGCATAAATAAATCTTTAAAAGAAAAATTCATCTTAGTAAGGATTTTAAAAGTTGGTCATACTTAAATAGCAAGAGGAAATATGAAATATGGTTTGGGTATACAGAATTTGTTGTGCTAGGTAGATGCCTAGCAATTAATTGTTGAGATACAGGGTAACGACTATTCTGGAAGGAAGAAAAGATTGATAATACTTTAGTATAAGTCTTTTTTTTTTTTTTTTTTTTTTTTTTTTAAGATTTTTTATGTGTACAGGAGCTGGGGTACAGGCCAGAGGTGTGGGGGGTGAGAGGATTCACCAGAAACAGAGTGGGTAACAGAACAGGCAGATTGAAATACACTGCTGAGGGGAGCAGTGGGGTGAGTCAGGAGAGGTCTGCTGCGCCATGTGGGTTGCTCCCTGGGCGGGGATCGAACTCATGCTGCAGTGGCTGCAGATAGCTTCATAGGTTGTGTCTTAACCCCTTGTACCACTAGGGAGGCCCACTTTAGTATAAGTCTTGTCTTTTCTATCTCCTTAATCTTACTGACATAATATATAGTGTTCATAAAGGTTAGTGCAAACTTTCAGAAAGTAGAAACTTGGGCAACCAGCATTTAAATCAAGAAAAGGCATATTGTTAACATCCCAAAGCCCTGTCTGTCTCTTTCTGCTCATTACTGTTCTCCCAGGATAACCAGTGTCTTGGTTTACAATTTTGTTTCCAAAGTTTATATTAATGGGGTCATACATAATAAATTCTGTTCTCATGTTGAACATCAAAATCCTGTGTTGTAGCATATAGTTCGAGGTGACTTATTTTCATAACAGTCTGTTTTTGGCGCATTTGTCCCATGAATGCTTTGTGGCTTTCAGTTTCAAACTGTTATGAGTAGAGCTGCTATTCTTATCTCTGTCTTGGAGGATATATGCTCTTTTCTATTTGGTATATACCTAGGAGACAGCAAAATGGAGACAGCAAAATGGTTTTTCAAAGAGATTGTGCCACTGTACTCTGAGTAGTGTGTGATTTCCAGGTTCTCTACTTCATTGTCAGCACTGAGTGGTCTGTTTTGTTTAAAAGTTTAGCCTTTCTGGTGGGTGTGTGATACCTGGCTCTTATTTGTATTTACTTGCTAACTAATGGTTTTGGTTTTGGGGTTTTTTTTTTTTTTTGCCTTTGGTTTCCTTTTTTTTTTTTTTAAAGATTTATTTATTTTATACAAGCACTGGGTACAGTCAGAAGTGCAGGAGGGTGAGAGAATTCACCAGAGCCAGAGCAGGGAGCAGAGCAGGCAGATGATGAAGTACATTGCTGAGGGGAGCAGCAGGTGCAGCAGGAGAGGTCTGTGTGCCTTGTGGGACCCTTGCCTGCAGCCGGGGGTCGAACTGGCACTGCAGAGGCTGCAGGCAGCTCAGCGCTCAACCACTGCGCCACCGGGGAGGCTCCTCCATTCATATTTTGTAGAAAAAGCTTAGAAAAGCTGTATTCCATATTATAGAAATTCCATGCATCTTGGATTGCTTTAGGAAAAAGCATTGGGGCTGTAAAGAGGAAAGTGTATCAGAGCCAGAAGAGTTGATTTAGCTATCATCAACCATGTGAAGTAGAAATGAGAACAGCTTGGGCTCTTGCCAAAAAATTGTATTTGGCTAAGTGAGGAAAGGAGTAATTGGCAAACCGTGAATCATTGAATAAACTCTTAAAGAAACTTACCTTCTGCCAGCCATTAATAGTTCCCCATTTGTTTGTCTTCTGTTAACTTGGACTCTGAGGATAGGACAGATGTAAATTTTTTCATAATTCTGGACGGTAATTTTTACACAAAATTACTATAAAGCAGTGCTCTAAAGGGCTATAAAGCAGTGTAGTTGTTACTTCGACCCACTGCCATCTTTTTTGGCATTCTTTGCTATCCTTCAGTAGATCACTTTCTTCTATGCTCAATTTGCCAGAAAAGACTAATCCGGAAGGCTCTAGCTCATGTGTGGCCTGCAGGTGTGTTGTCTTTGATGCTCAGTGTTTTTCAACAAAAGGTTTTTCCAAATACCAACATACAATTCAGATTTAATTTTTTTTCCCTTAGGTTTCTCTTGAAATCATAAGAAATGGTCATACTTGACTGTTTTTTTACTAGAGCAGAAATTAGCAAGAGCTGAATAGAGAGGCAGCCCTTTTAGATAGTGTGTGAGCTCTGATTCATTTGCTGACTTCATTGATTTGTAATCCACCTGGATTCTATAAGCATCAGTCTTGCTACCCACACTCCATTACATTCTCTAGCCTTACTCATTTACCCTTTCACTCCGTGTTAAGGCTAAGAGTTCTCAGTCCACCTAATCACAAAGCCACAGATCCTTGCTTTCCCCTTAACATTCAAGATATGATCTTACTGTGAGGGAAACTTGAGTGGCAACCATAATATATATTTAGCTGTCTTCTCTCACTTTTCCTGAGTCAAGCACCGGGGATAGAGCAGTGAACAAATTGGACCATAATCCCTGCCATTGTTGACCCTCTAAGTGGTCTCTGACTTGGTTTCTAGAAATTCCTTGAGTCTGCTTTTGTTAGATAAATGAAAATCTGTTGCTTGATATCCTTCAACTAGGTTTCCCTTAAGAATGCGTTCTTTTTCTAAAGCCTTTGTAATAGTTTTTGTTGTGATTTCTTAACTCTTCCAAATCTCCAGGTCCTTTTGTCTCCACTTCTTCCCTTTTCCCTTGCTGATTTCCTTTTCTGTACCTTCTTACCAGTGAGCTGCTGTCTCCATCCCTTGCTGGCCATTGCTTCTCCTCAGATAAACCATTAGTTACAATTTAATATTTAATTACATTTCACTTATGAGAACCAAAAATTTCACATAGGAATTCATAAAACATGCATTAAGAGAAAATCCTCCCCCACAACAAGAAAAAATTACAACTTTTTTCTAAGAACGTCCAGTTTTACTTTTGTCAGCAGTGATGTTTCCCAAAAATAGTGTTTACTTTTGGTACCACTGTACTTACTGGGCTGATCAAGCCTCTGTGGACTGGTGCCCCTATTCTTTATAATACTATTTATGTGACAGTTGCTGATCCCCTTCAGGTTTTATAATTTATTGCCCTCTTAACCTTTACTTAGTAGACTTTGTTGATCACACTGTGGTCTGTTTGGTTTAATAAATCCCACGGTGCCAGGCGCCGTGGTCGTCACCACGTCTACCTTCATCGTCTTCAAAAAATTCCTTTCGTTTTTAGGGGCCAAATATTCAAGATACTAATTTTGTTTTAATTTTTCCTTCTCTGTTCATTGTCTCCTTCACTCTCAAAATTCTGCAGCCTCATTCACTCAGATTTCAGCCCCTGGACTTAACCCTGTAGCACTTGATATTGTGAGCATCTCCTTTCCCTTCTCCTGTGGCGTCTGTGGCAGTGCTCTTTCTTCATCCTTCAACTTACACATCATTCATTCTCTCCTTAGACTGCAGTGTTGGGGGTTTTGGTTTTGTATTTTTTTTTTTCCATTTTACTGTTTTCCTTTTTGATCTTACATATGTCCTAGAATCTCACTATCACCAACCTATCCCCTGGTAACTCTAAAATCTAGTTCTTTCTTACTCCAGGCCTGCTTGTGTTTCCATTTGTTAAGGGATCTCACATTCAAATTGAAATATAAATTTTTTGTTTCATCTTCCGAAAATCTCTTAATATTTTTATATTGCTAATTACGTGCTCAGGCTACAAACTTGGTGTGGGTCATTGATTTACCTTTTTCTTTCACTCCCTTCAATCCTGTTAATTAAAGTCATCTTGACTAATTCATCTAAGTATCCAATCATTTTCCTTTTAATTCTACTTTGAATTAGTTTCTCACCTCTTGACAGTGTATTTAAAATACCTACTGTGAAAAGTGCATTTTCTAATTGATGTCCTTGCTAATCTTTGTCACAGAATTCTGAGAGAAACAAAACTGAAATCTTTCTCAGCCTGGAAGCCATTTAACTCCACATTGAAGAATGAGAAATTAATACTTTAAAAAATGTGGTACTAGAAAACTAACACACTTTTTGATTCAAACACATTGGCAGGCCGCTTCAGAATATTTTGTGCCTCCTTTTTAACCCAAAACAGCAGACTTTGATTCCTCTGTTCTGCTATATTCAAAGAAACTCTGATTTCCTCTTGTCAGACTTCAGATTTTCTTAAGAAGTTAAATTTATTTAAAAAAATCCACTGGAAGTTAACATTCTAAATTGCATTTTTATCACAATGAATGACATTTAATAGAAACAGGAAACTAATACCTTTGACAGGACCTGAAGACTTCTGATTTTCACTATTAATAATAGGATACTACAAGTTTGTAAAACTTATATATCAAATTTAAACTAGTTTTAAATTTTAAAATTCACACATTTATAGTTAATGTGAAATATATAATGTGTGTATTTACAGTGCTTATTGCGTTCACAATTTTATAATAAAAGTTCTGTATTTATAATATGAACATTCCTTCATTGAAGAGGTAACTTAGAGGTAGCACTGTTATCTCTTGTCTATCTTTCCAGAAATCTTCACTGTCTGTAATTCTTTTTTAAAAAATTAATTTGTACTAAAATAGATTTTCTTTTTAAACACTGTTGGCAGAATTTCTGTATTGATAGACATAAATGTCCTGAGTGAGTATCTGGTATTCTGTCTTATGGTTATAACTATTTAACCAGGTCCTTGTTGGTGGAATTATTAGATGGCTTTTTGGCAGTGAATATCCTTCTGTGTCAGAGTTGGGTTTTAAGCCTTTGTCAGTTATTTGCTGTGTAGCACAGAGGCTAAAGGTACAGACTTTGTGTTTTAAGTTTTGGTCTGGCTCACTGTGTAATTACCTTAGGTTGTTATGTGGGCCTTCCTTGCTGAAACCCACACTAGCTGCTTCCTCATGGTTTCTCCCTGCCTTTAGAGCCTATTTCCTTATAGTGGTTACCAAGACCCTGCACAATTATCCCATCTGCCTCACTAATCTCATTAGCCATCGCTGCATCTGCACTCTCTGATCTAGCCTTTCTTAAAGGTATCAGGCTATCGCTTTATTGTTGGGGCCTATATACTTCTAATGCCCACTGCATATGATATCTTTTCTCAGATGTTTGTATGGCTGGATTTTTTTTTCCCCTTTAAAATTTAGATATAAGTGCTTCAGAATTGTTCCCTGCCCATTTTTAGGGTATGTGTCAGCATGTGAATAACTTCTTCCATCATGAACTATAAACTCCATGAGAGGAGGACTTTGTCCACTTTATTCATGGCATGATAGTACACTTGATACCTAGTATAGACTTTGGCACTTAGTAGTAGACACTGAATACTCAAGACAGTTTTAAATAACCAAAGAGAATGAACTGCTTAGTGCTTTTTTCTTCATCTTTGCAAAGGAGATAGTAATATTTACCTTAAAGTGTTTTATGGTTAAATGAGAGAATGCATGCAAAGCCCTTATAGTGGCTATCGTATACACGCAGCTGGTGGTTGTTAGCTTATTAACAAATTATTTAGAGCACTTTCCTAGGTACCAGCAAGTGTAGCTTTTCATCGTTCTACTTTTTTACACTTTGGCCCCTTCATATATGTGTATATTGTTGTTGCATTTGAAATATATTTCTGTTTTAGTAGAAATTTTAAAATTTGTTGAGCACATAGTGCCTTACTTTGTGTTAGTCACCAGTCCAGGGGCATTTACTTATTAACTCATTTAATCCTTAGTCACACAGCTATGTTTCTAGCTAATGATTTGAATTTCGTCAACATTGATACCTTCTTGGTCCTCCCTAGTGGTGCAGGGGCTTAAGTCTTAGCACTATGGATCTATTGGCAGCCATTGCAGCATGAGTTTGATCCCTGGCCAGGGAGCTAACCCCCGATATGGTGCAGCAAACCTCTCCTGTCTTCCCTGCTGCTCTCCTCAGCAGTGTATTTCAGTCAGTCTGCCTGTTCTGTTCCCCACTCTGTGTCTGGTGAATCCTCTCACCTAAGCCCACCCCCCACTGGGCTACAGCCCAGCTCTTGTATGCATAAATAAAATCTTTTAAAAACAAAACATTGATACCTTCTTTATTTTACAGTAGTCATTTAACTAGGATTCAGTTGTGTGACCAGACATTTAATCTGAGAATTTATCTGCTGTTCAGTAAACACTATATGAGCATGTTATGGGCACATTAATTTGTTATTCCTATTGCTGATCTTATTTCCTGAGTGCTACTCAGTAGTACATGCAACTTGTCATGTTAATATCACTGTTGTGTCTAGAGATAAATAAAAACTCTAAAGTCATCTGAAGAAATGGTCAACACTAACAGTGGAGGAATAATTGACGGTTAGGAAAGTTCCACATTAGAGAGTGAGACTAAGGGAAATTTTGAATAGGTATCTTTTTTCCCTTTGTTTCTAGACTGTAGTCATAATTCTTTCATGTGGTTTCTCATTTCATTCCTTTTTGTGGAAAGGTAAGTTTCATCAAGCAATATAGTAGTTAAAATAATTTCAAAATGCTTTGGTTGGGATCCTAGGTATTGTTAATATAAGGGTTGATAGTCTATTTGTAAAGCCCAACCTCCTGCCATTAATTAAAACATTGGGGATTACCAAAGGTACAAGTGGTGGAGGCATTAGCTGGAAACTTCTGCTACTTCCAAGGTTAGCTGGATATCTGGATGTAGCCAAAAAGTCTGTCACTGTACATTATGGTGGTATTTTGTATATGTTTTTCTGTCTTTGGGATTAACAGACAAAACTATCACCTTTTTTCTATTCATAGTAGAAATTATCAAGAATATAGAGAATGATATAATGACTCCCCATGGCCTCAACAGTTAGTTACATGTGACCATTGTTGTTTCTGTATCCCTGGCTCTTCTCCCCTTCCATTTTGAAGCAAATCCTAGATTTTATTGCTTCCATAAAGAGATCAAAACTTTCATTTTGGTTGGCTTTATAAAGGTTAGTGGACATAGGGGCCTCCCTGGTGGCACAAGGGGTTAAGATGCAGCCACTGCAGCATGAGTTTGATCCCTGGCCAGGAAGCAACCCACATGGCGCAGCAGACCTCTCCTGACTCGCCCGCTGCTCCCCTCAGCAGTGGTATTTCAGTACATCTCCTGTTCTGCTCCCCATTCTGTCTCTGGTGAATCTTCTCACTCCCCCATCTCTGGCCTACACCCCAGCTCTTGTATGCATAAGTAAATAAATCTTAAAAAGAAAAAAAAGTGGGCATAGAAGGATAGCTTAGTGGACTTAATTTTATTAAAATTACAGATAGGCATCCAAGATGCCTCGTGTTTGTTTTAACCAGTTGCATGGATTAAAAAATAAAATTTTTTAACCTCTTATTTATAGGAATCCTATGAGGATGGTTGTGAGGATTATCCCACTCTGTCAGAATATGTTCAGGATTTTTTGAATCATCTTACAGAGCAGCCTGGCAGTTTTGAAACTGAAATTGAACAGTTTGCAGAGACCCTGAATGGTTGGGTTACAACAGATGATGCTTTGCAAGAACTTGTAGAACTCATCTATCAACAGGTAGGTGATTGACTGATATCATGGCCTGGTCATCAGATAGTTTCCTTCAAATCCAGGAATTCTGGCTGTTCCTCAAGGGAGGCCAGGTTCATGTTGACCTGTCTCCGCATTTGTGAACTCTTCATGGTTCATGGGTGCTGTTAAGTCTCTCATATAAATTCTTTTAGTTCTAGGGATCCAGGGCTGAAGCCAGACTTCAGAATTCACCTGTAAGACCAAGACTTTCAGGCAATTAGAAGGAGCTTTGGGCATTTATGAGGAAGGCTACATAAGTGTCACACCTTTTTTCACCTGACCCCCAGATTTTATAGGACCTGAAATTAGCAATACACGAGAATGACTGTAATTCTTTTTCTTCTGCATCTTGAATTACATCGTGTTTATTGGAGTAGGGGAGGAAAAAAAAGTAGGACAACACTGAATTTGAAGTCAAATTTAAAATCAGTGTGTGAGTGCCCAAAAACAAGAGCAAGAGGTTAACAGGAATATCAATTTTAGTGTTAAAGTTGTTGGCTGAAAGAGCAGCTGAAACTTGGAATAGATAGGAGTGTGATTTTGATAGTATGTTGATCATTTTATCTTGCTTAGGGTTTCATTTGACTGCTTTTCCAAGTTGTTCTGCATTGATGCTAGGACTCCAGTGTTAATTTAGCCAACTTTTGGGTTTCCAGAAATGCGTGGAATTTTAGCAAGATCTCTATTTGTCCTGATAACCTACGTTCAACCTCTAAATGAATTAAAAGAAGGAATATGAATAAGAAAGGAGAATGGAAGAATTATACTACTTTTCTGGTTTTATTTGGTTTCATTTCTTCAGTAGGCTTCATGATTATAGTTCTTCAGGGCTAAACAGAAGGGCTGCAACCTGCCAAAAAGCAATTATTTCTGTGATAAAGTTAATTACTCAAATATGAACTCAGTGTTATTGAAAGTGCCAGCAATCTGGTTGGTAATAAGCAGATATACCAACAGTTTTTAAATTTCGTTGAGGGAATTTATGGAAACTTGCTCAGGACAACTAAGTAAAGACCTATTATAAAAGATGGCAGAAACACATACTCATCTTCGATTGCTTTCCAAATACCACTAAATTGACAGTATGAGGATTTTTAAAAGCCAAAAGCCCACAGAGAGGAAAGGAAATAAAATGTCCAGTTTGCAGACTAGAAAGCAAATGGGTGTTAACTGACTTAGCAGATACAAAAAAAATTCTAAGCCAGTAGAGCTAAGAGGTGCTTCAGTTTACAATAGGATTTCAAAAACACCTTAGGATAAGGATGGAATGAGGCTTAAAAAGATTGAAAATGAAAATTTAGGCCTTTAAGATCTTTTCACACTGAGTTGCCGGTTTGAAGTTTTGCTGTAACCTGGTCTCACTCATAGCAGGAATTTAGTCTTTTTCCTGGTCTCTTATTTAGATTTTCTAATCAATACAAAATAATAATCAAAATCAACAAGCAACTATAAACCAGACACACTGGGGTGGGGAGGGGCAGGGTGAGGAAGAACTGGAGTCAAAATAAGGGGGTGGGGGGATGCAATTGTATGGGGAATATAACCAAAATGAGAATGCATATATTGTGCAAAGATGAAAAATTATGTAAGAATTATATAAAATAAAATATTTTTTAAAAAGTTTTGCTGTAACCCTTCTGAGTTTTTGAAGGACAAATTAAGGCAAGAACTTGAACTAGAAAACAGGAAATTTTATAGGAGAGGCTAAGTGTCTTATGCAAATAATAGTGAAAGGAGAACCAAAGTAAGTAGTCACACATGCAGCAGTTTTAGAGCCGCCAGGCTTCACTGGAGCAGGACAGAAGACTCCACAGAAGAGTTCCATGTAAGGTGAACGTAATGTATTTGTTCATTTTCTCACAATAACTTCAAACTAGGTGGCTTAGGGATAAATCAATGAGAAGTATATAAACAAAATACAAAAATTAAGTAATAACAAAGTTGTACAAAGAAGGAAAAGTTGGTATAATACATGGTTGAACTGTAACTGGAAACAGAAAAATAATAAAGCCATGATATAATTATATTGATAATTGGAAAGACTGGGAAATAGTGGGATGGAGTGGGGTTGAAGCAGGGTGGAGACTAACTGCTCATCTTCCACAGTGGAAACCAGTAAGAAATAATGTCTAAATTTCTGGAGATACAGAGCTTAAGGCTTTTTTAGCTGAAAGAATTAAAAGTGGCTGTCATTAGGAATAAAACTGAGCTATAGTAGAAAGGTAGGAAACTTTGATAACAAGCCTTATAGAACTTCTTTGAATAACTACACTAACTAACTAAATTAAGGAAAACAAACAATGCCAATCAATAATTGGGAAAAGTATAATTTTTGAATTTAAAGCCTTTTGTGAAACCAGCTACACATAGAGGAAAAACCAGTCTTTCTCCTGTAATGAGAAATGTATAGGATCCTGTCTGAGCAAGAAAATTAGGGAAAAAAATAATATAAGCACCGCATGCAGTTCTATACACTTGACACATAGTTCATTCATATAAACCTCAGTTTGTAGCAAGGAATTATTATTCCCCATTTTATACATATCTTTAACAGTCTAAGTGACTTATGTAAGGTTACCATAACTAATAAGTAGATCTAACATGGGGTTAGAGGGGCCTTGGGTCATTTGTTGGATAGATACCCTGGTTAGCTACTTATGTGACCTTGTCCCTTAACCTCTTAATGTGGATTTTTCTTAACTAATACTAGGTAGTGAATTAGTAGTTCTCTACTACTATTTCAAAATTGTTAGTAAAACTTTCTGAGTGCTGCTTTGACTATATCACATAGTCTTTAATGTGTAGTGTGTTCACACTGTCTTAGTTTTTAAAATAATTTCTCTGCTTAGATCTCTTTACCCCAAGCATTTTTTGAGTGTTCTTTAAGTATTAATCTCTTCTACCAGGTACCATTATAACTTCTTTAGGAATCAGTAAATTGAAACTCAGAGAAGTTTAATGATATCCAAGGTCACAAAACAGAAGACCTGAGACTCTTGTTCTGGACTGCTAGATGCCAAAGTCTATGCTGTCCTCTCTCTGAGACATACCACTGATCAATAGCTTGGCAGTTATTCTTACTATAATTGGCACCATGCAACTGGATATTTATACATATTTTGTGCAAAAATGGGTTAGTATAGAGATTGTTTGCTTTCTGGTAATCTCACATAAATGGTGAGATGAAGTTGTTCTGGTTCTTGGTGTAAAGTTGGGAGAGAGTAAACCTAATTTGCTTATGCATAACGATTACAAAAGACTTCTACATTTTTCTGTTTAATATGGTCCGTTTGGGGACAGAAATGTTACTTTTAAGTGTTTGCATTAAATAAGTTAATGTATCTGTGTCACACAAAACTTTTTTCTCCTTGAAAGGCCACGTCTATCCCAAATTTCTCTTATATGGGAGCTCGCCTGTGTAATTACCTGTCCCATCATCTGACAATTAGCCCACAGAGTGGCAACTTCCGCCAATTGCTCCTTCAAAGGTCAGTGTGAATATGATTAAAAGAAAATTACTTCTGAACATACTAGAATTTGACCACTACTCTTTTTAAAAACTGTACATTATAGAAGTAACAGGGAAGAATGGGGTAGACCATTTTTATTTTATGTACAGTGTTAAAAATTTATAGTCATATGTGTCAGTCTTTCGTTGTGTAGTAGCCTCTGTCTTTGGTTTTGTTCTTAGAAAGTTCTTTTCTTTCTTAATGTCTTAAAAAATGATCCCTTTTGTGTTTCTTAGTACTTTTGTTTTCTTGAATAAGGATCTAATTTCATTTATTACCACTTGTTAAGCAGTTTTTCCCATATCCTTTTTTTGAATGATTCATTTTCTTATTGATCTGAACTGCCACATTTATCACACTGCATCCTTATATTTGGGTTTTGATTCTGAACTTTCATGATGTTCTATTCAGCACTTGTCCTTTTCCTGTTTAATTGCCATACTACTAAAAATTTGTAATTTGTTAATACCTTGTTAGTGCCCCATTCTTTTTTTGCAGAATTTTCTTTGCATGCTTGTTTTCTCCAGTGAACTTTAGAATCAGTTTGTGAAATTACACAAATCTCATACTTATTGCCTATTTGGGTGATTACATTGAATTCATAAACTAATTTATGGAAACTAATTTTCCTATAATTTGGGTTGTCTTATTCAGTAACAAGGTTGTCTTCAAGTTTATTATAATTTGCCCATTAGTTCTATAAAGATACTTTAATGCTTGCGAAAAAATTCCATTGTGTGGTTATACTGCTTTAGAATAGATTGTAAAGATT
Source organism: Talpa occidentalis (assembly GCF_014898055.3). Taxonomy (NCBI): domain Eukaryota; kingdom Metazoa; phylum Chordata; class Mammalia; order Eulipotyphla; family Talpidae; genus Talpa; species Talpa occidentalis. The sequence goes on from NW_023604972.1 coordinate 117,277,512, forward strand.
CCAAAAGTATATTACAGAGACACTTGAAAACTAACCTATTGGTGATAATATTTCAGATACACATGTAAAAGACAAACTGTTCTGACACAATTGTCTACTCAGGCAGAAAAATAAAGATTGGTTCCTGTTTCACCCTTTAAATCAGAATATATTCCAAATACACTGAACAGTAAATACTAGGGGGAAATTGACAATAAATTTTTAGTTCTTTTAAGCAAAACATGATACCCACATGCCCTAAAATGAGATTAAGTTTTTTTTTTTTTTTTTTTTTTTTTTTTTTTTTTTTATAGAGGCATGCTTTATTTATTTGTTTTTGCTGGTTTCTTTGTTTGTTTGTTTATACATGCACTGGGTACAGTCAGAAGCGCGGGAGGGTGAGAGAATTCACCAGAGCCAGAGCGGGGAGCAGAGCAGGCAGAAGGACCGAAGTACACTGCTGAGGGGAGCAGCGGGCGGCAGGAGAGGTCTGCGCGCCATGTGGGACCCTCCTCCGGTGGCCGGGGAGCAGCCGGGGATCGAACCGGCGCCGCAGAGGCCGCGCGCAGCTTCGCAACCCAGCGCTCAACCGCTGCGCCACCGGGGAGGCCCAAATGAGATTAAGTTTTATTACATATAGGTTATAGTACCTTGGTGGAGGGGTCATAAATTTATCAAATGAACAATAGGGATATTTATGACACATGGCAATGACCTTATTTATTTAATATGAAGAGGAAGCTCTTAGAAATGAGTAAGAAAAAGACTGGCATTTTAATAGAAATATTTGGAATGGTTCTCAACATACATATACTTGGGAAAAATATAAATGTAAAGGTATCTAAGTTTGCCTATAATTAAAGAAATGCAAATTGTAGCTTCTTGAAAGTTGTGAAAGGAGGCATTTCTAGGAGGTAGGATGGCAGAAAGTCTTGCTTATCTCATCAATGTTACTTAGTTCTGGCTATGCCTTAGTTACCTAGAAGCTTAAAATAGGGCTGAGACTCTGCCCCCAACCTTAGAAATCCTGATGTGGTTAGACTGAAGTGGAGCCTGGGCGTAGTTTTTTAAAGTTCCCCAAGTGATCCTACTGTGTAGGCATGGTTGAGGCCACTTTTTCACTTCTCTCTTTACCCTTGTGTGTATTTCCATAGTAAGTACTGTGATACTGCCAGATTTAATAATGTGGAGAAACATCAATGATAACACAAGTGAAAATTAGAGTATAATTCTATTATGTAACTTAAAAATAAATGCATACTCTAAAAGAAGACAGAAGTTACTGTTGTAGCAGTTATCTTCAGTTTGCAGTGACTTTGTTCTTTATGTGTTTCTGTTTTAACCTTTGTAAGATAAGAATCTATTTATAATTGAAACTTTTTTGCTTAAAAAGGCTTAGGGCCTTTATCCTCACCTAGATAAGTAGTGATGTGTAGGCGTAGGGATTTACTTTTGCACATATATTAACATATCTTAGCATAAGTTCTTACTGTGGTATTTATAAAACAAAAAAAGGTCATTTTATCATCATCTCTTACTTGCAAAATCTTGAAGAAAGAGCTGAGAAGGAGAGCAGTCCAACAAGGTAGTTGAAGAACTTGATCTTTTCCATTATAACCATACTGTTCTATTTATAGAAATCCCAACTTAATATGTATGATAAAGGAACAAATATCTTAGTGTAGCTGACTCAAATAGAAGATGTTGCACCTTCACTGAAGCTTAAAAGCATGGTAATTGACAACATAGACAAAAAAATCTGTACTGGTTTTATGACTCATTCACAAAACTGACTGAAGGTAAAATCTTGATAAGTTTTTTTTATTTTGTTCTGTTTTAAAAAAGAGTCTTAAAAGCCAGCAGAAATTGGTCCCTCATATTTGGAAGCCCTTCAGTCTTTATAAAGCTCCTCCTTTTATCTTTAAAAGAAAAAGTGTCAATCAGTTATAAATCAAATGACTTTTCCTAGCGTTTTCTTACCACCTTATGGTCAAGATAAGACAGAATACTTAACACCAAAATGATAAATGTTTAAGATCCATTTTAAAAATTCGTTTAGTAACAGTAGTTGATACTATAATTTACTAACATAAATTATAGTGAATGATAGATTTAGTGTGAGTTTTGTTGCGGGAACTCTGGCCATAAGGTTTGAGAGGATTTCTTTATTTTGTATAAGGCAAATGGACCAAATTGAGGGAAATAAGTTATTTAATACCTTCAGTTTCCATTGGAAATATAGGCCAAATTAATTGCTTTTTATGTTTCATTTGGGAACTTTTACCTTCATTTCTGATTTATTTTATGGGAATTAATAAGGGCAGTGGACTTAATTCATTTTATTTTCCAGCTTACTTGTAGTCCATCTATTTATTTTATACATCTGTTTCAAAGTTCTTATATTCAGAAAAAAGTAGAACTTTTAAAATTGTTTTAAAACTCATTATTCAGAGTAGAACATTTTACAGAAACAATTTGAGTAAAAATAGTGCTTTCTAAACAAAAAGCCTGTAAGACAGTAAGGTGAGACTTTTTATTTTAGGTGCCAGTATACTGTGAACCTATGAAACCTCTGTTTAAGTGTATTGTGAACTTGGCCTGATAGGAATAGTTGAAAATAAAACTGCCAGTTTCTTGAAACAAGAAACCTTTGTATGAAAAGATGATCTATATTCTGGCTCTGCAACTGATAGGGACACATTCTATGATAGGATGTTGGGTATTGTGCTTGCCTCTTTATTGTTTGCGGACTACCAGACTGATAGATGGTCGTCTTGTTTGAGTATAAAAAAAAATAAAACAAAGCAATGTGAAATTATAAAAGGTATGTCTTTATTAGATGTCGAACTGAATATGAAGTAAAAGATCAAGCTGCAAAAGGGGATGAAGTGACTCGAAAACGATTCCATGCATTTGTACTGTTTCTGGGAGAACTTTATCTTAACCTGGAGGTGAGAAAAAAAATTTCCTTTTGTTGAGTCCTGACAAAGTCTGAGAATGTTAACTGATCTCAGTAAGGAACTTTTTATTTCATTATGCCTTTATGGCATTAAGAGTGAAATGAAAGAGGAAATGGGAGAAAATATTAATGTCTCTACTCCTGGGAGTGTCTGCACTGTAATGAAGCCTGTGTGACATTTGTTTCTCCTGTTCCTGCTGGGCATAGTGTTGGGAAGTACAGACAGCCATTAATACCTTTTGAGAAATGTTCATCAGACTTCCACATGAATGCATTTGTTCAGAGTTGACAACAAGCATGTTTGTAAATTGATTGTATTCTTGAGAATATGCCTCTTATTGGGTAACCTAAGTACTGGATAATGGATAAGTACTGGATAAAGAATTTATTTATTTATTTGTTTTGACTAGTTAGTCTGAGATAGAGGTGCTTTTTTTTTTTTTTTAAGATTTATTTATATCTATGCATACAAGAAACTGTGGTGTAGGCCAGAGGTGTGAGGGTTGAGAGGATTCACCAGAGACAGAGTGAGGAGCAGAATAGGCAGATCTACTGAAATACACTGCTGAGGGGAGCAGTGGGTGAGATGGGAGAAGTCTGCTGTGCCATGTGGGTCAGCTCCCTGGCCAGGAATCAAACTAGTGGCTGGCAATAGCTTGATAATGCTGAGACTTAACCCCTTGCACCACCAGGGAGGCCCAGGTAATGCTTTCTTAATTCCTGATTTGAGGACTTAGTATCATAAACCCTACTGAAAATAAATAAGAATTCATCATTAAATGTGCATGTCATTGCATCTAAAAGGGGTCTATGTTGAATCTGTTACCTAATTTACTATCCCTTTTTACCACAGATGTACTTAATTTTTAAAAAATCTCATGCCTTTTATTTTTAATCCAAAAGAAGAACACCATTCTAAAATATGCCTTAAAGTCATTTTAAGAATGCTATTGAATGTTTCCTTTGTGGAAATAAAGATGCTATATCTACAGGAAGTATAAAGATAGGACATTCTCCTGAACCAACAATTCTTAGTTGTGGAGTAGAGATGTATGTGTACCATTCTAATGCAAAGTAGTGTTTTTTTTTTAAATAGTATATAAAAAGTGGCATAAAATGCTGTGTGTTCCTGGAAAGGCTGTAGCTTCATAGACTAGAAAATGCTTTGTGATAACATTAAAGTAGGCTTAAATATCCTTGTTATGTGTCACAAATGAAAATTAAATTTTACTTATAGTTTACTAGTTTTATTACAGGTCTTAGTTACATGTAAAAGAAGTCTAATTTTCTGGAGATACCACGGTGTGTTCCTGTTTTTGGATTACTAAAACACTTGTCTATATATATGTCTGTATTATATTTTGGCACAGTTGATTCTAATTTTCTTTTGTCCCAAAAGATCAAGGGAACAAACGGACAGGTGACAAGAGCAGATATTCTTCAGATTGGTCTTCGGGAGTTGCTGAATGCCCTTTTTTCTAACCCTATGGATGACAACCTAATTTGTGCAGTAAAATTACTGAAGGTAGGTTTTACTTTTTTTTTTCTCCTTCATATTTAATTGTTTTACCCTGTTAGTATATAATTTAGAGAAAGGAAAGTTTGTGTATAATTCAGAGGAAGGAATTCAAGATTAAGTTACTACTTTAAAAATTGAGAATTTATTTTGCTCACAGGTTCAGACATTAGAAAAGCATTATGTATGCTTGAAAGAAGCAAAATTTAGAAGTGAAAAATGGAAGTCCCTCATCTTACCTCCATTGATCAATCCCCTCCTATCTTTCCTATGTCTGGTGTGTTAAGATCTTACTCTACTGTAGCTTTCTTTTGCCACTTAAGGGAAAATATAAGATCTTTCCATGGCACACAGATTGACCTCTTTTTTTTGTTAGCTTTCTAATGTTCCACTGTATGCATGCACATTGTTTATCCATTCTGTTGTTGAACAGTTGGGTTATTTTCGGTTTAGCCACTGCAACAGTCAGTAATCCTCATGTCCTTATATTTGCAGTTGTTTCTGTAGGTTAAATTTCTGCAATTGAATTTGGTGAGTCAATAACGGTATATGTCGTAATAAGTAATGCCAAATTTTTCTTTCAAATGCTGAACTAGGGCTGTTCTCTCCTATAGTGAATAAGTATACCTTTTTCTTTACCCATATCACAAACATGATTCTAGGTTTTTGTTTGTTACAGGTAGTGAGTAAAACCAAAAAAAACCTCATTTTTATTTTGTGTTTTCTTGGCCGCTAATGAATTTAAGCTTTTCTTCATGCTTATTACGCTTCCTTTCATTGGCTTCTGTGATTTACCTGTTTATAGCCTTAACTTTTTTTACTGATGGAATTTATATTTTTTTATTGAAAACTTCTATATTGTTTGCATTTTTCAAAAAGTAATGATAGGGTTTACAATAGCCAAAATGTGGAAAGAACCTAAATACTTATTGATGGATGAAGGAATAGAGAAAATATGTATACAGTCATGCCCAGTTGAGGAAATGTCCTGGAAAATGCTTGTTAGATGATCTTGTCATATGAACATCCCAGAGCATAATTAAAAAGAGTTACATGGTATAGCCTGCTACACACCTAGGTGCGGTGGCATAGCTTACTGGCACTATTCAGTATGCAGTGCATTGTTGACTGAACGCAACACATGACTGTGTATACAAAGAAATGTTACTTACATAAAAATAATTTTTTTTTTAAGATTTATTTATTTGTTTGTTTATTTATTTATTTATTTATTTATACAAGCACTGGGTATAGTCAGAAACGCGGGAGGGTGAGAGAATTCACCAGAGCCGGAGCGGGGAACAGAGCAGGCAGACTGACAATGTACACTGCTGAGGGGAGCAGCGGGCAGCAGCAGAAGTCTGCGTGCCATGTGGGACCCTCGCCCGGTGGCCGGGGATGGAACCAGCGCTGCAGAGGCTGTGGGCAGCTTCGCAAGCCAGCGCTCAACCGCTGCGCCACTGGGGAGGCCCTTTTTTTTTTTTTTTTTTTAATATTTATTTATTTATACAAGAGCTGGTGTACAGGCCAGATATGTGGGAGGGTGAGGGATTCACCAGAAACAGAGTGGGGAACAGAACAGGCAGATTGACAAAATACACTGCTGAGAGGAGCAACGGGTGCGACTGGAGAGGTCCGCTGTGCCATGTGGGACCCTTGGCACAGGATTGAACCGGCGCTGCAGAATTTGAAGCTGCGGACAGCTTCACAGCGCTGTGCTAAACCACCTGCACCACCAGGGCAAGCCCAGGAGATTTTTGCTGTTTATAACGACATGGAAAGGCCTTGAGGTCATTATGCTAAGTGAATTAAGTCAGAAAGGTAAATACTCTGATCTCACATGTGAAATCTTAAAAAGAAAAAAAGCCCCCAAACCAAACTCATAATATAGAGAACAGATTGGTAGTTGCCAGAGGTGGGTCATGGGCAATAGGTGAAATAGGCAAAGAAGATCAAAAGGTACAAGCTTTCTGTTATAAAATCAGTCAAGGGGGTGTAATATATAGCTTGGTGACCAGTTAACAGTGCAGTGTTGTATATTTAAAGTTGAGAGAGTAGATCTTGAAACTCATCACAGGAAAAAATACAGAGTTCTGTATGAGCTGATGGATTTAACTAGACTTAACTGTAGTGATAATTTAGTGATAATATACAGATACCAATACCAAATTTTTATGTTGAGCACCTGAAACTTACGTATGTCAACCTCAGTGTTGAGAAAAGTGAAATGTTAATTAAACATGTATGGCCTGTCTTGGTAATACCAGGGACTAGACCATACTGTTATTGATGCATAAAACCTCTGGTTAAAGTTATGCTATAGTTCCTTTCAGTCAAGAAAACATACAGGGTATAAAGAACCCTGAATATAGATGGTAGAGAATAACTGGAAATGTTTAACCTGCTAAATATATCTTGTTTAAAGAATGCTTGAACTGCTACTGATTTATTTTTGGAATTTCTGTAATTTATTGTATTGAATTTTCTATTTCCTGATGGTTGCTTTTTTAGTTGACAGGGTCAGTTTTAGAAGATGCCTGGAAAGAGAAAGGCAAGAATGATATGGAAGAAATTATTCAGAGAATCGAAAATGTTGTTCTAGATGCAAATTGCAGCAGGTACGAAGAGAAGTTAATGTTGGTAGCCAGTAGGTCAAATTTTTTTCCCCCTTTTTAATCTCCTGTCCCTGATCAAAATAATTAAAATTTTAAAGATCTAGAAATATTTTCTTGGAAGGTATAAGATTTTATTTATGGCTATTGCTCACTAGCTATTTTTATTCAATTATGTTTATAAATTGGACAAGTAAAGATTTTCCTGTGGTAAGATGAATTTATTGAAAAGGAAAATGATTCAGACCTCAAATACTGGTCAACAGATATTTGTTTAATGTATGATGAGTTTAATAGGAAGTATAAAAATATTTGCCAAGAGAGCCACTGCCTTTAAGGATCATATAGTCAGTTATGTGGAACAAATTTCACGTTTCTTTTTTTAATTATCTTTATAGGAAATGACTTAGAAAATCCAAGATTTGGATATGCCTGTTGAATTTAGGAAATAAAGTTTCAGGACTGTGAAATATATTAGAGCCTGACAACATTTATGGTGGATACACCTAAACTGATTTTTTTTTTTAAGATTTATTTATTTATGCATAGAAAAACTGGGGTGTATACCAAAGGTATGGGGAAGAGAGGATTCACCAGAGTCAGTGGGGAACAGAACTGGCAGATCTACTGAAATACACTGCTGAGGGGAGCAGCGGGCGAGGCAGGAGAGTTCTGTGCCATGTGGGTAGCTCCCTGGCTGGGGATGGAACTCAGGCTGTAGTGGTGAGAGCACTGAGACTTAACCCCTACACCACCAGGGAAGCCCTTAACTGATTTTTTACTTTTGTCTGCAGAGATGTAAAACAAATGTTACTGAAGCTTGTAGAACTCCGTTCAAGTAATTGGGGCAGAGTTCATGCCACCTCAACTTACAGAGAAGCAACACCTGAAAATGACCCCAATTATTTTATGGTATGTCAATGTTTACATTTTAAGTTTTGCTGAATGCATGAATTCCAGTATTGGAAATTTCTAGAATGAGTTACAAAAATCTGTTCTCAGAATTTAATTACCTAATAACTTTTCCTGAGTAAGGGTCACATGACAGCTAGCAATTAGGTAAATAGAAGAGGCATGAACTAAAGAAAGATCCAACCAATTTTAAGAGAAATTGATAAGCCTTGCATTCTGGTGAACGTAGGAATTACAAAAAGCAGTTTTTCCAGAGAATTCCTACCTAAATACCTGCATCTCAAATTTTCACTTTGTGTATTGTAGCAAATTAAGGAAAATAAAAATGCTTATCAGACAAGTTAATATCCTGAAAGCTTCTGACATAAGCAAACATAAAGCAACAATGGAAGAATGCTACTATACAGCCCCAGTCCTGGATGTTCTCAAAGATAAAAATGGTAGGGAGAGGGAAACCTCAACTAAAAATGAATGGACATTAAATCACAATGCACAACCACCATGTGTGGAACAGACCATAGATGGGTTAAAGCTGGGAGAATCTGAAATAATAGAATTGAAACCTGAAACCATAGACTTTCTAATGAAAATGATTGTTAGGAAGTAGCTAAGGTGGTGGTTGTTTGGTTGGTTTTTTGGGCTTATTTTTTGCTTTGTCAGTAACAGATAGATGACATCAGCCATGTTTCATTAAATAATGTTTTAAAAACTAAACTATGAAATGTTTACATATTTTTTCACTTTGATTCCATCCTAGAATGAACCAACATTTTATACATCTGATGGTGTTCCTTTCACTGCAGCTGATCCAGGTGTGTTGTCATTTCCCTCCCACCCTTAGTTTTGGTGAGATAGTAAATTACAGAAAACCATATCTTCACCACCACAAAGCTATTGCTTTTTTAAAAGTTCACATTCTAAAATATAAAGGTTTTTCTCAAATTATCCTTTATATTGACCACTTGGAACCATTTCAAATGGAAAGTCTGACTCAATATATAGTATGTATCACTCTAACAATGGAGAATTGAAAGCATACTTCAGTTAGTGCATTTTTAGTTTATATTTCCTCTAATGCTTTCTTTTTATATGCTGAATTTTTAGGTGAATGGAATGGAAGGGTAAGATGGTTATATGTAGATTACTCAGCAACATCCATTAATGTGGATTAATACTTGCAAATCTTAAGAATACTGAACTTGATTAATACTTGGTAGGCCAAAGTCAAAATATAAATTTCTACACACTTCCCCTTCAGAAAAGGACTGTATAGGGGGATCCCTTTAGTTGTTATAGTTAGGATGCAGTGTGAACAAGAGAGAAATGTTTCCCAATGAGTACAGCCCACAGCTAGCTTATAGGAATTTCCCCATATGTTTCCTCTGGATAGTAAGTACTGACTACCCTTTGTCTCTAGCGCAAAATAAATAGCGGCTTAACTTTCAGCTGAAAATACGAAACAGTTCAAAACTAAAACCACAAAATTCTAACCTATTGATTTACTATCAAGATCAAACCAATGTCATTTTGTCATCTATACTTTGAGGTTTTTTAGTTTGTTTTCTTTTTTAAAGATTTATTTATTTGTGCATACAAGAGCTGGGGTACAGGCCAGAGATGCAGGAGGGTGAGAGGATTCACCAGAGATGGAGTGGAGAGCAGAACAGGTAGACTGACTGAAGTACACTGCTGAGGGGAGCAGCGGGCAAGACAGGAGAGGTCTGCTGCGCCATGTGGGATACTCCCTAGCCAGCCAGGGATCGAACTCGTGCTGCAGAGGCAGCGATTGCTTCATAGTGCGGTGCTTAACCCCTTGCACCACCAGGGAGGCCCCATATACTTTGAGGTTTTTTTAAAGAAATATAACACTTAAAGAGATTCTCATAAACCATTTACCATTCTTTGTTCTGTGATTGAACCCTCACCCCTGTCTGGTCCTTCCATCACTTTCCTCCCAGAGGCAATTAGTATAGTGACATGGGTTTGTGTCGATGTCATTTTTATTTTTATTTTATTTTATTTTTTAAAGATTTATTTATTTATTTATACAAGCACTGGGTACAGTCAGAAGCGCGGGAGGGTGAGAGAATTCACCAGAGCCAGAGTGGGGAGCAGAGCAGGCAGAAGGACCGAGGTACACTGCTGAGGGGAGCAGCAGGCGGCAGGAGAGGTCTGCGCGCCATGTGGGACCCTCCTGCGGTGGCCAGGGAGCAGCCAGGGATCAAGCTGGTGCTGCAGAGGCTGCGGGCAGCTTCGCAACCCAGCGCTCAACCGCTCCGCCACCGGGGAGGCCCTCCCCTACAGACATCTTTAAGTAGTCAGACATCTCTGTGATTTGTCAAATGAATTTTGTTTCTGCATTTTCTTCAGAATGTCTTAATCTCATTTTCAAATTCCTTATTCTAAGCATTCTTTGCTTTGTGCAAAGAGTTTATGGTAAGGAAGTAAAATCGTTAAATTATAGGCTATGTGTATCTTCAGCTTTACTAAATGTTGGTAAATTGCTTTCCAACATGATAGGCTTAGCAGTCCACCAGCAGGTTGTAAGATTTCTTCTTGTCCTCTGGCAATTCCTGTTATCAGACCTGTTTTATCAGCCCGAATGTACCAAACTATAAATTGCTATTTCCCTGCTAGAGGTACTTTCAAAATGTTCATGTTTCTGTTGACTGTCATTTCACCTATTGGTCCTCTTTGCCCATATTTCTATTAGATTATTTCTTTTTTAATGATTTATAACTCCTTACTTAGCCTAGAAAGTGATCCTGAGTCAGCTGCTCTACTAGGTGCTCTTACCATTTATTTTGTTGTCATACAGAAGCTTTGAATTTTATTTTATTTTTTTTGAACTTTCAACATTATTCTTTTGTCATTTCCATGGAAAAGCTCCCAGATTCAATGTCTACTGTTTCTTTCATTTTTTTGTAAAATGAAATTTAACTTGGAAAGGGACAAATTTTTTTTTAATATTTTTATATAATTCTTACATCATTTTTCATTTTTGCATAATGTGTGCATTTTCATTTTGGTTATATTCCCCATACAATTGCACCCCCCTTATTTTGACTTTAATCCTTCCTCTCCCCGTCCCCCCAGAAGCTTTGAATTTTAATGTAAACAAAATGTATGAACTTTCTGTGACTTAGTTTTCTTACCGCTATTAAATTCCACTTTTTTCCCCAAAAACTTTATTTTTTTTTCATATATAGGCCTTTAATTTACCTAATTTCATAGGTAGGATACAGTAGGAATTTTTTCAGTCTCTCAGTACCAGGTGTTGAATCATTCTTCCTCTCTTAAATGTAAGGTCTTTCTGTTGTGTGCCATGTAACTTCTCTGCAAATTAGTGTCTTCTTCCTGACTTAATGTAGGAACTTATTAATGTGATTCTTGAGTCTGCCTCTCTACACCAATGCTGCATTCTTAACTATTCTTACTGTAAAATCTTGCTGTGTCTGGCAGGTAAATTTACACTTCTTTCCTTAGTCTTCAGTTACCTTAATTCATTTTGGTTCTTTGTTCTTCATCTTTCGTTGTTTCTGATGACGCTAGAGAAATTCAATTTGATTTGTCAAATGAATTTTGTTTCTGCATTTTCTTCAGAATGTCTTAATCTCATTTTCAAATTCCTTTTTCTAAGCATTCTTATTTTTTTGTTACCTTTTAATTCTAACTCTGCTTTATTTTGATTATCACATAAAAAAAATTGTTCCTTTAGGTTGTCATCTTTTATTGCAATTTCATATTTAAGTGTCTTGAGCTTTTTTTCTGAATGATTTCAAACTTTACAGAAAATTACAGAAGTAAAGGTTGTACAGAGAACATGTCTACCCTTTACACAAATGTACCAATTATTAATGGTTTACTCACTTTTTGTTCTTGTCATAGGGATTCTTTATGTGAATTGTCAAAATTTGAGGTGCAGACTCATTGTTATAAATTCTCTAGGGAACCAATTTTTTAGAGTACTTCTGTACCTGAACCCAAGTATTCTGTACTCCTAACCCAAGCAGAGAAAACCAAGCTTCTTTGTCAATACTTCTTTTGCCACTGAGGTGTTTCCCGTTGTCCCTCCCTACCCTCCTGGTCCCCCATCAACTTTTTACTTGTGATAATCTGCTTTTGAAGGTCCCAGATCTGACAAGATGAGATGAGTATGGACCATAAATTCCAGTACCCTGTTTTACATGGGCCCAAAAACTTGCTTTCTGACTTTGTGCGTTTTAAAATCCTAAGACCTAACATGCCCTGTACCAGCCTCCTACCTACAGTAGTTACATATGACTTTCAGGTCTTTTATTTCATCATTCGGTGACTTTATTTTCTTTTTTTGTGAATTCATACATTTAAAAGAATGTTATATCTGCTACCTCAAGTTTTTGTTGTGGAAAGGTTTTATAGTTAAAATTGTCTCCAATTTCTAAATTGGATGTCAAAATGCCACCAACCCTTTAATCTGGAATTAGTTTTATAGAGACTGACAATCTTGGAAAAATAGGGTCTTCATCTAGTTGAAAGCAACTATTTTATCCTTTCAAAATTTCAATTGGTGCTGTTCACAAGAAACTAATTTTAAGGTAATCAGTTTTAATATAAACTGATGTGTTATTCAGAGCCAAAGACTAGGTAGAGACATGGTAATACTAAAAGATACTCAGTAACTCTACCTTAGATAGTCAGCAGTTGGAGATACAATATCATCTGTATTGCTTTGGGGGAATCCAACTGAAAAAGTTGGTAGAACTGTAACATTTATCAGGAAGCCATTGCCCAGCTGTCTTTGGAGAGGGAAGATTAGAAAATCCCCTTTCCTCAGAACCTTTGCTAGGTTAGCCTCATCTGATTGAGAAACATGGACTAATGGTTGCTTGCTTCATGCTAGCCACATGACTCACTTTACCTCCGTGGGGAGGAAAAGTCAGAAGCCAGAATGTGTGGTTGAAATTCCTCCTAATGAAAGGAATAATGGGAGTATGGAAGGAATATATTTTTCCCCAACAAGTTATATAGCAGTATTTTGTCTGATGAAGCAGTAGAGACTGACATGTACCCTGCTATATTCACAGTGACTTTAATTAACCAACTTATATTAAGAGGATTATGATATATATAATTAAGATTTATGAGTTTTGTGTGGTAGGCAAAAGCAAGCCAATTAGAATGAATTTTGAAAAACTATCTGCTGTTTAAACATTGAGTCTACTTAAATGAAATTTCATAATACAAAGAACTTTTTAGGCGTAACTAGCCATTCGTTAAATACTGAGCATTTGCATTTATTTTTTAATAGATTACCAAGAGAAATATCAGGAATTACTTGAAAGAGAAGATTTTTTTCCAGATTATGAGGAAAATGGAACAGATTTATCAGGGGCTGGTGATCCGTAAGTTCTCTCTAACAATGAATTTCTTTGTGAAATTTCTGCATGCACGATTTGTAGATGGAGTTTAAACTAGAAAAAAGTGAGATGATGTAAGAATGTATATTTCAATTTGATAGTGTTATAGTGGTATAGATGTAGTACTGCCCAAAATTTCCAGAAAATCATGAAAAATGCACAAACTATGATTCTGAATATTTATGTATAGTTTAGGGGGAAACTATTAAAATGTAGCATGTAAGTATAATTTTTATAAAATAGGTTCTATCATTTTCCCTAAGATTTAAAATTAAGTAGCTCTCAGCTTCCTTGCTCTCCCTGGCCTCGTTCCTCCGGCCAGGGAGCCCCACTTTATTTCTGTTCCTTTTCTCCCTAATAAACTTTCTTTCTCTAAACAAAAAATTAAATAAATAAATAAATAGATAGAATTAAGTAGCTCTAGTACTGTAAGATCATGAGTTAAGTGCCTGTTTCATCTTCTATAAAATAGGAATAATAGTATCCTTCAAGTTTGTTTAGAGAACTACATGTAAATAATACATAAATACTTAGAACAACCTTCTGGCACATAGAACAGCCTCTGGCATATAGTAAAAGGCTCAGATCTAAGCTGTGATGGGTAAATTAAGATAAGCAAACAGACTACTATATAAAAATGTTTGAATTTAAGGGAATATGTACATTCTAGTCTCGTCTCAGTTTCTTCACCTGCCATTCTTTGTAATAAAAAAGTTTACTTATTTACCATCAGATTATGCTACGTTTTGTTATAGAGGAGCCAAGAACTTGGGGGATTTCATCCCAGCTCTGTTAGCAATTTATGTGAATTTGGACAAGCTACTTAGGCTTTTTCTTTAAGTACCCTGTGAGGGGGCAGGGAGCAAGTTACATTTGTGGCTTAAGTTTTTCTTATGTCCCATCTCATTTGTGTTAAAGGTTCAAAAAAAAGTGAGCCACTTTCTCTCCTATCTAGTGAATTTTTAATTGTCAGTTTGAGATCTAATATAATATTCCCATACTTTTATACTATGCAAGAACCCATGCCTAATTAGGAAGGTTCAGCCCTGTTGGGTATACCATTGCAAGTTCAAGTTAATTGAATTTGAATTTCTGGTTATCCTCTAAAGTTTTGCTTGGTAAGCATTATATTTTTTTTTGCCCAAATGAAGTTGTGGCCTTTTCAACACATGACCTTATACTAGAATATTTGGTGGAGGAACAAAGAGAAAAAAATGATAGGATTTAGGTGGAATGTGTGAGAGATGTGTAGAAAGCTATTATGTTGTGCAGGAAAAGTGTAGTAAGAGGAAAAACAATCTGGAGTCAGATTCTGACTCTGTCATACACTTACCTAAATCTTAAAAAGTTATATAGCCTCAGTCTTTTTTAATCTTAAACGAAATTGATAGAAGTCTACCTATCTTTTTGTGACAGTGAGGGAAATTTAGTAAGAAAACCATTAATCTTCCACCCATACTTAACTGTGGAAAGATTTGTTTTCCATCATTTTGAACAATTGGAAAAAATCTGAAATAGATGGTCTCAAAGTACTTTATTATGAAAACCAGATTCCAAATAAATAAATGGTGACTAAATTGTCATTGGAGGATGTCACTTCTGATGTAGTAGACATCTGAAGTTATGTTCTAATTATAGTATACTTTTTAAGATAAATTTATGAAATATCAATCTTGAGTCCTAAAGTTTATATGTCAAGTCTTTCAATTTAGCTTTTTAGGGTAAAGAATTTAATATGTCCAAAAGAGACTTCAAACACAAGGAGCTCAGACTCACAAGGAGCTTTGGTCATCAAAATAAGTGTTTTCTGAGGACTGACATTTAATGTGAATTCTAATAGTGCTTGCCTTCTATTCCAACAGTCTAGAAAAGTTACATCATATACTTTTTTCATGACTTAGTATCTTAGAATTTTCCAAATTTAAACATTAAGTTTGGTCATCTTTCCTTCTTTCACAGATACTTGGATGATATTGATGATGAGATGGACCCAGAAATAGAAGAAGCTTATGAAAAGTTCTGTTTGGAATCAGAGCGTAAGCGAAAACAATAAAGCTAAATTTCAGCCTATCAGTTTTATAAAGGAGTTTAGGTTATGGTGTTTAGCAGAAAACAGGCGAGCAAGAAAATTTGTCACACTTATACCAAATTAAGGATGTTGAGTTATGTTACTAATGTATGCAACTTTAATTTTTGTTTAACACTATCTGCCAAAATAAACTTTATTCCCTATAACTTAATGTGTATATATATATAATAGTTTATTATGTACAGTTAATTCCACTGTTTTGGCTGCAATAAAGTCGATTTTGAAATAAATGAAATGTTGAAAGTAAATTTTGCTAGCTGGTTAGAAGCTTATCCTTTAAATTCTACTTTTCTCAAAGGAAAAAGTTGTAGGCTGGAAAAACATTACTCCAAAAATGTAGCACCCTTTATCCTTTCTTAGATATGAGTATTAATAGTTTTCATTTAGTTCTACATTTAGTGTTTCAATGAATTGCGTTTCAAATATGAATCACAATCATGAAAATCCTTAGCACTAACGTCTTAGAATATATTGTTAACCACTGAATTCCATATCCAGCTGCTATTTGATACCAAGGGCTTTTAAAAAATGTCATTAAAAAAAATTTAGAACTCGCAAATAGTCAATATTCTTCACTGAGGGTCTGATGCAATTCTAGAATTTTTTCTTCTTACCTAATAACCTCATTACCCTAAAGCCTAGAACATTATTTTGCTTTATTTACATAGCTTTCTCATTTTCATTTTTAGCATGAGTTGCATTGACTTTTTTACTAGAGAATTTTACTAGATCTTTGTCATTCAAGTTTTCATCTGCTTTATAATTGATAGACCTTGAGGATCACTTTTCTAATACTTTTACTATAATGTGGTACCACCTCTGCCCTATTTAAGTAATATTTTTACATAATGTCAACTCTTTTTCCAACTAACTAAAACTATGTACAAAAGGATTGGTTGTAAATATGCATGTAAATAGTTCTGTTAATAACCCACTGTTTTACATTTGGTACATCTGTGTCTGCTGCAATTAGCTTTCTCACTTTACTGCTTGTTTGTTCAGTCTGGATTAAACTTAGACTTTGAAAATAAAGTTCAAATAGTTTTGTTTCCTCTTAAGTTTTTGGAGTTGTATCCTGGTATTAAATTCTGTTGAATTTTTTACATGGTGTCATAAAGTTAAGGTTTGAAAGCAGAAAAACTATACTAGAAGATATTTTTATTCAGTAACAGATAAGTCTATTGGAAAAACTAGCAAATCTAAACATTAAAACTTTTATTAGATTCCTTGTTGTTAAAGGGAAGTATATATGTAATTGGGAGTTTGAGATTGTAATAGAATTTTTCTTTTTTTTTTTTTTTTAATTTTTTAATTTTTTTATTTAGAGGCATGTTTTATTTATTTGTTTGTTTGTTTGTTTGTTTGGTTTGTTTATACATGCACTGGGTGCAGTCAGAAGCGTGGGAGGGTGAGAGAATTCACCAGAGCCAGAGCGGGGAGCAGAGCAGGCAGAAGGACCGAAGTACACTGCTGAGGGGAGCAGCGGGCGGCAGGAGAGGTCTGCGCGCCATGTGGGACCCTCCTGCGGTGGCCAGGGAGCAGCCGGGGATCGAACCGGTGCTGCAGAGGCCACTGGGCAGCTTCGCAACCCAGCGCTCAACCACTGCGCCACCAGGGAGGCCCTGTAATAGAATTTTTCAAAACAGCTCACTATAAATATCAGGGATAGGGGCATGAGGGTCTAAAGAAAAACTACTTTAGGCTAAAGGCATAGTATATGCTAAATAAATACACTTTAAACTTTAGCAGGTGCTTTGTGAATAACCATCGAGTTTTGTCCACTAGTGTGTTGTCCCCAACCACTGCCATACTCACAACAGCTAGCAACAGGCTCAAT
This sequence comes from Talpa occidentalis, assembly GCF_014898055.3. Lineage (NCBI taxonomy): Eukaryota > Metazoa > Chordata > Mammalia > Eulipotyphla > Talpidae > Talpa > Talpa occidentalis. The sequence continues at coordinate 117,294,815 of NW_023604972.1, forward strand.
ATCTGCTCTAATTATTAGTGCTGCATATTACCACTTAATGTCTTTGAGCAATAGGCATTTTATTATGCTAGTGGCTTTTTTAAAATTTATTCTTATTTATGCATACAAGAACTGGGGTGTAGGCCAGAGGTGCAGGGGGTGAGCAGGTTCACCAGAGACAGAGTGGGAAGCAGAACACGTGTATCACTGAAATACTCTGCTGAGGGAAGCAGCAAGCAAGACAGAGGTCTGCTGTGCCATGTGTGGGTCAGCTCGCTGGCCGGGGATCCAACTCAGGCTGTAGAGGTGATAGCATGATAGCCCTGAGACTTAAACTCTACGCCACCAGGGAGGCCCTTATTGTGCTCATGGATCCTGTGGTTCAGGAATTTGGACACGCAAGAGGGAGGATGGCTTTTTTCTTTCCTGTAATATTTGAGGCCTCAGCTGGGAAACTTAAGGACTGAAGTGATTCAGACACCTAGGGGCTGTAAAAATCCATTCACATGGCTGGTCACGGGATGAAGGGCCTTGTAATTGCCACTTGACTGGAACTATCTTCATGTGGCTTGGATATCTCAATCTTCGGAGCTGAATTTTGAGAGGGGGCGCTGTAAAAGACTCAGAAAGAAGCTTATTTTGGAAGCCGCAGGCAGCATTACTTCCATTAGTCTCTTGGTCCCAGTGAGTCTCTGAAGCCATTACCAGACAGAATGCCAAAGAATGTGTGGACGTGTTTTAATTTTTTTTTTTAGGATTTTATTTTTATGCATACAAGAGCTGGGGTACAGGCCAGAGGTGCGGGGGGTGTGTGAGAGAGAGAGGATCCACCAGTGAGGAACACAACAGGCGGATTGACTGAAATGAACTGCTGAGGGGAGCAGCAGGCGAGTCAGGAGAGGTCTGCTGCGCCATGTGGGTAGCTCCCTGGCCGGGGATCCAACTTGTACTGCAGTGGCTGTGGTTAGCTTCATAGGTTGCGTCTTACCCCATGGGCCACCAGGGAGGCCCTGGGCAACAACACATAATGAAAGGAAGTTGGCCCTATGCTGCAGTTGTTGGCCTTTACGGTTGCCATTTCTTCAAGACAAACGGGCCGACATGCCTTGTAAGGATTAGTAGTACATGTCTCCAGTGTGCAAGGGCACAAAAGAGTGTCAGACCTGTTTTTACCAGCAACAGAGCACATATATGGTCTGAACCTGGCAGTCGTGTCGTAGACTGAGGCCGAGTTTATGTTGTTCAGTGCCCTTCTTGCCAAGACTACCGGGAACGCCTGTTCGTGAACATGTTGGGTTTAGTACTTGTGGTAAGATGGATGGGAAATGGGTGTGTGTGTCGGGAAAAGGGAGTTGAACCTGTTAACAGTATTTGGGCTTTGGATGATTTGAGGAGCAGGCTTAATAAACTAGAGGTTCACTCTAGACTGGGAGTTTCCAGAAAGCAGTGCAATTCTGTGATCAGGTTTTTCATTAAATGTTACCAATAGGGAGAACAGATGAATGTGGAGTAAGTAGTGACTTGTGAACAAAATCAGTTACCCAGTTCTCCTGCCGCCTGTGACTATACAGGGCCCTCTCTCCTTTTCCTAATAAACCTGTTCTTTTAAAATGTAAAAAAAAAAAAAAAAGTTACATTTAGTGGAAAGGAGGATGCTTAGTATGAAAGCAAAAGGAAGGATTGAAGGATTGAAAGCTTACGCTGGAAAAGGGAAAAGCAGCCTGGCCGTTAATTGAGCTGAGAGAACAGACACAGATAAAATCAGTAGAAAAATTTCAACAGGAAACTTTTTTCAAGGTCATGCGGCTATCAAAATATTCATGGCCTCTCCTTGCTGACCACTGGTTAGCTACCAATGAGGCCCCCAGCCCTACTTTGCTACTAGCCCCATCATTACTGGGGATACTGTTACTAATCTGCCCTTCCCTCATGACAGCACCCAATCCCTAGTTGACCCCTGCTCTCCTAATCTGCAGAAACAGCATCCAACCTGGGACTGGTCTTCCCTTTAGAGTGTCCTCAAAATTCTCTAGCAACAACCTAAAGCTTAGCAGAGATTGTGCCCTCCCCACCTTGTGGAACTTGCCACCCATGTTTCCCCTGGAGTGTGCTCCTTCACTTGAAATTCAGTAGATTAGATTTTGCCAGACTTCAGGCTTGATCCTGGTGTTCTCTGGCTGTTAAGACTTAAGCAGATGTCAATTTAAGGTCCTGAAAGCTGCTGTCTTCCTGTCAGGCCGGCAAAACACCAACCCTAAATGAACCTGACACTGCTGCTGCATCCTGGCAATGAGGGGGCAGGTTTCTGGTTTATACCACTCTAATTCACAGTCAGCTCCTTCATGAGGTGGTCAGTGTTGCCAGTAATCTTACTGTGTTTCTTCTCTCCCTTTTTAAAAATTTCCAACCCTCTAAGCTGTCCTTCATCCCCAAACTGATGGCTTGACAGGAATATAAAGCCACCACACAAATGTACAGAAAGGCGCCTGCATTGACACCAACTCCTTCCTGTACAGGAAGTCTCGTATTCAACATACGCTTGAATCCCATTCCTTCTCTTGTGAATGCTATTGTTTTTTTCAATCTTCTCCTTTGACCCTTTGCATGCCATTCCTCACATCAAAAGAAATCTGTGGGGCCTCCCTGGTGGCACAAGGGGTTTAGTCTTACACTGTGAAGCTATCCACGGCCATTGCAGCATACATTGGATCCCTGGCCAGGGAGGTGACCTACACGGTGCAGCAGACCTCTCCTGTCTTGTTCAATGCTCCCTTCAGCGGTGTATTTCAGTCAGTCTGCCTGTTCTGTTCCCTGCTCTGTCTCTGGTGAATACTCTCACCCCCTGCACTCTGGTCTGTACTCCAGGCTCTTGTATGCATAAATAAATCTTAAAAACAAAAAAAATCTGGTCCTCATTTTTCCTTCATTTTTCCCTCCAAATATATAGTCCTATTTATGCTTCCTAGTCTGCCTTTTCAAAATGTTCCATTCTTTTAACTTTCCTTAGCGTCTATTTGCTCATTAAACCCACTATAGCTTCTGCCCCCATTATATACAAGATCCCTCACAAGCACCTCCAGTGAGCTCCATTTCACTAAATCCAGTAGACACTGCATTCTCTAGGTTGGTCTCTAAGCAAGATCTGGTACTGTCAGGTGATACCAACATTGAAACCCTCAGGGCATCGAGAATACAGTAGTTTTCTATCTTTATGGTGTTCCTCAATGTTTCTGTGGGATTCGCTCCCATTACCTAGTCTGTAAGTATTTTGGTTTTCCTCAGAACTCGGGGCTAAGCCTTCTTTCTCATGTTACAATATCCTTGGACTATTTCCACTTTTCCTGTAACTTTGGTTAGCTGTCAACCACTATCTCCCAATTTGTTTCTGATCATCTCAGCCTAGGGTTTTGATAACTGGTCATTTCCACCGACAGGAGTCACAATTTTTAAGTCTTGCTACTTTTGCTGTTCTTCCATCCCCCTCTCATTGATAGCACTGCCATCTAACCCCACAAGAAGCCCTGGAATTGTTTTTAATTCCTACTGGTCAATCATCACCAAGACTGTAGAGTTGATCAAAGTATTTCTTGGAGCTTGCTCTCCATTCTCATGGGCCAGTCTGTCATCTTTCCTGTTGCTTGCCTGGAAACCTGTTATAGTGCTCCCCACATTTGCTTTTGTATACTGTAATGCATTCTCCATTCAGCAGTCCCAGGAATCTCTGAAGTACAAATAGCATCACAAAAAAAAAAAAAAAAAACCTATAGTGGACTGGATTTATATATAGGTTTTCAGACATTGGAGGGTGGAAGTTGGATAGGACCTAAATTAACACTGAATAATACGAACTGATATTACAAATCAGTGAAAACATGGTTGTCTGCAGATGCCCTTGTTACGCTTTACATAAGATTGATGTCGATTTGCATATCAGACTTCTTAAAATGGAGATAAATTTTAGGGGTTAGATTCCTCCCCATACCTTGATGTCACCGTTGCTTAAAATACTTTTAATAGTTCACCATTCCTTTTACGATAATGTCCATAATTCAAAAATTCATTATTTGGCCCCTGCCTACCACCACAACACTATTTTAGACTTCTCTAAAGTCCTCTGTCTCCATGTTCACCAAACTGACTTTCAGCCCATTTAAGGAAGGATCCCTCCTGAGGGTCTCTGGGTTTTGACACAGGCTGCAACCTCTGCTTGAAACCACCACCACCACCACCTGTCCCTAGTGCCTCTATTTTACTTTGCTGACACATTTGTATTTTAGTGGACATATTTTCTCAATCTTGGTTAGGGCTGCCCACAACATGCTCTCAGAGCCCCCTGTCTTGTATCTTAGGATCATCTACCACAATTGATCAAACAATTTCTGTTAATCTCTTAGCTGACATCCTCAACCCCAAGGAGTTAAGTTGCATTCCTGCCTTATCTCCAGCCTAGCACATAGTAGTGCTCCATAAACACTTGTTTAATAGAAACAGACATGTCTAGTTGCTCTTTTATGGGGGGGGGGTGGAGGGGAGTGCAAGTACATATTCAAAAGACTTATTTTCTGACACCAAGTTAGGAAAAGTTCTCTTAGCTTTGTTTGGTTTTTTTTTTTTTAAATATTTATTTACTTATGCGTACAAGACCAGGGGTGTAGTCCAGAGGTTGGCGGGGTGGTGGTGAGAGGATTCACCAGAGACAGAGTGGGGAGCAGAACAGGCAGATCTACTGAAATACACTGCTGAGGGGAGCAGCGGGCGAGACAGGAGAGATCTGCTGCGCCAGGTGGGTCAGCTCCCTGGCCAGGGATCGCACTCCTGCTGCAGCGGCTGGCCATAGCTTGACAGCGATATGTCTTCAACCCCTGCGCCACCAGGAAGGCCCCCTGCTCAAGTTTTTTAAACAGCTTTATAGAGGTGAAACTATTGTTTACATTACTTAAAGACTATCACGCCACTAAAGTCAGTCTTCCCGTATGATTAGCTCTTGTCTGGGCCATCGGAATGCTGACCTACACCTGCTTCGCAGCCGCCGGCCTCATTGCTTCCCAGGTGGACGCAGGTGTAAAAACCCGGAAGGAACAGGCTCCGGCCTGCAGCCCCGGCCCACCCTACTTCCGGCCCCGCCCCTCGCAGGGCGCGCGCGGGGCGTGGCGTCAGCGGAGGGCGCTCTGGGGGCGGGACTTCCTGTAGTTCCTGGGGAGAGGAAATCCGGTCCCTGTGCGGGAAGATTTGAACGGCGGCTGCTGCCCTGTGGCCTCTCTGTGCGTCCTAAGGGCGCTGCCACGGCTCTGGCTGCTCAGACTCTTGACAGACGTCTCGGCCATAGCAAATTCTTCTGCATTGATTGTTTTTGTTTATTATGAAGCCATAGTTCTCGAGAAATTGTCACATTCAAGCAGTATCCCTCGAGAAGTCGTGGGCAGCTCTCAGCATTTTGCAAATTACAGTGCAGGAGCCGTGGATGGGCCTCATTTTCACGCTATTTCAACTCACAACTGCTGCGTGAGGCAAAGACGGTGGTGGTGGTTTCGGTGAGGCTTTTTCTTAAAGTGGATAGCGCATTTTGAAAAATCGGGGTTCCCAGTGATGTCAGCAACAGACTTGCTTTGATCGTTAAACATTTTCTGACGTATTGTATTGGGTGACGAAAACACAAAGCAGTAAAGAGGAGCTTGCAAACATGGATTGAAGCTGGATTATGTTTTTGGTGATATGCCAAGAACGTTAGTGTTCTTGTGTATATTCCACTTAAATAAACAATAATGCCTCAGTACGGTATTAAAAAAAAAATCTTGGCCAAAGATAAAGACCTTTTCCCAATAGGTATAAAAAATAACTTTTCCAACGGTGTATCTGCATTTGCACCTCTTATTTTTCTGAGATAGTAAGTAAACATCTAACATGTTTATTTATACACACACACGGTGTATATATGAATATATGTGATATGTCTGCAAAATAAATGCATTTATTGTTGCCATTTACCATTTAGCCAAGTAATGTGGTTCATATGATTTAGGGTGTAGAAATTACCTCTAACAGTAATACTAGAAATGAATTGGAGAGGGAAGAAAAAGAAAAAGTTCCCAGATAGCTACAGGCATTGTGGCCTGAAATAGAAAATCAACAGGTGTGTGGAAGGTGTGTGAGTGTGTGGAGGAAAACCATAAGAAGTAAGAAGTCAAATAGTTTTTGCTAAAAATTGCCATTAACTCAAATTGCAAATTCAGGAGGATCAAGAATTAAAATATTCACGTACTATTTTATCAGTAAATAAATATTTACTGATGTTTACACCCTTCTTATTTGCTGTTTTAGTTGCCAGCAATACATTGTGAATAAGACATAGATGGGGTCTGCTCTGATTGATTTTATATCCTGGTGGAAAAAGACAAGTGAATCAGTTTTGATAGCAATAGATGCTATGATGAAAAACATGAAAATGGATAAAAATGATCGGGAGATGACTGAGAACAACTATAAGCTAGTCAAGTCAGACCTCTGAGGAAATGCTGTTAATGCTGAAATCTTACTGATGACAGAGACCCAGCCAAAGGACATGGAAGGGACATGCTGAAAGATTAGTGCAAAGCTTCAGAGCTGGAAACCGCTTATTTAAAACACATACATGCATGCACACACAGTGCTGGTGTAGTTAAAATATCCTCAACAAGGACAGAGTCAGGAGATGAAATTTGGAGAGGTAGCTGCGGTCAGATTATGTGACCTTTGTAGGTCATGGTTAGGAATTTGAATTTTATTCTAAGTGCAAATGGTAGGCTATAGGCAGAGAGTGATAGATCTCCTTTTTATTTGAAATGAGATACTGAGCATATCACTTTTAGAAATCAAACTCAGAATTTAAGCCCTCGGGTTATAAAGGTGCTTATAACTTGGTGGGCTGTTTTCTCCCTCTGGGTTGTGTTCCCACCCTAGAATAAGTTCTGGAATTAATCAAGCATTCTGGTAAGGATGTTAATTTCAGATTAAGTGCATATACATATAGTAAGGCAATTATTTTCCTCCAACAAAAGTAAATGCATTGGCAATATGTTTTGCTAATATTCTTAGAAACTACATCCTTTAATTCTGATAGAACTTTTATTTATGGTACTGTATATCCTATTTCCTTCAGTCTTCACCTGGAGGGACTCTCTCCACATTCACAATAATGGCAGCTGAAGTGCGAATGATACTTTATGAAGATGATTCAGTGCAAGTACAATATATTGATGGTTCCAGGTTGCAGATTTCACCCTGTGGCTCTGAATTTTTATTTGAAAAGGCACCTCCTGTTTCGGCACATCCTTTAGAACAACCGGAAAGAATTCGTCAGAGGACACACTTTGTTATTAGCACTTACAGAGTAAGTAAAAATAACGCAAAACTGCTTTTTTTTAACACCAAGATATTGTTGGATTGGCAAGAATATGAAAATTAACTAATATTAATATTTCGGGTTGCTGTCAATCACTTTTTTGAGTTGGCATTTTTTAATTTCTTTTCATAGGAACATTTACAGCGAGCTTTAGATTTTCGAAATTCTTCTGCTACTTATCCTTTTTTATCTGAAAGCATCACACCTTCTGAAAGGAAAAAGGTAATTTCTTAAACCTCATTTTTGTAAGTAATATTTGAGAAGTAACTAGAAACAGGTAGTTTAGTATTTGGTCTTTTTTTCTTCATAACACTTGGACAGAGACAATACTATAGAAAATATAGACCCATGTATTTCATCAGACAAAGGTGTTTTGATATTTTGTATATTGATAGAAACAGAAAGGCTACATAGTTCCTCTCCCAGCCTTTTTCTATGTAACTGATGGCTATATTCAGAACTTTTCAGATGGTGACTTTTTGATTAAGTGGTGTCAAAATTAAGAATTTATGGGCCTCCCCGGTGGCGCAGCGGTTGAGCGCTGGGTTGCGAAGCTGCCCGCAGCCTCTGCAGCGCCGGTTCGATCCCCGGCTGCTCCCCGGCCACCGGAGGAGGGTCCCACATGGCACGCAGACCTCTCCTGCCGCCCGCTGCTCCCCTCAGCAGTGTACTTCGGTCCTTCTGCCTGCTCTGCTCCCCTCTCTGGCTCTGGTGAATTCTCTTACCTTCCCGCGCTTCTGACTGTACCCAGTGCTTGTATAAATAAATAAATAAATAAATACAAATAAATAAAAAAAAAAAAATTAAGAATTTATATGACCATATTTAGTAGTCTATGTGTAGTTATTTGTTAATGTGTAGCAGAGATGTGTAATTTATGAGTATACAAATTTAATCTTTTACTTATATTCCATTTTGAACTTTTAGAATTATTAACTTCTCATTTTTTGAGGGTGTACTATGTGCTAAGAACTGGGAATATTAAAAATATTTAATAACACCAATGTGTCATGGGTACCTGCTGATATATCAGAAAGGTATACTGACTAGATTTCAGCCCCTCAGAGAGTTCCCTAATTGTCTGAAGAAATTTTCTCTCTTTTTTTTAAGATTTATTTTGTATTTATATATGCATATAAGAACTGGGGTGTGAGCCAGAGGTACCAGGGCTAAGAGGATACACCAGAGACAGTGGGGAGCAGAACAGGCAGATCTACTGAAATCCACTGCTGAAGGGAACAACTGGAGAGGTAGAAGAGGTCTTCTGTGCCATGTGGGTCAACTCCCTGACTGAGTATTGAACTCATGTCACAGTGACTGGCAATAGCTTGATAGTGCTGAGACTTTAACCCCTGTGTCACTAGGGAGGCCCCTGTATTGTGCATTTTAAATCAAAATACATTTAACACTAAATATAATCAGGATTTTTTTTTTTCATTTTCTTCTTTTTTTTTGTCAGTGTACTTGTGTGTATTTGTGGTTTTGTTGTCTTTTTCTAAGAGATATTCTTAACATATATTTTCTGTGAAAACTATATATTGACTGACCCTTGTATCTCCATTTTCCATTCTCTCTGGGTAGTAAAACACATACAGAAAAAACAATTTGAAGAAGCTTTCTTACTACATAAATAATCAAGTGTGTGGAAAATGGGCTTTTTTTTTTTTTCCAGCGTATCTTCATTGACATCTCAGATGTGATGTGGCCCAGTCCTGATGCTGATGAAGGCATGATCTCTATGGAAGGGGGCACTGTGACAGTGTCATCTTTAGATGGTCACGCTTACCTTTGCTTGCCCAAATCCCAGCATGAATTTACAGTACATTTTTTGTGTAAAGTAAGCCAGAAGCCTGACTCATCCAATATATTGTCCAAAAAAAATAATCAAGCCAAAAAGGACAAACTAGTTGAAAAAGCAGGTAAAATCTACAAATGTGGCCATTTATCAGGACAGAAAACAGAGAATAAAGAAAACGAGCTTTATGGTCAGATTGTGAACTCCAAAGAACGTTTTGAGAATTGTGTAAATGGAACCAAAGGGAGGGAGGAGCTGCCTTCACCTCGTATGAAACCCACCTGTGTATACACGTGGGTAAAGCAGCACTGGTCTGTGGCCTCCTGTCCAGAGCAATGGAAATACCCTTTGTCGTTAGCACTTCGTTTTCATCGTAAAATCAGCAATATGTCAAGAATCGATGCAGACAACACCCAAGGTAGAATTTTAACTTCTGATGTTTCAGAGGAAAGAGAAAAAGCAATTTCTGTTCTTCCCAGGGCCCTGTTACTCAGCTGTCCGGCCCCACATCTGCACAGGTAATGCAAGGATGACTTCTTTGTAATTAAGCTTTTGTTAGAACCAGTCTTTTTAGAAGGATAATATTTCTTTCTAAATCATCTGATCCGTATCAGGAGGACAGTTCATTCTATAGATCCAAAACTTTCTCTGATAACTGATACAAATGATTTCCTTAACAAAATGTGTTGCTTTTGGTTCTAACTTTCGTGTCCATGCATTGCATGTTTATGGAAGGCTGGCTATATACTAGATACTGTATTAAACACGGAGACTATAGAGATGACTAAGACATCCCTGTATACTTGGAGTTTAGAGTCTAGTGAAGGTCAAGCGCACTGAAAAGATTATTAAAGTGTGGTAAGTGATGGCCAGCTTCTGGGCGTGAGTACAGAGATGCATCAGCCACTCAGTAGAGCCTGTCACCGTGGCTGCTGGAGCTCGGATCTGGCAAGTTTATGAACCTAGTTAGAAGCCGCTCCTGTCATGGGTTCACTGTGAGTATGTCCATGTTGAAAAGGGGTAAATATATTACAGTGACTTCTAGATGTCTAGGTATTATAATTTTACCTCCACTAAGAGATGAATAACCTAAAAGTTATGGATTTGTAACATGAACCTTGTGAAAGGAGTGTGGTGTTAATGATAATAGGTAACAGAAAATGCTTGCTATGTGCTAGGCACAGTTGTACTTACTGGCTTGATCCAGTAAGAACCCCATGAGGTAAGTGAGCTATTATCATCCCCATTTTGTAGAGGAACTTGAGATACAAATAACCGGGCAGAGTCACACTTCTAGGACTTGTAGAATTGGGATTTGATCCCATGTAGTCTGAGTACATATTATTTAAAACATAATATGGGAATGATTTTTAGGCTTGTCATGATTATCCAGTTAAAATTAGAAATTCCTATATGTGGGCTCAAAAAAAAAAAATTAGAAATTCCAGTGTTATAAAGAGATTCATGCTTCAGAATGAACAATTCTTCAGTAAACTTTCACTGACTTTAGATTGAAATCTCTCCTCAAATATGATATAACAGGCCTCCCATTATCTGTAATCTGTGTCTGTAATCCTCTACCCTCTTACTATTTCTTCTCTACTTTCCCTTGCTTTCTCCACTCTTGCTAAACTTGAATGCTTGCTCAAGCTTTCATTCACCTCTGTACCTGTTCTCTCTGCCAGGGACACTCCCTTTATCTCTCTCAACTCAGCTAATTTATGCTCATTTCTAGGTCTCAGTAAGAACCTTTCTTCCTTAGGTTGGTTATCCTGAAGTTCCTGGACAGGATTATGTTTTTATAAAGCCCATAGCACCTAATAATTCTTTCTTTATATTCAGTGCTTACTAATATCCCTCCTAGATAGGGACCCCATTGAGGGCAGGAACCATGTCTGCTTTTTGGGGTGTTATATTCTAAGTGTTTATATCTAATAAAGCACAGTACTTGGCCCACCAAAGATATTTCAGTAGCTATTTGTTTGAATCCTAAGTTTTAAAAGGTTAGTAAAGATGTGAACTTAGACATTTGTGCTGAGAATCAATAGGATTATTGAAAATATTGGAAAAAATTTTGAAAAAATGAGACTAGTTTAAAATTTTATTAATGCACTTTCATATTAATTTTTACTTTTCATGATCTATTGAGTTGAGTAAGAAATATATTTTGTCGTAGTAATACTATTTTGTTGACTTCTAAGGGTAAATACGTTGAGCAACCTGAATCAGTATCTTTTCTTATCCTTCACAGGTGGGATTTTTGTGACTCACTTTCACAGAGACAGTCTGATAAAGAAGAATATTCCTACCCTGAACTAGTGAAAGTGGTTTGGTACAAGGGTGTTACATATAGGTAAGGCACTTGTGTTAGGGCTATTTAGCGATGTCACAGTGGGGATGGGATGGGTTTTCAGACAGACTCCCATTGGAGGTCACAGTTTTACCTGGACCTGTGTTCTCCTCTGTTTGGTCCTGGGTTTTGTAGGTCTCAAGCTTAATTTTTTCAGTGCATACAGGCATCTTGTGACTACTTCACATTAACCATGTTCGCAAGATTTATGTGACAACTCCAAAGCCAGTGAAGGATTTGTTTTGTTGGTGAATGCAATACTCATGAGGTATTTAGAACACCCTTTCCAAGGATCGGGGGATGTAGTTGTCTCAGAAGGTTGCCTGTTGAGCATGGGATTAGAGAAGAGGTTAAATAGCTTAAGGGAGACTTTGGCCTTCATTCATGCAACAAATATTGCTGGAGTGGCTCTGTGTCTGCACTATTCCACTGAATTACCCCGAGTGCACCATGGAGCCCCTTACTAGTGACTGGCATGTAGTGTTTGACAGATTCAGAGTTTCACTTTTGTAAATAATGCTGAAAGAACACTGTAACCATTTTTTGTTGTTTGGGCTTTCCTTTTGCTGTATAAAGATCCTTTGTAACCCCATTTTTCATATGTTACAATGCAATTGACTTGGCTTAAGTTTTTTTATGTTACATAACCAATATCTTGGTTCTACTTGGCTGTTCCAGCTCAGTCAATTATCTTGTCTTGGGGATGACTCCCTTTATACCTGGTTAATCTCATCTGTTAGGCAATGATTCTATTAGTTTCATTATTGAGGAATAATCCTATTTTCAGGTTCTGTGGTTTGTACTTAACTCATGCTTTGGGCATTGCCCTGGTGACAGTTATGTGCTAACCACTGTGATTGGCATTGGGAATACCCGGATGATACCTGACTTCCAGAAGCTGAGTTTAGTTGTTGACATAGATACAGGAACCACTTCTGTGTGTTCTGTTTATCTTTTGCGGGCAAACAAAAAATTAATTTAGCTGATTGGGGTACAGAGTATGAAGTTGCCTATTTTAATGGATAGACAAAACACTATACATCTTTACTTTTAAAAAATGTCACCTTCATGTATGTTTTAAACAATTAAAAAAATGTTTTTAATGATTGACTCTTCCTTAGACTTACTCATAAAAATGTGAATTCAATAGAGATTCTTCCTGGAGATGGATCTATTTTCAAATCAGAAGGAACTTATTTGGGAAACTATTTTACGTATTGTTCCACTCAAGGAGGATCAGAAGAGGTAAGCTGACAGTAAGGCTTCAGCTCAAGAAGATTCTTGGAATATAGCAGTTTCTAAATAATTCCGAGTATGTATAGAAAATTTGATGTTTATATAATATTGCTTGCTACTTCTACTCCTCAGTCTGGAGAATTAATATAATCATATTGCAAACATTGGAACAGCAATTATTAATCACCTTTTATTTTACTATATTCTCATCCTGTATACAGTTATCCTGAGCAATTTGTGTTTAAATCAGAAGAAGCTAAATTTTTTGTCATAGAATTTGTCTGCAGGAATCACTGAAACCAGCAATATTACTTTGAATCAATATACTTCTTTGAATTAATATTTGTATGTTGCAAAAAACATTTTGCTACCAAATTATTAGTGTATACAGACATCTTGTGACTACTTCACATTAACATATTCACATGATTTATGTGACAACTCCAGAGCTAGTGCATACTTTAAATACCTCAAATCCTAAATCTTTTAATACAACTAGAAAATCGAACAAGATTGCTCTCTTCTTGAAAACAGTGGAATACAACATGACAAATTTAATATATCAGATTTAGTATTACCAGATTATCTAATGTAATAAGATGGATGTTTTGCTAGAGACTTATAAAGCAAATTTGAATCCAGATCTGGCTGTCCTGTCTTGTGGATCAGATCAGATCTCTTATACCCCATGACTCCCAAGACTCAGTTTCCTCATCTAAAAAAAATGGGAATAATAGTTCTTATCTTTCAAAGTTATTTTGGAGATAAAACATTTATGTAAATCCATGCTCATTTAAGTATAGACAAGATTTAAATTAGGCAGTGAGGTAAAGGCTATTAGGATATAACTTTTGAGTGGATTGGAAAATTGGAAAGGCATCATAAAATACCTTTAAAAATATGCCTCTTGCGGACTTTAAGTTAAAATAACTGGCTTGCTTTATTACTGTGTAAATACATATTTCAAGAGAAAAAGAGCTAAATATATAATCATGGCCAAAATTCATTACTGATGAGATTTTTCATTCTGAACTTATTTTCAGAAACAAGAGAAAACTTATTCAGTAAATAACCTTCCTCCAGATAGACCAGGAAGTCTCTTCTCGGTGTGTTCTCTAATTAAACAGGCAACCAAGTAAGTTCCTCATATTCAGCTGAATCAAGTGTTACATGTCTGAGAACCTTGGTACATTTTCTGGCGTGTCCTAATGAGATTAAGGATTGGTAGGTACAGTGGAAATAGGTCTTTGATAAAAATCTGTCAACTTTTCTGGCTTCATCACTTATGGAGTAAAGTAACCACTATATCATTATGAAAGTACTTCCGTCCTTGACATATTAAAGTTAAATATGGAGGAATATCTATACATAGTGAACAAGTACTTGTGGGAAAGTGCCTTTTCTGTTTAAGTGTGGTGTTACTATTTTCTCTTGGAATTGAGGATTGGATAATACCCCTAAATTTTCCCACTGTTTTATGATCCTAGAGTAATAAAGATTTCTGAGAATCAATACTGAAGATGAAGTGTATTTTTGCTCCTTTTTTTTTTTTTTTGATTCTCCCAAATTAATCTGTCACACCCAAAGAATAAAAGTAGATTGTTGAATTAAATGATTTATTTTTATAAACTTAGGTCTCAACAGCTTCCAAAGTAGATTTGAAGGAGCAGAATTTGTGATTTTCTAGGGACACTTGGTTCACATCCCCACCACTCTCATGCTAGGCCCGACTTTTCAGGTGCTATGAATCTATCGGCTGTTTAAAAAGAGCACCTGAAAATTCTATTTGGAGTCATTTTATTGCTAAAAATTAGAGGAATAACCTTAACTAGATAAAAGCAGCACAAATGACTTGAGGATTTCTGGAAGAAAACAGATCCAGACATATTTTAGTGGAAGTGAGTTACTTGCCTTCAATGAACATGGGGTTGAGAATGGTGTGCTATAATTGAAAAATGCTATTAAATTGCAAATGTGTAAGTAGTGTTTTTTATCTTTACAGAATTCTTCAACATTGTGCCAAGATGAGGCTCTCTTTAAGCCATAACTATCATATATGCTGCTGGAAAATGGTATCTTAAAGTTATTTCAAAAGCAAGATTTTTTATATTTTTATGGCTATTTTCCTTAACTTTCTTTTTTTTTTTTTTTTTTTTTTTTTTTTTTCAAAGAGGCATGTATTTTTATTTATTTATGATTTATTTATTTGTTAGTTTTGTTTTTTGTTTATACATGCACTGGGTACAGTCAGAAGCACGGGAGGGTGAGAGAATTCACCAGAGCCAGAGCAGGGAGCAGAGCAGGCAGAAGGACCGAAGTACACTGCTGAGGGGAGCAGCGGGCGGCAGGAGAGGTCTGCGCGTCATGTGGGACCCTCCTCCGGTGGCCGGGGAGCAGCCGGGGATCGAACCGGCACCACAGAGGCCGCGGGCAGCTTCACAACCCAGCGCTCAACCGCTGCGCCACTGGGGAGGCCCATATTTTCCTTAACTTTCTTGCTACAATAAAATAGTTTTAATAAAAACATTTTTGGTATTTTTTTTTCAATTGATACAAGTTTTTCCTTTTTTTAAATTATAAGTTTTTAAAACTTATTAAAAATTTTTTTATTAATGGCATTAGTTTATATCCTTGTTTTTTTTGCCCCCACAATATAGAATTTCTTCCCACAGGTGTGGTCACCATAGTTTTTCCACCGCCAAAGCAACTATATCAGCCTCCATAGTCCATTGTGCTCTCCCCCCAAGCCTCCTCACCCCTGCTTTCCTCCCCTCCCCCTCTCTAGATACCCCAGATGCATGGTCAGTAAAAGCAAGATTTTTTAAGATTTTTTTTATTGCTTCCAAGATCAAATTACTTTGATTTAAGTTATGTGAAATTCTTTGTAACATTGTTATTATTGGTTTATTCAGAAAAAGATTCACTTAATGAAGTGAATAAAATGATTCACTTTATTTCATTAAATTCAATGAGTGAAAAGATTCACTTAATGAATAGATAAACCACTTTTTGAAAGCCTGACTTTTAAAATAGGTTTTGTGTTATGCTTTTATTATATATAGGTTTTTTTGCTTCTTTTTTCTTAATGGGTGAAGGAGGCAGAATTGATTAGATCTGAAGTATGTAAAAAACAGTCATTATACCATGATACTACATTAACTATAAAGTAAATTCTTTAATGCTGACTTGGAGGAAGTGTCTGTATCTATACTAATTTAGTTATAAACCTGTATGTTGCTATAGTTCCAAATTTGTTTTTTTATGTTCTGTGTACACCTCGGAACAAAACAGTAAATTTCCAAAGATATCAAAACTTAATCTGCTTGTGACAGACTACTATGAATATTCAGTTCTGGAAAAGTTAAAACATACTTAAGATCTCTACATTCAACTTCTAAATTAGAAACTGAAGTTGTGTCATTGTTCATTAATCATTTAAATCTTATTAATGAATCACAATTTCCAACTATTTTTATAACTTCTTTCTAGGCACCTGGGATAAATGACAGCAATATAGTGCCTGTGCTTTTGAAAGAATCATTCATACCCAGCGTGGGAAGATTTCTTGCATACTCTGATGATATGGTACATGCTGTCTTTTTAGATGGCATTACTCTCACCCTGAATTGGAATTTGGGCTCTTTTATTGAAAGGGAACAGGTGAATATACTTCACATAGAAATCTATCTTTTTTATCTCTGGAAAAACAGTGTGGTACTTAATTTTTTTGTTCAACCTCAGTTTTCTGAAATATAAAATCTTTGAAGAGACTTTATTGATCTCATTGGATTTCCTGGTAAAAACCAGAAAGATTTGGCAGATAGTCATTTCTTTAAAAGTTTATTACAGAGGGAGGGACTAAGATTTTTGTTCTTTGGGTAATAGATCTGTAAAAGTGGTGATTAAATAATACCCATATCCCATATGAAATAAAACTTAAATTAGTTGAAGTAAATTTTAGCTTTTTTAAAATAAGGAGATAATAGTGGGGTTTTGTTTTTTTTCCAGTTTTAGATTGATAAAACTTAATTCTCCTTATTTCTTAAGGTAAATCGAGGCCTCAATTTATGCTGGTGTAAGTTAACTCTTCCTGATGGACAAGATCAGTTAATTCAAATTGAGCACACTGGACCATATGAAAGGTACTAAAATGCAATTTATAAAATTACTTTCATGTTAATTACATAATTTCTTCATTTTTTCACGTGGATAATATGAATTTCAATGTTTCAAAGTATACAGTTACATAGGTGTTTTGCATAACTAAACATCCCAGGTCACCTTTAATTTCCATTTGTATTCAAGTGATTTTTTCAAAATGATTGTATTATTGATCTAATGGGCTTGCTATTGAAGTTAGCCTGTGTCCAGCTGTGTTAACCAGTTAACTAATTAATCCCCTAACCAATTTGAATTAAGGTTTGCAATGACAGATAAACTTTTATGTACTTCTATAAATTGAGGAAAAAATAAATTTGTTGGTTCTGAAAATGGAGAAGATTCTTATCAGCTTTATATAAAGATGTTCTGTCTCTTTTGGTTTATGCATTTTGTTATAATCGTACTTGTGATGTTCTTGACATTTTAGTGACTAGACTTGAGGATGTTCACACAAGAATTGCTTTTTTAACCTCTTGATTTTTCTGTTGCGATTTATTGCATTTTGGTCTCAGTGTTCCAACATTCATTTCTAGTTAGAATAATTTGCATCAAAAATATTGTGTCTTTACAGACATTAGTATTTGTTTCAGCAGATCACTTCAGATTATTAAACTGGGTGCTTGTTCTGTCTCTTCCGTGAGTTACTTATATGTAGATGTGGGGAAGGGGCCTGGCATGGAGGTATATGCATAGTAGCTATTTTCTGGTTTCAATTTTAGAAAGTAAGTTTTCTCACTTAGTCTTATGTATAAAGGCATTTTCATGACAAAATTTAATGAAACTCATTTTACTCTGAAAAACTACAAGGAGAATTGAATTTGAACTTGGACTGAAATACAGACATTATCTTTGTTCTCACTTTTAAATCTCATCTTTATTAATCATGAATGAGTAATAATTTTATTCTTTTTATTTTTTTAAGATTTATTTGTTTATTTGTTTATTTATTTATTTATACAAGCACTGGGTACAGTTAGAAGCGCGGGAGGGTGAGAGAATTCACCAGAGCCAGAGCGGGGAGCAGAGCAGGCAGAAGGACCGAAGTACACTGCTGAGGGGAGCAGCGGGCGGCAGGAGAGGTCTGCGCACCATGTGGGACCCTCCTCTGGTGGCCGGGGAGCAGCTGGGGATCGAACCTGTGCTGCAGAGGCTGCCGGCAGCATCGCAACCCAGCGCTCAACCGCTGCACCACAGGGGAGGCCCAATAATTTTATTCTTGATGAATGAGAAAAACTTGCCTTTTCTGTTACCAATAAAATGATTTAGAAAATTGTCCAGTAAATAACTCACTTTAGAATTTATTTCTTTATCCTTTTAACCCAAATTGCCTTAATGATTTTTTCCATTCTTTTTGAACCCTTTTATTACTATTACACAAGTTCGTCTTTCAAATTTTCCTTTTAATGTCTTCAATCTAGATATGTGACAACAGTAATGTCCTGGTGCAGAAAACTGACCCAGACTAGACAGGGAGAGATGCCCACACATCCTTCATCTCCTGTTCTTGAAGAAAACTGGTATATATATGTTTTGTTTTTTTTTTTAATTTATTCTGATAGAAGACCAACTAATATTCAAGCAGTAAAATGTTAGATGGTAAACTCAAAAGATTTTTCCCTAAGAGCACTTTCTTTTAGCTTTTGATAGCTTAAGCTTAAAAAGAATTTATCTTTAGTCAGATATCTAAATTAATACATTTCATCATATTAAATTTCATCTGAAGTTCAGAAAGCTGCACTGAAAAATTTACATCAAAATGGATGACTTTTTAATGTGATAAATTCATTCTGAAAACTTTATGGAAAAAAGTGTTTTTTTTAATTTTAGAAATATTAAAGAAAATAAAATGTTGACTACCATAATACACTCAGAAAAAGTTGACTTTTATCCTATTAATTAACTTCCCAAAATTAATTGGCAAATAAATAAAGCAAATATTTTAGCATTTCCTATGTATCTTTCTGTGTACAGGAGACTAGAACTGAACTTCAAAAAAATACTTAGGGAAATTAAGACAAATTAGGAGGGAAACAAGGGCAGAAATAAAAAAGGATATTTTGGCCTGTGGAGATAGTGAGAAGCTAGCTTTTATGATGCATTCACTATCTGTTAGGGCACAATGTGAAGTCTGATAGGAATGCCTCTTGTAACCAACAGAGGAGTTCAGACTTGAGCTACAAGTTCCTAAATGGAAAAAAAAAAAAAAAACGCAAGAAGAAAGGTCATTAGGAAGGGCAGTATCACTGAGAGTATAATCTGAACATAGAGTGGAAAAGATAGATACCAAGAACAATTTAGAATGGTTTAAAGTAAGCTGTAAGATATCTTAGAATAGTGTTGTGAACAAATATAAACATTAAACATTAAGGCTGATTCTTAACCACCTTTTCTTAACTTACTTAGAGAAAGAAGCACAAATCGAATCAGTAGTTGTTATTTGAATATCTCAGTTATATTACATGTTCACCTTTCATACCCCTCATTTTTCAACTGCAGCCTGTTTAGAGTAGAAAAGTTGCAAGTAGTTAGCAAAAAACATCATTGATAAGAAGGAAAATTGTACTTAGCTGCAAAATCAGTCACTTCATCTTGCAAAGTTTATAAAATGCTAGCCTTTTAGTTTGAAAGCTTAGAGGAGGGTAACTGTCAAGATACTCTAAAAAATGAGGGTGCAAGAGAAGTGCAGATTGGTGACAGCAGCTGTGGGTGGAAGCAGCAAGGTGCAGCAGAGAGACCAAGAGATTGAAGGGATGGCGGGAGGCAGACCCTGCCATGCATTCGCTCCATTTCCATTGTAGAGTCTAAGACATCTCCAGTGCGACTTGTTTTCGTATCAAAGAGAGTAGGTAGAGAGTGCACCACAAACTGCTACCTATGCTGTATTTTGGTATTATTTCCCCAAATTGCCTTCTATTCACTTACTAATTTAGCTTTTAAATAGGAATACTAGTCTAGTATTCCTAGTAGAGAAGATAGTCCATAATTTGTTTCAGCTGATAAGTGACAGCATTAAAGGTAGTTTCTAGTATTGCTTATATCTAAAAAGATGTATCTTGGCTTTGGAGTAAGTCATATCCACAGATTCTTAAAGTGATGAAGTGTCTCTTTCATTCCGGTCCATCAAACAATGGATGGACAAAGGTGCATGTGGATCATTGTAATTAAACTGGTAAATCATACAAGTCACATACCCTTTTATGGACTGTGAAGACAACTTTTCTAGTGACTTGAATTAAGAGATGTTTTAGACATTTATGCCCTCACTAATTTTGCAGATACCTGGTAGAGTTACACTATTTTCTGTGTACCTCTGCTTGTATTTTATTTTAACCTGATGAAGAAAAGGAGAAAGAAATTACACATAAAGAGGTTCAGCTGGAGCCCCCTACCCTATCAGATGCCCCAATTTTTATTCTGTGGAACATGGTAATGTTCATATTATCCTTCAAATATGAGGAAAGTTCAGTATGCGGTGCTTAAGAAAATGATGAAATAAGTATGTGGACTATTCCAGAAGGAATTTAATAGAAAATCATTATTTTTTTTTGAGAAGTAATGGAGTTTTAGTAGGTTTTTAAAGTTTCAGTAAACTTTAAGGAGGTAGGTAGAGTGTACCAAGGTAGTGCTAAGAAGCTGTAGCAATCAGGTTCTTTGCCTTCAAACATCAATACTTGCTGACACAAAAGTACTTGAAATGGAACATACATTCATTTGCCTTACTTATTAAAAGCACTCAGTATGTATCAGTTAAGTCAAGTTGATTTGTTGCTAAATAAAGCCCATATAAAGAGAATTCTTTCAGATTTTTCTAAAATTCTGATCTTCATAAAAAAATCAAATCTGCTTATTTGAAATATTATGGCTATGAAAGAATCAGATAACTAGGATAATCTTTTTCCATCTCCATAGGTCTGTAGCTTCTGAACTTGAAAAGATAAAGAAGTTTAACTGTATCCTTTAAAAAGAATGTATTGTCCTGCATCATTACTTCCTTTCCCTTTTTAATTCATAACTGTACTTTATATTAATCCCTACTTACATATGGGAGTCTGTATTGGATATTATTTAAGATTATAATTTAAAATGTATCTTGTCTGTAAAAGGTGCATTACTTTGGGCCTGCCCTGGTGGCGCAGGCGGTTGAGCGCAGCGCTGTGAAGCTGTTCGCAGCCTCTGCAGCGCCGGTTTTATCCCGCCCAGCGGCGAGGGGCCCACATGGCTCAGCAGACCTCTCCTGTCTCACCCGCTGCTCCCCTCAGCAGTGTATTTCGTCAGTCTGCCCATTCTGTTCCCCGCTCTGTGTCTGGTGAATCCTCTCACCCTCCCACACATCTGGCCTGTACCCCGGTTCTTGTATAAATAAATAAATCTTAAAAAAATAAAAATAAAAAGGTGCATCACTTTAACATTTATACTTTTTACTGGATTTAAATCCGCAAAGGACAGTGAACTGGGTGTTTAGATTAAGGTGTCACATGGAGACCTTTGTACTTAATGAATTATATTCTAAATTATAACTCAGACCTGTATGTCACTTTTTTCTTTTTCTTTTTTTGATCTTCCTTTTTTTAACAAATATCTACTGGACTTTTATATGTGCCGTACATCATTCTTTCTAGGTAAAATATTACATACATTCCTTTTTCTACCCAAAAGATTATTTCTTGTTTTTTCCCCCTCCCCTACCAAGCCACCCCTAACTTTACTCTATCTTTGTTGTTGTTTTTTTTTTAATTTCAGCTTTAAAGAGATATAATTGATAAGCAAAATTGTAAGATATTTAAAGTGTACATCATGGTGATCCCACACATACATACACTCCAAAAGTAATTAGCTCATACCCGTATCTACCCTTTGTGTCTTTTTTTCTGATGAGAACCCTCTTGAGTACCATCCTCCCAGAAAACCTCAACCATACAACACATTATCAACTATAGTTATGTCATACATTCCATCCTCAGTCCTTATTCGAATATCTTATAGCCAAAAATTTATACCTTTTACCAACCTCTCACTATTTTCCCAATCCTCCAGCTCCAGACAACCACCATTCAATTCTCTATGTCTGAATTATTTTTTCAAAAATTGTGACATCCTGTAGTATTTGTCTTTCTGTCTGGCTTATTTCACTTAGCATAATGGCTTTAGGGCTTATCTGTGTTGTTGCAAATGTCAGGATTTCCTTCTTTCTCTTACTCTGTTGTATATGCACAGCACATCTTTATGCATTCATCCACTAATGGACACTTAAGTTGTTTCCATACCTTGGTTATTGTGAATAAGCTGCAGTGAACATGGGAATGCAGACATCTCGAGACTTTTCATTTCCTTTGGATATGTATCCAAAAGTGGGAGCACGGAATCACATGGTAGCTATTTTTTTTTAATGTTTTGAGGAACTTCCATACTGCTTTCCATAGTGGTTGGCCCAGTTTACATTTCCACCAAAGCATACAATGGTTCTTTTTCCCCCTGCATCTTCACTAATACTTGTTCTCTCTTCTTTTTCATGATATCCCTTCTAACAGGTATGAGGTGAAATCTTGTTGTGATTTTGATTGGTAGTTGATGATTAGTGATATTGAGCACCTTTTCACTACCTATTGGCATTTGTGTATCTGGAAAATATTTTCTCTGCCCATTTTAATATCAAAAATTGTTTTGCTCCTGAATTTTTTTTTTTTTTTGTGGGACCCTCACCGGTGGCCGGGGATCAAACTGGCACTGCAGAGGCTGCGGGCAGCCTCGCAACCCAGCGCTCAACCGCTGCACCACCAGGGGAGGCCCCTGAATTATTTTTTTTTTTAAAAGATTTATTTATTTATTTATATAAGAACCGGGATACAGGCCAGATGCATGGGAGGGTGAGAGAATTCACCAGAGCCAGAGCAGGGAGCGGAACAGGCAGACCGACGAAATACACTGCTGAGGGGAGCAGTGGGAGGCAGGAGAGGTCTGCGCGCCATGTGGGACCCTCTCCCAGCGCTGCAGAG
Organism: Talpa occidentalis; assembly: GCF_014898055.3. Taxonomy (NCBI): domain Eukaryota; kingdom Metazoa; phylum Chordata; class Mammalia; order Eulipotyphla; family Talpidae; genus Talpa; species Talpa occidentalis. Next base: position 117,317,707 of record NW_023604972.1, read on the forward strand.
GCTGCGGGCAGCTTCGCAACCCAGCGCCCAACCACTGTGCCACCGGGGAGGCCCTCAAACTAATTTCTTCATCTATGAGGATAGACTTTATAATTTCACAAGCCCCAATTCAGAACTTCCTCTCAGTGGAAGATCTTTCTCCCATTAGAGAAATATTTTAACATGAAGCCAGTTTTTATGAATAAAAAATCCTTTATGTAATGAAAAATAGGGAAAAGCTCCTTAACGAAGTTACTTAGTATTATTGGAGGACAGTGGTATCCTAAACCAGACTTCTGACAAGAAAAATGAAGAGTCTTCTGATCACGGTAAACCAAAACCTTCAGAAATTTTGCTAGAAGTTAATGAAAAGTGTGTGTCAGTGGCATTGAAAAAAACCTCTGAAATCCTTCAAGATATTGACTGTCTTCTATCAAAATCTAAAAAGTGAAAAGTGGAATTATTACAATTATTACAATTATTACTAAACATTAAGGATGATGTTTCAAGTGACTGGTATGAAATTACTAGCAAGCTAGGAAGTTGTAATACTTCTCTGTACAAATATTATCAAAGAAATAATTTAACTTGGGTGGTATTTTACCTAACTTGTATATTTTGTGATGTATATTTGTAATAAACTTTATTAATAAAGAACTATTTAAAGTTTTTGAAGTTTATTTCAAATTTATGATAAAAATTTATAAAATTATAGTTGTTACTATCTTGTAAACCACTATTAAGCTTCAAGTGCTTTTCTTTTTATTTTTTTAATATATATTTTCTGATTTATTTATTTATACATGCACTGGGTACAGTCAGAAGCGCGGGAGGGTGAGAGAATTCACCAGAGCCAGAGTGGGAAGCAGAGCAGGCAGAAGGACCGAAGTACACTGCTGAGGGGAGCAGCGGGCGGCAGGAGAGGTCTGCGCGCCATGTGGGACCCTCCTCCAGTGGCCGGGGAGCAGCCGGGAATCGAACCAGCACTGCAGAGGCTGCGGGCAGCCTCACAACCCAGCGCTCAACCGCTGTGCCACCGGGGAGGCCCTGCTTTTCTTTTAATATGCAGAAATGTATGCTGTCATTTGCTATTTAGTCTCTGTAGTCCAAGTACCTTTCAGTACAACTACGAGATGAGAATTGGATTAAAAATTTAACACAGGGAATACTGCTTCCAACCAGGTGCAGCAGACTGACTGCCGAGGGAAAACCTGTAATAAGGCCTCCCTGGTGGTGCAAGGGGTTAAGTCTCAGCACTATGAATCTATCTGCAGCCACTGCAGCACAAGTTCCATCCAGGGCCAGGGAGCTGACCCACACTGCCCGGCAGACCTCTCACGTGTCACCTGCTGCTCCCCTCAGCAGTGTATTTCAGTCATTCCGCCTGTTCTTCTCCCCACTCTGTCTTTGGTGAATCCTCTCACCCCCACCCCCACCCCTGGCCTACACCCCAGCTCTTGTATGCACAAATAATTCTTTTTTTAAAAAAAATCTATAATAGGTCCTGTTTTGATTGCAGGAAAAGTTGCCCCTCACTAGCTCTACCAAGCCTAGACTAACAAAAACATACATTATAAAAAGAATGCCTACTTGTTACTGCATTCAAAAAAAAAATCATCTTTAATATGACTAAATGTACCCAATATTCTGGCTAATGTATTCAGTGACGAGTAATTTTTAATTAGCATTTAAGCTAGGCAAATTACGTATAATTTTCTTCCTCACATGAGTCTTCTCCATTGGCTAAGAAGGTGACCAGCAATGAGGAATTACACAATTGAGAAACTACAATGCACTTCAAGGTTTTGTGAAAGGCCTAAGAATTACAAAATTACAAATCTTCTATGGTCTCTTTCAACTATATAATATAGTCTCACTGCTGTCCTTGCTTTCCACTGACACTTGTTTTGATGAGAAGCTACAGGGAAAAAGGAGGAAGAATGCACCTTTTTGAGCCTCCTTTTTTGGGTCAGTGCACAACAGATGTTTTTCTAGGTGCTCAGTGAGCACCCACCACTCCGAGGCAGGGAAGTAAGACCCAACCAGGCCACAGACCCAGTAAACTGCAACTTCTCAGTCCAATTTGGTCAAGCTACCCCTTATGCAGTCGCTTTTTTGATCGCGCATTTAGTACTCATTAAAGGTCCCAGCCAATATTCATCACTGCTGTCCACAGAAAGCGCAGCCCCCCAATGTCCGCCCGCAAAGCGGGGAGCACAATTATCAAGAAATCCCCAAGGGGGCAGTCAAGAGCTGCGGAGGAGCGTCGGGTCTGCAAGCTCGCACGGCCCCTGGTCTCGAGAAATACCGGAGAATCTACTGCAGAAGTGGGAAATATCTACACCTTAGGGACCCACGAAGACGCGTCCGGGCCGCAGGCCGGGGCGCCCGACATTGGGGGAGCCACGCCCGCCCCCCAGCGCCCGGCCGCCCCGGGGCTGCGCGTGGTCTGTCGGCAGCTGGGTCTGTGGTCCGGCTCCGGCCGAGCGAGAACGAATCCTCAGGTTTGACAGAAAGAAATCAGCACTTTTCCCTGCTCACCCCATCCTCCCAAAGGTCCCCTTTTTAGGAACAGGGTGGGGAGAATTCCGGATACCGACCCGCTCCATCAAAGAGCGCTTAAGTATCGGTTCCTGCCGGCTCAGCGTGGGGCCAGTATCCCGAAAGCCCCTCGGCTGGCGGGCGCGCTGGAGCCGCTCTAGCCCGCCGTGCATCTCTATGGTGCCAGCCAAGGAGGAAGCGAGGGGCGGGGCCTCCCTTAACTGCAAACTTCCGCGGGGAGGGGCAGGGCCGGGGCGGGCGCGACTGAGGTGCGAATATCCGGGCTAGAGGGGTTCGGAATGGACCCCGCGAAGCTGCGGCCTGAGGCGGGAGGCCAGAGGCAGGGACCGTCTGAGCCTGAAGTCGAAGATCCAGGTTCCACATGAGGCGGGCCTGCAGGGGCGGCAGGCACGCGGGGCCCGAGGAAAGCCGGGGGCGCCTGACCCGGGTCCCCGAGATCTCCCAGGCGCCCAGCGCTCCCCTAATGTCCGCGCCGCTGCCATTTCTCTGCTTCAAGCGGGGTGTCGGGGACCTGCCGGAGGAACCCGCTGTCTCCCCGGGGGGCTTGACAGCCCTGAGGCGCCCTGGATGCCAGGAGGCTCCTGCCCTGCAGACTCCGGGCCTTCCTCCTCGTGTATTTTCTTAATCGACATTTATATTGCATCCCACCAGCCTTAGGGAATTTGCTGAGCTTTAAATACGTTGACATTCTGAATTGTGAATTTGTCATGGTGATAGGAATTAACTCCTGTGCAGATTATAAAAGGCTTACGTAAAAGTGAGTGAGATTTGTGTTTCCTTTTGCAAATGAGCTGCATTCAATTTGGCATTTGCTTTAGGTATTATATCTTAAAAATTACTTTCGCATTGACTACAGTTTAGTGAAGAATTTATTTTTAAAGCACCCTAAAAGCAGTTAGAGAATTTTAAGTCTCACTCTTAGGTTTTTGTAGCTACTTGTGAATAGGGCGGGGTGGAAAGCACAGGTGATATTTACATTGGGAACTTGTTCTAATTTGTTTTGGCAGAAATAGTGTCTTAAGAGATTATTAAACACTGCACAATAGTATATAATCGAAGTAACCGGCTAATTATGTGTTTATAGAGTTAAGGAAAGGGAAGATTACTACTATGTGTAATTTGCAGGACCTTTAGTGGTGACATTTTGTTTACTATGAGGGCATGGGATGTGGCGAGTTGCCTATCAGAGAAAGTGATAGAAATTTACCATTGGTAACTAGCTTATGTCAAAGAAGTCCTTTGAAATAATATCTTTAGTTCATAGACAGGATTACTTCTTGTATTAGCTTAGTGAAATATTTATTAAACACCTTGAGCACTTTATGACTTACATATGTAAGGTTTAAAAGAAAATTATGTTTAAGAAGCCCACTCTCAAGGAACTCAGGAACATGGAAAATAAAACCGTTTTGTAGTTTGGGAGGTTCAGGAATCCATTCTATTTGTAGGGGAAGGAGCAGAAAGTGGAAAAAGGTAAGAAAAAATGGACACACTTAGAGGTCTTGGTCAGAGATGCTAAGAAGTATATTTATTAATTTTCTCATACTCAGAATCTAAGCCAGAGATATTAAATATGTGCACCAATAGTTAGAATGGGATAAAAGTCAGAATTGTTGGTTTGCAGGACCATAATTTTTACCTTTTGTAAAAGTAGAAACAATACAATACTGCACAGCAAATTTTCCCAAAACTTACAGGCTTGAAACAGTAAGCATTTAGTACCTCCCCAGGTCTGTGGGCCAGAACTTTGGAAAGGTGTAGGCAAGTGCTTGTGGCCAGGTATCGCAGTGCTGGTCAGATGTTGGCAGAGCTGCAGGAATCTGAAGTTTTGAAAGACTGAGGGATCTGCTTCCAAGTTCTCTTATGAGCTATTTGTTCCTTTCATCAAACAAGCTGTTTTCTACTTTCCATTTATAAAATGCATCTTGTTCTCCCCTGTTGTATGTATGTTCTTACTCATAAATCCCAATACAGTTATTTAGTGAACATGAGTTTTTCTTGGTTCATCATTTATGCACCTGAAGTGATCTTTTGATTTTTTTCACTTTGCTTATTCACTTTTTTTTAGCTACCCATACCTATTAGAATCTGCACTCATATAAAATTTAGGTTAGTGGCACTTAAATATATTTTTGTTGATAAAAATCGTTTCATGAGTAAAGAAGATGGATGTAATGCATCAAGCAAAATCACCTTTTATTTTTGTCTGCCTTTTGGAATAAGGTTGGAAAATAAATTTGTAATGAAATGCACAATATCTGGATAGCTTGAGTGGCAATAGAGCTTTTCTATCAGGCTTGTAGTAAGTAGTACTTAACAATTAAAGTCTTTTCTAATGGACTGATTGCCAGTGTGGATCGGTCATTTCCCATTTAGTGTATTTTCAGATTCATTTTCTGAGGCATCTGGAAGGGAAGAAAGAGCCTACCTTCTATATATGCTGATATGAACAATTCTTATCTTTTCCAAGCTCCCTGGCAGCGGGGCATGGGTTTGTGACTTAGACCGAGCTAATCAAACATTTGCCTTGTCCCATTCCCAATTTTATATTGAGAGCAAATAAACAAATATTGACAAGAACCTCTTGTGGCAGCAGGAGGCAGAACAGGATTGGCAGTGGTGCTGGTGGTGTTCCCTGGTGGCGGGGTTTAGGTAGTGTTATCTGGGCATAGTGGCAGGCAGGTCCTCAGCAAACCAGTTTTGCCATCATTCACTGTGGAGCTTGAGGCATAGCTTTGAGGCCTGGTTCTTGAAACCTGTCAAGTCTGATTTCCTAGTATCTTTTTAATAAATTCGGGGTTTGTTTTTTTTTTTTGTTTTTTTTTTTTGCTTATACTCTTGATGCACTGAAGAACCCTTACTGATACAGGGTCTGTTTGTCTACCAGTCTGGAGTTATACACACACACCCCTCATCCCTATGCCTACCTTTGACCTGTTTCTGGACTTTATAAAACCATGCAAAATAAAAACTTCAGGTCTAACAATAGTGATAACTTTAAGTGGATAAATGATTTCTATATTCTGTGTCAGCTTAGCACTCAGTACAGATGTATCATTGCTTTTTTATTATCAATTCAGGTTCTCTGTTTAGAGGCAATAGAAAGGAAAAAAGAATTGACTGGGAACAGCTGGGATAGCTGCGAGAAGTAAAGGATGAGTGTCATGAGCTAGGGCAGCTCTGAGCCTGAGAAACTTAGAAACTGGACCTGAGGACTGGATGTTCTCATGCTTCTTTTTCCTCCATGCTGTTTCATGTAGTAGAGCCTGTGGTCTCCAAGCAGAAAAAGAAGTTTTCCCACCAGCCCCACTTAGGAAAATTCTGGAAAGGAGTCAGATTGACTCAGCTTAGATCATCTTCATCACTAGATCACTACTAATCACTACTGGAAAAATGGATACTCATTACTATTTAACCAAACTAATAAAAAGTCAGGGAATTTTAATTAGCTTTCAGAGTTTGGCTATTGTGAAAAATGGTTTTCTGTAAAGAAGAGAACTATTTGATGAACTCCAGGTGGTATACAGCCATTAGTGGGCTTCCTTAAGTTGCCAAAGACACTGCCTTTCCTACACTGGGCCACTTGGCACGTTACATGCAATATGTAAGAAATGCCAGATTTCTGTACTTGAAAGTTGCTAAGAGAGTGCCTCTTAAATATTCTCACTCCGGCTCCTAAACACACTCACAAGGTGAGGTAATGGATGTTTAACCTCACTGCAATGATCTTTTCATATGTACCAAGTCATCATGCTGTACACCTTAAATACACATAGAGTTATATGTCAATCATATCCCATATATGTCAATTATATTCCAGTAAAGCTGGAAGAAAGGGAAAAAATGAAACCACTGACAATAGTTCAAAAAGAAACACCAGTTTTCACAATCAGGTTTCATAAATGTGAAATTATTGCTGATATTGGCTCGTTTAAGTATTACATATCAGCCTGTAGTCGCTATTAATACTTTTTTTTTATTCTAGGGTGACTGGGAATGTGAACAAGTCTGTGCTGCTGCTCCTTGATGGCTTTTAGTATATACTGACATCGCTTGTGATGGAATCTGAAACTGAGAAGACCCGAGCCTTACTCCAGTCTTGCAGCACAGAATCTCTTATTTCCAGCCTCGGTCTAGGGATATTTTGCTTAGTAGCTGACAGACTTCTGCAGTTTTCCATAATTCAGCAGAATGACTGGCTTCGCGCCCTCTCAGACAATGCGGTGCATTGTGTCATTGGCATGTGGTCGTGGGCCATCGTCATCGGTATCAGGAAGAAGACTGATATTGGAGAAGTCATTTTGGCTGGATTTCTAGCCTCTGTTATTGATGTAGACCACTTTTTTTTAGCTGGATCCCTGTCTTTAAAGGTACGAAATAACTATGTTTAATGTTTCTGGTCTTTTAATTTCCTTAGCACCATCATATTGACCTTCATAGCATCACCTGAGAAGACTGGCCTTATTTTAAAATAAGAAAGCCCATGCATCGATCGAGCTCTTTTGCATACTTACTACTTCAGTAAAGATGTACACAAATCCATTGCTAGTTATTTGCCATCACCAAGTGCCATGGACACACACAGAGCAGGACTCACTGTACCTGCAGAGTTTCATACTGGCTCTCCTGAAGATGTATTTAGCCACATCTTAAAGATGAGCCAGCTGGTTTGAAGTCACAGAAGTCATTCTCAGGGCTTTTCTGTTTCTTTTTGTATTAATGTTCTTTCTTCAGAACCACACCCAGGTGTTTCCCCTTGTTCTTTACATTTATAGTTCGTATTCAACTCCTAATGCTCCATCCTAGTTGAAAAGTGTTGAGATGATTTCCAGTGTTGGGGAATGACTTTAATAGACCATTTCCCCAGGCCCTTTTGGGGCCAGAGGCTCACAATTTCAGTGGGCTTATTGGGACAGTTCCTGGTGGAAAATTGAGGAATTTCTTTTTTTTTTTTTTTTTTTTTTTTTTTTTAAATTTTTTTTTTTTTTAATAGAGGCATGCTTTATTTATTTGTTTGCTGGTTTGTTTGTTTGTTTTTTGTTTATACATGCACTGGGTACAGTCAGAAGCGCGGGAGGGTGAGAGAATTCACCAGAGTCAGAGCGGGGAGCAGAGCAGGCAGAAGGACCGAAGTACACTGCTGAGGGGAGCAGCGGGCGGCAGGAGAGGTCTGCGCGCCATGTGGGACCCTCCTCTGGTGGCCGGGGAGCAGCCGGGGATCGAACCGGCGCCGCAGAGGCCGCGGGCAGCTTCGCAACCCAGCGCTCAACCGCTGCGCCACCGGGGAGGCCCAAAATTGAGGAATTTCATTGAGACTTCAGAGGTTCAACCATGTGGTGACCTGCTAGCCTTGCAAATGAACTAAGCTTACCGGGGTGGTTCAGATTGTACTTTCTAAATGTCAAGAGATTTGCCTGCCACAATGTTTATAATCTAGAAACATTTGAGGAAGGAAATACAAAGAAATAGAGCAAGGACACTGTTTTGCTCATCACTGGCCCAAAATTGTGCCTGGTTCATGTAGTAGACATTCAGTAAATATATGTTCAACAAATTAAAAGTTGTCACTTCTTCCTGTTACATGTCAAGTACTGTACCAGGTATTTCTCAGCAGTTGTCTCCCTTATATAGAAACTTGTTAGTAAGGAATTCTGATTCCTGACAAAAGGAAAATTTTGAGTTTCTTGTTGTAAGTAGAGACAGCGTGACATTGCTGTCATTACATCAGTTCCATTATATTGGAATCAGAAGTCTCGAGTTTAAATCCTAGTATATGGTATTGGCAGAGTGATTTTCTTCTTTAAATCTCAATTTCTTCATTTATAACAAATGGATTACTGTTGTGAAGACCAAATGAGAATGGTAGGTGACACATCCTGACAAATAATAAATGTTAGTAGAGATTGGAATAAACTATGAATCATTATGAAGTGTGGTTCATAAATGCAATCACCTGGAATTTAAAGACATTTAGCTGTGTACTTTGATTCATTTAGAAACAGTAATGTTAAGAAATAAGCCATAGAATCAGACCCAAGATCAAAGCCCAGCCCTGCCACTTAATGATTGCATAACCCTAGAAGAGTGAAATAACCTCTCTTGGTTCCTCCTTTGATAAGTGATCCCTAGCTCATAGGATTGTTACGAGGATTAAATGCAATAGTGCATATAAAGAATATATGGTGCTGATATTGATCCTCATTTTTGAATGAAGCAAACATTTTTCGTAGTTAGTATAAGATTGTATGTGATCATCAGTAATAACTATCAAAACGAAGGATTGATAATACTTATTTTTAGGTATCTGCTTTTACTTCCTATTTAAAGTGACCTATTTTTCTTTCTATAATTTTATGATCTTGTCCTTTTCTTTCACTATTCATTATTTTATTTTTATTTTATATATTTTTACATCATTTTTCATTTTTGTACAATATATGCATTTTTATCTTGGTTATATTCATTATTTTTCTGCGAATGAAATCTGCACTGATATTTTAGAAGTCAAGCAACAGGAATCTCTTGTGTCTTCTTTAGCATCTATTCATATAAATAGACACCACAGATAAAAGCGTGAAGAATCCATAACTCTCAGTCAGATCCAGGGCATAACTGGTGATCACCTCCACACCAGGCTAGTGCTCCTTCCAAGCAGAGATGAGCATAGGCCCCCTCACCCCACTCTGCTGCTTAGAAGATCATGTATTGTGGGTGTAGGTCATAAAACAAAGATGAGAGCAACATGGAATAATACTTGAGGCTTTGATTTCACTTAATGCAGAGAATATCCTACTTTTTTATCTTCTTTGCCTGATACCGAAAAGATTTTTTTTAAAGATTTATTTATTTATTTATACAAGCACTGGGTACAGTCAGAAGCGCGGGAGGGTGAGAGAATTCACCAGAGCCAGAGGGGGAGTAGAACAGGCAGAGTGACAAAGTATACTGCTGAGGGGAGCAGTGGGTGGTAGGAGAGGTCTGCGCGCCATGTGGGACCCTCGCCAGGCAGCTGGGGATCGAACCAGCGCTGCAGAGGCTGCGGGCAACTTTGCAACCCAGCGCTCAACCACTGCGCCACCGGGGAGGCCCTGATACCCAAAAGATTTAATGCATGCGTTTGGAGGTGGCACAGAATATACTTCCCTTGCACTCCCAACAGACTACTGGAAACTATTTTACAATGTTAAGAACTATCCATAAAATTTGTTTTTGCTGAGAAGTGATGCGAGCTTCTCTTCCCCTCCTCAGGCCGCCTTGACTCTTCCCCGAAGACCTTTCCTTCACTGTTCTACAGTGATACCCGTTGTGGCTCTGACCCTGAAGTTCACTATGCACCTGCTCAAGCTCAAAGACTCATGGTGCTTTCTCCCCTGGATGTTATTTATATCCTGGACCTCACACCATATCCGAGATGGAATTCGTCATGGCTTGTGGATCTGTCCCTTTGGAAAAACCTCTCCTTTGCCATTCTGGCTTTATGTAACCATGACTTCATCTTTACCTCACATCTGTTCATTTGTTATGTATTTAACAGGGACCAGACAAATGATGTCTTCAAAACATGGGATTCTTATCGATGTCTGAGGTAACCATGTGACTTAAGAGAAGCAGATGCTTCAGACAATGATAATTAAGGGTTGCTGACACTCACTTTACTAAAAAAAAAAAAACTTGGAACTTATAGTAATTATAATTCCTGAATCCTCTCGCTCAGGAGGCATGTACAGTTTTTTAAAATTGTTTGTTATAATTCTTCTGTTGTGTAATGCTCTAGTGCAGTATTAGGCCTTCACCTGTGCTGTGCTATACATTTGTTGTTTTCTTTCTCTGGCCCTACTGATAATTATTAGATTAATATCTAAGTTTTCTGGAATTACAACTTTAAGGCACCCACTTCCCGACTGAAAGGAACCAAATTTTAAGGTGACTAGTTTGTGGAAGATTACCATATTTGGATTCATATTTTCTTTAGATATTGAAATAGTGAAAATGCCAAAATAAAGGAGGTCTTGAGTCAGAGATACAGTGAATACTAACATTCAATTGTTATATGTTGATCCTGACTAAAATTTAATTTGCAAAATGCTTTAGTGAGTTGTGATTACTGACAGAATCTGCTTCAGAGCACTTGTGAAAAATCATAATATTCATAAAAGACAGTAGCATTAGATCTAGTTTATTGTCTTAGAAATCACTTTAGGAAATAATTGTTGTGATTTGTTAGCTACAGTGACAGCTCATTGAAATATTATTTTTTTTCAATATCAATATCTTGTCCAAGAGTCTCATGTACTAGGGTTTTAACAGTTGCAAAACAATGAAATTTAACCAAATATGTGTTAAAATTTAGCATTAACAAAATGTTGATACTTTGGTCATAACCATAGGATTTGAATTCACACAAAAAAGGCCTTACCAGGAATGTCACTTTAAATGTAAACTGCTGAATGTGCCATTAAAATGGTTCTAGTTGCTGTCGGTTTGTACACTATCCTGAAGTGTTATGCCAGCCAAATCAGTTTTAAAAATCTGCTTAGTACTTGGAGACAAACTTTTTTCAAAATAGAACAGTTTTAGGTAATTTGCTTTTTTCCTTTGTTCTTTGAGGTTGATTTTCTGTTAAAATGAGTAACCTTTGTTAGAGAAGAACTTTGCTGCTATAAACTTTACATGTGTGCAGTTTAATGTTACTTTGATATAAAAATCAGTGGCCCGGAGGTACCTGCTTTTTTTTCGTAGCATCTGACCATCTGCTGTCTTCAGATTTGTGATTTGAAATGCTAGTGATCGTGTGCCTTATTCTCTGAGAAATGATAAAGCAATGCCTTATCCAAAGTCAATTTTTTTATTTATTAAGTTAAACAGAATTATATAAATTATTATGAAGATTCAAGCTCTTTAGTTTTTTTGTTTGTTCTTTGCCAGTTGGTTGCAATCTGTTATATTTTACAGACTGTTATTACCTTCTGAGAGGAATTATTGTGTCAGTTTGGTTGGTGTAATAGTATTATATAAGGGGGTTGATTTTGATTAGCGTAGAGACTTAAAAGCATCTGATTTCAGAAATCCTCAACAATAAATATCTTGTGTAACTTTCTGACTAAATCATAAAATTCTACTTTTTTCTTTCTCCATATTAAAAAAAGGGATTTCATTAAAATACAGAGCTTTGGGCCTCCCCAGTGGCGCAGCGGTTGAGCACTGGGTTGCGAAGCTGCCCGCAGCCTCTGCAGCACCTGCTGGATCCCCGTCTGCTCCCCGGCCACCGGAGGAGGGTCCCACATGGCGCACAGACCTCTCCTGCTGCCCGCTGCTCCCCTCAGCAGTGTCCTTCGGTCCTTCTGCCTGTTCTGCTCCCCGCTCTGGCTCTGGTGGATTCTGTCACCTGCGCTTCTGACTGTACCCAGTGCTTGTATTAATAAATAAATCTTAAAAAAAATAAAATAAAATACAGAGCTTTATTTATGACGGTCACACTGGCATTGGGGCTTGTCTTAACTGTCTTTATTAAAATGGGAATTTACTTTGACCATGACTCCTTGCTTCAACTATCCTCAATTTTTATTGTGGGTTTATTTTTGTTCTTGCCTGTACCATCACAAATGTTCCTTGTTCTCTGAATGATCTCTGAAAGCTGTGGTTGCAACTCTGGAAACACAGCAACCAGCCTCCTATTCAGCCGTTTAGTTCCTGCCCCTGAGGTTGTGTCACTTCAACATTACATGGAAAACTGGATTGTATCTTGTTTGCTTGTGTGTTTGCTCCCATCCTCCAGGTGTCCTCCATTCACTTAGTGTTTCTCGCTTTCCTGTTTCACTGATCTGACCTCCAAATCTTGTTTTCTTGAGTCATATTCCTTATGCTGACTATTCAGGAAAACTTCCACCAGGCCATTTTCTATTCCTCCCCAAGCCTTGTATTCTTCAGTGGTGAACTGAAAACCACTGTTGTTTATGGGTTACAACTCCCATTTATCCTCACCTCCTTCCTTTAATTTAGATCTTTCTTCTCCTGGGCAGCAGCAAAGCTTCTGCCTCGCCCAATCAAACAGATGCCCCTGACTCCTTTTTCTTATTGCCGGTGGGATAATTTCTTAGTTTTTCCCATTTTAGCAACAGAAGAGTAAGGGAATAATAAGGGCTGTTGTGGTTCTTGTTCACCACTAGCACAGCTAACCCTTTAGTCATCATATCAAATATTCATTTGATACATTCTGTAGCTCACTACAAATCCTCCTCACCCTCATAGACTACCCTCTAAGACTCACTTGTACCTTCTTTGACACTTTGAGCAATTGAATCTTTTTTTCCTTTTATTCCAACCCTTAATTTCATTCTTAGTCATCAGATGACTTGTCTGAAATCTGGACTTTGATTCCTCTCTTCTTCATACCACTGACCTCATACCACTTTATTCCTCTCTTCATACCATCACCTCTGTCATCCACAGTAAACAGAAGGTGACATTACTCATCTCTGAGATACTTTTTCAATACTCTTAAACATCCGGTAGAGATAACACAAGCTTGTTTGACTAGTCTTTAATAAGCACTTTCATCTCTAAGCCCATTTAATAGATCTCTTTTGCAAGTTCGGCTTTAATAAGACCATTCTGAGGTAGAAACATACCACATTTAACATACATCCATATGCATACTTCAACATATCTGGTCGACAGAGAACTTAAAGCTTTCATTCAAAAAATGACCATGCATCAGGTCCAATAATAGGAGATTCATTAAAAACCAGTTCAATATAGGTTGTGTTTCTGACAGATGAAAAAAGTGGTTTATCCACTTAGCTAAAGCTTTTTGCTAATCTTCCTGAAGAGCTATAAAGTTTGTATTTGCCCTTGAAAGGCTGTCTTGTGGAGGCTGTGAACTGACTTTTCGGCAAGAGAACAGTCACAGCAGTTTATTTAAAAAGTAAACCAAAACAAAACTTTTTCCTTTATTTCCCACTCAGTCTCAAGAGTTGCTTTAGCCAAGAATTGTCTTCTTATATGTCTACATTGCAAAAACATGATAAAATTTACATCTCCAAGGAACTGAGAAAGGATGTAGGTTTTCTCTAAAGGAATTCAGGGGCATATTTGCCTATTATCAAAATTCTAGGGTAATTACTATTTGCATTCCCTTTTATTCTTATTTGCAGTTCAGTCCAGTGATTTTTTTTTCTTTTTTTCTTTTTTTAAAGATTTATTTATGCACACAAGAACTGGGGAATAGGCTAGAGATGCTGGGAGGTGAGAGGATTCACCAGAGACAGAGTGGAGAGCAGAACAGTCAGATTGACTAAAATATACTGCTGAGGGGGCAGTGGGTGAGACAGGAAAAGTCTGCTGTGCCATGTGGGTCACCTCCCCGGCTGGGGATCGAACTCCTGTAGTAGCTGCAGATTGCTTCACTGTGCTGATGCTTAACCCCTTGCGCCACCAGGAAGGCCCTCAAGTGATTTCTTTTTAATGGGAACCCAAAATAAATCCAAAAAGGACTTAGCAAGAGAAGGCCTGTGCATTTTTAGACCTTTGCCAAAGTGCGTTCCTGTTCTCAGTGTATAATGAACTCATTCCTATTTGAGGGCCTTTTGTATTTCTCAAATTTTGTTCTAAATCTCATCTCTACTTCCTGATCTTGTTAAAGGCATTGATTTTTTTCTCAGATCAGTCAAGGCATTCTCCCCATCTTTTTCTCCCCCACCCATCTGATGTTCCCAGGAATACTAAGAAGACATTTACTTAGGATAAGAACTCTAAAATACTCTCAAAGACAAAAGTTGTAATCTTCAAAAGCAAACTATTTCAATATGACTCCAAACCAATATGTCTTTTTATGTATTAAAACAAATCAGCCTTTTATGGCTTAACTTTGAAAGCAAGTGGCATCCCCAATTGGGTGCAAAAGATAGAGCCCTCTCAAAGTCTATACCTAATCCCAGAGATAGCTTAAGTAAGCAAAGACTTTGTTGTAACAGTGGTTATAAAAAATCTCCTATCTTCCACGGAAGTAAGACATCTAAATCATGGATCCACTAATCTGTGTTCCTGGGAAGGTCCTGTTGGGATAGAGGTTTTCCCAGCACAAACAAGGCAATAAAGGAAAGAGCTCCGACAGATTGGAACCCCTTATTAATACAACCCCCCTGAGAGTTGATGTGGTTGCACAGCATGCCACTCATCACTGCTAGCCAGCTGACTCAAGTCGGACACCCTGCAACCCCTGATCAGAGAAAGCCTGGGGAACAGTCTTCCTGGTTACAAACCCACACACTCAGGACATGAAAACAGGAGAAGCTGGGTTTTTGCCTTACGTGAAATGATGCAAAAGACAGGTGCAAAGGAAAGCAGTGACTGTTTCTCAGAGGCTGAGGACCAACCTCCTGTAGGTACACAAACCAAATTTAGGAGAGTTACCATTCAAAGGATGAATTCCTACTGAAAGTAGAGCAGGGGAGAAAGGAGTGTTTTCTTCCCTGGTGCAGAAATTGGTGGGCAGTGCCCCCTGCTTTGTGTGTTTTGTGTTTTCCAGTATCTGTACAACTATGTCTGGATGTTTGTACATTCATGGGTAGGAGGGGAGCACAAAGAGGAATGAAATGGTGTTTTACCAGCGTGCTGGGGGAAGCAGCAAAATAACGTCTGCCATGTTATATGATCCCTGATGTGCTAACTGAAATGTAATATCTGCTGAAGATCAAATGTGCAGGTAAGTTTCTGTTTGGTTTCTTCTCTGGGCTCAAATTATGACCTTGAAAAAAGAAAGAAAATATTGACCTAAATTTGGCTTATAGGGTTCTAAAATCTATAGCCCTTAAGAAACTTTCTTTCTTATCTCTTGATTTTTCTCATCTCATTTGCAACTCAAACACAAAACAGTAATGTCAGAGGATCTCAGAACTGTCTTTATCTTTCGCCTTGAGGCAGGACAGCTCACAAACCATTCCACATTGATAAATTTGCTCAGCCTTAAGAAAAGCTATTTGCCACATTTTTTCACAAATTGTTTGCATATTTTAAATATCTGTTTCATGTGATAAAACACATGCTGGATCTTAATCTAAGGGGTCTGTAGGCACGATAAGAAGTTCATATTAATCTAGTATTATTATGAATTTATGGGTTTTTTGTTATAGGGTACCTTTTATCTCACATCAAGAGATGCTTATGTCTAATTGTTGTAAATTATTATGAGTATGTAATTTTGTCTCAGAAATATCTATTTAAATGTAAATCCCAATACATTTAATTAAAATGTAAAATAAAATAACAGTGAGTTTTTTTGATTCCCAGTTTGGCAAATTATAGAAACATTGATAATAGTGCTGACAGGAAGTGTAAGGAAACGGGCATTGCTCTAGGGATGATACATTCATACTTCCTGGCCAGAGAGAATTTATGTGTTTTAGAAGTATAAGCCATCTTACCCAGAAGTTCCAATTCTAAGGATTTATTCAAAAGAACCAAGGAGGTAAGTATACAGAGATGAAAGATTTCTGTTGGTTGCTTAAAATGGCAAAAAAAAAAAAAAAAGGCACCTGACCATCTAAAAGTCTTTAGAAAATCAGTGCTGTAAATTATTATACAAACAATGGGATACTAATGGCTAGTCATTTAAATGGATGGCGTAGACCTGGGTAATGATATAAAAAAATATCTGTGTAATATTTTAAAAATAAAAACCAATAATAGAACAGTACGACTCCATTTCTACAAGTAGGCACATGCATGAGTGTATGTGTAGAGAACAGTCTTGAAGCCTCGTTACCAAGCGGTGAACAGTGGTCATCTCTGGAATGGCAGGGCTATGAGGAACTTGCTTTTACTCTATGTATTACATAACAGGTATGTATACTTTTATATGAAATAAAGGTATTTCCACTTTTCTATAAGTATAATTTTTAGGCAGTGGTGCAGGTGAGGCCTGATAGTCTCTGTCCCAAGAGGGTCACACAGTGGACTCTGGCACTAATTGTCCTAATGGACTAGCAAGCTGTTGCCAGGCCCCTTGTTTCCACCCTGGATCCTGCATCTCCATTAGACCCATTTTGCTATGATTATTACTATAATTTGTTATTTTTATCAGACTGCAGCAATATTGTAAGACTCATTAGATCCAGCTGCGAGCCAGGAGGTTGATAATATTCCAGGGATCTGAGAACGCTTGTTAAAGAGCAGTCTCCACAGTCACCTTACCCTTTGCATAAATCCAAGGCATTACCTCTTGGCATTCTTTACTTCCTGGCAAGAATGATAATAGTTAAAGGACTTCTAAGGCTGTAACCTTTCGACTGGCTCTGCAAGGAGTTATTTAGTTTGCATACCCAGAAGCATTAATGTTAATGCTGGACAGCATTCCAGTCCCCTCAGCCCTTTAATTGCCTGAACAGGAGGGGAATGCCAGCATTTACCCTGTTCTTTTCGGACATCTGCATGAGCTATCAAAGAAAGCATTCAATATTCATTTGACTTGATTAGATCACCTTCCAGATTCCCATCAGTGATGTTAATATCATGCACATAAAGTGTAAGACAGAGGGAAGATGTTCCCTAAATATCTGGGTGATGCCAAATCCACGATAAACTGTGGGAGAGTGGTTGCAGAGCAGACCTCAGGCAAGTGTAATGTATCTTGGCCGTGGTCATACCTCACTACCCTCAGTGATTTCACACAAGTGGTTGGAGTGGTTGGAGCTTTATAAAGCAGTCATAAGAGACGGTGCCATAAGGATCACTTTGTGTACTGCGGAGGCCTGCTCCTCTTGGACAGCTGTGTGTAAACACCATGCTTTCCTCTTCCTGGACCTCCACGCCTGATTGTCCAGAGTCTGAACAATAGTCTCTCAGTTTGAGGCCTGGGTCCTTGGCCAGCTGATGTTCTGGTGTTTCTCTAGAATCTAAAGTGATTGACTCTGGACTGCTCTTGATCAAGACTCACAAAGAGGAACACTGGACCCAGGCCAACCCTTTGGGAAAGGGCTCGACCATTCCTCGGGTGTGGGACCCCAAGCAAGTCACTCTGCAGTTCTCCCATCTCCTTGTGCCGTCCAAGTGAGATGGGATTAAAATAAACCTGGGCGGGGGGCCCTCCCTGGTATCCTAGGGATGATCACCTCTACTGCCTGAGTTTGATTCCCGGGCAGGGAGATATGGCACAGGAGACTCTATGCTGTTCCCCTTAGTGCATTTCAGTAAATTCACAGGTTCTGCTCCCCACTCTGTCTCTGGTGAATCCTCTCACCACCCCCACCTCTGGCCTACACCAGTAAAATAAACCTCAGGGGATCTTGGAAAGGGGAGAAAGAAGAAAGTATGGAAGAGAGATGGGAATCTGCCTCCTTGGTCTCTTTGGACCAAGGGTGGGGATACATACCCAGAATTACTTCTCTTTTTGCTGCAGTAACACATTATAATACACTCAGTGGCTTATTTTTATTTTTTTAAGATTTTATTTTTATACAAGAGCTGGGGTACAGGCCCGAGGCGTGGGAGGGTGAGAGGACCCACCAGAGGCAGATTAGGGAGCAGAACAAGCAGAAGGACCGAAATACACAGCTGAGGGGAGCAGCGGGAAAGACAGGAGAGGCCTGCTGCGCCATGTGGGATCCTCGCGTCTGGCCAGGATCGAACCCGCGCTGCAAAAGCTGTGGACAGCTTCACAGCGCGGCGCTCAACCTGCTGCACCACCAGGGAGGCCTAAACTCAGTGGTTTAAAACAAGACAAATGTCTTAGTAGCTTCTAACTTTCTTTCTCACTCATGGATACTTGCCCTGGGAACCCAGGCACCACGCTGTGAGGAAGGCAGATGAGTCACATGGACAGGCCCTTGTAAAGAGCACCAGAGGGCCCCAGCTGGCAGCCACTGAGCAACTAAGGTCCCTAGCAGCAACTGCCAGACATGGGGGTGAGGGAGAACCCAGCCCTCGAACTACTCCACATAGTGCTGAGTGGAGCAGACACAAGTACTCTCTGCCCAAAGTGCAGACTGGGAGCAAAATCTGTGTTGTTTAAGTCACAATTGTTGACAAAACTGTGATACAGTCTTAGGCACTGCAAACTGCAAAACACTGGAACACTTAGATTTTCCTTTTCATCACTGCATTTGAAAACTTATGCTTAGAGGGGTAACGGAAAACACACATCTGAACAGAGACTGCTTGGGTTCCAGTGCTAGCCCCCATACTTAGAAGCTCTACGACCCTGGATGAATGACTTAAACTTATGCTCCTGTTTTCTTATCCATAAAATGTAGGGAATAAAGAGTATCTACTTTGTAGGGTTGACCATTAAGTGACTTAATATATGCAAATAAATGAAACAAGCTCTAGTGGAGTATTAGATGATATTGTGGTGGTGTGCACAGTTGGGAGACTGGTAGGGTAGGCAGACTTAAGGCGACCCTGGTGGCCCGTGTCCTGGTACTCAAGCTATTGTATGATGCCCTCACGTTGAGTGCTGCTGGAACCCATGATCAGCTTCTGGCCAATGGAATATGGTAAAGGTGAAAGAATTTTGCAGAAGCAATTAAAGTCCCTAAAATCAACTTTAAGTGAATCCAAAGGGAGGTTATCCTAGGGGGACTTGCCTTAATCAGGTGAGCTCTTTAAACAAGAGCAGAGACTCTTGTGCTGGCCTCAAAGGGAAGCCCCACTCTCAGGTGACTCGCAGCCCCTGGCTCACACTTTGGATGCCACCAATCAGATCCTGAGCAGAGAACCCAGGTAAATCATCTTTCACTCCTGACCTGCAGAAGCTGTGAGCTAGAAATAGATGTTTTATGTCACTAAGTTTAGATTAATTTATTATTCCACAGTGGAAAAATGGATAGAGTTAGTAAAAATTCAAATCATAAAAAAGTACAGACAGTGAAAAGGAGATTTTTCACCCTAGACCTTCACCCTCTTCAGAGGCAACCACTAATAACTTGCTTTTCATTCTAGAAATCTTTTATAGGCATTTACATGCATATCTACACATGAAAGACTATAAGGGCCAAGAGCATGAGTGAGTGAGTGATAAGGAAGTGTGTGTGATTTTTAAAAAATCTGTTCTTTAGAAACAAGATAGAACATTTTGCAGCTGAGCTGAATATTAAGAGAGCCAGCCTGGGTCCTCAGAGCTGCTATTTTATTACACTCTAATTAAATATGTAATGGGGTTGGGCATCAGGTGTGCCAAGGTAAACAGAAAGGTAAGAAGGTTAAGACTATATATTTGCTTTGCACCTTGTTCTGTGTTTTTACTCACAGACCAGAGGTATTTTCTTACATTATATAAATATTGCTGCATTGTAGTTCATTCTGTGGGTACCATAATGTCTTTGTCTAGTACCCTATTGATAGATATGTGGTTGTTAATTTTTGCTATTAAAAATAGAACGACAGGGCCTCCCCGGTGGCGCAGCAGTTGAGCACTGGGTTGCGAAGCTGCCTGCGGCCTCTGCAGCGCCGGTTCGATCCCCGGCTGCTCCCCGGCCACTGGAGGAGGGTCCCACATGGCGCGCAGACCTCTCCTGCCGCCCGCTGCTCCCCTCAGCAGTGTTCTTAGGTCCTTCTGCCTGCTCTGCTCCCCGCTCTGGCTCTGGTGAATTCTCTCACCCTCCCGCGCTTCTGACTGTACCCAGTGCATGTGTAAACAAAAACAAACAGATAAATAAATAAATAAAAACATGCCTCTATTAAAAAAAAAATAGAACGACAATAATTCTTATACCTACATCATTCTTACATGTGTTTGTATCTGTAGTATCAATTCCAATATTGAAATTTTTTAAAGATTTATTTACTTATGCATACAAAAGCTGGGGAATAGACAGATGTGTGGGGGTGGTGACAGAGTGGGGAGAAGAACAGCAGATCTACTGAAATACATTGCTGAGGGGACCAGGGGGTGAGACAGAACAGGTCTGCTGCGCCATGTAGCTTGCTCCCTGGCCGGCTGGGGATCTAACTCTTGCTACAGTGGCGGGCAATAGTTTGAAAGTGCTGTGTCTTTAACCCCTGCACCACCAGGGAGCCCCTAGAACATCAGTTCTTGATTGAGAAGTTGGAGTTTGGTTCATTTCTACAGCTTGACAGTAAGAGGCACAATTCTGTCCTCTTGAGCTGACCTTATAAGCATTGACCACTGTAAATTATAAGCTACATATGTAATTTAAAAATTTCTAAGTAGTCACATTAATAGGCAAAAAGCAGATGAAATTGATTTTAACACTGTATCT
Organism: Talpa occidentalis; assembly: GCF_014898055.3. Lineage (NCBI taxonomy): Eukaryota > Metazoa > Chordata > Mammalia > Eulipotyphla > Talpidae > Talpa > Talpa occidentalis. The sequence continues at coordinate 117,338,463 of NW_023604972.1, forward strand.
TATTAACTCAGTATATGCAAATATTATCATTTCAGCATATCAATATGAAAATGAGTAACAAGCGGTCATCATTTCTTGTACTAAGCCTTTGAACTCTCCAGTGTATATTTTACATGTACAGCACGTCTGATTTTGGACTAGCACAGTCAAATGCTCAGGGGCTACATGTGGCCCAGAGCCTGCCCTATGGGACACTGAAGTTGCAGGGAAAGCTGGTGGTCATCCAGCTTGACTCATTCACAGAAATGTTAAGTACCTTTTCTGAGATTACGCAACAGTTAGTAGGAAAGGAGAATCTGAGTCCACTTACACCCATGGTCTTATTTACAAAGCTGATTAGCAACAAAGCCAGACAAGAATCTGGGCCTCCTGATACCTGTGTGTAGAGCCTAGAGGAAAGCAGCCTCTCTACCTTCTTTTCTTTCCCCTAAATTGACAAACAGCTGCACAGGGAAACAACCTAGCTGCAAACCAAGACCAGATCACTCTATCAGGTGATAATTTTTATGGCTTGTCACCCTTGTCCCCAGAAACTCCTAGTTTAATCAAGTCACTTAAAAATTTTGATTCCTATATGCCATGGTTCTCATTTGGGGTGTCTCTGAATTACAAGGGGGTTTTCTTCAAACTCAAATTACTGGTCCTCCACCCCAAAATTCTGATTTCTAGGTCTGGGGAAGAATTTGTGTAGGTGCTATTTATTTTTTCATTTTTCCCCCCCAGTGATTCTGGTGCAAAGACACAGTCCCAGCAGCCTCCCCAGTTGCCAGATCACCACAGACATGCCTGTGGCTGGACACACATCTAGTCTTAAACAGTAGCCTGATTTTAAGGAAACAAACAGGAGAAATAAGAACCCCACCACCTCCCGGGGCGGGGCTTCTGGCTTATTTTTCCTGGGAGTTCTTTCTCTGTCTCCAAGGACACCCGAAGCCTCATTTCCTGATCTTACTGTCTCACCTGCCGTGCTACTGACAGGCAGAAATGCAGCAGATGGGACTTGTGCTCTTGGCCTTGGCTGCCTGCATGGCCCTTCACACCTCTGAAGGTGAGTGTGGGTGCAGGCCTGTCAATCTCTAGCTGAAGAAGGGGGTTCCTCCCAAATTGGTGCTAGGAGTGTGGTGCTGCTAGCAAGTTGGGGCAGAAAATTCAATCTCAGGGATTACCAGTTATCTATGGGAGGATGGCATAGGTTTAAATTCTTGATCTCCAAGCAAAAATTCCCAGGAAGGAACCTCATTTCAACAGGAATATTAATAATTGCTACCACAGGATCAGATCCTTCCTCACCAGGCAGCTTTGAGGTGTTGCTTTTCTGATAACAAATTTCCAGATAGAACTTGGAGGAAAGTTTTTTTTTTTTTTTTTTTTTTTTTTTTTTAATAGAGGCATGTTTTTATTTATTTATTTATTATATTTGTTTGTTTTGTTTATACATGCACTGGGTACAGTCAGAAGCGCGGGAGGGTGAGAGAATTCACCAGAGCCAGAGCGGGGAGCAGAGCAGGCAGAAGGACTGAAGTACACTGCTGAGGGGAGCAGCGGGTGGCAGGAGAGGTCTGCGCACCATGTGGGATCCTCCTCCGGTGGCTGGTGAGCAGCCGGGGATCGAACCGGCGCCGCAGAGGCCGCGGGCAGCTTCGCAACCAGCGCTCAACCGCTGCGCCACCGGGGAGGCCCGGAAAGTTTTTTTTTAAGATTTATTTATGCAAGAACTGGGGTGTAGGCCAGAGGTGTGGGGCGTCGGGGGTGAGAGGATTCAGAGACAGAGTGGGGAGCAGAACAGGTGGATTGACCAAAATACACTGCTGAGGGGAGTAGTAGGCAAGACGAGAGGTCTGCTGCACTATGTGGCTCACCTCCCTGGCCGGGATTGAACTTGTACCACAGTAATTGCAGATTGCTTCAAAGTCCTTCAATCCCTTGCACCACCAGAGAGGGCCCCAAAAGTCTTTTACTCATCTGTCTTGCCCACCTTGCCCTAGTCTACTTAGTTGTCTAGACACAATTGCACATATTCCTTTAAGAACTTTAGACTTCACCTACTGGGTTAGGGGGTTTGATGAGTTACAAATTTTCTGAACAAAGCCAGCCTTGTGGATCCTAAAATTCAAAATTTCAACCTGACCTTTCAAAGGGAAGCAGGAAAAAAGCAGATGGAACCATTTAAGTTATATCAAAGAATTTAAGTTGTAAGTTATTAGTATTTAAATGGAAATTGTAACTGAATTTGAACTGCAGGCAAGTTTTTCTGTACTGAAGAAATTGTACTATAGGCACTTAGTGTTTGATTTGATGCTTCCTTTGCCTTCTTGCGCTTTGCCCTGAATAGATTCTCTAAGTCCATAATAGAGCTGAAATATCAGTTTAGTTTGTCTGCTTTTTGAAAGATTGAACCAACATTTTTAAAGGACAGATTTCATATACATAACAGTCATACATGCAAGTTGGAATTTAAAGCTTCTCTGGAAAAATCAGCTTTGGCATCAACAGGTGGTTTACGTTCCCTGGCAAGAACGGCTGGAGCAAACTAACTGTCCTTTTGAGACATTCTGACATATTAACTACCTGGTCTCTTGTTTAAGGGACCCCAACATAGCGTACCATGGTACTGAGCTTATATTATGGAGTAAAGGAAAATTCTGGTTAATCTCGTCTTCATTTCTGTTGATTTATCTATCTTACCAAGATGACAAATTTGTCATTTTATGTTTCTATAAATTTCTCAGAATTCACCATTGAAATTTTAGCATCCGTTTTAACTGTTTTGCAAAGGTTTACCTGCAAAGGCTTTATTCTTCATTTTGGCAACTCAAATGCTGTCAGAAAGCTTTATGATCAAGGTGCAAGTGTGACCCTTCAGCTTGCTGGATGCTTTCCAGCTGTACCCACAGCAGCAGCAGCTGCCACACCTCCCAAAGGAGAGCAGGGAGTGTGCAGAGGGTAGTGAGGAAAGCTCTGCCAGACCTAGGGCCAAATTTTGCATGTGCCTGAGTCCTTGCAGAGGGTGGAACAGTACACACAGAACTGTTGAAAAGAAATAGTTGGTGATGCTAAGAAAGGGAGCGGAAACCTAACAGCTTTGGGGGCTAGTTTTGGGCTTTTTGTTAAGACCAGTTTAGGCCAGAGGAAAATTACATTGTCTGAGAAACCCCAAGCCTCTTGCTACTTGAAACTAAGTGATGTCAGATTAAAATCCATGAGATAGGCCTGAGCACAGGGGTGGAGCTGAGAGGAGCAGCCCTGCTTTCTGCAGCAAACTTCCCTTCCAGGATGTGTGTGCGCCAGTGCCCTTGGGAAGCTTCAAGGGATTCAGGCTCCAGGGTGGAGAGTAGGGAAAAACATTTGGGGTGGGGAGGGTAGCATACTGACTAGTGCAGGGAAGGAGGTTTCTACCTTGGCAATTATTGCAGGCTCAGGGAGGGGCAGAGATAAGGCCTGTGCCAACTTTGGGGAAAACATTTTGTTCTTCCAGGCATTAACTTTATCTCAGTGGTATCTTAAATGGTCATCTTGATGTGATGGATCAGTAATTGGCACTCCCAAAGTGTTCTGAATAAACCAGGAAGCAGCTGACTTAAAATTGAAAGCCTTGGCACCTACCCAGATCATGCTCCTCACATGCTGACGTGGCTGCTGCTCCCAGAACTCAGTATATACTAAGTCTACAAACATGCCTATCATCCCTCCTCTGTGGTCTTGGGCCAGATTACTTCAATTCACAATCTAGGGTTTTGTGGGCCTGGCTATTTCTGTTGTACCCTATGACTAAGGCTCCACTTGTGTCAAGTAGATGCAAGTTAGATTTTACTTCACCAAGTCACCAAGTTGGTTTCCTTCTGACAACACATTTTCTCAGAGTTGGATAGCTCCTTTTTACACAGGTAATTGCTTAGGATTTACAGCTTTTGTCATCTTTTGTTTGTTTTGTCATAGGGGAGTCCCTAAGGAGGGTTACAAGAGTAGATATTTGTGCTTAAAGGTAGTTCTGCAGGGTTAGGGCCAGGGATCGAACTGGCGCTGCAGAGGCTGCGGGCAGCTTTGCAGCCCAGTGCTCAACCACTGCGCCACCAGGAGAGGCTCTTGTTTTATTCTTGATTAAAAAAAAAAATTAAATTATTTTACTGTTACTTGAGATACAAATAAAAAACCAGGTGTAACCCCCTTGGGTATCTCTTCTGTAATTATAAAACCAAATAAAATTATTTAAAATTGTAATTTTATTAATTTTTAAAGATTTATTTATTTATCCAAGCACTGGGATACATGCCAGAGGCTCTGGAGGGCGAGAGAATTCACCAGAGCAGGGAGCAGAAGAGGCAGAAGGACCAAAACACTGCTGAGGGGAGCAGCGAGCACAACAGGAGAGGTCCACCATGCCATGTGAGCATCTCCCTGGCCGGCCAGGAATTGAACCAGCGCTGCAGAGGCTGCTGACAGCTTCACAGCGCGGCGCTCAACCAACTGCACCACGGAGGAGGCCCAATAAAATTATAATTTTAATAAAAACTACAAGATCTAACATTAATTTACATAATAATTAGCACAAATGCATTTTGAAATTCCACTCTATTCTGATTGCCTTTAGACAGTGAAGGTAGTAGCTGACTTAGTAACAACACTGCTATAATTTTTATATTTAGAGTGCCTTTAACAATGACACAATGTAGGTGTTAATGCAATTTACAGATGTGACAACCATTAGTAAAATAATTAGTAAAATAATTACTCAAACAATTTAAACTCAAAAAAAAAAAAAGCTTGAGATATTGGTATTTTTCCCCAAGGAAATTTTTTCTTGCCCTAATCCAACCTAGATTTTCAGAAAAAGTGAATAAAGGGCATGTAGAAAGTTTAGCAATTCAACAAAGAGGGGAGATGAGCAAAAAAAAAATAATAATAATAATAAAGAAAGCTTATGAAAACACAAAGGTGGATAGATTTAACCAAAAGTTTAGTGTCACACTCTCAACATCAGAAAAAATAGAATTTAAGCAATAAGGGGGCCTCCCCGGTGGCGCAGCGGTTGAGCGCTGGGTTGCGAAGCTGCCCGCGGCCTCTGCGGCGCCGGTTCGATCCCCGGCTGCTCCCCGGCCACCGGAGGAGGATCCCACATGGTGCGCAGATCTCTCCTGCCACCCGCTGCTCCCCTCAGCAGTGTACTTCAGTCCTTCTGCCTGCTCTGCTCCCCACTCTGGCTCTGGTGAATTCTCTCACCTTCCCGCGCTTCTGACTGTACCCAGTGCATGTATAAACAAAACAAACAAATATAATAAATTAATAAATAAAAACATGCCTCTATTAAAAAAAAAAAAAAAGAATTTAAGCAATAAGTTGTAATAGAGCTAGAGGAATCTTAGAAAAAATAAAATGGGATCAGTTCATGAAGAATACACCCCAGGCTGAGAACAGGGAAAAGCAAGTGAGGTAACTGAGATGAGTAGCCAAGTGCTTGTTTGGATTTTATTTTCATTTAAAATCGTTTTTTCGTTCATGACTGACTTCTTGTCTTAGCTTTCATTTAAAAAAAATTTTTAAAGATTTATTTATTTATGCATACAAGAGCTGGGGTACAGGCCAGAGATGCGGGGGTGAGAGGATTCACCAGACAGAGTGGGGAGCAGAACAGGCAGACTGACTGAAATACACTGCTGAGGGGAGCAGCGGGTGAGACAGGAGCGGTCTGCTGTGCCATGTGTGTTTCTCCCTGGCCAGGCATCGAACTTGTGATGCAGTGACTGCTGATAGTTCATAGGTTGTGTCTTAAACCCGTGCACCACCAGGGAGGCCCTCCTGTGTATGTTTTAAATAAGTGCACTTGGACTACACTTACCGGTACTCTACCATAATAAGCAGTATTTTCACAGTTTTCCGGAATTTTTTTTTATTTTTGCCTGAAACTGTGAGATGAATATATGTTCACAAACAATTATTTGTGAACTTCTAAGTATATTTTGTATATTATTTAGATCCAAACTGTCAAAGGCTTCCTTTGCAAGGAACCGCCACCTCAAACACTAAGAATTAAAAAGGAGTCTGAGCTACAGATACTTTACGATTAAGCCATTCAAACTTTTGGTGCAGGGGAGGAAAAATATCTTTGCTTCTACCCATCAATGTTCTCTACTGGAGCTCCTGTAAGAAAAGATAGATTAAAAAGAGGAAAGCATACAGATTTATTTAAGTTTTATTTGAAGTGGGTGCCTTCCTAAGGAAATGAAGATGCAAAGAAGCGGTTTGAGCTAAGGCTTATGTATTAAGTTGGATAAAGTAGTAAATTGTGAAAATATAGCAAGACATAAAGATTTGAGCTTGCAGTTGATCATGGAAAAGTGACTAGGGAGATATGGTAAGTTTAACAGGTTTGCATAGATTTCTTTCAACCAGAGGGTGAGGTGGGTCTGGTGATAAATCTGTTTTCCTCCAGGAGCCAGAGGAGTGTACCTTTCCGTTGGGAGATTTTCCCAAAGTTAGTGTTCCCTGTTCGTATAGGCTCTTTTTTTAAGCTGCATTAACTTAAGATAATCAATATATTAGAATGGCATGTTCTGAACGCCAGTGACAAATTAGAAATTATTGGTGAAATGGAGGTCTTAGAAAATTAAGATATCAAAATAAATTTGAAAAGGTATAGAAAATCTAACCAAAAACTGTTAAAGAAATTAAATCTAAGGGAAATTGGTCAAAAGGCTGTCCTAATTAATGAAAACTCACAGTAGCTGAAAATTTGGCCTTCAAATTTCATTACACTTGCCAAGGCATGGTGAGCTGGAACTGGCAGGCTGTTGATAAAATACAAAGATTTTAAAACAAAATGTTAGTTTTATGACTGGCTAAGAAGAACTTAAGTAAAACAAAAATAGCAAACTGTAAGGAAATGAGAAATAAAGCTAAAAGATAAACTACCAAGTAGGAGAAAATGTTCTTAATAACAAAGATTAGTGTCTAAAATATTTAATGAATTTGTATAAAGAAAACAACTGGCAAAAATGAGATCAGACAATTTAAAAAGGAAACTTTAATGATCAGTAATTCACTAATAAAGAAATGGCAAACTAAGTCACTTGCAGATACCATTTCAGTGCATTTGGGCGATGCATGGTAGAGTCTTTCCCAAGCAAAGGGGCAAGTCTGGAGGGACTAGGAAAGGCACTGGGGGTGGATTCAGTTCAACTTCACAAGCTGCAGATCCTGTTCATGTGTGCCCTTCGCTTCTGCTACCGTATCTAACTCGCTCTGCAAGATTTTCTATTTTCAAATTTTTCACATATTTCCCTTCAGAGGAGCCTCTACTCCATTAGACAGGTGTATGTTTTTGTAAACTTCAGTTTAGAAGAAAAATAGGTTCTTTCCCATAGATTTCTGGCCTTACAAAATGGTGGCACCTGAAGGTCCTCTTTGTGGGAAGGCTTAGCTTCCCTAATCCCTTATCAATTTGATTATGAGACAGTTAACAAGTTTGTCTTTCCCCATTTCTTGCAATTCCCCTTATCTAGCATTGGCAGGATTGATGGCTTGTCTTTCCCATTTGTTGCAGCTTCCCCTCCCCTTGGGAAGAAAAACAAGCTGGCGCCCACCGGTTTCCCTGCAGACCCTTCCCCCTCGCCCTAAGGAAAACAAGTTGGCGATCACCCGTCTCTGTGCCTTGACACCTTCCCCTTCCCTTAAGATGAATGAGCTGACACCCATCCATCTCCCTGTTGAGCTGGCGCCCACTTGTCTCTGTGCGGACCCCTTCCCCCTCCCCTTCGCGGACCCCTACCCATCTCCCCCTGTATAAATACCCCTGCCCACTGCCAAAGAGCAGGACGGTGGTTTTTCGGACATGAGTCTGCCGCCCTCCTCATTTGTCGACAAATAAAACCGCTTTCCTTTTCCTCAAACTCAGTTTCCTTTTATTGGCTGAGGGAAACTGAGGCCGGCGTTCGGTAACACTTTTCCAACCAAGTAAACATTATCTGAACAAAAACACTTAAATGCAGAAGAAACACTGCACAATCCCCACTTTCCAAACTTATTGGATCCCCTAAATCTCACCTGTGTGGAAATTCTAGATCACCATTGCTGATCCTTTGGGGGGAAAAAAAGGGGTGGGGGAAATATTCTGACAGGAGGCTGTAGGAGATGACCTCTAGGGGGCGATGTCATATAAAAGAATCTCACCACTGCCCTCTTCAAATGGCACCTGGCACACATGAGCAGGATCTGCAGCTTATTGTGAAATTGAACTGAATCCACCCCCGTGGGAGGCAGTAATGCCTGCCAACAAGTAATGAGTGGTCTTGTTATATGCTACTGGCTTTTTGATAGTTTTTTGACTTAAGTGATCTCTAGATGAGTCCACCCTACCTTTATATTTGAAAAAATGTAATCCAGTTAACTAAATGGCTTTCTGGTTTAAAACTATTCCTTGAGTTGATGTCAGCACTTAGATAACTCAAATTCCTAAATGCACCGGTTTGACTAAGATTCTTATTCCCACGATGCTTCTGAAAGTCCGCTTTATGTTATATAGCTCTTGGGTCACAAGTAAGAGCCGTGGTCCTTGTATTAGCTCTTTGAAGCTAGTAACTCTTCAGTTTTCTCCCTCCAGTGTCCAGCATAGTGATTCACTATGTCAGAATCCATACACACACACAGTGATTCTTATATAGTAAGATGGATGAATGAATGGATGCATGCATGAATAAACCTAAACCTTGTAGAATAAGCAGCAAAATGCAGCTAAAGAAACAATTAGATTTAAGAAATAAATACATTAGGGCCTCCCAGGTGGTGCAGCGGTTGAGCACTGGGTTGCCAAGCTGCCCGCAGCCTCTGCAGCGCTGGTTCCATCCCCCACCACCGGCGAGGGTCCCACATGGCGTGCAGACCTCTCCTGCTGCCCACTGCTCCCCTCAGCAGTGTATTTCTTCACTCTGCCTGTTCTGTTCCCCGCTCTGGCTCTGGTGAATCCTCTCACCCTCCCGCACTTCTGACTGTACCCAGTGCTTGTATAAATAAATAAATCTAAAAAAAATAAAAGAAATAAATACATTAATAAGGTTAAGGACGACCACAGTGTTCTCCGAGAGGACTTTCAAGAAATTGAAATTTTATTCACATGCCATAAAGTTCATTGTTACATGTACAGTCCAGTGGTTTTTTAGTATCTTCACAGAATTGCACATCAACACCTGTAAATCTGGCATGTTTCATCTCCCAAAAGCGTCCCTGCAGCTGTTAGCTGTCACTCCCTATTCCCTGCCTTGTCTCTATGGATTTGTCTATTCTGCACATTTCATATGATTCCATATGATCCAACAATGCCCAAAGAATATGAAAACACTAATGAAAAAACTCCTGCACTCCTATCTTCTAGCAGCATTTTCTACAATTGCCAGGGCGTGGGCCCTGCCTATGTACTGCCCTGCAGTCTGACCAAGTCTCCATTTTCCTCCAACTACCCAAATCCTTCAGGAGTCAGCCCAATCCATCCCAGTGGGAAATTTTCAAACCTACTCCAGGAGCTCAGGTAGTCGCTGTCATTTTTACTGTGTGGGTGTGGATTTAGAAATAATTGCCATCGTATGGAAGAAAGGAAAACTCTTATATTTAAAGTCAAAAATTTGAGGATCAACCTAGAAAAGGGTCCCTGCCAGCTGATTTCCCAACCTCCTCCCTTCCCCCAGGTAGGGCCCAGCTTATATCACCGCGGGACTTGTTGGTAAAAAGTCACATTAGAGAAACAAAGCAATCATTTTTATGGGCATGTGATAATTTCCTAACATTCTGGCAGAGTAAGGTATGCAGATTTGAAACGCAAGGGGATTTTTATGCTTGGACAGATAAAGCACTTGCCTTTCCTCAAGGGTTTCAAGAGACAAATCTATCCGAAGGAAATGTTTGGCTTGGACACAGATGTTTGCTTAGGGGGAGAGCAGGGCTGGGTAGGGCTTCCACTGGTAGAGGATTCTTGCCCACCTATGTGTAAGGGCCAGGACTGACTGCAGGGCACTTATTTCCCAACAAATCTCTGAGTCCCTGACTCAGCCTCTGTAGGATTACCTTTCTTTTGTGCTCAATTTGCTAATTTCCTTCACTTGGGATATTTGGTCACTCACATTGTTTGCAGTTTTTCTTATCTTGTCTTGAATCTTTGAATTTTTTTATCTCCCCCCCCCCCAATCCTGCCTCGGGTCTGCAAGTACACAAAGCCCTCAATTAGTGTTTGCTCCTTGCTCCAGGGGATTAACATTCTGTATGTCCGGAATCTTTAAGAGAGCGGGCTGTGGTCTACAAATAAGATTTAATAATTTCTTTCTTTTCTTCTTTTAGCTATACTTCCCATTGCATCCAGCTGTTGCACGGAGGTTTCACATCATATTTCCAGAAGGCTTCTGGATAGAGTGAATATATGTCGCATTCAGAGAGCTGATGGGGATTGTAACTTGGCTGCAGTCATGTGAGTCCTCTTCAGCAGGGAGGTCTAAACTTACAGTGATCTTTTCTCTGGCTTCATACACAACTTGCAAATAATCATCTAAATATAGGAGGGGACATTAAATATTCTGTCTTCCTGGTCCCAGGTCCCCCAGAGTGAATGCACACCCTTACTGTACAGTAGGCCCCCATTTCCATGGGGAATGTGTTCTAAGATGCCCAGAGAATGTCTGTAATCAGAAAATACTGAACCTTATATAGATGATGCCTTTCCCTACAAATACATATTTATGATATGGTTTCACTTATAAAGTAGGCCCAGTAAAGAATAACTCACAATAAATAGAACTATGATGATATACTGTAATGAAACGTAGGCAAGATTGGTTTCTCTCTTAGAATATCTTATCTCACATAATATATTTGACCTTAGCTGACGTTCCATAACTGAAACCTCAGAGAGAAACTGTGACTAAGCAGGAGGGAGTGTCCAGAGCCTCACACTAGCCCTCTGCCCCCCACCCTACAGAGCTGTGTGTTTGTTAGGTCTGAAAGCCTTCCATCACTGGACTATTAGCCTGATTGAGGGGCACCCTGAGACTCCCCAAACTTGCATGCTCTGAAAAGTCCTGGCAATTGTATGCACAAAGGCAAAGCACACTGTTAGTGTGCAAGAATACATAGAGAGAGAAGGATATTACTAGTAGTTTCCCAATAAAACACCCCAAATTACCCATCCCTTTTGGGCCAATGCCCAGCCAAACAGGGTCAACCCAAAGTAGGGGCTGCTGAGGCTCAAAAGTTTGCCACAAGTCTAAGGCACCTTCTACTAGGGAAAGGAGTTCTGAAGCAGGTCTCAGAAAGCTGGGACAAAAGGAGACACCATGGTTAGACAATGGAGCCCACCTGCCCTCCATGTTACACAGCCTCACCTTCACCTGGCCCCTAAGCTCCACCCATCATTAAGTGGGGAGGGGAACATGCCCCTTCATCGAGCTGTCTCTGTAATAGGACAATATATGTGACTTTTCTAAGCAAAATATACTTTTTTTAAAAAAAAAGATTTATTTATACAAGAACCGGGGTACAGTCCAGATGTGTGGGAGGGTGAGAGGATTCACCCAAGACAGAGTGGGGAGCAGAACAGGCAGACTGAAGAAATACACTGCTGAGGGGAGCAGCGGGCACGACAGGAGAGGTCTGCCGCGCCCTGTGGGACCCTCGCTGGCCGGCAGGGATGGAACCGGCCAGCGCCTGCGGACAGATTCCCAGCGCTGTGCTCAACCGCCTGCGCGACCAGGGGAGGCCCCAAAATATACTTTCAATAAACAAAGCAAAAACAAAAGGTGATTCTTGTTTCAAGGTTATAACTTTTTTCAAGCAAGTGCATGGGTTGCTGTCATTTTTGCTCTCTCAATTCATTTAGATATAAGGTACAACCGGAAGTGTAGAGATTCCCACAAACATGATTCTGGCTGTGAAATACATCAGTATTCAGCAAGTCTGGCTCCTGACAACAATGTTGTGAGGAAGACATGAAATATCTCCCCGGTACACAGGAGAAAAGCTGTGAAGAAGGCAATCACATAGTTCACTCCATGCCAGTGATGGCAGGAGAGGGATGTAAACCCAAGTCTCTCAGAAGTCTCTCTCTGTAGGATGGGGCAGAGGACTAGTATGGGGCTCTGGACACTCCCTCCCATCTAGCCATTGGTAGGACTAACCATAAAATGCTCTTCCAAAATTCCACTGCATTTACCACCTTCAAATCATACAAGGATGTATGAGGCAACTCCGTGAAGTGCTGGTTTCAGTGCCACATAGGGCTCCAGGTGTCTCCTTTGGCTACTAATAAGCCCCCTCCCCCTGCTCCAATTCTTTCCTTTTTTAACACTTTCTGCTGATGTCTGTGGACCACAGGGCAGCAGTAAAGATCCCACCTCGTGGTGCTCAGATTTAGGATTCAGTAAATAAGAAAACACTGTGTTAAAGAGTGCGAACTGCCCGTAATTCACTAAGTTTTTACTTCCTTGTACTTGCTGTCAGTGATTGTTTTCCCCTCCTTCTTGGCAGCCTTCATATCAAGCAAAGAAGATTCTGTGTCAGCCCTCACAGTCATATTATTAAGCAGTGGATGAGAGAACAAGTCAAGAAAAATGTTCACGGCAACATTTGCCATAAGAAGAAACACCACAACAAGAGGAACAATAGAGGGGCCCGTCGGAGGTTCCATGAAGCCCATGGCCATAAGATGCTTTTCTAGGGTTTGCAAGTGAATCTACAAAGACAACTTCAGAAGTGAAACTAGCCGTGGATGATCGTGCATTTACCATATAAGTGTTCCTTCTTGGGAGCCGAGAGGGCAAAACAAAATCTAACTTTTTATAAAAGGAAAAATAATACAATTTGCAAATGTGGCCATTAATAAATGAAAAATGAAAAGATGATACTTATCTTCACATATTTTAAAAGCAGCATGCAGATATAATTTCTACAACTTTTTAAAAAAGATTTATTTGTGCATACAAGAACTGGGGTACAGGCCAGGAGTGTGGGGGGTGAGAGCATTCACCAGAGACAGAGTGGGGAGAACAGACGGACTGAAATACACTGCTGAGGGGAGCAGCAGGCGAGACGGGAGTGGTCTGCTGTGCCATGTGGGTAGCTCCCTGGCTGGGGATCTGAGCTTGTGCTGCAGTGGCTGGCAATAGCTCGAGAGCACTATCTTTAACCCCTGCACCACCAGGGAGGCCCAATATGTTTTCTGCTAAACCATTTGGAAATAATCTACAAACATGATGATACTTTACGCCTAAATTTTTTTTAGCATTACAACTTAGAATTCCTCAATAATAGACATTTTCTGTATCATCACATTGTCAACTTTCTATCTAAAATATGAAATTTGAGAGTCCATTCACGTTTCCCCAGCTATTTTCAGAGAATTCTAGTTTAATTAACCAATCACGGTTCACGTATTTCAATTCAGTGTTATATCCCCTGAATATCTTTTAATCTAAGAAACTTCTCTGCTGCTTCCTTCCATCTCCTCTTCCCTCCTCCCCCTTTTTCCTTCCCTTTTTCCCTCCCGCCTTCCTTCCCATGGCATGGAATTTGAAAAAAGAGCCCAGGCCAGAATCTGTCCCACTTTGTGGGTTTCTCTTGTGAAAAAGTAATATCACAGGAATCATTTTAAATGGGGCCAAGCATTCACTGCAGAAAAACTGCTTGTTTAAACTGGGTCAGACATCTGGACTGGGACACGCTGCCAGCTTTCCTAGAAGTCAACAAGAACATCCTTGTTGCAAAGGCTGATAAAAATAAATTTTTACTTTGTGACCCCTCCGAGACCTGTCAACCTTGAAACCTGACGCCCTGACCGTTTTTACCTTGTGACACCTTTATCTGACCATCATTGCACACATTACCTCATCCTTCCTTGCCTTCTAAAAACCCACCTGATTTTTGTTCCTCTTTTGATTTCTGCCTAAATCTGCATGCCGTACTGCAATTCTCTATTCCCGAGCAAGTGCATTTCGGCTTGTCTGCTGAGCTGCTGTCTGCTTGCTGTTAACCTTTATGGTCTTGCAACAGGGTGGTCCCCAGGAAAGGGGGAGTTTCCCTGCCCCACCCAAGGGAGGGGGGAGCTGAGCAGGAAGAGAAGAAGCTGCAGGAAGAGACTGAGGAAGAAAGCAGGATGGAGCCAGGAGACCTGGAGGAGGCGCATGGAGCCTAGAGACATGTGAAGAAACTGAGCTTGTCTTTTGGTCGTGGACTGGGTGACACAGATGTGGGTGAGACCCATGGGGAGGAGACAATGGCAGCTTTTATCTGGATGTTGATTTTGCTCTTTTCCTTCCGGGCTTGTCCGGTTGTTTGTGACCCTTTTCTGTGAGTCCCCACTGGAAGATGCTTTAGACTTGTAGCAGGCTTTGGGGCCTTGTTCTGGGCCGATCCCATATGGATGGAGTTTTACCCACGAGGGGACGGGTAACTTTGGGTGCTTCATTTAGACACTAGACTCTTTGCCTTTCCTGTATTGTTTCCTAGTTTTATTAAAGATCCTTCCCATTACTCTCATGTGTTTTGTGTTGATGCGGCGGATGGCCGAACCCATTTAGAATAGGCAGGTTTGCGGGGCTTGGGCTGCTCCTCTCCCTGTCTTATAACAGTCTCAGACACGAGATGTGAAGAGACAAACCTTGACTGCTGCTCATCACCTCCAGACAGGTGAGGAACCCCCATGAGCCTCCTGGGCTCCCTGCTTGTAAGCACCTCACAGTTGGGAAGGCTCCACTCAGAATAGAATTCAGCTGCCCCTTTGAGTGCCCCACCCGTATTTGAGATTTGCTTCACTTGATGCAGCTGCTAGAGATTTTCCCCTCTAAGTCTTACATTAGTGGATCTTAGGAAGTTTGCGAGTATTTGGTATAATTCTGTAGAAAAGTTCTTGGCTTTTCTGTAATTGTAAAAATTCTTCAGCCCCGTGCCCCCAAGCTTATCAAATGTACAAATATTTTGATTCTCATCTTTTTTTTTTTTTTTAATAAAATGGACCAGAATAACTAAAGAGACTTTAGAATTACAGTGGCCATCTCAGGAATCTGTGGACCTCCCAAAACGTACATTTTTTTTTAAAAGATTTATTTATTTATACAAACACTGGGGTACAGCCAGAGGGGTGGGAGGGTGAGAGAATTCACCAGAGACAGAGCAGGGAGCAGAACAGGCAGAAGGACAGAAGACACTAATGAGGGTAGAAGTAGGTGAGCCAGCAGAGGTCTGCTGCGCCATGTGGGACTCTTCCTGGCCGGCAGGGATTGGAACCAGCCCTGCAGAGGCCGCGGACAGCCTCAAGGCGCTGCGCTCAACCTGCTGCACCACTGGGGAGGCCCTCAAAACTTACTTTCTTGCATGCAAAATGGGGTCATGTGTATTCTCAACGTCAAGCAAAATCAAAAGGGATGCTTATTTGGCATTAGTGTCCAAGACACATCAGTACGAAAATTATCCCTTCAAGAGACTATTACAAAACTGAGGCCAATAAATAAAAGATAAGGAAATCTCTGAGATCTAACCGGTCTCATCCTGCTCCCTCTGCCTGACCACCCCATATCCGCCTTTTGTGTCAGAAGGAAACCCAGAAGGTCAGTTAAGGTTTCCCTTTGTCTCCTTGTTTTCTGAGAACTTGGCTTGGTCCCCAAAATATAACTGGACAGAAATGTGGGTAAAACTCCATTTGCAGCTAACATCTCTTACGGGAATCATCTTAGTCTTTCTTTGCCTATGCTTAGAATGATGCTGGGCCTTAGGGAGAGAATCTCCCTTGCCCACTCTTTACGGGCACCTCTTAGGTGGATGGAGTTGACTAATATTGCCAGAATTATTTTCTGTTCTGGCTGATACCTGACGAGAGATGAAAAGGATTTTTAAATAGTTCTATGGTCAAAGTTTGGAGAAAGTGGAAACTGATATTTAGAGCCTGATAGCACAGAAGAAAAAAAAAGTACTCAGAAAGAAAAGCATTCCCCCCAAATTCAGCTCCAAATCTAGAAAGATCTTCCCAAGACAGCAAATTGAATGAAACTGAGAAAGTTGGATGTAGCAGGCTACAAATCATCTTGGAGCCATTAAAAGGTGACTTCATTTTACAAGCCCTTTGTGATTCTAGAAATAGCTCCTATTCAAGTATTATAAAATTCTGGCCTTAGGAAAGGGTCAAAGTCTTCCTGGGGAAAAGAAAATTCTTATCTGAATCATTTCATTTAAATTCAAGCTTCAGGGAGAGAATAAACAGAAGAAAAGAAGGATGCCATTGTTGGGCAAGGAAGCAGCAGCAAGGCAGGGATGGAGAGAAGTTGACAGGTTGGGGGCCTGAGAAAAGAGGGGGTGCTGGAAAGCTGTGGGGCCGGGAAGGTGGGAGGCCAGGAGACAGACGGGGGAGCTGAGAGGTTGGCAGCAGAGAGGCAACAACCAAACCTCCCAACCCCTAAGAGCTCAGCAGTCTCCATGATCTTCACGCTCTCCTCCTGGCCTCTCTCTCCGGCTTCTCCCAGCTTCACGCCCCTGAAATCTCCTTTTATCCCTTGCTTCTCAGCCCAGGTGTCCATATTTACATATGAAAACACCCTGTACTCAGTCTTCCAAGTGCTTTTTGCATTAACACCTTATCACGTGTGGGCAACAAAACTTGGGAGGAAAGCAAGGCCACAGGTGGCAGCCATAGAGGCCTGGTGCAGGAGGCAAAAAATAGGCTGAGTAACTCCATTTTCCGTACACCATTTAGTGGTGAGCTTACATGTCTATGTACATGTTGATTTTCAATGATGTACACCTGAAATTAAAGCAATGTTATAATGCAATGCTGCTGAAAAAAAGATAGAACAAGAAAACTAAAAACAGCTATATGAAGGCTTCTTTTGCTCCAAATCTAGCCCACAGGAGTTTTGTACCTGATTGATGGGATCTTGGCAACCTCTCAACACCTTGTTGATAACAGCTGGAGTTGGCACCACTTTGGAACCCAGCCTCCATACTATTTGACCCTGAAGGCAAATCCCTCATGAGAGCGCCACCCAACCTCTGGAAGCATCCAAGTTAGCTCGGAGCCCAGAGACAGAGCAAAGGGGACCACCCATAGCACATAAATAGGCCAGGCCTCTGTCAGTCACTACCTGCCTCCTAACAAACAGGCCAGCAAGTACACCAGGACCTCCTAGAACACACACAGCTGTGGAATGATGTGGCTATCAGCTACACCCCTCTGACAGCCCTAGGCCTGCCAGACCCACCCCCCTACAGGACCTCATGTGAGCTACGTCCCCTGTGGGTGTCCCCAGTGCTGGTCAGAGCAGTGCCTGTGGCCTACTCCGACCGCCAGTGTGGTGCAGGAGGGGCTCTGGCAGCACACGTTACAGCTGAGGGGGCATCAGAGCCCCTTGTCCATGTTGGGTCCAGCTGAGGGATCTCAGCATTGTCCACAGTCTAGCAGCAGCCCCAGACCTGGTCCAGAAGGCCCACTATGCCCATAAGACCCACCAGGCCTGCACAGTCTGCAGCAGTCCCCCACTGAGCACTCCCAGCCACACTCACAAGACTGCCTTTCTGCCATTTCTGCCTGCTCCAGCTACCAGGCCCCACACATGGAGGGCCACAGCTACCACCTCCAGCAGCTCAGTTACCCCAGTTTACCTTTGCATCCCAACTACTAGCTTACTAGCTGAGGACCATGCCTCCAGCAGCCAGCCACCCCTTAATACCAGGGATGCTGTTTGGACCACACCCCTCCGTTGGCCTAGTGAACACTAACAGCAGGCACACTGGCTCACATCCAGCAGCAACTTCAGGCAGAAGTGCTGAGGGGCCCTGTGTGTAAACTGTCCTTAATCAACTCTAAGTGTGATTAATGGATGTGCCTGCTTTGTTCTTTGGATTCAGATTAGTTTCTCAATTTGGGGAAATTTGTTTCTTCCATCACACACCACTGAATCCCCCTGGTCCTCTAATCTCTTTAGCTGACTGCCCCCAGGCATGGCCTCTTGATTTGAGACTATTCTCTAATTTGGAATTAGCATTTGCTCGCTATTATAGGGATTTTGTTATTCTAAATTACATAGCTTGATATTTTAGAACACCGATGCTTTAGAATGGTCACTAAGGTCTCTGAGTCTTTATGAGAACTTTGAGAAACTCTACAAGATACTTGCTGTTAAAGTAAACTCGAAAGTAAAGCCTTTCGCACCTGAAAGTTTAATACCTATTATTTAAAAAAATGTAGAAAACCAGAAATAGAAGGTAATTTTCTTATCTTGAAAAAGGTTATTCAACAAAAGGTTTATAGCAAATACCATATTTAATGAAGAAACTTTGGACATTTTCCTTTAAAGGTCAGGAATATGACAAGCATGCTTGCTACCATTCATACTGATCTACAAAGCACTGAAGAATTGACTAATGAGCACTCTCTTACTCTCCCATTCTGTACATGTGACTTAGAAGGTGTAGGTGCTAAACACAGACATTTACTGCTTATATCCCTCTTGAAAAACAGACTTGCCACTTGCCACCCAACTGCAGAGAATGCAGGAAGCAGACAGCTTCAGCAATCTGCCCCTTCACCAGCCCAGCTCACTTGCAGAAAAACCTTCCCCCAAGGTCATACCCTTCCTGGAGCACCTGTTATTTGGTGACTGAACCAGGAAATGCATAAAGGGACGGCTGTTTTGACCCAATGGGACCCAATCTGGGACAAATCTGATTGTCCATTTCCAAAACTCTTTGCTGAGATGGCTGAGGTTTTGTCAGTCTGTATAAATGGTCACTTTTACCCTGTACCTCTCCTGATTCCTCCCCTTTCCTTTCATAGGTATTTATCCCACAGTAACACCTTGAATACCTGCAAAAAAAAAAAAAAGAAAGAAAGTAAAGCCTTTCTCTGGCCTGACGCTCTTGTTGCCCAAATGAGACCTAAAAGCTCATAAGGAAGCCCTTTGAGATGCTGGAAATGAGCCTTCCAAAAACCAAACTTGAAGAAACTCAACCCAATGATTGACCAGCAATACTTTCCAGTGATGCTTTCAGAGACAGACCTTAGTCAGAAGAAATGTAGGAATTGTGAACGGTGATATAACTGCATTTTAAAACAGGTAGAAAGCAGGGGCCTCCCAAGTGGCTCAAAGGGTTAAGACGCAGCACTATGAAGCTATGGCAGCCACTGCAGCACAAGTTCAATCCTTGGCCAAGAAAGTGACACACATTGTGCAGCAGACCTTTCCTGCCTTGCCCGCTGCTCCCCTCAGCGGTGTATTTCTGTCAGTCCTCCTGTTCTGCTCCCCACCTGTCTCTGGTGAATCCTTTGACCCCTCCACCCCCACCCCGCACCTCTGGCCTGTATCCTAGTTCTTGTTTGCATAAATAAATATCTTTTAGGGCCTCCCCGGTGGTGCAACGGTTGAGCGCTGGGTTGCGAAGGTGCCCGTGGCCTCTGTAGCGCCGGTTTGATCCCCGGCTGCTCCCCTGCCACCGGAGGAGAGTCCCACATGGCGCGCAGACCTCTCCTGCCGCCCGCTTCTCCCCTCAGCAGTGTATTTCAGTCCTTCTGCCTGCTCTGCTCCCCGCTCTGGCTTTGGTGAGTTCTCTCACCCTCCCGCGCTTCTGACTGTGCCCAGTGCATGTATAAACAAAACAAACAAAAACAAACAAATAAATAAAAAAAAACATGCCTCTAAAAAAAAAAAATAAAAAAAAAATAAATATCTTTTAAAAAAAAAAAAGTCAAAAGCAGTCACTGCAGAGAAATTGTTTTCTAAACTGGGTCGGAGCTCTGGACTAGGCCAAACTGCCAACCTTTTAAGAAGTCAACAAGAATGAGAATATCCTGTTTGAAAGGACTGATAAAAGCTCAATAGCAATACTTTGGCTTTGTGATCCTTCCCCTGATCATTTCTACCTTGTCACTCTTTCACCTGATAACATCTTATTCACTGTTTCAAACTTCTTTTTCCCTCTATAAAAAGCCTGACTCCTTGAGACATGTTTTAGGTTTCTGCTTAGATCTGTGTACCCCAAATTGTACTTCTCCACTATTCTCAGATAAATGCATTAGACTTGCCCATTAACCTTACTGTTCTGTTAAAAGTCTGTTTCCACAACTATGAACCAGAGACACACTATGGGTGGGGGTGGGGGCAGGGAAAGGAGTGATAACAGGAATCTAGAAAAACCTAAATAAGGGACCAGGAAAAAGAATAGTTATAAGAAAGAAAAAATCAAAATCAACAAACAAATATGAACCAGAGACACACTATGGCGGGGGGGAGGAGGGATTGGGGTCAAAATAAGGGGGTTGCAATTGTATGGGGAATATAAAAATAAAATTAAAAAAATAATAATAAAACATAAAATATAAAAATAGAATAAAATAAAAGTCTGTTTCCTCATGATCACATTCAGGCTTTCCTTTTTTTTTTTTTAAGTCTAAATGTTTCCTATGTGAATTTTTATATTTCTTATTGTATAATTTAGAGTTCACAAACATAGAGTTCATTTTGTTATTAAAGTTTTAGCTGAATATCACTTTAAAAATCCAATTTGAGGGCCTCCCCTGGACACACACACACACACACACACACAATTTGAGTAGCTAATGTTGTTTGAATTGATACATTCTGGTGCTGAGGGAAAGCACCTGCTTTGCTCTGGGAGCCATCTGACTCCTACAACCAGTTCTCAGAATTGGTTCCATGCGAGATGATTTTGCACACAATGAGCCGGCATCTTTTCACCTCTAATTCACCTTCCCTCCATGCTGTAGTTTCCGTACTACATCACTCCTCTTCTGCCTTCTCCTTGTCCACAGAGGCTTTGAGTAAGAGAGTAAGAGCCTGGTTTTCCTGAGCAGACATCAGATGCAGAAGCAGAGTCCACTGTGGCAGGTGTCATGTCCTGGGCCTTCCTGCTGACCAGCCCTGTGGTGTTGCCAGAATAAGCTGGAGGTGATAATGGAGTACATGCAAGTCCCGAGAGTCTTATTACTAATTTAGCATGAAACTTATTTATTCTCACCAATAATCCTGTGAGCGTTGTACTGATACTTCTTCTTTATGAATGAAGAAATCTGAAACTCAGAGAGGTAAAATAACTTTCCCAAGGTCACCTTGTATATGGCAGAGACAAGCCTTGGACTAGGTCTCCAGGCTCTTTCCAATTTTCTGATCAGCCCTGGCAACGGACCCCAGAAAAGTAGGCATTGAAGTGAAGCAAAGGGAGAGAAATTCAGATAAGGATCTGTGCCAGGGGTAGAACATTTGACTGCAGATAATGATCTGTGCATCTGGTGATTCGGGTGGGGCTAGGGCATGCCTGCCACAGTTTTACTTGGAAGTCCTAGAACTAAAACATACTGCTACTGGCATTGTTGGCATTGGCAAGCACCATCTTCAGAGAGTGAGACAGGTCCCAACCTGATTTTATTGAGTTTCATACTCTTAGGAAGTAGAGGATATTGCGTACTATTTAGTATTTGTTTTGCAAAATCTCCTCACCTGGTTCTTTTTTTTTTCAACTTAAAGACATATTTTATCAGAAAACAAAAAAAAAACACATTCTTCTACTCAATCCTATCATGTTTTTAAATGTAATAGTACAGGTGATCTTGAGGAAAATGTCCTTCAATGTCCTAGTCCATTTAGGCCGCTAGAACAAAATAACAGAGACTGAGTGACTTATAAACAATAAGCATTTATTTCTCACAGTGCTGGAGGCTGGGAATTCCAGCACGAGGGCTCCATTGATACTGTGTCTGGTGCAAGCCCCCCTTCCATTACAGACTGCTGACATCTTGCTATATCTTCCCAGGGTGCAAAGGACCAGGGCTCTTTCTGTAGTCAATAATCCCATTCATGAGGATTCAGCCATGAGGAGTTAAGTACCCCCAAGCACCCACAAAGTTCCACCTGTTTGATTCTCAACTTTCGGAATTGTCCTGGGCCTATCAGAATGGCTAACAATAAAAGATGAAATTACCAAATATCGGTGAAGATATGGAGCAACTGGAACTCTCATGTGTAGTGGAAGGGGGATAACTTAATGAAAATCGCATTGGAAAATGTTCTAGTAGTGCCACATGTCTACATGTGACCTAATCCCACACTTACATAATACCCAGTTTAGTCACTTGTTCACCAAAGCATATGTGTAACAATGTTCATGGCAGCCCTATGATCATCCTGCAAAATATACAAACATTGAATCTTTATGTTGTACACCTGAAACAAATATAATGTTATATGTCAATTATACCTCAAAAAGTCACATTAAAAATTCATTTTCCATTATGCTTATTCATGTTTCTATAGCTTTTATGCTCCAGCAATTTAAAACATTTTAAGCTGTATGGCACAAATGAAGAGGTGCTATTAGGAAATAAAGCAGATCCACTAAAACATGACTTTGATAATTAAATGATACCGATTAGAAACATCACCAAAGGGGATTATAGACAGATTAATAATCGTTCCATCACCTGACTTTTTTTTTCAAAGATTTATTTTATTTTTATGCATATAAGAACTGGGGTACAGGCCAGAGGTGCAGGAGGTGGGGTGAGAGTATTAACCAGAGACAGAGCAGGGAACAGAACAGGCAGATTGACCGAAATATACTGCAGAGGGGAACAGCGGGTGAGTCAGGAGAGATCTGCTGCGCCATCTGGGTTTCTCCCTGGCTGGGGATCGAACTCGTACTGCAGTGGCTACAGTTAGCTTCATAGGTTGCGTCTTAACCCCTTGCGCCACCAGAGAGGCCCTCCATCACCTGACATTTGAGAAAAAATACTTCTGCAAAAATTTTTACCTTGGTGATATGTAAAACTTCAACAAGCTGTGAACGCAATTGACTATCCAACTAAGGAGACACCCATACAAAGTTTTAGCCATAGCAACTGACATCAGTAGTACTTTCTATAGACTCGGATGAGATCATTATTTCTCCTCTGGTGACCACTTGGTGGGAGATGAGAAATTCTGGTAGCTCATCCACATGAGTGCAAAGCAAAGGGGCAGAATTCACCAGAGCCTGTGGTTGGAAAATATGGCTCTAATCAATACAGCCGGTTCAGCTGCCACAGAAGAAAAGTCAGTATTTCCAAGATTCAAAGTTGCAGCCAGGACACTGGGTGGGCCTGCTTGCTCCACTGTAAAACCTCTGACTTTGAAACATTGTTCAATTATTCATATTGGGATTTATAGAAACCATTATTTATCATGGTCTGTACTGTTCTGAGGTGGTCATTGTATAGGTATCTGGGAGGCTATTTTCAGGGAATGTATAGCAGAAAAACTTCTTTTCATTTAAGTCAGTATAGATATAGTAAATAAAAAAGGAAAATTTTTTTTTCCTCCAATGATTTGGTGGATAACTCTGGATTTCTCCTGAAGATATTCAGAGATCTGTGTGGAGGTGTAATATCTGGGTGAGGCTGGAGGCACAAGGGTGAAAGAGTTCACCAGAGACAATGTGGAGAACAGAAAAGATGGATTTATTGAAATACCCTGCAAGAGCAGCGGGCAAGACGGGAGATGCACGCCTGTCGGGAAGAAGGATTTGAGGCTCTCTTTAATACTGTTTTTGTGGGTTTTCTAACATGAGTTACCAGTTTGCACCAGTTATCAGCCTGTGCAACCACCAGATTATCTGGTCTCAGGCACTGACCTTTGACACAGAAAGATGTCCTACCCTCTGCTTTTGCACACCTGAAGCTGGGCTGGTTTTTCTGCTCAAGGTGGTCAGTCTTGTGGCCCAGTTCCCATGGCACCCTTTTTCAAACCTCCCAAACCTACCTGCTGGGCAAGGAGTGGGGGCTTTGCTTTTAACCTTATTAAATGATACCCTGACAATCTGTGGCCCCTTATAATTGCAGAAGAGGTAAATTTAATTTCCAAGTACTTTCCAAATAGACTAGAATTGTCATTTATAGTAGCGTAGGCTTTGCCAAAGTTTTCCACCAGTGTTCACTTGTAAAATCTTCTCTTGCAAGTTTCTGTTATTAGACTTTTCAAGTACCAGTAGCTGCTCAACTAAAATAAGAACATTTTCAGTCTTTCTGGCATTCTTTTCTCCAGAAATAACAATGCACTGATCTGGATTACGTACTCTCTGAAAGGGTTAAGAGCAATGCGTATATCTCCCACATAGATATAAAGATGACCTCTAGACTAATATTTCTCAAGTTGCTCTGAGACTATATTTTCTTCCAAAACTCCTAGGGTTACTAAGTAATCTACATTCCTGGGAGGGAGATTTTACTAGAGAGGCCCCCACTCCTTGCCCAGCAGGTAGGTTTGGGAGGTTTGAAAAAGGGTGCCATGGGAACTGGGCCACAAGACTGACCACCTTGAGCAGAAAAACCAGCCCAGCTTCAGGTGTGCAAAAGCAGAGGGTAGGACATCTTTCTGTGTCAAAGGTCAGTGCCTGAGACCAGATAATCTGGTGGTTGCACAGGCTGATAACTGGTGCAAACTGGTAACTCATGTTAGAAAACCCACAAAAGATTTTACTAGATTCGCACATCTAGTCTAGAGATGTGCGAATTTACTTCTTGGTGTGAATGTATTTCAGCCTGTTTTTTTTCAGTGCCTCCCATGCTTTGATGAATATCGATGAATTTCATGAGTTGTTTTTGCAACTTCACATCTTTGCCATCAATTTGAGTAATGCATTTATGCTTTAAAAGATCTGACACAGTTGGACGCTTTTCATAACCTTTACAAAGCAATTGCTAATGAAGTACTTGAATTCTGCTGCCCATATCTCAGGCTGCTTAGTTCGGGGGTAGATTTCTCAGTATTTTGAAGAATAGACTCATGAGATGCAGGTCAGTGGACAGAGGGTCTCAATCCACTAGCTCAATGGCCATGATCTCCAAGAACCACATGTCATGTCTGGCCATGGTATCCAATTGCTGTTCTCACACAATCACCTCAGGAGTCATCTAAAATCATGATCCTTTAGATGTATTCCCCTGGTGCCAGGTGCTGGTGAGCTGAGGTGACACCCCAAAGTCCACCAATTTAACTCCATCTTCAGTGGACAGCAGTGATATTATTTTCTTCTACATCAAGATGGATGGTGCCTTTGTTATGTAAATGCTGAAGTCCCATTAAGTGCTTCATACACAATGTAGGCAATTATCAGTTCACTCATTCTTTGTTCTTCTTCAGAAATCATTTTCATGGGGCCTCCCTGGTGGTACAAGGGGTTAAGTCTCAGCACTATGAAGCTATCCGCACACACTGAAGCACCAGTTTGATCACTGGCCAGGGAACTAACCCACATGGCACAGCAGAGCCCTCCTGTCTCATCCACTGCTCCTCTCAGAGTTGTATTTCAGTCACTCCACCTGTTCTGCTTCCCACTCTGTCTCTGGTGTATCTTCTCACTCCCCCTATGTTTCTCCCCCACACCTCTAACCTACACCCCGCTCTTGTATGCATAAATAAATAAATCTGTAAAAAAAAAAAACCAAGAAATCATTTTCACAAAATCACTAACTGTCCATTGCACAGTTCAAGAGCAAACTACAACTTATTTCCACTTATTTTATTCTAAAGTACATGCTATAGGATTTTACTGCATTAGGGTAATTAGAGAGTGCTTGTAAGATGTTATACTCTGTTTCAGTCTCTTCATCAACATCATAAATTGGATCCAGAAATTTAACAGCTGTTTTTGGACCATTTTTTCATTCCACACTTTAACTTTCCTGTAAATTCCTTTGTCCATATTTCCAGTGATTTTTCATGGATCAGAAGGATTGGGGGAATTATCAAAGATGATTGTTTATCCAATTAATGGAAGCACTCAAAAGTTAAAATCACTTCTGCTAGAGAAATGCTCTCTGGACAAGAGTTCCCTGGATTGAATCCTCACAGCCCAGGTCACAGCTTCCTCCACCCCTTCCCCTCAGATCTCAGGCCAACACAGGGCAGACCCAGGCAGTGGCTTCCCACTTGGGAGCTCTGAGCATGGAGGATTCCCCGCTTGTCGCAATGGCTGAACCAATATGTGTTTTAAACCTTAAATCTAAACATTAAATTTTGAGGTAATTTGTGATGCAGCAATAAATAACTAATATAAGGAGATAGCGTCATTAAAGAAAAGGAAAATGGCAACAAATCCTACAATGAAGGAACACTCAACACACAGATCATGCATTGGCAATCAGTTCAGGTAACTTCTTTTGAATACATGAATAGGAAACATGACTAAAAGCAAGATCTACAGATATAAAGGACAAAAAGAAGCTGAAGACAAGGAAAATTTAACTTCAAACACAGATATTCAATTGCTGCCAGAATCTGAGTGACAGGAATTCTGAAACAAGGTGGCATGAGGATGACAGTAATGTATGGATTTGAAAGACTGATACTAACTGGAGGTATCAGAAAGGGCATGGAAGAACAGGAGGAACTGCTTTGTATTTAATTAATTGGAAAATATCACATTTTGAGCTGTATTTATAAATAACTTAATACTTGAACGAAATGTACTTTATTGTCACTGACAGGGTATTATGCATCTGTATGTAAAAATGCACATGATTACCTGTTTTTTTTCAGTCACACAGATAACTTGAACACTCTCGAAGAAACCTTATCCATTATAACTTTCCAGGAAGTTCTACACCCAATTGAGAAGGAAAAAGATTAAAAATACACATTACAGGAAGTAACTGTTCAAACGGGGAGGAGGGTAAAGTTAGTAGATGTGATAACAGGAATAATTACTCCAGAAACAAATTTGAGTTGCAGGAGAATCAGCAGAAGGAAACTTCTAGACAAGAATATTTTATGAGACTCTACAGCACCCTGACAACAGTTCTCTGAATGTCAACTTTCAGCTTTTTTTTTTTAAGATTTATTTATTTATGCATACAAGAACTGGGGTACAGGCCAGAGGTTCAGGAGGTAGGAATAAAAGGATTCACCAGAGACAGAGTGGGGAACAGAACATGCAGACTAACTGAAATACATTGCTGAGGAGAGCAGCGGGTGAGACAGGAGAGGTCTGCTGCGCCATGTGGGTATCTCTCTGGCTGGCTGGATATAACTCATGCTGCAGAGGCTGCAGATAGCTTCACAGTGCTGTGCTTAATCCCTTGCGCCTTGAGGGAGGTCCAAATGTCAACTTTCAGCTTTTGAATGGCCTGTGACCAGAAATGAATGTGCCCATGTTCTCTCTACCTCCACCCCCAAATTATAAATATTTTCCAACCAAATTAGAACTTTCCACTTGGCTAATAGGTGCACTGAATGCTGCCTCAGACAGCCTGTGCTAGAAAATAGCTTGTTTACTCATGTTTATTTGTTTTAGTTAGGACACTAATTCTGAGTCTGAAATAAAAAGTCATTCATACTGGACAGAAATGTATTGCTCTCTCACACAACTAGAGCAACAGAGAGCAAAATGATGTCTTGGGGGTAGGGTGGGGGGAGGGGGGAGAGGTGGGGATAGAAAGCCGGACAGTGTCCACAAAAGCAATGTGTGTGTGTGTGCACATGTGTGTGTGCTGTGTGTGTGTAGGCAAATGTAAGCAGCCCAGGCTGCAGGGGTAACTCCATGGTGCCTTCTGTCATGTTTCTGTGCTGTCCCTGTGTTCCCTGGCCCATGCACACCCTAGTGTGCAGTAAAAGTAAAATAAGAGATAAGGCATAAGAGATACTATCTTACTAGGGCTGATATAGCAAAATAACCTAAATTGGGTGTCTTGAGCAACAGGAATTTATTGTCTCACTGTTCTGGAGCTAATGTCAAGGGGTTGCATGGATTCCTTCTGAAGGCTGTGAGGGAAATGTCTGTTGCAGGCCTCTCCTTGGCTCATAGATGGTCATCTCTCCCTATGTCTCTTCAAATCATCTTTTTTCTACATGTGCCTGTTTGTGTCCAAATTTCTCCTTTTTATAAGGACACCAGTCATAATGGATTCTACCCTGACCTCATCTTAACTAATCATATTAGCAATGACCCTATTTCCATATAAGCTCACATTTCAGTGGGGGCTGGGAGCTAGGACTTCAAACATAAAAATTTGGGTGGAAAGGTGACAGTTGTATCCATAACAGGGAGTATGGGTGGGGTGGGAGTGAGGGAGGAATGTTCTTTCAAGTGCCTGACCCAGAGGTTGCACATAACACTTCCCTTCCATGCCATTGACCCATAGTTAACCACAAGACCACGCAACTTCAAGAGAAAGGGAAACATAGTTCTTGGTAGTCACATGCCAGCTAGACCTATGTTTTACTACCCGAAAAAGACAGGAGAATGGATATCAATGGCAACTAGCAACTTTAGACAAACTACAGTATGCAAAAATCTCATGAAGCAGAAGACTAACTTATTGCACCAAACTGCAATGACAATTGCTCCTCTGTCCTGAATTCTACTTCCATACCAGAGATGTTCTATTTAGTCCTTACAATAACCTTGAAAAATTGTTATTCCTCCCCCACCATCATATCTCAAAAGAGAAAACCCAGGCTCAGAGATATTAAGCATTTTGCTGAAAGCTGAAGCTATTAAAGGTGGAGCGTGGATGGAATTCGACTGGGATCTTGTCTAATGCTGACACCTGGCCCATTTCGCAGAACTACCCCTCCAGCTCCAGAGAGCAGCTCCCCAGCAGGCCCACCTTATCTGTACTGCTTAATCTCAATTCACTTTGTCAGTTCTGGTAGTGGTTTGAAGAGTTGTATAGAAGACATCCAAAAACGCTAATTTCTAGACTTCATGGGCTAGTAAGGTGATCGTAACCCACATTCCACATATGAAACATGCAATGGCATAAATATACAAAATATTTTATATTTCTATAAAACACACACACACACACACACATACATAAGTTTTTGCTTTTGTGGAAAATTACTGTCTGTTTTTTCTATGCTCCTTCCCCAAGCCCCCCAAGGCATCATTTTGCTCTCTGTTACTCTAGCTACAAAATAATCACAATGTTTATTTCGAAAATAAAATGTAAGTAAGATTTCCCTGGAGTTGAGCAGAGAAAGTTTCATCCCTCTCCCCAAAGGTGAAGACATGTAATGCAGTAATACTGTTGTTTCAATGATCTCAGTCTCTATTTTTCTAAGCAGAGACAGTAAGTCGCCTTGGAATGGTGAATTGCTAGTTTCAATTGTTCTGTGAAGTTTTTTGAGTGGCTTCTATTTGCTGCGTAAATGTAAGTTCAGTGGGCAAAGGCAAAGGTCACAATAAAATCTTCCTACCTGCCCCTCCTGTGACTTAGCAGTTTCTTCCTGCGGTCTATGCCAAATTCTGTGGGAGAAGTGTCCAATTAGCTCAAGGAGAACTTAGCATCTGATAAAAGAATCATTATGCTCACCTGAACTGTTGAAATGGGAGTTAGGAGAATCTGTTAGGGTAAACTCCCAAGGTATGCTGGCAGGAAAGGCACCAACTGCCACAAAGGGAAACTCACATGAAGAGCAGAATTATTCTCAGCTGATGACTTGAGGTGGACAAACGGCGCTCAGAGCTTGGGCCTGGGAGTAGGGTTTTTTCTACCCCAGTGTGTGGTTGAGAATCAAAGCTGTGAGGATGCTGCCACTTAAATAATAGTGTCCGAGCTGGGGGTCACCTAGGACAGCTGCCACTGCAGAACTCAGCATGCATCAGCCAGAGCAAACAGACCCCTCCCTGGTCTGGGTGTCCAGTCTGGTAGGGCTGTCATCCTCGGAGCTCATCTCATGAAGACAGAAGCCATGTCTAATGTGTTTCCAGCTACACTGGATGCCTAGCCTCACCCCATACCTTTGGCACATAGAAGGCACTCAGTGAATCTTTGAGCATAAAGGATCCAACAGAGTGCAGGATTAACACTCTATAGTGGTGATCCCAGCAACAGTGCTGGTAGCCCCAATCTCCCTCTCTACGTCATGTTTGGAAAATAGGAGTGTCCACAATTCCTGGACTATGCAAGTGGAGGAGATAAAGAGATCTTGAGAAGGAAATACTCTAGTTTTCACGAATCAATAAGCAGATTTGTACTCAACTAGCCAGTGGAGCAAGTCTTGCTCTTTGCATAAGATATTATTTCAGATCATTCAAACTGTTGATCGCAGGTGACAAATGCAGGGTTCTAATTTCCTGAAGGACAGGCCTGGACAAGGTTTGGCATGTCCCTTAGTATAACCATGTCAGTGTTGTGTTAGAGATAGCTCCTCACCCCAAAATCAGTTCAAGTTACTCTCCGTGGTTAAAGGTAGCAACTAGGCATTTCTAGTTCCCCAAACTAAACCTTAAAGTTGGACCTAGTTAACCAAATTTCAGATTGAGAAGTCAGAAGCAATGAAGGCAGAGTAAACAATATATATATCCAGAGCTAATGTACTCAGAGTGACCACTATGTAAATAACTTAAATAAAATATTAATTTTACTAGTCTTGCATGAGTGTTTGTGCTATTAGCAGTTCTTATTTGAAAAACACATATATCTTTTTTTTTTCTAAACTAAACACGCCAGAAAACTATGTCAGTATTGAATTTATTTTTGATGATGTAGTAGAATTATTTAAGGAAATTTATTGAAAAATCACTTGATAAAATATTTTTTTAAAGCTAAGGTTGACATTGGATTTTTGATTTGTTCAGCATCATGTGGTACAAAAAGTACTGCACTGGCATCATTGTATAGAATGTTAGTCTGTTTATAAATGGGGATAATAAAACCTAGCTCAATAAATTGTTGTGGCATCAAAGAAGGAGCTGTGACCGAAGGATAATCTGTCTTTAAGAAACATTGTGATGTGCTGTGAGAAAAGTTCAATTCACTGTTTCTGGCTTCGATGATGGAGGAAGAGGGACACAAGCACATGAATGGGGGATGTCTAGAAAGGAGAGAAGGTCAAGGAAATGGATTCTCCCCTATAGCCTCCAGAGGGAATGCAGCCCAGCAGACACCTTGACTTTAGCCTAGTAAATCTCATTTTATTTTATTTTATTTTATTTTAAAGATTTATTCTACTTATACAAGTGCTGGGGTACAGGCCAGATGCCCCATTCATGTGCTTGTGTCCCTCTTCCTCCATCATCGAAGTCAGAAACAGTGAATTGAACTTTTCTCACAGCACATGACAATGCTTCTTAAAGACAGATTATTCTTCGGTCACAGCTCCTTCTTTGATGCCACAACAATTTATTGAGCAAGGTTTTATTATCCCCATTTATAAATAGACTAACATTCTATACAATGATGCCATTCCAGTACTTTTTGTACCACATGATGCTGAAAAACTTTAAGATAACACAATTATGTTGTTTCAAGCCATTAAATCCATGTACACTGTTGGTGGAATGTAAGTTGGCACAGCCATTAAGCAAAGTAGAATGGAGAGTTCTCAAAAAAATAAATATAGAAATTCCATATCATCCAATTATCCTGCATCGGGTATTTCACCAAAGAACACAAAAACACTAATTTAAAAAGCTATAGCCACCCTCATGTTGGTTGCAGCATATTTACAATAGCCAAGAATTGGAAAAAAACATCAACCAATAATTGCATAAAGAAGATATGAATTATTACTTAGCTATTTTAAAAAAAAGATGAAATCCTGCCCCTTGCTATAATGTGAATGGACCTCAGGGATATGGTTCTAAGTCAGCCGGTCACAGAAAGACAAACTCAGTGTGATCTCACCCGTATGTGGTATGTAAAGAAACAAAACAAATGAATGAAATAAATAAAATAAAAACAAACTTTCAGAGTATAGGATCAAATTAGTGACTACTATTAGTGAAAAGGTGAGTGGGGAAGAGCCCATTGAGTAAATAGTGTCAATTGTATGGTGAAGAACAGAATTAGAGGCTCCCTGGTAGCACAAGGGGTTAAGCTGCAACCTATGAAGCTATCCCCAGCCACGGCAGCACGAGTTCGATCCCTGACCACCCAGGGAGCTACCCACATGGCGCAGCAGATCTCTCCTGACTTGCCCGCTGCTCCCCTCAGCAGTATACTTCAGTCAATCTGTCTGTTCTGTTCCCCACTCTATCTCTGGTGAGTCCTCTCTCACCCCACACCTCCAGCCTGTACCCCAGTTCTTGTATGCATAATAAATAAATCTTTAAAAAAAAAGAATCAGACTTTTGGTAGTGAATTGAATGTATTATATACAGATGTTGCTTTATAAGGATGCACACCTGAAACATATGATGTAAAGCAACTTTACTTCCATCAAAAATAAAAAAACAAAATTGAGGATTTACTATAAAGCACTGACTTGATACATCAGCCGTGCTCCGTGATGATGAGTTCTGTTTTGAGGAAGGCTGTTATGGTTTGTTTACAGTGAGAAACACCTTTGGGATTATAGGTATTGTCTCCAGCCCGACACTCAGCCTCTGATTTCTGGCACTTGAGCATCTGTTTGAAACTACAAACTGGCCCTAGTCATACTGTGGAGAGCTGGGGGAGGAACATCAGACAGGAAAGCTAAGGGGTGAGCAATGTTCTCTGAAGGCCTGATTGGTGGCATTGGGGGTTGTCACAAACAGAACAGAGGATGTCTGTACCCCCAAGAGTAGCAACGGTACATGGGTCATTGGTGGCTGTAGCACCACGTGGGCAGCAGAATGAAAGCCAGGGCAAAGCACAAGAGCCTGGTGCATAATTGGGACAATACCCTTGGGCCCTGGGAGGTCACGCTGAAGAAAGATAAAATTTAACATTTAGGTTGGCGGTACTACCAGGTATCTGAATTAAACATCAAAATTATGTTCTCACTATCTTTTATAATATGTTATTTGTTTGACAGCATGGAAATATCTTCTGTTTCATTGATTTGGACTGTATTGGAGAGAAGGTTAAGAACGTGTCAGTTTATATATTTCAACTCCTCTTCACTTTGTACTTCACCACTTGACAAACTTGGGCACATTAGCAGATATGATGCAAATAGGTTGTGCAGTGGGGCAGGCCATTCTGCGTAACTGGTTGCACCATCCTGGATTCCAGAACACACAGAGATCTGAGCTAACCAGACCCACAGTTTGAACAGAACAGTTCAGCTGAACCCAGCCTGGATCAGCCGACCCCTGGCTGGCCCACAGTATGTGAGCAGATAAATGACTGACTTTGTTAAATAGTAGTAGCTGACTAACACATCATATTTTAATGGAAGGGAGGTAAAGAAAAAGGAATACTTTTGATATAGGGATTCATCTGCCATGGGAAATGCTCTATGTTAAGGAACAAAGGAAAAAATAATGTATGTTGCAGAGTAATAGAGGCAGCTCCTTAAAAAAGGGAGGTTCCATGTTCCTGCCCCACCTAATGAGGGGCAGGGCTGAGCGACAAGGTGAAGCTATAGAATCCGTGGAGACACAGAGACACAGAAGAGACATAGAAAGGAGAGACACCTGGAGAGAGGCACATGGAGAAGAAGGTCTGCTTGCTTTTTGGCTTTGGACTTGCACGAGGGACTTAGGGCCTCGGAGGAGACATGAGGAGGAGAAACATGTAGAAACACTTGAAAGAGACGTGGGCAAGAGACAACTGGGAAGACTGACAATGGCAGATATTATCTTGATTTGTACTTTAATTTTGCCTCCTTTGTCCCAGATTGGCCCCTTCTGCCTCTTTCCTATGGTTCCCCACCCAAAGGGGCCTTAGACTGGTGGCAAGCTTTGGGGCCTCATCGGTGCCGCTTCAGGCCAACTCTGTGATTGGGCATTTACCCCTGATGGGGATGGTAACTTTGGGTGTTTCTTTTTAAAAAAAAAAAAAAGGTTTATTTATTTATATAAGAACTGGGGTACAGGCCAGATGCGCGGGAGGGTGAGAGAATTCACCAGAGACAGAGCGGAGAACAGAACAGGCAGACTGACGAAATACACGTTGAGGGGAGCAGCGGGAGAGACAGGAGAGGTCTGCCGCGCCATGTGGGATTCTCGCCAGCTGGCCGGGATCGAGCCCGTGCTGCAGAGGTCGCAGACAGCTTCACAGTGTGGCGCTCAACAGCCTGCGCCACCAGGGAGGCCCACTTTGGGTATTTCATTGGGAAATTATATCCTTTCTCTTACTCCCTTTCTATGCAAATTCTATTAAAGATCTTACACACAAGGAGTAAGCTTTGTCTTTGTGGCAGCTGGCAGAATTTCTTTATCACGTGCAAGTTTGGAGGTCCTGGGGTGTTCCTCAGTCTGCTTGCTAACAATGGGCCAGAGTGACAATGAGGCTATGAGGGAAAAAAACAAGAGAAATAGGAAGGACAAGAGAAAATAAAATCAGAAAAGGGGCTGCACAAAGTGACTTCCTTCCACAGAGTATAGTATGGAATGAGAGAAAGAACGACTTTATGGAAGAGGAGCCAAACACTTCCTCAGCCAGGTGATCAAGGTGAACATTTGCAGTGAACAGTCATGCTGAGAAGATGCAATCTCGTTATAATGTGATGAGAATGATACATTAACCACTGTGGTCTTTTTACAAAAACTCATAACCCCAGTCTAACTATGAGAAAAACATCAGACAACCCCCATGGAGCGACCTCCTTCTAAATCATTCACCAATATCTCTCCAAACTATTAAGTTCATCAAAAATAGAGAAGAGTTGAGGGTTGAGGAAGTTAGATGAAGGTACAAACTTCCAGTTAAAAGATAAATAAGTGCTGGGATGTAATAGACACCATGGCTGCAGTGAACACTGCTGTGCGGTGTATTTATAGTGGCTGAGTGAGGAGATCCTGAAAGTTCTGAAAATAAGGAAAGAAACACTAAAACAAAAACAAAGCAACTATATGAGATGATGGATGTTAACTAAACTTATTGTGGAAATTATTTCACATTGTATGTAAAACCAGTCATTACACTGTATGCCATTAATTGAAACAGTGTTACATCTCAACAAAACTGAAAGAAAAAATATTTATAAGAACCCACCCCCCAAAAAACCAATAAAACAAGACACAGACATTCTGAGAAGCAGTCACAACCTAAGAAGACATAATAATTAATGACTTGATGTCATATGGGATCTGGGATGGAATCCTGAAGAGGAAAAGAACACTAGGTGAAAGCTGAGGAAATGTAAATTATGAGAATGTGTCAATCTTGGTCCATTAGTTGTGACAAATGTGCCATATAGAAGACATTAGCAAGGGGTGATTCTGGCATAGGGGAACTCTTTTACAGTATTTATGATTTTTCTATAAACCTAAAATTAATATAAAATCAAAGTTTATTTAAAAAATTAAGAGGGGCCTCCCTGGTAGCTCAGGGGTTAAGTCTCAGTGCTATCAAACTATCACCATCCACTGCAGTTTGAGTTCGATCTCTAGCGAGGGAGCAACCCACATGGTGCAGCAGACCTCTCCTGTCTCACCCACTGCTCCCATCAGCAGTGTATTTCAGTCGGTCTGCCTGTTCTGTTCCCTGCTCTGTCTCTGGTGAATCTTCTCACCCGCTGCATCTCTGGCCAGAATCCCAGTTCTTGTATGCATAAATAAATAAAATAAATGTTTTAAAAAAGAGTAAGCTTTCTTAACCAAATTCTCACTTTCTCCCAATGCCTTTATCACTCTAATTTCACTTATTGATACCAACTCCTTTGTTTTCCTCAAGGTCTAGAAATTCTATCTAACTCACCTCTCCTTGATGTTCAGTTTCTCTATTTTTTTTTAAGATTTACTTATTTATGCATATAGGAACTGGAGTACAGTCCAGGGGTGCAAGGAGTGAGAGGATTCGCCAGAGACAGAGTGGGAAATAGATCAGGCAGATCTACTGAAATACACTGCTGAGGGGAGCAGCAGGCGAGACAGGAGAGGTCTGCTGCGCCATGTGGGCAGCTCCCTACCTGGGAATCAAACTCGTGCTGCAGAGGCTGTGGACACCTTCACAGTGCTGTGCTTAACCCCTTGCACCACCAGGGGAAGCCCCAGTTTCTCTTCTTGCCCTGGGCCTGCTCCCCTGTCATCTGCTGTCATCCTAATACATCTGCCCAGGCTTCCTGCTCCCTGATTGGTGGGTGCTGGCCCCACACTGCCCCAGGAAGGGCAGGACTGAGCAAGCAGATCAGGGTCACCAAACTGCTGTCATCTCAGCGACTCAGACTTTGTCATCTTAGCATTAAGCCTTTGAAAATAATACAGCTTTCTTCTGGGAGCAAAGATTATTTCTTTGAAGAATAAGCAAATAAGCCAGCTTTCTCATTTTCAGCATTAACAACATCTTAGAATTTAGAACTTAGTAGAAACTCTGACCCAAATCTCTCATTTTAAAGATGAAAAGAATGAGTACCAGAAAAATAAGTTAACCTGGATAAGTTATTTCCAGATTTCCTGATTCAGAGATCATAGGTGCAGTTCATCATACAAAATTTTTAGGGAAACTATAACACAGATCAACTGCATTCATTTCAGAAAATGGTTGTCAAGGTTCTGTTTTGGGCAAAGCTTTTCCAGGCAGCAGAACATTGTATCTGTCTCTAAGGACTTTCCAATCTTGGGATGGGTGGGAAATAACACCAAGATGTGGAATAATTTACCATGTAAGCAAGAGTAAGATGTATCAGAAGAGGGATGAGACAGTGAGGAGGGAGACATGGCATCCTCTTCAGCATGTCAGAAAAGGGTTCATGGAGGGGGTAGGAGCTGTGGTGGACTCTGAGGGATGGGTGAGATTTGGGTGGGTGGAGAAGGAAGAAGACATTCTAGACAGAAGAACACAAGTCACAGCAAACATGCAGGAAAACACAGATGGCATTCGAGAAAGAGCAA
This sequence comes from Talpa occidentalis, assembly GCF_014898055.3. Classification (NCBI taxonomy): domain Eukaryota; kingdom Metazoa; phylum Chordata; class Mammalia; order Eulipotyphla; family Talpidae; genus Talpa; species Talpa occidentalis. The sequence goes on from NW_023604972.1 coordinate 117,375,171, forward strand.
ATGATCTGATATGGTTAGAAATTCTCTGATACCCAGAATAATATGAAGGAGGGCTTTAAATCACTGGCTTTGATACTCGATTCTGTGAATATTGAGGAATGCCTGGCTGCTGCTACTGTGGTGAAGATGTGGAACTTTATCTGACTTGCTGTATCTCACTGCAGAGTGGTAAGAAGGTGAGAATCACATTTTACCCCTCAAATGCAGACAGAATACAAATTGGGCTGGAGAAAAGCATACCCTTTGGGTGAGGCAGGAGCAGACTGGGCAACCCAGGATGTCTGTGAGGTCACAGGACTTGCATGCAACAATGTAAGTGCAGACATGTTGTATGTGGAGCCAGGAGGAGTGTGACTCACAGCAGGGAGGCCAAGAGCTGTCCTGAACAGTGAGTTTCGGAACAAGATGAGGCTGGGAAGTTCAGGAAACTGTAAACAAGAAACTCATCAATCTGGATTATTTTCTTAGGTTGAGCATCAGGATATGTAAGGAAAGTAGATGAGCGTAACAGATAAAAATTTCAAAAAGCAAATACTAAAAAATGATGCAGCTTTTAAAGAAAATACATAAGCACTGGTTTCACAATTCTAAAAATACTCAGCCCACGATAAGGATGTACCTGCCATTTTATGTGTCCATCTAGCAAGGCTGCCATCCCCAGGGATTCAATCAAACACTAATCTGGGTGTTGTTGAGAAGATATTTTGTAGATGTCACTAAAATAAAGTCAGTTGACTTTCAGGAAGATTATGTAGATAATCTGGGTGGGCCTGGTTCAATCAGTTGAAAAGCTTTCAGGGCAGAACTGAGGCTTCCCTTAGGAAAAAGCTCTCGCTGAGGTGAGCACCATGGGCTTCTATCCACCTGCAGGAGAGTTCCAGCCCTTCCTGCTGGCCTGCCCTGTGGATTTGCCCCTATAATCATGGAAGTCAATTTCTGGCAGTAAATCCCTTACTAAGTATCTCCCATTGTTTCTGTTTCCCTGGTTGAACTCTGACTGATAAGAGCACAGAATTCTTTGGGGAAGAGGTATGCTTTGATTTCCTCTCTGCAAATGAGATGGGGGGCGGGAGGGCTCAGTGTACCATGGAGAGTTTGATATGTGTTCCCTCAAGCTGGGGGCGGCATGGGCTTCTAATAGCTGCAAAGGATGAGAGTGGGTGGGCTAACTTCTTTAGCAGAGGAACCCCTAAGGCCAATACAAGACTTGCAAGAAAAGAGATGAATAAGGTATGGTACATTGAGGTTGCTTCCTGGTGAAAACTGACTCACATGACTGCACATGGATTTTCTAGAAGATCATAAATCCTTAAGGATAGGAAACCTAGAGAAGAGACAAGTACAAAATTTTATTGAGAAGGAAAAAAAGTGGAAAATAAAAACCAACCAAGCAGAACCTATCAGCGCCATCTGAATACTTAATCAGCCACCCGAGGAGAAGAAAAATGCCCAACATCCTCTTATATTGGGAACAACAGAGAAGACAAATTAACTTCCAGTTCTCAGATGTCTTTAGATAAAGATGAGTGTCCACCACTTTAGTATTAGATTACCCTGAATTTTTAAAAGCCGTTAAGAGTGTCAGAAGATAAAATTCAACTTGATCTCACTATAAAACACAATCAAATCAATGTCTGGATAAAATGCCAATTATGGATTTCTTGCCTCCTAGCTCCAAATTTACCACTTTGCCTGCTCTGTGAAAATAGTTCTGGAAACTTTAATTTTTCTTTTCTGTGCCAGTTAGCATGATGTTATGCTTTGTCAGTAGAGGGACTTGAATGACACTGCAGGGGGGAAAGCAAGGGCTTTGCTTCCTGGTTCTATGTGCACCTCTCAAAAGGTGCCTCTGGAGAACACAGTGTATGAGGTGGTACGGGGTGGGCGGTGGCACCCACAGGCTCCCCTGCCTTGAGCAGTTTTGTAGTCCTGTGCCCCTGGGGAACCCAAACAGCTTCCCCAGCACCCTAGAGGGTGCATTTCCAGCAACATGGTGTGGGCGCTACAAGGATTTCTCTGCCATTCCATGAGCCACAGCCCAGCTCTCTCCAACAAAGCCTGGATCTCAGCCTGATGGAGTGGGGGTTTCTCCTTGGCCACCCTCTCTTGGCCCTAAGGAGAAGCCCTTGACTGCTCCTCTTTGCTAAGGTTAATCATTCTTTATATAAAATTTTCCCATGTAAATTACTGTGCATTTTCTCTTTGCTGATTGACTCCTGACTGACCCATAGGAGGAAAAAAAAATAGCAAAATAGAAAATATTCTAAAATTTTGCTCTGAAAGGGTACAGGGGACAATTTGCATAAACCTGTTAGAATCTGAAGGGGCTTAAATATAGAACAGTCCTCTTCTCCTGTTGAGTTCTTAAACAATTCTGTGTTGAGCTTTACATATTGCCTTTATGAGTGATGAGAGCCAAGGTAAAAAGTGTGTGGTATCAGTGGGCTTTTTTTTTTTAAAGATTTATTTATTTATCCATACAAGAACTGGGGTACAGGCCAGATGCGTGGGGGTAGGAGGATTCACCAGAGACAGAGTGGGAAACAGAACAGGCAGATTGACTGAAGTACACTGCTGAGGGGAGCAGCGGGTGCATCAGGAGAGGTCTGCCGTGCCATGTGGGTTGCTCCTGGCCACGGGATTGAACTGGTGCTGCAGTGGCTGCGGACAGCCTCATAGGTTGCATCTTAACCCCTTGCGCCACCAGGGAGGCCCGTCAGCGGGCTTCTAATACTGAGCCACAGAAATCACAGAACAATACAGTGGACATGGGCTGGCCACCAGGTTTTTATTTTTTTTCCCTTTAATTGAGATAATAGTAGGATTCACCAATCAGGTGTTGCCCCCTTAGTGAACTCACAGCAAAATCACCCACAGTTCACCACCAGGGTCCATTGTGCTTCCATCCCACTTTGTTCTCATCCCTTCCCTCTCTCCCCTTTGGATGCTTAGTTCCATTGTCAGATTTGGCCACCAGTGCTTCCAGAGGCCTTTTGCCTCCTCTATCAGATGGGCCAAGCTGACACCGCAAGTCACTACAGGCCCCCGGGTCCTAGCAGGGAGAGAACGAACTATGTCTCACATACCTGTGTTTTCTTCTGAAACCTCTGATTAAGAAATTGACTCCGTTCTCTCAGGGCAGGCCTGGAGTTCTATGGAGAGGTTACTTACACAATCATGTCTTCCTCACACCCTTGCCCCCTCTCGAGGTCTAGGTCATTTTTATGCTTTGTTTTTCTTTGGGTTTCATAAGGCCCCATTAAAAATAGACACAGAAACAGCTGGATTATATACACATCAGTTTAAACCCCATGTTCATCACCTCCTCACACAAATATGGGCAATGAAAAAACTTCAGGCTTTTTTTTTTTTTTAACATAAAAATAAGTACGATAAATTCAGCAAGCTGCAGTCGTAAAAATTTAGCCATTTCAACAGATAGTAATTTGGGCTGGTTAAAACAGAAAGGGGTGTTTTTGAAGTGATATTGAGCATCTTGGAGAATTTGGGGAAACTGAAAACCTAGGGAAATAGGCAGGAACAAAGGAAGTCAGTCAGTGTGCAGCCCCGGTGGTGCCTGTCGTGAACCACCCCCAATCCCGAACACAGGTTTGGCCTTTGCCCTTGGAAAATGAATGGTGCGGCCACTAGCTTCAGATTCAAAGTCACAGGCAGGCGCATCTGATTGACTCTGGATCATGTGCTTTCTCCCTCTTAGATGATTATCTGTTGTTCTCATCTGATAGTAGCAGGAAAACATCAAGCAATGTTCATGGGAAATTCTCTAAACATAGGAAAGAGGCCTACATGCTGTCTTGAAACAGGCTGTTTCTCTACTGGAAGCTTTGTACCTCATGTTTTCATGCAACGCCCAGAGCTTGGTGTGACTGATTCCACATCACTGATATCTCAGTTCCACTATCACGAGAAGCCAATGTTTTCCTAACCACCTCTTCTATCACCAGCCGCCTCAGCCAATCACATACTGCTCTGTTATCCTGCTTCATTTTCTCAGCAGTATTCCATCTGTAAACATTTCAACTTATTTATGAATTGATTTTAATATTCGCTTATGTATTTCTCTGACTGCTCCCCACATTTGATCTTGTCATTTCTAATAAGAAATTTATTTTTGAGCTCCATCCTGTTTCTGGCACAGAGCTTCAAAAATCCTTGGAATTTCCTAAGTGATAAGAGCGATAAAGGTGTCTTTTGTTATTATTCATAACAAACCCCTCTCAGCCACATCACTTTGTATTAAGGAGGTGAGTTTTGAAAAGCATCTAAGGGTGGGGGCTGGTTGCCAAGGGAACCATTAGAAGCTTGGAACTTCCAGTCCCATCTTCCCTTCCCACCTCCACAGAGGGGAGAGAGGCTGGAGGTTGAATTCAAACACCAAGAGCCAGTGAGTCCATCAGTCTTGCCTAAGAAATGAAACCTCCATTAAAAACCTCAAAAGGGTGTGAAGAGCTTCCCGGTTGGTGAACAAGAACCCATCCATCTTCTGGGACGATGCATACCCCAAACTCCATCGGGACAGATGCTCCAGTACTTGCTGCCAAACCCTAGGTGTCTCTTCACTCGGCTGTTGGTTTGTATCCTTTAATATTCTTTTGTAATAAACAGTAATCTAGTAAGTAAACTGTTTCCTGAGTTCTGTGAACCATTCTAACAAATTAAACCTGAGGAGGGGGCTGTGGGACTTTGATGGATAGGTAGGCTAGAGGCACAGTAGCAACTTGCACTTATGATTAGTGTCTGAAATGGGTTGGGGGTCACTTTGTAGGACTGAACCCTTAACTTAAAGTGCCTGAGTCTGTCTCCTGGTAAATAGTGTCAGAACTGAGTTAAATTGCAGTGGTGTCCAGAATTGCTGGATGTGTGGAAAACTCACAGGTCTGGTGTCAAAAGTGAAGTGGCGCTGTAGGAAAGAATGGAGAATAGAGGAGACACACATGTGTGTGTTTTGCCTTAGTCTACTCTGAAAAGGAGCAAACCCCAGGAGACCTGTGTTGATCTGGTTGGTGGGTCCTCTCCTGAGTGCTTAAAGAATGCAGATCACAACCCCAAAGCAGACACCTGGGAAAAAGCAACAATAGTAGAATTTATTTACATGGGGAGAGAGGAAAAGGAAAGGCATGGCCAGCTACTATCTACCCTACCTCAGATAATATCCTCTGAGAGCAGAGACAGAGGTCCACGCTGAAGCCACACATGGTAAGCTGGTGGCTTTGCAGCATATACCAGTTCTCACCAGTGGCTTAACTGCCAAAGCCCCCTGCCTCTTCACATCAAAGCCCTAGTGGTTAAACTGCCCAAAGCCCCAGTTTCACCTCTTTTCCCAAATAGCCCCCAGTTCAGGGGGTGGAATCTGGAAAGCTCCATCTCCTGTCACCGATTTGGCAGTAAGCACCACCCACTGGCTTGGAGCTTGTTTCCCACTATTCCCCTTACAACTCCATTAGAAAGTAAACAGTGGGAACAAAGACTTTGCCTGTCTTATTTCCAACTGCTAACCTTGCAGAATGGAATCTCGAGCCAGGAAAGAAAAAGGCCAACAGTGAGGAAATCATTCTTGAAAGATGGAGAGCACAATAATAGTAAAATACATCAACGGAGCCTCTCGGATCCAACTATCCTTGAAACAAAACCAAACTCCTGGATTTTTCATTATGTGAACCAATAGATTAAGCTAGTTTGTTTTGGTTCCTGTTTTTGCAACTTAAAAAATATGACTAATATACTAGTTAAGTGGAATCTCCAAGTTAAAGCAACCAGCTATTAGTTAGGGTTTCCAGGGAGTATCTGACAAGCTTGGCAGGAAGAATCCTGTGGTTGCTCAACCTCCTGACAACCCCTAGGCACCCACACCTTACATAAGATGCTTAAGTGGAGTAGCTCCCAGCCAAAGACATCTGTAGCTCACACATCGTCACTTAAGCCTTTTGCATGTCCTTCAGCCCTTTGCTCCACATTCCTGGTGAACAGAATCCAGAATATTTTTTAGGGAAAGTTGAAGCTAATTGTGATCATGTTCCCAATTACAACTGATTAGAACTTGTCATGTCGTACCATGAGATATGACAGGACGATCATGGAAGGCTTTGGGGGAAAGTTGTCTTTGCTCTTCTGAAGGGATTTAGGGGAGGATCCCCTTTCTGCCTCTTCCAGCCTTTGACTATTTTACGTAAGGATGTGATGCCTTGATCTGTTGCAACCAACTTGAAATATGTGAAGAAAGAACCTGATGATAAGAACCAAATAAAGTCAAGAGGCATGGAGGGACACCAAGCCCATAGCAAGGTCTTTGTGAAGAAGCCACATAGCTCTTGCTCCTCCTGCACCCTGAAACTACTGAGGTTTTCTTTCAAAGTCTGTTAGTGCTGTGGTGGCTTAGGGTAGGAATATTCCCTTATCTTCTTCCCAGGAGCTGAGAGATGGGTTGCCACCCACTCTTACTTCCTCATGTGCCATTAAGACCAGTTTTCCTGGGCCTCCCCAGTGGCGCAGCGGTTGAGCGCTGGGTTGTGAAGCTACCCGCAGCCTCTGCAGCGCCGGTTCGATCCCCAGCCGCTGGCAAGGGTCCCACATGGCGTGCAGACCTCTCCTGCCGCTTGCTGCTCCCCTCAGCAGTGTACTTCGGTCCTTCTGCCTGTTGTGCTCCCCGCTCTGGCTCTGGTGGATTCTGTCACCTGCGGTTCTGACTGTACCCAGTGCTTGTATTAATAAATAAATTAAAAAAAAAAAAAGACCAGTTTTCCCTCAAAACTTGACAGACCAAAAGCAAGCACCGATGTCTACGTTTACATGGGCTTCTCCTCTCCTTCCAGGGGACCTGCATAAAACTCTTTCAAAAATCCCTTCTCCCTGCCCCACAGCTCCTAAGGCAGCATCAGGACAGGACAGTAAGTCTTCAGCCCAGCCATCAGCCAGTGGGGAGGGAAATGTCAGTGGTCCCAAACCTTGGTTTGACCTTGTGTGAACAGAGTTACAACCAGCCTTCCTCCAATGGGCAGAAAGAAATTGTCCTGTCCTGGGCCTCCCCGATGGAGCAGCGGGTTAAGCGTTGTGCTGCGAAGCTGTCCACAGCCTCTGCCGTATTGGTTCATTCCCTGGCCAGGGAGATACCCACATGGTGCGACAGACCTCTCCTGTCTCACCTGCTGCTCCCCTCAGCAGTGTATTTCAGTCAGTCTGCCTGCTCTGCTCTCCACTCTGTCTCTGGTGAATGCTCTCACCCTTCTCGCACCTCTGGCCTGTACCCCAGTTCTTGTATGCATAAAATAAATAAATCTTTAAAAAAAAAAGAGAAGGGCCTCCCCTGGTGGCACAGGTGGTTGAGCGCAGCACTGTGAAGCTGTCCACAGCCTCTGCAGCACCGGTTCAATCCTGGCCGGCCAGCAAGGGTCCCACATGGCGCAGCAGACCTCTCCTGTCTCGCCCACTGTTCTCCTCAGCAGTGTATTTCAGTGGATCTGCCTGTTCTGTTCCCCACTCTGTCTCTGGTGAATCCTCTCACCCTCACATGCATCGGGCCTGTACCCCAGTTCTTGTATAAATAAATAAATAAATCTTTAAAAAAAAGACAAAAAGAAAAAGAAATTGTCCTGTCCTTAGAATTCTGCACTACCCCAGGATGACGCTCGAACTTTCCTCTTCCTACCCTCAGCATCCCACCTTCTTTTAGATTGTGGAGGCAGAGCAGGTAGTAGTTGATCGCAGAAAAGTTTATTCCCCCACCAGTTCAAAGGCCCATCAAAGGAAAGTTTCTGGCTCAGTAGTGTTCTTTTTAGAGTGCAAGGTATTTAATGCCTGTTTATTTCTCATCTCCGGGCTTCGTTGTTTATTCTTACCTGTGTGCTCCACATCTAGGGTGAGTCACTGTAACCACATAAGTAAAACCACGTGTAACCACATGGGCTGAACTCAGTCCTCATAACATTCCTTCCATAGGCATGGTGAGGGAGAACCAGGTTGTATGTGCTTTTCTGGGTGTAGTCTGCTGTGCGGTGCTCTAGCCTAAGGACTTGGAAATGAGATGAAGCTGGTACCTACTAGAACAGAGAGAACAGGAGTCACTGCAAAGAAGCCCAACATCACCAGGCAGTGGAGAGTAGAATTTAACTTGACTGATCGTGCCTAGAGAATTGACAACTGCATGTGGATATGGTCAGCCACAGACTCAAAAGAGGAAGTGAGACAGTGTCCAGTGATGTACAGTCTACAGAAGCACAGAGCTTAGGAGGAGACTTGAATATTTAAATCTCATAGCCAACTCTTCTCTTTTTTTAAAAAAAGGTAAGAGTATTGATGCAAAACATGATACAGCTATTAAAACATGATACAGCTTTCGGATGCACAGCATTATAATTCAACGTCTGCATATATGATGTTATGATCACCACCAAAAGTCCAGTTTCCACCTACCCCTATACAATCATTCCCCTTTCCCCAAACTACCCATCTCTTTCCCTTTGCCCCACTGGTAACCACCATTTTGTTTTTATAAGAGTTTCCTGTTGTTAGTAAAGCCAGCAGCATGGGTTAAGGCAAGTGGTAAGATTATGTAATTGATCATGGCTTTGGCACCTCTCCACTCCTACTGGGAAGATGATCTTAACCTGATCACTTGAAAGAGCTGTCTTGCTAACTTTCTTCATAATCACACGTTTAAAAATTAATATTCTGAGGCTCATTTAACTTCCAGAATTGACCAGCTTGATCTAGAAAATGGGTCACGAGGACTTTGAGGGTTGTGGTCCTTTTCGATTATACACAGTACACTGGTATCTGATTTTCTGGGTGATAAAGTTGGCTAATGCTGTGTACCCCTCAGAGATGGATTACTTCTATAACGAGTTGATAAGCCTTCTGAGCCCATGAGCCAAACACCAAACCTGTTCTATGGCTAAGATTTTCTAGGGCAAAAAGCACTGTCCTCTGAGACCTCTCTGGAAAAGTTTCCTGCCTTCCCATCTACCACCTGACCCCAGTGCACCTAGCTTTGAGCACCACTGTGATTTTGCATATAGAATTGTGGAAGAACATGGGTTTTGACATCAGACCGCCTGAGTGTGACTCCTAGCCTTGCTACTTTGTAATTGAATAACTTGTAACAAATCACTTACTCTCTCTGTGCCTCAGTTTTCACATATTTTAGTTAGTGTTTAACCAGTAGGATTTGACTAGAAGGTGAATGCATGTAAGACTCAGACTCTCTAGAAAATAGTAGCCACTCAGGAAACTCTCATTACAAATGGTGACAAGTCAAGAATAGGTAACTCTGAGGGTCATGGTATGGGAAGCACTCGCTCCTTTTCCTCCCAGTGGTACAGAGAAAACACATCCTGCTCCATTGACACTTCTTCTACCTGATAAAAACCCAGCATGAGAGATGTTAAGTCTTACTTAGCACAACTTCAACACCTTGGTTAAAGTTGCAGGTCCCGTGTTTACCTGGAATGACTCTCTCTCCCTGGCCTCTTCATCCTGCCCTCTGGTCCACAACCTAAAATGCTCTTGTTTGTCCCTCAAAACTGAGCTCAGATACAAGTGACTTTTGTTTTCTGTTCTTCCAACAGGCAAGATTTGCCTATGCTGGCAATTCCCTGGCATCACTCTGTGCCTCAAAGGGTTTTAGATTGGCTTCTTCTCCTCCTCCAAGCAACACAATCCAGAGAGCTCTTTCCTAACAGCCTGGCACCTTAACCCACACTCAGTCATTTTCTGCTGCATTATTTTCTTGATAGTTGATATTTTCTTCTCATTATTTGGCTTTTTCTTATCAATACCTAAAAATGCCTGAACTTAGATATACCTTTATATTTTTACAGAATATTCAGACATCCCCCACTAAGCTTGACAGGATTAGAAATTGTGTCTGTTTGTGTGCCACATAGAGTCTAGAATTCCCAACATCTAAAATAGTGTCTAGAACAGTAGTGCTAAATAAAGGATCTAAATGTGATAAATGAAAAAATATCATTTGTGGGCCTCCCTGGTGGTGCAAATGGTTAAGCACAGCACGTGAAGTTATCCGCAGCCACTGCAGCAGGAGTTCCATCCCCGGCTGACCAGGGAGCTACCCACATGGTGCAGCAGACCTATCTTGCCCGTTGCTCCCCTCAGCAGTGTATTTCAGTCAATCTGCCTGTTCTGCTCCCCACTCTGTCTCTGGTGAATCCTCTCACCCTCTCCCCCACCAACCTCTGGTCTGTACCCCAGTTCTTTATGCATAAATAAATAAATCTTTAAAAAAAAAAAAAAGAAAGAAAGACTATCGTTTCCTCTGGACAGCCTTCTTTAGCCACCAGTATGGATTAGATATTATTCCTTCTTTTAACTTCCACACTAACCTTTAGGTATATGCTTCTTTGGGTAGCACTTAACCTACACTGTAACTGTTAATTGTGTTATAAATAAAATACCTTTCTTGCATCCTCCCATAATAGTAACTTCTTCATGGGTGAGATGGGAAAGAGGAAGGGGAAGAGGCAAAACTCTAGAGGGGTGCAGTTGGAAACAATATTGGATTCTTGTGGAGGGAATGTTAATCAGAGGGTTTTCAATCAACTTCCCATTAAGAACTCTTGGAGGGGGTAAAGGTAGGGATGGTGGTTCTAAGAGAGGAGAATATCTCCCTGGAAACCCAGGGTTGTCACTGTGGGGTAGTAGTGTCACTGCTCAGTCAACTAGGGACAGGGCCCTCAGGTCCCTCCCAAGTTGTGGGGAAGGATTACAGAAGGCCCCCAAGTTATGGAGAGGAAACAGCTGAAATTCTGGCAAGGTTGAGGGGTTTTGCTGGGAGACGGCACAAGGGGTTAAATCTCAGCACTATCAAGCTATCGCCAGCCACTGCAGCACGAGTTTGATCCTGGGTGAGGGAGGTGACCCACATGGTGCAGCAGACTCTCCTGACTTGCCTGCTACTCACCTCAGCAGTGTACTTCAGTAGATCCACCTGTTCTGTTTCCTACTCTGTCTCTAGTGAATCCTCTCACCCACCCCCCCACACCTCTGGCCTGTACCCCAGTTCTTGTGTGCATAAATAAATAAATAAATATTTATTTGTTTGTTTATTTATTTTAAGATTTATTTATTTATACAAGCACTGGGGTACAGACCAGAAGCATGGGAGGGTGAGAGAATTCACCAGAGACAGAGCAGGAAGCAGAACAGGCAGAAGGACTGAAATACACTGCTGAGGGGAGCAGCAGGTGAGACAGGAGAGGTCTGCCGCGCCATATGGGACTCTCCCTGGCTGGCTGGGAATCGAACCAGCGCTGCAGAGGCTGTGGACAGCTTCACAGAGCTGCGCTTTACCGGCTGCGCCACTGGGGAGGCCCAATAAATAAATCTTTAAAAAGTAGAACAGGACAATACTTTATATTTTAGCTTTGATACAGCATTTACAGTTCTTGACCTCCCCAAATAAATATTTGTACTCTTTGTCCTTCAAATTGCGTGGGTTTTGGCTGATATTTGTATAGTCAGGGATACTTTGTCCTCAATTGCATGGACCTTGGCTAATATTTGCAGAGCTTGGGATAAACCTACTATTATATTTCACCAAATTTCAAAGGCCTATTTTATAATGAATTGCTAACTGATTCCATTGTGCATTGCAGTCTCCCAATAATCAATCATCATGCCCACTTTGCTTAATTGAAAAATAATTTGATCAAAAAGACACACTGTGCCTTGTGGAAATTTCCTGTTGTGCAAGATGATAATCCTCACGACTATCTGGCTAATCATTTCTTATTGAACACTCCTAAAACTGCAATGATTTGCTATTCCTTTCCAAAGGAGGAGATGTATCTTTTTTTCTTGTGTTTGCCTTTTCTGCCTTTCAATGCTCCTAATATGCCCAGAATGTTTAATTCACCCCTCTAAATTGCTGTTGATCTCAATTAGGCAACATCTCTCTCTTTATCAGCTAGTTACTTTATGAAGGAAATGACATTCGTTCTGGAACAGAATGAGCAACAGTGTGGACTGATGACCATTATTGAATGGTCTGTCCCACCACTTCCCAGTGGTTCCATTTCTGATATTTTTGCCACTTTGCTGCTGAGAATGTTATAGGACAGGGAGAGGGGCAGCCCAAAACCCCGCAAACCTGCCTATTCTAAATGGGTTCTGCCATCCGCCGCATCAACACAAAACATAGGAGACTTTAATGGGAAGGAACTTTAATAAAACTAGGAAACAATACAGGAAAGGCAAAGAATCTAGTTTCTAAATGAAGCACCCAAAGTTACCCATCCCCTCGTGGGTAAAAGTCCATCCATATGGGATCGGCCCAGAACAAGGCCCCAAAGCCTGCTAAAAGTCTAAAGCATCTTCCAGTGGGGACCCACAGAAAAGGGTCACAAACAACCGGACAAGTCCGGAAGGAAAAGAGCAAAATCAACATCAAGATAAAAGCTGCCATTGTCACCTCCCCACGGGTCTCACCCACATCTGTGTCACCCAGTCCATGACCAAAAGACAAGCACAGTTTCTTCACGTGTCTCTAGGCTCCATGCGCCTCTTCCAGGTCTCCTGGCTCCATCCTGCTTCCTTCCTCAGTCTCTTCTGCAGCTTCTCCTCTTCCTGCTCAGCTCCACCCTCCCTTGGGTGGGGCAGGGAACCTCCCCCTTTCCTGGGGACCACCCTGTTACAAGAATGCCTCATACTAGGTTAGCATGGATAGTGGATAATAAATTTCACATAGGGCCTCCCTGGTGGCACAAGGAGTTAAGCACAGCACTGTGAAGCTGTCTGCAGCCTCTGCAGCACCAGTTCTATCCTGGGCTGCCAGGGAGGTGACCCACACGGAACAGCAGACCTCTCCTGTCTTGCCTCTGCTCCCCTCAGCAGTGTATTTCAGTGGATGCACCTGTTCTGTTCCCCACTCTATCTCTGGTGAATCCTCTCACCCCCCCAGCAACTCTGGCCTGTGCCCCAGTTCTTGTATGTGTAAATAAATCTTTTTTTTTATTTAATTTCACATAACAAAAGTTGTGTGGTGCACAGAATCATCAAGGACCACCCCTTATCAAACAGAGTTCCTGGGTGGTAATAAAACCGAGAAGAGAAGAGGTACAAACACTGAACTTCTCCTTATCTTCCACCAAAGCTATGAATTACCAATTCTCTAACTGAGGAGGAACCTGAAACAAAGTCTAACTTAAGACCATAATTGTCCTCCTTTGGATTCCCCTAAATGTTTCAGTGATTTCCTCCAGCTTGAATTGCTTCTCTATTTTCTGGGGGAGCCAGGCAATCCTTATTCTCCGGTTTGGCGGTAGAGAGGACCATCTTTCACCACCTTTTTCTTTGGCATCTATCACATAATAAGCTCAGCAGATAAGGAATGGGCCAGAAGGAGCTCCTTGCCCAGTGCATGGGCTGGCAAAAATGCTACAGGTCAGGATCAAGTCCTCTGCTCACAGCCCCTTGCCTTCCTCGCTGGTGTCTAGCCCCAAATCATCTTATTTGCCCAAAAATACGCGCTTAAAAATGCAAGGTAGTTGAAGCGGTGAAAATACTGGGTTTTTACAAATCGGCTATTTAGACTATTTATAGGTTTACAAATTCTGGTGTCCTATTCTGCTCCAACTTGTAATGCGGGCACACGCGGCTGCTCTGGGAACTTGAAAACGTTAACGCTGAATTCAAATCAAGCATTCCAGAAGCCTTACAGGTGAAGCCCAGCTCCGGTTGCTAGGCAACCCGACAGACTCTCAAGTGGGGACCAACTTGCCTCCCATCCTTGACCATCTCTCCCCAGTGGTGGGACGCGGAGTCCTCATTGGCCCCCGTCTCCACTCACTGGGCTCCCATTGGTCAGAGAACCTCTCACTCCGCTCCTATTGGTTCTCGTCGTCTCTCGCCGCTCTGTCATTGGCCGACGGGCTCTCGGGCCACCGCACGTCACTCTCTCACCCCACTCCCTCGGCGCTCTGACTTTGTCCCCGCCCTCTCCCTCCGCCCCCAGCCGCGAGGGAAAGCCCAGGCTAGGGCCCGCCTCCTGCTTTCTTCCGATTGGTAGAAAGCCGGCGGGGGGACGGGCGCCGTCGGGCGGCTTCGCCGGCTGCGATTGGCTGACACAGCCACGGTCCCGCCTCCCACCGGCTCCCGGCCGAGCCGGAGTCGGGTGGGTCGGGGCTATAAAGCCTGTGGCGGAGGGAGGGAGCCGCGTCCTGTGCCTGCCTCCGTGGCTCTCTGGCTCTCCCGGCCGCCGCCCGGTCGCCTTCGGGTGAGTCCCTTGCACAGAGCGGGAGCGCGGGCCCCGGGGCCGCGGGCTGGCTGAGGGCTGGGCGGAGGCGGTGTCCTTGACTAGGCCCGAGGGGACCCGCGGGCCGGGTCGGCGCGGAGGCGTGGCCTTGGCCTGGGGAGCGGGGCCGTGCGGGGGCCTCGCCTGCCCGGGGCCACCGCAGCTGAGCGGGGCCGAGGGCGCTGGCGTGGCCGGCAGGCCTCGGAAGGGAGAGGTTGAAAGGGCGTTGAAGGCTAGGGTTCTAATGGCACGGCCTGCCAGGGGCTGGGGGTGCCAGGGCCTGGGGGTGCCAGGGCCTGGGGGGGCTCGGGAGGGGGCTCGGAGCGGGGTGCGGGCGAGGGAGGTGTCATCTGAAGGGGCCAGAACGGGGCTGCACTGCCAGGGCGTTCCTGGAGTCTGGGCTTGAGGGGGTGCCCAAGTATGGGGAAAATCACTCTTTGGTGGAAGCTTTGAGGTTGGCAGGGGGTGTGTCCTGATGCCACATTTAGAGAATTGATGGGAGGAAGCGAGGTGGGCAGCAAAGCTTTCCTTCCCTAGATCAGATGTGAGCAAGCATCACAGCCGTGATTTAACCTGAGCACTTGGTCTTTACTGCCTCGGTCTTTGCTTGCTTCAGATATCACAGATGCCTGCCTCCCACCTTTCACGCCTCTCCATGTTTTATGCCCATTAAAAAAAAAAAAAAAAGAAGGGTTTTGTGTGTGTGTGTGTGTGTGTTCTAAAATGCCTTTCCTCCCTCTTGCTGACAGTTTCAGGACCATTATCAGCCTGACCTGATAATGATGTTGTAATGACAGGTATCCATCCCCCTGGCCTTCACACACAGTAGGTTTTGGGCTAAGCCAAATGCATTTTAAAGCCAGGTATCTGGAGTCTTTGAAAAAGCGTGTCTTGCCTTGACCAGTGGTAGAGCAAGGATTACTCTCATTCCACTCAGGAGGGTTTTGTACAACGTGTAATGAGGTGATGTGAGGTTGTCCCTGTTTGTCTTGCTCGCCCTGTGGCCCTAACTTCAGGGCATCACTTCCTTCACTGCTCACCTCTGCTACAGCTCTTCCTCCTGCCATGCTCTGGCATCGCAGTAGGATGATGTGATCTGGCTGCTACTAAGTAACATTTGCTGTATTTCAGGGATGACTCAGAAAACAATGGCAGGATAAATGGCAAAAAGAAGATGAGTAGAAGTGCTCAAAAAGTTACCAGATTTTTTCCTTCTGAGAGGGAGTTTGGACTTGTGTTGCACAGATAAGAAATTGAAAGGCTTCAATGTGTATCTGTGCCAAATAATTCTTTGCAGCTTGAAACAGCTAGCAGTTTGTGTTCTTTCATTAATCAAAACTTTTATTTTTTACATTTCAGTTACTTTTGTGTGGAACAGGAGGCAGGGATAGCATATCTAATGGGAGGGGAAAAGACTAACCTTTGTAGGTCTCCCTCTCCTAACTTAGTAAGTCCCGCCTTATTCAAGACTAGTTAGTAACTTCTCAGAAGTGTTTCTGATGGGAAGTTAAAAAGGATATTATGTTCTAGGCCATAGAAGGCCAGGGCATCTAGTAGGCTAATTCTGGACCTTACTTTTGATTCTTGTTTGTTTTTTTAAATATTTCTCCAGAGTGCTTTTATGTCTTGTTTCTTGTAACTGTGGGGTTGATTTTGAGATTTTTGATTGAGATTTTTGATAGTTTTTCTCACAGAAAACTAAGAACCTTGATAATGACGTAATGTGTATTGCCTACCCTAGAATTACTTAGAAACATAATCCAGTGGGACTAAATGTGGGGAGAGGCGACTGAGGTTGTAGAGGGAGGCGATTGATGGGGCTCAGTGTCAGAATCTCTAGTTTCCTTTGGAAAGGAATATAAAGTCTTACAATTTTATGCTGGGTTACTAAAGAACCAAAAGTCACAGAAGAGTGGGATATCTGTGGGGTATTCTTAGGTTTCTCAAGAAGGTGATAAAGATTTAAAAAAATTGAGAAACATGTTACCCAATGTAATGGGAGGATGTTTGGACTCGATTCTTAATTTACTCATCATCATGCTTGGCTCATGGTGCTGCTGTCTTGCTGTCTGTCATAGTCAGAGCAATAGAGGAGTCCTACGGTCTTCATCTTTCAGGTTTGTGGTTGGGGATGTGTGCATGTAGAAATGATTGTAAGACCAACAAATGTTCTTCCAATTTCATTTGGATGTCTTACATTTTTCAGGTTAGGATTTGGAAACAATTGAAACTTATCATTTGCTTTGAATAGCAGCAATAGAAAACATTTTCCTAAATTTCTGGACACTATTTGGTGCTGCAAGTTATCATAAAAGTGATAGCAAAAAGAACATATTGGTCTCCCTGGTGTCACAAGGGGGTTAAGTACCGTACTGTGAAGCAATCCATAGCCTCTGCAGCGAGTTCTGTCCCCAGCCAGCAACGGAGAAACCCACATGGCAAGGGAGACCTCTCCTGTCTCGCCCACTGCTCCCCTCAGCAATGTATTTCAGTCAGTCTGCCTGTTCTGTTACCCACTCTGTCTCTGGTGGATCCTCTCACCCCCCACATCTCTGGCCTGTACCCCAACTCTTGTATGCATAAATAAATAAATCTTAAAAAAAAAAGTATTAATGAGAACTAGAGCAAGTACTTGAACTCAAAAGATTGCCCTTTGAGTCTTAAAATGTAATTTCCAAATTCAGGCAATTGAGGATCGTTTACTCCATGATCTTACATGAATCTCAAAGGAATCAAACTATAGCCATTCTCCCAGTAAAAGTCTAGAAATCCAGTGTAGATAAACAGATTATCCATAAGTAGTTTTCCATTGAGAGCAGACTTTGAAGACTTTGGTGTGAATGACTACCTGCTGTAGAAGTGCAGGGCCCCCATTAGAAAACTCTAGGAAACCCCTCTGGAAAAGGTAGCCTAGAACAGGGTTTCAAAATATGAGTAGAAACAGTAGTTTGGCTTGCTTGCTCTTAAGGAGGAAGGTTGTCAGCTCCTTAGTCTCCTGGATTTCTCTCCTATAACAGTGTTAAAAATCAGCAGTTTGTAGTTTGTCATGAACTAAAATGTGCATTGGAGGAATTCCTGCCACTTGTTTGAATCAGGGCTAAATAGGGAGACAGATGGAGGGATTCAGAACACTGGATGAACCCCAGAAGAAAGCATTTGTCGGCCCTAGGCAGAGTCACCATTCTTCAGTTTTAATCTTTACCAAACCAGAAATGCCTACATTACGTTGATCATGAGTCTCCAAACATGCTTTGTAGGTAACCTGCCCAGCCACTTGTGAGTCAATGCATTTGCTCTGAGAAAATTTGTTTGGGATGAGCTGATGGCCAGCTTGAGACTTTGGCAGTGTTCTTTCTCCAATTTAAATAGTCAGAATTAAAAGAGGAAATGTTTGCAATTCAGGAGAAATTACTTTGACACAAATTGTGTCCCATACATACGTGATTTCAAGAAACTGCTAAGTTAAATAGTCTCAAGGTAGAGAAAGAAGCATGTCTTTTCCCATCAGTAAGAAGTGGTTCCTGTGGTCTGCTTAAATTTTCAGACTACAAAAGCAAAATTTGAGGCAATAAAGAACCAAATGTAGCTTATTTTCTCAAAATGTACATCTAATTCTGTAATCAAAGAGGTTTTCTGGAATGTGGTAATCTTCCTAAGAAGCAGGATTTCTTTTTTCAGGAGGGAAAGGGTAAACTTAAATAAAAGGAAGTGTAGTCAAGCACTTAAGTGATCTAATCAGGTGAAAGAGAGCTTTACTAAGTAGTTTCTGAATATAATCATGCAAGAGCTAAATTTGCCAATAATTAGAGATCAAAGGAAATTGTGTTTGCTTGTGTGATATGCAGGAACTGTTGCGTTGCCTTGAGTACAATTAGGTTAAAGAAAATGGATTAAAGAGAGTCACCTTTACATAGTATTTCCACATAATTTAAATGATGATAAGGGCACCGTTCGAGGCCCGCAGACCTCTCCTGCCATCCGCTGCTCCCCTCAACAGTGTACTTCGTCATTCTGCCTGCTCTGCTCTCCCCTCTGGCTCTGGTGAATTCTCTCACCCTCCCCTGCTTCTGACTGTACCCGGTGCTTGTTTGTATGTATGTATGTATGTATGTATGTATAAATAAATGAATAAATGAATAAATAAATAAATAAATAAATAAATCTTTAAAATAAATAAATCTTTAGTTAGCTTTTAGATTAAAATGTTTAGTTAGCTTTAGTGTAAGCACTATGGGGAAAATCACTTTCTAAACGAGTGGGGAATGTGAAGGTTGCTCTGTTAAAAAATAGGAGCATAAGATTAAATAAGTGAAGATGATTTTGCTAGAAATATATATGTATTTTGGGGGGGGGATATGAAGAACTAGGATAATGGTGAATGGCTGCTTTACATTACAAAGCTTTATTCCCATAATGATCCTTCACAATAAACCAGGAGGGCACATTTATTTAACACATAGGATACTGAGGTTCAAAGAGACAAATTTTTAAAGCTGCGAGCTCCTAAGTGTGGAGCAAGTTCTTGAATGTGTCTCTTTACATTAGAAATTTGCTAGCCTGATACAACTTACTTATATTCATTTCTCCCAATTCTTGAAAACCTAAATTTAGTAAAGATTGTAACTATCCTAGAATCATTATTGGTATAAACCATCAACCAGTAATATGACCTTACACGTTTTTTTCCCCTAAGGGAAGTCAAATTCTATCCTAAATAATGTAATGGAATAAGGAAATGTTTAATTCACTTTGGAGTCATTTTATGTGAATTTGCATGGTGATTTATGACTTTAAAAGAAGTTCTTATTTGAAATCCCTAGTGCCTGAAGGAGGAAACAGAGTGACAGACCTGGAGACTGCAGTTCTTTATCCCTCAAACAGGTATGGCAAGAAAGTGGAAATTTAACTTTTATCCTTGGGCAAATAACCATTTGTATGTACCACACATTCATAAAACCCTTTACAGGGTTATTCTGTATCTTTAAATACTATTATTACCATAATGCTTCCGGAGGTTCATTTTGTATGTTTAGACTATTTAGAATCTAGAATCTACTTTTAAAAATCAGTGTTCACAAATAAGAGGAAAAAATCTAGATAATAAGATGTAACTAAATGAATTGCTTAATCGGAAATAATCATAGGTAACCGTGTATGCAGTTAGTGCTTTTTAAATTATAGCTTCAAAAGACACATCAGCAATGGATGAATGTTTACCATTATGTAAGATTGGACAGTGATTGTAAGTGAGCCAATAATCACATTATTTGCAGCCATTACTTTCTTGTATTGCCATGGAACTCGGTTCTTAAGATTCTGTCTTGGGGGAGCGGGCAGTATATGCACATGTGTCACAGTATGAAGATTTCCATGGTTGTTAGTGATTTTAGATAGGAGGGCTAGTAGGATTTTATTTATTTAACAACTAGGGACACAAAGATGAATAAGACACAGTTCCTGCTCTTCACATGCTTGGAATCATTTTAAATAGTAAAATGGTTTAAATCGGTAAAATGATGGAATCATTTTCGATAGTACCTTGACAAAAGTCAGATGTGCATTTTTGTAAAGATTACCTAGGATCAGGGGGAGAGGAGGCAGAGAGCTCACTTAGGAGACTGACATCATAGTCCTGGGGACTGATGATGTGCCCCTCCCTTTCTCTGAGGAGCTCTCTCAGGACTGTCCTTGAAGTCAACTCAGCTGATTTCCCTGCCTACCCCCCAGCCCTTTTTTCCAGTCCTCTTTCATTCACAGTGATCATATGATTCTCTGTGATCATATGGGCTCCTTTTGCGTCACAGACAGGAGCCAGTCTGAAAGTGTTAACAAGGCTTCCTTATCTTCGTGCTTAGCAAATAGGACCTGGAGCTCCTTTTGTTCACCAGAGATGGGTGAACCTTCATTTTAGGAGAAAAGACTTGAGTTTTCTGTTGGTACTTTCTTGTTGGAAGGTTTACAGAGTTACATCTTATATTGTAAGTACCATACTACAAGGAACTGATTAGAACTCGTCAGGTTATGGTAAATATCAATTAATTCTGGAATTGAAACCTAGTATTATACTTTTTACAAACTGGTTTATACCCTCAGAAGATTGTATCTACTTGTCCATTTTATTTTGAAAAGCATTGCAAGCTGTTGGGGTAAGCAGGAAGAATTTCACTGCCCTTAGCACTTTTAGAGCAGTTTAAAGAGTTGAAAAGAATTCAAAGGTTAACCTTATGGGAAAGATTGGTCATTTCTTCTAGTTCTGCCTCGCTGACTTAGAGTGTCAGAAAGGGATTTCTGGACTGATCCTTCTCTTAAAAAACAAAAGACACTAGTTGAAAGCTTCCCCTCCCCCCCCTGTGGACTATGCAGAGGACTTAATCTTATTTTATTGTAAACTTAGAATCTGCCTGATAATATTAGATGATCTCTTCATGTCTTTAATTTCATTGTAGCAAAAGTGGCCACCAAGTTTAGGTTATCATAAAACTGGCAGGTTTGTGTGAGAGGGGAAAAGTGCTTCTCTGTCCCCTTAGGTGTATCTGACCATGAGCTTGTGGAGTCCTAAATAGTTGAGACTGGAAGTCTGGGAGTCATCCTAAACACTTCTGTTCCATCACAGTTTCTGCCAGTTTTTTGCTTCTGTATTTTTTTGAAGCTGTCCTTCACCTCGCATGTAGAATTGCTCTAGTTCATGGCTGTGTTTTATGTAGACTGCTGTATCAATTTACTAACTCAAATCCATTCATGTAGCACCAGTGACAATGTAGAACAGTGAGTCTCAAACTATTTTGTGATCCTTAGTAAGAAATACTTTATATGGCAACCGGAGATATGTGTGAATAAATCAAATATTTCAGGGGGAAAAAAATCTTACATTAACTATGTACATGCAAGCTGTTATTTTTTTATTTTTTTCTATTTCATTAAAAAGAATGTTGTTTGCCTTCCACTAAATGATCCTAGAGATCCTAGAGTTTGAATAACACTGAATACTGTGACCATGTTATTCCTGTTTAAAATTCTTTCCATGGCTTCTTAATGTCTTTATGATAAAGTTGAAGCTCCCTAGCCTCAGTATATCAGAACTTCTATTACCTGACCATCCCTATTAACCGGGCCTCACATTTCATTTCAGTAAATCAGTATCACATTTCATGGTTCCTTGTAGTGTGCCTTTGTTTGTATGATGTCCGCCCTGTTGAAATTGTACCACCATGTGCTTGTATAGAGCTTTAGTGATTACTCATTTTCATTCCTAAGACTTAATGCCAGGCAGCAGTAACCAAGAAGTTTTCCTGATTCTTGCCATTGCCACCACACTTAGTTAGGTAGTTCTCTGTTACACAATATGACTGCTTCACCTATTTTTTTTTTAAAGATTTATTTATTTATGCATACAAGACAGGAGAGGTTTGCCTCGCCATGTGGGTTGCTCCCTGGCAAGCCAGGGATCGAACTCATGCTGCAGAGCCTTCGGGGATTGCTTCATAGTGCGTTGCTTAACCCCTTGCGCCACCAAGGAGGCCCTCACCTGTCTATTATTATGTGTTTGTGTCTTATCATCCCACAAGACAGTGCATATTTGAGAGAATAAATACCTGTGAAACTTACCACAAGGGTTTGGGATGTAAGATACCATTATTTGGATGAATAATGAATAAGATTCTTATGTTAAAAAGAAAATTCAACTAGTATTCCTTATGATCTTTAACTTTGATTTTGGGGTTACATTTCTGTTTATTAGATAGCCTTTACTATACTCATAATTTGATGACTTACAGGCAAAGGGTATATTTCATGATTTAAGGACAGACTTTCTGCTTTAGATATTCTCCCCAGATTTCAATAATTAACAACTCACTGAAGCAATAGTTTTTAATTGCATGCTACCTAATACTATACCAGAGTTTGCATACTAGCAGAGGACAAGTTACATAAAAGACCTTTAGGTCAATAAACAGCTGAAATTCTGCCACCTAAACATGACCATCTGATTGTGTGATGCCTGAGGATAAAATTGAGTTGTAGTAGTATAGATGTGGAAATATTTCTCTAAGACTATGTGGCTGTGCCTCTCTCCCATGTCTGACAATTATAATTCTCTCCTGTATCAGCTGGATGCTGGTTAAACTGCTGATCGAAGTACACACGCAAGAGTAGAGGTGGGATAAAATATAGCCATCTTGTTTTAGTCCATGGCAAGCATCAGTGGGACGTGTGACTCTCCGGGTTCCAGCCCTTAACAGGTGCTGGTGCTGGTAACTTCACATCATCAGTCGGAATGTGGACTCCTGGGATCTGAATTAACTCCTTTCCTCCTTTCACTCCCCTATCCAAGTCAGCAAGTTATATCCATTTCCCTGTGATATATTCTTCTCTGTTTGAAATATGTAGAATATTTTTCCCTCTTCCCAATTAATATAGTCACTACAGAAATTGAGGCTCTGGTCAGGTTTTCAGCTTGCCCTTGGGTCTGTATGATCTTGAGTGGCTAGAATGTTACTATTAGTAAATACAGACACTACTGAAGTCTTTACAGTGCAGCAATAGTGCCAACTTTTTAGTGCATTTAAAAAAAGGGTGAAAATCACAGGCCTGTATAAATGGGCTTGATTTCTGTATTGTGGCTTTTCTTCATGCTAGGACTGTTTAGATTGGTAAGGTATGCAATATTATTTTAACCATTTCTCAAGTCCTGTTTGGTCTGTGAATAATCAGTGTATCTGTCATGAATGAGTGACTTATTTAAATATTTTTGGGTAACCTAGATTAGGTCCTCGAATTATGATATATCGTCCAAATTGTCCTTGTTTCTCTCTTCTTCTTTGTAATACAGAAGAATTTTGAGTTTTCTTTCCCTCTAATAATCATGTTTGAAATCTAATGTCTAGTTTTGAATACCATGATATTCTATTTTACTGTAATTGATACTTCCACATATTAAAATTGACTGCCTAAGTATATTAAACTTAGAAACTAATATTTCAGGTGATAGTTGAATGCTCAGTGTCTCAAGTTTGAACTTGAAAATCTGAAACTTACAATCTAAAATAGTGTGTTTTCTTTTTGTCTCCCTAAAGCTCTTTCACCATGCCTGGGTCACTTCCTTTGAATGCAGAAGCCTGCTGGCCAAAAGATGTGGGAATTGTTGCCCTTGAGATCTATTTTCCTTCTCAATATGTTGATCAAGTGGAGCTGGAAAAATACGATGGTGTAGATGCTGGAAAGTACACTATTGGCTTGGGCCAGGCCAAGATGGGCTTCTGCACAGATAGAGAAGATATCAACTCTCTCTGCATGACTGTGGTTCAGAATCTTATGGAGAGACACAGCCTTTCCTATGATTGCATCGGACGGCTAGAAGTTGGAACAGAGACAATCATCGACAAATCAAAGTCAGTGAAGACTAATTTGATGCAGCTCTTTGAGGAGTCTGGGAATACAGACATAGAAGGAATAGATACAACTAACGCATGCTACGGAGGCACAGCGGCTGTCTTCAATGCTATTAACTGGATTGAGTCCAGCTCTTGGGATGGTATGTTTTGTGCCTCTATTTCAGAGACTCTGCTGGATGAACAGACACAAATGACCTTTTAATTATTGCCAGGTGCAAACTTTACCAGTTATATTTGTTTGAATAAATTCAGGTAGCTATGACTTTCAATTGACCTGAATTATGTTGGTTATTTTTATCATGTAGGACAAAACTAGCAAAATTTTAGAACATTTTCTGAAACGGGGAAATCAGAGTCTGGGGAAAATATAACACTTCAGTTTATATATATAGTATTTACTGTGTTGATTGTGTTCTTGTGTACTAACAAAAAATATTTTTCAGGACGGTATGCCCTGGTAGTTGCAGGAGATATTGCTGTATATGCCACAGGAAATGCCAGACCTACAGGTGGAGTTGGAGCAGTTGCTATGTTGATTGGGCCAAATGCCCCTTTAATTTTTGAGCGAGGTAAGTGTTTGGGAAAGCATGTTTTTTTTTCTAGCAAAGGACACTGAGAAATTTGAAAATAGGAACAAGCTCATACTTACTGAGTGTTCATTAAATGAAGACACTACCTTCTAAGAGCCTCATATATGTCATCATATTTACTTTTCATGGCAGTTATATGGGGCAAGTGATGTCCTCCTCATTTTACAGAGAAGTAAAATGGGTTTAGTTAAAAGCTTAAACAAGTACCTTGCCCATAGTCATACATTAAGTAGCAAGTTTAATTTGTTTTCAGTTCATTAGGAGCAACTGTTAGATTTGCTCTAATGAACTGAATCCTAGTTAGATTTATGAAACCTGCATGCACTTGTAGGAACTTGCAGGAAGATGTTATATGTCAAAGGAATTTTAGACATGTCTGAGGATATTCTTCATTTTTCATTTTCATTATATATCAGCTTCACCTTGTGATGGTTATACTGCAGGTGGTGAGAAGTAGCTAGACAGTTAAGAAAGCCCCAGATGATGCAGTAAGTTTACTAACATACAAATGTCAGGCAGCAGATACACATGAATATCTTTCTCTTTGATTCAAATAGGTCTTCGTGGGACACATATGCAACATGCCTATGACTTTTACAAGCCTGATATGCTTTCTGAATACCCTATAGTAGATGGGAAGCTCTCCATACAGTGTTACCTCCATGCCTTAGACCGCTGCTATTATGTCTACCGCAAAAAGATCCGTGCCCAGTGGCAGAAAGGTGGGTTTTGTCTGTTTCGTATTTATTGAGGACAATGTAATGTGATGGGTGTCTTCAGTGAAAAACTGCTTGATGGGTCTCCTTCATTAGTGTCTTGTAACCATTTCTTTTCACGTATAAATAGCATTTTCCTGTAGTTTCTGGGAATGTATAATTTAGGAAAAGTGATAAACTTTGGAAATGAAGTATGTCTCTGCAAAAAATACTTAGTTTAACCTACCCTCAGTAAGAAAATCAAAAGTAGGGTAAAAGAAAGTAACTTCTATTTTACTTCTCTTTTGAGTGATACTTTTTCCTGTGATCCAGAGAAAACTAATGAAAATAAATTACTGAAGTGATCCTTGCATAGTCTGAATTAGTATTTACTTTTTTCAGTGTCACCATTAATCTCCATCTTTAACCCTAAATAAGTTCTTGAGGTACTGAAAAGGCTAGTAACTGGATTAATGCTCTTAAAGCATATAGCGTCATATAAAGTATGCTTTTTCCATAGTCCAGAAAACAACCTATGTAGGTTGTGAAAGAGGGTTAAAAATAATATTCAATAACAGATACTAAGAAACCTAGTGACTCTGAATAAGAATCATTCTTGCAGTCTGTAAAGTGTTATACTTAGTGCAGTGTCATACATCCCTAACAGCAGCACAGTGACTTTCTAGCTTTTTTATTAGGACCCACTGTAAGAAGTACAGTTTGCATTCCTTGAGTGTGCTAAATTTAAACAA
Organism: Talpa occidentalis; assembly: GCF_014898055.3. Lineage (NCBI taxonomy): Eukaryota > Metazoa > Chordata > Mammalia > Eulipotyphla > Talpidae > Talpa > Talpa occidentalis. Next base: position 117,400,863 of record NW_023604972.1, read on the forward strand.
AAGTGTTAAAAAATTAATTACCCATGCTGGAAGTTATGCAGTGTTCTATTGTCTACATTATCCTGTTTCATTTTCTAAAAACTCTTCACTTATTAAAATGGAAAAACACTCACCTTGACTCACTAAATTAAGTAAACAACCAACCAATGGGTTATAGCTCTGAAGTGTGGAAAAACAGTGATATAGTAGCGTTTTGTTGTTCTATCCCTAGTGTCCTCATGCATTTTAAACCAGAGATACTACATTACAAAGTATTATTTTAATTGCTACTTAAAGAAATAAAAACATCCTAGTTCTAAAATCAAATTGCAAAAGTTAGTGGCGTCTATGAATTCCATAATTTTTTTTATTTCTCTTTCAGAGGGAAATGATAAAGATTTTACCTTAAATGATTTTAACTTCATGATCTTCCACTCACCCTATTGTAAACTGGTTCAGAAATCTCTAGCTCGGATGTTGCTGAATGACTTCCTTAATGACCAGAACAGAGATAAAAATAGTATCTATAGTGGCCTAGAAGCCTTTGGGTAAGAATAATTTTTATTTCTTTCTGTATGAGAACTTTTTTTTAAAATCTGGATAAACAATTATTTCTTCAGGCCTGAAAATTTTAATCTAAAGAATGTTAGATCTGTGTATGTCATCAGTGAGTCACAACGAGGTGGTAGTTTACCTATGTGAATTCTTAACTCAGGTTTTCTGGTTTCCTCCCTTTTACTCCCTATAAGTACCCTATAAGTGCCCATATTTACTGCAGTAAATTAACTCTTTCTGACTCTCTAGCCTGACACCTCTCCTGCACACCGCCACTACTGAAGTCTGTGTCTTATTCCTTTTACCATTTTTTCACTTTCCCAGCAGGCTATGCCTGTTAACTCATTCTGTTTCTCCTTGCCTGTGTGTCTCTTCTCCAGCTGATCAAATTCTTCTTAGCTTTTAAGATTTGACTCCTACAATAGGATGAGTTCTCTAATTAGACATCAGTACAGATTTGAAATAGTATATTGTGTTGTCAGAACTTTAGCCAATTTATTAACCCACTAGACGCAAGTTGATTATTAGACTCAAGACTTGATTATGAAAAACTTTGGGTAAAAGGAACATATCTGTACAAATGTTTTGTGGTCCCCTTACAATGTTACTACTTATGCTGAGGGGGAAAACAAACCCATATACTTATAGATTAGAATAATAGACCCACTATCTAAGATAAAGGTATGGTCTTTGAACACTGAAAAATTGTCTTTTTTTCCCTAAATCTTTCTAAGGGATGTTAAATTAGAAGATACCTACTTTGATAGAGATGTGGAAAAGGCATTTATGAAGGCTAGTTCTGAACTCTTCAATCAGAAAACAAAAGCATCTTTGCTTGTATCAAATCAAAATGGAAATATGTATACATCTTCAGTGTATGGTTCCCTTGCTTCTCTTCTAGGACAGTAAGTATAAATTTCAACTGTTTAACACCCCTTACTTGGTGATGTTAGATTTCTAGATCAAATCTGGTATGAGGCATGTTGGTGATTGGTCACAGGATGACATTTTATTTCTGGGCTCTCTATCCTATTGTCATCATTGACAAAGAATATTTGGGGTCAGACTACAGCTATTCCACGGCGTTTAATTTAATATTGACTTTACTGGCTGTCTGGTTTTATTATTGTTGAGCTACAATTGAATCACAGTTCTCTGGTTGACAAAGTCACTTATTTTATGGTATAGTAACTTTCATAAAGCCCCATTATTTCCAAAGAGTTGAAAATGTTTGTAATATGCTTTCTGTAATCGCAAAGCTTTACATTAGCTCCTTAAGGTTATAGGATGAATTTTTACCCCAATTTATGACTTCCTGGACATTGTAGTTTGGGATCAGTTTAACTTTTCAGTATTTTCTTTTCCCCCTGCCCAGGTTCTCACCTCAGCAGCTGGCAGGGAAGAGGATTGGAATATTCTCCTATGGTTCTGGTTTGGCTGCTACTCTTTACTCCATTAAAGTTACACAAGATGCCACACCAGGTAAATGCAGAGTCTTCCAGTAAGACTGTATTGAGAACCTATTCAGTGAGGTGCTTCCCTGGGCTTTTCTAGCAGCCATTAGACTCTCCCATAGATCATTAGATTTTAATCTTCAGTGCTTCTTTCAGCATAGCCAGATCTTACTCTTAAGGGCAGAAGTATATCTAAGTCAAAATACTGTCTTTTCTTTTTTCCGAGGCAGAAAACATCAACGTAAGAATATTTTAATGTCATAGTATTTTACTTTTCCTTCTATGACAAGTAACTTAATCTTACCTCATTATTAAGCCTATGTAGGTGGAAGAAGGGAAACATCTATTTAATGCAGGCAGCTTTTGAGTTTTCACACTAATGACTGAGTCTAATTACATGTGATTAATACTAAATCATTTGTACTTGGTTTGATTTTTATACTAAGTAATCTAATTTTATAGGTCTGTGGTCTTAGCTACATTTAGGGAAACTGTGTGCCTTCCTGAGTATGAAGGAACAAAAACATAGAGAAAAACTGAGGGAAGACAAGGCATTACTTCAAAACTGTATCATGGATGCACTATAGAAGGCCATTTATAGTTTCACATCCCGCCTGTTTCCTAACTTGTCTGCTGGCTGATAACTGAACAGATGTCTAGTCGGAGGTTATAGGAAGCTGTGTCAGATAGCATCTTTAAACATCAGGTAGTGAGGTAGTGCTAAAAGAAATGAAAGTTTGTTTTCCAGTGGTAAAATTTTGTTCAGTCTTCTTTTGGGCATGTGATAGCCTCATAATGTTGAAATTATTTACTGTTTCAGGGTCTGCTCTTGATAAAATAACAGCAAGTTTATGTGATCTGAAATCAAGGCTTGACTCAAGAACTTGTGTGGCACCAGATATCTTTGCTGAAAACATGAAGCTCAGAGAGGACACTCATCACCTGGGTAAACATACTGAATTGTGTACTGGACGCTATAACAACATTAAATATAATACATGTAATAAAAGGATATCTAGGCTTTACTCAGTACTGACCTGATGTTGGTGAAAATTAAAGGGAAATATGTAATTTTAGTCATATTACCAGATGAGTTTTATATCATAATGTTTCATACTTTCTGCCTTTCCCTAGTCAACTACATTCCCCAGAGCTCAATAGAGTCACTCTTTGAAGGAACATGGTACCTAGTTAGAGTGGATGAAAAGCACAGAAGAACGTATGCTCGACGCCCCTCCCCAAATGACACTTTGGATGAAGGAGTAGGACTTGTTCATTCAAGCACAGCAACTGAGGTAAGTGAAGTTCATCATGTTTGATCTTGTGTTTTGACAGGGTAACAAATTTCCATCCTCAGATTTCAGGGCTTTTAGGGGTTCTAACTGAAATTTAGCAACTTAAAGGAATGTCAATAAAGCAGTGTGATTCAGAGCAGGGGCTCTGGGATTAGATTCCAGCTGTGCATTTTCCAGTTGTATAGTATGCTTTGCACTCCCAGTTAAAGTGCACAGTAAATACTAGGTTTTCTTAATAGTATATAAGAACTTAAAGGAAGTCTGATCTAGAAAGAAGGTTCATTGGGGGGCTATGTGTTGGTGAGAGATAATGTAATGGCAAGCTGTTGAGCCCCTCACGTCTCTTCTCAGTCATCGTCAAATTTATCTCCAAATTATCAAGAAGTAACAATAATGGCTATGATTTGAATTGCTGTTACATGCTAGGCACTTTATATATATTTCCTAATTTAATCCTTATAAAAACAACAGGAGCTAAGTGGTACTACCCCCATTTTAGAGATAGGACTACAGGAAGTTAAATGACTTGACCAGGATCATGGCCAGGCTTCAGAAGAAAAAAAACCACAAAGTTATTTTATCTGCGCATCACAAATGTGGTGAATGCATAGTCTTGGTTCTTACTCTTATACAAATTAGGTAGCAAGTCAAGCTACTGGTGTTTAATTTCAAATACAACTAAGACACTTGTGTATGGTGGATCTCTGGGGCCTCCTGCTATTTGGATAATTGTATAATAAATCACCATATGGTATAGAGTAGATATTTAGTGCCTTCTATGAAGTTATGTAGACAATATATTTAGCATAACCTCTACAAAGGAGTCCTCTATCAGTTATTCCTTTGAACTTGAAGGAATCAACACTTTTTTTCTTTGATTTCAGCATATTCCAAGTCCTGCTAAGAAAGTGCCAAGACTCCCTGCCACAGCCGCAGAACCTGAAGCAGCTGTCATCAGTAATGGGGAGCATTAAGAATACTCTGTGAGGTGGAAGACTTCCATGTGGATGGGGTGGGTGGGGGGTGTGTGGGAATGGTTGTGGGAATGGGATGTCTGGGGACAATTTTTAAGGATTTCATGTTGCTTAAAATTTCATGTGACTGACATGGAGCCTGGAAAACTATAGTGTTCTTGGGAAAGTCTCTGCTCAGTTTGCTATAACATGCTTCCTGTTGTGGTCTAGCCAGCGCTTAATGTACTTGAATGTTAAGGGCTTTGTAAAACTTCATACCTCTCTGGTGATTTGTATGCATGAAGTTTAGCTTTTCAATGTGGTATGATAAATTGTGTGCTTCTAGCACAAAGAAGCGAAGTACGAGTTTCCAATTTTAATTTTTTTAAACATGTAAAAATTTTATACTTTGAACAAACTAGATTACTGAAAGCACCTGTGATTTTTGAAAAAAGTTTCTAGTTTAGAGAATGTGATCTTCAAATGTGATATGCACAAATCCCATATGAAGATGGCAAGACAGATAGGCCCTTTGTCTAAAATTTATAAATCCTGAAGAGGAAGAAAGACTTGAGATGGTAACAATGGTTCTGAAAACCAGAATGTTGCTTTAAAACCAGGCTAGCAGTGAGGAAAGTTACTGTAATGAGTGAGCAGATCTCTGATATAGAGAACAGTTGGAATCTGGAAGTAGCTGTGGGCCTGCTCCTGAATGAGTTCAAGATGGATTATGTTGAACAACATTGAGATGTTATTAGAGCTGCATATGAGGAAGTTTATGTTGTAATCCCTCTTTGCACCTTATTTTGAAGAATAAATAAAGCATTTTTTTGTGACTGCCTTTTTAAAATTTTAAACAAGGATATGGGCAGGGCATAATTAAGTTACTTCTGATGCCTTAGTGTTGCAAATTCAACTTAAGGACTGACAACCTAAATTCACGGTGTTAAGTATTCTTTCCCTCCTTTTTTATCCTACAAAAATTTAAAAGTACAAAGGAAATTTTTACATAGTATGACCAGCCAAAAAGACAATTCTACTTCAAGACCTGGAGGTAGGATTCTTAAAGCACCTTAAAAAAACTAACAGGAATTATCACATGGGATGACTAAGAAGACTGGTTAGTTTTGTAGATCTTTTTGGTGCTGAACTATGACATGAGCCTTATAGATTGTAAAATAGCGATAGTTGGAACTAATGTACAGAACTAAATTTTTTTAGACTTTATTTGCAATTAGATTCTGTGAAGTTTCAGTTATCTAAAATAAACTCACACAAATATGAAATGTAATGTTGCAGATTGCAAGGTAATATGTAATGTAGTGTTTGTAAAATACTCTTGTCTAATATTAACGAGTAGCATTTTGATTTGTACAGTCATAATTTGTTAAAATGACTTCATTTTAACATCCACTGATGTAGATTAATAATGTAAGTTCAGATTTCAAAATTGATGGGGAAATGGTGCATGTAATACTTTTGCAAGTATTGGGAGTTAGTTATGTTTTGAAAAATTATTTAACTTTGGGGTATCAGGAGGTGGGTTTTCTCAAAGTCCATTGCCGGCAATGGGCAGGCCTAGTAATAATATTGGCACAGAGCATTAACTGTATACCTTCTTAACAGTGAGGTGAATAACTTTGAATAAAATTTGAGAAATATTTCAAATATTGGAGTATTCTTTTTCCCTCTTGAACTAACGATTTAGGCAAGAAATCGACTAACATGCTATTTTTAAATAAAGACTTTCATTTCAGGTCATTCACTAATTCATTATTTTTTAGACACCTGAAAACTTGATATAAGCAAGGGGCTTTGATTGCTTAAATCAGAAATAAGGTTACAATGTCATCTTGCCCTCAAAGAGCATATTCATCTAGTATGGAAGAATTTATATTGATAAAGTATTGTTCTTACACTTCAAAGAAAATTCCCAACATGGGAGATAAGCATGTATAAACTCCACTAGAAAGTTTTTCTGTGTTTTTCTAAAAACAACCTAATATTAGAGGTTGGCTATTAAAGAAAAGTAAATTTTACAGCCACTATAGAACTGCTTACTACCAGCTAAAACCTCTAGCCTCATTGTGAAATGTTGTTAGTATTCCCCAGGGACTTTCTAGAGAAAATTTTTGTATTTGCAGTGATACTAGACTAGATCATCCCGAAGAGCCCTACCAACTTTTAGGATTATATGAATTAGTAATCTGACCAGATTACTTTCTAATACTAGTCATATCCTGTCTACATTCAGTACTTAGCAACCATTTATTTTCCGGACAGGCTTCCTATCTCTCTGTCATTTAGAAAATAAGGTCAGTGTTCCCTAACGTCACTTCTACAGATTCTAGGAGCCCAGTAATAAGACCTTTAAGAGTGCTCTCCTTCCCTCACAGAATTTGTGCTTTCTCAATTGATGCACTTTTTCCCCCTCACTTCCTGGTTTTTTATCTTCATGAACACTAATTGGGAGAGGAAGTTTAAGGTTAACACTAGATGATAGCTCAGGGAAATCCAAGTCAGCTTTCTGCCTCACTGAACAGCCAGAGAGTGAATCTGTATTGTTTTAAGTCAGTAAGTTTGTGGCAATTTGTTATGACTTCAACAGAACACTAATGCGCAATTGGTAAGCGGGGGCTGATAAGTCCCACCTCACAATTACTACTAAGACTTTCATCTGAAGTGAAGGTGGAAGATGACATTTTGGACCATGTGGTACCTGAGGGACTTGAACTGTATGGGGACAATGATAAAGATTGTGGCTTTAGTTAGTTTTATTAACTGCTTTGGATAAAAATGACAGGCTCAAGTCAGCCAAATATCAACAGCAAGAAAACCAGAAAACCTTTGAGGCAAGAGCTAAGGAGAGCCTTATCTCCTGCCACAGGGGGCAACTACCCAAAACAGGCCCAGAATCTAATTGTGAGATAAAACTCAGTACGGACAATTGGACAATTGCTTACCAGAGTGGGAGCCTTGATAGGAAGACCTGGGGGCCTAAGTAACAACAGGGTGGATGAACCTGGCAGTGTTGAAAGCTGCTCTGTTCTTTCTTGCCTGAAGGTCCTACTAAGGCCACAAGTGAAATAGAGGCTTGCAAGGTCAAGCATCTTGGTGTTTGACGGCCAAGGTCATTGAACCTGCTGGGCTCTCAACACTGCCTGAGGGAGCAGAGAAATACAAGCTCTGAGAGAAAATAGCTTTAAGACTGAAGGGAACTGCAGAAATGGGAAATGTGTGTGTAAAATGTGTGTGTACTAGGAGATCTTGAAGATGTCGGGGTGGAGGTTGAGGAAGAATATAGAGTTGATTTTTCCATGACTTGGAGTGAAGGACACCTGAAGTTGTTCTGCCAGGAAGGGTACCAAGGTATGGGCACACGGCACACAGTGAAAGGTGGAGATGGATGACTGTCATGGTGTAGTATTAAGAAAAGGGATGGAAAGTTCCAGAAAGAGTGAATTTTAGAATGGATCTGTGATGTGACTCTGAGAAACCACCTAATTCCAGTCCCCAGGAGGACAGTGCCTTCACTGAGGCGATAAAAGAGTACTTGGCAGGAACTCACAGGCATCTACAAAAGTCTCAGTGATGGCTGCCCACTCAGGTGGGGGCTGACAGGAGGAAGTGCTGCCATGGATGCAGGCATGCTGCTCTCAGTGGGAATGATGGGATTCTGGAATGGCATAGCCATGCATTAAATGTCAGAGGCAAGGTGGTGGATGCAATATAATGGACAGTCAGGCTGGAGCGGAAATCAGGATGCCTTGACTGGAGGAGGAGGGCTTTGAGACAATGACTGACAGATCTTGGGGTTCTAAGTGACAGCTGGCTAGAGTGTTACTTGACTTGTAGAAAGAAAAGTCCTATCGAAGAGGCAAACCGGCCAGCAGCAACCTGACATGCTCTGTCACAGTGAAAAAGCCATGGTCCCACATCTAAGTTAATTCACAGATCCAGTGCACAGGGAAGGGGAGGCCAGGCATCCCTGAGAAAAGGCCCTGCTGCCACAGTACAGCTGACCCTTGAACCACAAAGTCTTGCCCTCAGATGTGGACACCAAGGATACAGTAAGCCCACTATAAATGTGCAGACTTTCCACTGCTGGGGGAGGGTAGGGGCCAGCTCCCTCTCACCCCCTAGGTGGTTAAGGTTCAACCCTGGATTTTAAATTCATGTTTCTGGCATTAATATGCAGCTATTTCTTTGAAAAATTCATTGTTAATTTTCACCAAAGGAGAATCAAGAGCAGTAGTCATTGCTCTGGGATGGTCAGCAGATTCTCATTCACTCTTGCACCTGGGCGATGTTAAATCTGCTCTATGTCACAGTACCGTCTAAGCGGACCTTAACTATCGGGACATTCTGCAGAGTTACATCATGCTGGTCCACCTTAGCATGTCAGCGTGCTAGGTGGATCTGGCGTCAGAAAGTGCCAAGAACTCCAGATGCCCAAGTTAGACTTACAGGGTGAGAAGCTCCGTAACAAATCAGGGGCCTGTCACATTGAAAAAGTTTAGAAGGCATGACATGGGAGATGCCTATATATTCCTTTTAGGTAAAGGATCATTGGTTGCAACTTGTTCTCCTTAGCCCTGAAACAGGCAATGGTTTGATAGGACTCTGAATTTGAGAAGCACATGTATTGTACTTGGCATATTCCTCTCCTGCCCATATACCAGGCCTGCCAGTTTCAAATGGATCTTTCTTTCTCTCTCTCTCTCTCTCTCTCTCTCTCTCACACACACACACACACATACACACACACACACGATCTATAGCAATTTCAGACCAGTGCAAGCAACGTTGCTACTCTAGCAGATACATGGAAATTAAAAACACCGTAGAGAATGGCACCTCCAGGAGAAGGTTACAACACAGCCCTGCAGGGTCCCGGATTGAGGCAACAGAGAACTACTTAGGCTCCTGGCATGCTACAGGTGCGCTCCCTAGATTGATCTCCTGATTAGAGGACGCTTGGGGACTCAAGGGATAAATCTGTCTCCTCAAGAGATGCACAAACTCAAATTCCAATACGCACGGCAGTGATTCATGCTCATTGAAATCAACACCCACTCAGGATAGGGGTTTGCCTTTCCTACCTGCAGCGTGTCCTCCAACACAGTCATGCTGTGAAGTACAGGATACTGATCCGCTGTCCCGGTCTCTCCCATGGCATTGCCTCGAGTCCACTTTTTCGGCAAAGGTAGTAGTTGACAACTGCAGCAGGCAGGGCATGCCGGACCAGGAGGCAGGCAGGCAACGGAGCTTCCCAGCCCCCCATGAATATTTACGCTCGTTCTCCGGGTTCTCTCTGGTGTTCTCTCATCCGTCATCTCATGGTCTCAGCCCTTCTTTGGCCCTGCCACTCGCTCTCTCACTACTACCCTGCTGCCGCTGCTGCTGGTTTTACCCCAGCCTCTAAGCTCGGATGTGCACACATGCGCGCACACCCATGTTCCAGGTGCCCACAATCAGGCACGCGTGCCCCATGCCCACACTCCCAAGTGCCTTCTGCATTAACACAATTAAGGCCTCAGCTGAGAGCCATAGAGGCTACTGGCGCAAAAAGCCTGGTTAATTCATTTACCCCACAGTGGTGGGGCGATGGACACACGCCCGCAGATCTAGGCATCTCGGCTACATACCCCAGCACCAGAAACAGCCTGCAGAAATGAAATGATGGAATGGCTCAGCCGAGGCACCAGTGATCCAACAGTACCTTGTAGGTCAGCCTCCAGGATTTGGTGTACAAAGGCCGATCGAGTGCCCTATTGTTAATCTGCACAGGCCTGGGGACCCAAGGGTAGAGTAGGATCGACTCTTCTCACCTTCACAGCCAGTGACCCACTCGAATTTGTGATTCTCTTGCAACAAGCTAGGCTTGGCTAGATGAGAGGCTTTGGTTCCTGGGTCAGGGGGACGCTTTCACCAGAGGGTGCAGTAAGGGTCCAGTGAATTGCAACCTACGATTATCGCCTGGTCACTTTGGGCTTCCCTGTGCCAGCTGATAAGCAGGCAAAGCTAAGCAGGGGCAGAGGCACCCTCGATCAACGGTGAACAGGAGCTGTTGAGAAATGCTTTCCTCTATGGACCTTGAGGAAGTGAGTTTCTTATGGCTCCCAGAGGACCCTGCAGGACTGAGCGCTGGTCTATTGCGCAGGCTGAGTGCTCTCAGCTCTCCCTGTACTCTCCCCTGCGCCGCACTGCTGCTCTGCAGGATCACGTTCCCAGTAAGTTACTCTGCATGGAAACGTTTGTCCTGTTTGGGAGGGACCCAGTCTAAAACCCTCGCTGTCTGGACTGCTCTCAGCCTGCTCCTCCAGAGTCACTCCTGTTGCTCACCCAGACGTCAGCTCATCATCTCAAAGTGGCCTTCCTTGATGAGCTGATCCAAAGTTGCAAGCTTCTAACATCAGCATTCCCACTTGACTTCTCTGCACAGTAGCTCTCACTAGCTGATACTATACTTTGAGGGGAAAAAAAAAAAGATTTTGTTATTGCCTGCTTTGAAAGAAAATTTCAAAAAAAAAATTGTGTTCCTTGTCTAGCACTAGAATATCTGACATGGGACAGGAAGGACCTGGACTATTTTCAGCACCTTAGAATAGGTACCTGCCACATAGCAGGCACTGGTGAAATACTTGATGAAATGAGTGAATACTAGAGTTCGCAAGCAACACAAGATCCCAAATTGAGCCAGAACCTAAGAGGATGGAATTGGGGGGTGGGGGTGGGGGACGACAAAATGGCATATCTTAAATTTAAATTTATTTAAAAATTACAAAAATGTCTTCACCCAAGTTGTCCAAGAAAAAAAACCAAAAGCAGCAAGAGTGATCTTGGTGAGTCACCAGTAGTCTAGTGCCGTTTATAAAATTGAGCAGAACTTCGATGTGTGCCTTATGCCTCTGTAGACGCGGGGCCCCTTCTTTAGGTCCCTTTCTTTCGGCTCTGGCAGTACCATTATTGGGCCGCTTTCCGAAGCCTTTTTCCTTTGGACTCTGTGCAAGATGATTCGGTAGACTCCGGTGATGGAGCTCCGGGCGTCTCTCCCTTGGTTATTTCGAATATGCTCTTCTGTGATACCCAGATGCTGTAAAGTGCTCTTGACCTCATTTTCTTCTTCTTTGAGGATGCTGGTTTCTGACAAATGTTTGGGATCCAGCTGGAAAGGCTCCAGAGGGGTCGGGTAGGGCACCCCCTGCATCCACTCGTTGTTCATGATGGAGTCGATGCCCAGCCTGTCGGTGGGGGTGGGCTGCAGGATGCCCCGAATGAGGCGCAGGCAGGGCCCGGACACGTGCGGGGGCACGCTGTAGGCGCCCTCCAGGATGCTCTTCTTGAGCTTGGCCACGGTCTCTGCCCGAAATGGCATGGTGCCGGTGACCACGAAGTACAGGAGCACTCCCAGGGCCCAGACGTCCACGTGCACGCCCACGTAGTGCTCGTCTCGGAAAAGCTCAGGCGCCGCGTATGGGGGAGACCCGCAGAAAGTGTTCAGCATCTCGCCCTTTCTACTTACTGTGCTGAATCCAAAGTCGCCCACCTTCACGCAGGTGTTACTGGTATAGAACACATTTTCTGCCTTCAGATCTCTGTGAATAATTTGGTTTTCGTGCTGTGGAAGAAGACAAGGGGAAACAATCATTTTTAAAATGAAATACACAAATAAAAAAATGTTTTATCAGTTGCTCTGAGACAGTGAGCAACTGTGTGTTAACAGGAATTCAGTGGCGATCACTTAAATCCTATCAGAACAGTGAGGCTGCCTACATAACCTTCAGCCTCATGCAATACTCCTCCCACCCCCAAGGAGACCCAAGGTTCTAATCCCCTGTGGGGTGAGGACTGGAGTCTACCCGACACACGTGGACTGAGGAATGAGGGCCAGAAGCAAGACCCAAAGCTTATGAAACTACAAGCTCTGAAACAAGGAAATAGTAATCCTTTGTTTTTGAGGCCCTGTGTCAGTTTTTCTGGCCGAATGATCTCTTGAATAGGGCCAAGACCAAGCAGGCCTGGAGGCCTCCTCTGACTGTCTAACCATTCCTCTGGGTGGGCCCCTTTATCTTTCTGGAACTCAGTAGAAGGGAGGAGGGCCTTAGTGGCTGGTCCCACAGTGGGTTGTGCGCGTGCACATGACCCCCTGCCCTTGCATTCTGGATCCAGACAAATGAGCTTGGAGACCCTTGACCTATTCAATCCCAAGGGCTCTTGGGAAATAGTTTAACATGACTTTTCCCAGTGGACCTCCTGGGGTAAGAATCCAGGCTTTGGAGACTGACAGCTTCGGTCCATTCTGGGTTGAACACACCACATAGGTAATGCGAGGGACAGTTTTCCTTTGTCGAATGGAACACGGATAACCGCTGCAGCGGCTGTGGTGAGGGCTATATGTGGTTCTGTCTTTGCTCTGTTTACTCACAGAGTAAACAAATTCGATAAAATGCAGGTCTGTCTACGACTCACCCTTCTTTCTGGAGACCAGAGAACTGGGAGAAATGCCAGGGCACTGAGCTTCAAGAACTCCGGCTGTAAAAATGGCTTCTCAGAGGAGCCTCCTGTGGGATCCTCTACTACTGGATTTTTTGTTCTCCCACCTGATTTTTTGTTCCAAAGAGAATGTAGAAGACTCTCTGCCTGTGTGTTCTACTGCTTGCTGTGGGCCTGGCTGATTCCCTGATCACCCCGGCACAGAGGCCCTTAAATGACAACTGGGAGAACCAGGCCTGAAACTCATTCCGCCAACTCTACACTCAGCGTCTCTCTTGCTCACTCTCTGCCCTCCCTGTCTCCCTCCCCACTGCTCTCTCGGGCTCACTAGGTCACTAACACCCCCCCCGCCCCCCCCCCCAAATAATCTGGCCAAGAGCCACTAATCTCAGTTCTTGCCTCACAACATCAGGCAGAAGAGAACTAGAGGCAGCCTCTCAACTAATACAGACTCCAGACAAGCGGTTCGCCTGACAACCAGACCGAGATGTGGGTGAAGGGGGTGGGCCGGACGTTGCACTACCGAGAGGAGTAAAAGCGGTTCGCTGGGCTGCAAGTCTAGACCCTCCCGTGGCCCAGCAATGCGGCAGCAGTGGATGGACGGAAATGCAGTCCTCGGAGGAGCCAGGGAACGTGGTGTGGGAGTCAAGATTTAGCTAAAGAAATAACCAGAGAATGAAAATACGAATGACACGATCAAGTATGATTGTGAGGCAGCCGGAGTGAGATGTTCGCCGAGGGCAGGGAAGATCCATGTGAGCTGACGTGAGTGAAGAAAGTTTCACTGAGAGGCAGACCCGAGCTGGGTCATGACGTGCGGGATTTGGAATGAGGCACAGGAGGAGGCATCTGAGACACAGAATAAGGGAGGCAGCGAGAAGCCAACTCTCTGGGGAGTGGAAGATGCGGTTGGAGACATGGCTGACACCATGGAGATGATGTTTGTCTGCCAACTTCTGTAGGAAGCAGGAGGCTGCCCATCTCCAGAGACCCCTCAGCATTCCTTCCGAGGCATGGAGCAGGGTCCCAGCCAGACTCCTGACTCTCACCGAGGGGACCGTTTCTGCCTCATGGGACTTAAGCCCTCTGGGACGGTGAGGTGGCAGCAGACTAAAGCCCTGCCCGCCCCCCGCCCCCCTGCCAATGTAGGTAGAGTGGGAGCAAGACTCTCCCTCCTCACCCCTGCTCACCATGTGCTTCACGGCGGACACAATCTGAGAGAAGATGAGCTTGCTTTCTGGTTCTGAGAGCTTCCCTTCCGTGCTGATTTTCCCGAAGAGCTCCCCACCCCCTGCATACTCCATTACCAGGTGGAGCTTGGATAGGGTCTCCACGACTTCGTAAAGGCGGATGATGTTGGGGTGGTGCAACTTTTCCATGCTGGAGATCTCCCGGGAGAGCAGCCTTTGGGTTTTCTGGTCTAATTTGGTCTTGTCCAGGATCTTAATGGCCACCTTTTCTGGAAAAAGAAAAGTCAGAGTCAGATTTGCAAGAGCATAGATATTTAGAAGTGACCTAGAGCGGTCCCTTGCTTTACCTACACACAGAGGTTAAGTGCCTGTCCCAGGCTTGCAGGTCAGTGGTTGTGACAGGTGGTAGTCCCAGTGTCCCCATCTGTGTAGTCCTGGATCGATCAGTGTGAGGCTTTGATGCCAACCCCTCTTTGATGCCAACCCCTTTGAAGCCTCTCAAGGAGGTTTCAGTTTTCTAAATAAAGTTTCTTTGCTCAGCCAAGAGAATCCTTCTTGATCAGATGCAAGTGCCACCTTTGCCTCATCATCTACCACTTCTGTCCACCATCCTCACCTCCACATGCACCTGTCCTACCAATGCAGTACCTTTTGTTGTTTCTTGAAAAGATACTCAGTATTCATGCTTAGGACCATTCCTCTCCCTGGATCTGCCTGAATCTTCCTGGGTCATCTTCGCTATCGCTCATCACTCCTTCCCTGTTCTTTACTGAGCTAATTACTGATGATCCTTTGGCACTAGCTTTAGAACCAGTCTCTTCCAGGAAGCCTTCCATAAACCCTGTCCTAGGAAGGTCATTATGTCCACATTCTATCATTATCTGTCCTATAATCTCAGCACACTTGGCCTATAAATGTCATCTGTTTCCACCTCCTTCCCTGTAGAGACATGTTCTATCCAACTCTGCCTGGGACATGAGGTAGCAGGACTTGCCACACTGGTACTCAGGTTTTGTGGGTGATGTTGAGGATACACCGAGACTGGAACTGCATTGTGCTGCTGGTGGGAGGGTTATGTATTCTAGACTGTAGTGCAGATTTATGTGTCAAGCACCTTCTAAATGGTCATGCCCTATGACCCAGCTATTTCACTGCTGGCAATTAATCTTAAAGAAATAATCTGACACATGTATAAGAGTATGTGTGTGAGAAGATGCCTGTGCTACTGGAATAGCTTCATTGTTCAAGAAGAGGGTGGGTTTTAAAATAAACTGTAGCGGGCCTCCCCCGTGGCGCAGCGGTTGAGCGCTGGGTTGCGAAGCTGCCCGCAGCCTCTGCAGTGCCGGTTCAATCCCCAGCTGCTCCCCTGCCACTGGAGGAGGGTCCCACATGGCGCGCAAACCTCTCCTGCCGCCCGCTGCTCCCCTCAGCAGTGTACTTCGGTCCTTCTGCCTGCTCTGCTCCCCGCTCTGGCTCTGGTGAATTCTCTCACCCTCCCATGTGCTTCTGACTGTACCCAGTGCATGTATAAACAAAACAAACAAACAAATAAATAAAATAAAATAAAAGCATGCCTCTATTAAAAAAAAAAATTAAAATAAACTGTAGCTTATCCATCTATATCTATAATGTAACTATCAAAATAATGAGGTTGATCTTTATTTTTTTTTTTAAAGATTTATTTATTTATTTATACAAGCACTAGGTACAGTCAGAAGCACAGGAGGGTGAGAAGATTCACCAGAACCAGAGTGGGGAACAGAACAGGCAGACCGACGAAATACACTGCTGAGGGGAGCAGTGGGCGCGGCAGGAGAGGCCTGCGGGACATGTGGGACCCTCGCCGGTGGCCGGGGATCGAACCAGCGCTACAGAGGCTGCGGGCAGCTTCGCAGCCCAGCGCTCAACCACTGCGCCACCAGGGGAAGCCCTGATCTTTATTTTTGATGTGAAAAAGATGTTCAATGTAGAATGGTAAGGAAAAGATACAAATATACATTTGCAAGAAAAAATCAGGAATGATAATCACCAAAATGTTTAGAAAAGTCATATTATTATAGACAGTCATGAGTGATTTTCCTTTCTTTTTTTTTTTTGCCTATCTGTATTTTCTAATTTTTCTATAATCATACAATTGAAATCTACAATTAACATAGATTAATTGGCAATGAAAGCAGCTAGTGCTACTTTGAAAATGAATGAAACTCCAATCCAAAGCAAACTTCATTTTTTGGTCAGACCAGATCAAACTTTCTAGTAACTAAGAAAGAATTTATCAGGAATTTCTGGGAAAAACAGAATTGCGAAGTGTTTGCTTGACCTACTTGCAAAACAGCTGTTTTGAAGAATTTTGTTGTGGTGGTTATCAGCATGGGAATGGATGTAACCCGTTTAAAATAGGAATTATCAGTGTATTAAAGTCGGTCCATTGGGGCTTCTGGCATGGAAGGGGGCATGGTGCTCTGGGCCTGCTCCTTTCACTCCCTCTGCTTCCTTCTGCTTCTTCCGCTCTTCCTCTGCTTCCTCTGGTGGAGGCAAATTGGGAAGGGAAGAAGGAGGCCATGAGGGGGCAGATCCCTGTGTAACACCCGTGGCACCTGGCCCCAGAAGAGCGCCCTTTCCTGAAAATCCCTCCTGGTTGCATCTTTCTTCCTGCATCTTAGAGGAATCAAGATTCCTTTCAGGTATTTACCTGAAGAAGAAACTTCTGGGGCCCCCCTGGTGGCACAAGGGGTTAAGCACAGTACTATGAAGCTATCCACAGCCTCTGCAGCACGAGTTTGATCCCTGGCCAGGGAGCTACCCACACAGTGCAGCAGACCTCTCCTGTCTCGCCCGCTGCTCCAGCGTATTTCAGTCAGTCTGCCTGTTCTGTTCCCCACTCTGTCTCTGGTGAATCCTCTCACCCCTTGCACCTCTGGCCTGCACCCCGGTTCTTGTATGCATAAATAAATAAATCTTAAAAAAAAAAAAAGAAGAAACTTCTGGTTGTGTGTAACCTGGCGGGTAAGCTGTTACTTTAAGGGCCAGAATGGTAAATTCCACTGTGAATCTGGCTCATTGCCTGGAGCGGACACCTTGCTCCTCAGGGCAAGTGTTCAACCCTCTGGGCTACCCCTCTCTTACCTGGAGGCAGCTGCACTCACAGCCCCCACACTGTGAGAACCTAAGAATTAAGAATTGGTTCATCAGATGGGTGTGTATATGTGTGTGGGGGTATCCAGCTGCTGTTACAACCTCCCTTTAGCACACTGCTAGCTTTGCTTTTTAAATTTTATATGAGTGGTTCTTAGCAAAGGTTGTCCACCCAGGGTCAGGATCAGAGTGAGTGAGGAAGGCAGCCATATGAGAGGAAGCACATCATTAAATTCTGTGCCCCAGTACCCCCATGGCCTCACTCTGGTCCCCGCCTGTTTCCTTTATGTTGGGTTAAGTCAGCTTGTAGCCAAGCCTCGTAACAGAAGCGCATCATCATATAACCCATTTTAAAAGTCTTGTACACTGAATCACCACTAATTGATAGAAGCTGCTGTCCTATAAGAATGAGGTCTCTGGAGCCTCCCAGGTGGCCTAGGGGTTAAGTCTCAGGGCTATCACTTTGGCCTGATTTCGATCCCTGGCCAGCGAGGTGACCCACATGGCACAGCAGACCTTTCCTGACTCCCCTCAGCGGTGTATTTCAGTCAGTCTGCCTGTTCTGCTCCCCACTCTGGTGAATCCTCTCACTTCCCCACAC
The DNA here is from genome assembly GCF_014898055.3 of Talpa occidentalis. Taxonomy (NCBI): domain Eukaryota; kingdom Metazoa; phylum Chordata; class Mammalia; order Eulipotyphla; family Talpidae; genus Talpa; species Talpa occidentalis. Next base: position 117,418,521 of record NW_023604972.1, read on the forward strand.
CTCCCCCTGGCTTCCACCCCAGCTCTTCCACACAGGAGAAAAAGAATTAGGTTTCTGAACCCACTCTTTCAGCACAGGCTCAGTGAGTGCCGACTGCGCACCAGGCAGTGAAAAAGATCAACACTGTCGCTCTAGGCCGGGGAGAGAGAAGGACAGTACAAAACCATATTCCTTAAAAAGTTGGCTTTTCTTCACTGTCTCCAGTTCTCCCTTTATTAGGTCTTGAACCTGAGAGAGAACGCTACTGAAAATGCTCTCCGGGGGGCCTCAGTGGTTCCCAGAGGCTGAAAACGCTGGTCAGTTCTTAGGCTTCACCCCCTCTCCTGGGCGCCCCGTCTCTCCGGGTTTCCAGGCTGGCGCCAGCGCGGCTTTCCCTCTAACCTCGCCCCTCTGCTCCGGCTCCCGCGGTGCGCTCTGCCTCCTGCCAGCTCTCCCTGGGGGATGCCTTAGGGCTTAGTCCTTCGAGCTCTTCTCCACAGCCACTTCCTTGGCGCATAAATAAACCGGCCAGCAGAAGCTCTCCTCTTAGTTGTCTTCGTTTGGGTCTTGCCAGAAGCAGCCCCTGAGTCGGGGATTCGCGTGCAAGTGCAGGCTGAGAGCGTGGCCACAGGAAAAGCTGGCAGAAAACTGCAGTGAGATGGGGCAGGAGAGGCGGCCGGAGTGTACAGGCAGCACGTGGCCTGCTCCTCCTGCGGACTTCTGCCTCCGCTGCAGCATGAGGAGAGCGAGAGCCGCGGGGTTCTGCCTCCATTGCTGGGGGTGGCTCGCTCCTGGGGGACGTTTCCTCCGGCCTTTCTGGCCTCCTGCCGCAGGAGGGGCGGCTTCAGCAGCTAGAGAAAGCCCGGAGGCAACGGGATGGAGAGACCGGCCGTGAAAGTCAGGCCCGCTGCACTGAAATGGCAAGACCCAAAGAGATATGGGGGAGCCCTGCAGTGGGGCAACTAGGCCTGTGATGAGCAGGGGGGCCGGGCAGCTGGCAAACCCCCAGCCCCCAGCGAATCTCAATCTCGAAGCTAGCTGTCTCTCGCTGGAGTGCCTCCCACGGTCTTGCCTCTTCTGCAGCCCTACTGCTTGTCCGTCCCCAGGCGTCCTCCGTCTGGATGACGCTGCCCTTATATCCCCTCCTCTGAGTTTACATGTGCACCCTCACGCGTGCCCACACCATGCTCCCGGTGTCCACAATCAGGCCGCGTGCCCCACGCCTGCACTCCTAAGCGCCTGCCGCATTAGCACAACCAAGGCCACGGGTGACAGCCCCAGAGGCAAGTGGTGTAAAAAGCCTGATTAAAGCGCTTACCTTGCAGGGGCCAACAGCATCTGCATGTGTGTGTGAGAGGCACAGCCAGTCCAGTTCAACACTGGACTCTTGATTTCCCCTACCCCAAACCTGCTCCTCCTACAGTTTCCCCAATTTCAGCAAATGGAAACTATTCTCACAGTTGTCTAGACCCAAAACCTTGAGTATATGACTCATCCCTTTCCCACTATGCTTTCAATTTGTTGGCAAATCCTGTTATCTCTTCTTCTAAATATAGCCAAGCCCAGCTACCTCTCAGCATTTCACTGCATCCCAGCCCAAGCCCCCATTCTCTCTTGCCTAGATTATTACAACAGGCTCCTAACTGATCTCCCATTTTCTGCCTTTGACCCCTGCAGTCTATTTTCAACAGAGCAGCCTGCGTGATCCTATTAAAGCATCAGCCAGGTCATGTCACTTCTCTGCTCCCGCCATGCACAGGAAAAGCTGAAGGCCTTACTGTAACCCATTGACCCATCAGGATCTGGTCCTTGCTACTGTCTGTCCTCCTGCCTCTCCATTTCCAGAGGTAGTACAGGCACATGCTCCTGCCTTGACACTTTTGTACTTCCCATTCCTACTGCCTGAGCCCTTTCCTCATGTACACACAGCCAGCTCTTATTTCTCTCAGTTTTCTCTCTGTCACTTCCTCAGACCCCAGCCAACTTATCTAAAAACTTATCTAGACATAGCTGCTCCCTCTCCCTTCCTGCTGTTTTCCTTATCACTTATCCATACACAACATGATGAATAGTTTATTGACTTATTTTTTCGTCTGTGTCTCCCCAGCAGAATTCGGGTCAGTGCCAATCACCAGGCTCTGGAAGAATGCCTGTTACCCAGCAGGTGTTAAACAAATATTTGTTGAATGAATGATCACATTTAATCTTCACAAGAACCCAGGAGAAGTGTTAAAAATCATCACACTGGACACTCAGTTTTGCCCTGTTCATTTACTATGACATCCTGCACATCTCCCATGTTGCCAGACTTTTCATCATTATGATTTTTAAGGGCTGTGTCATCTTTCAGCTGGTTTATTGGCTTTATTTGACCATTCCTATATTGTCAGGTCACAAAAGTTATTTCTAGTTCTTTGCACCAAAAATAATACCACAATGAACTTCTTTTTGTTACAATAGTTCTAATGTTGGGCTTATTTTTAGGATGGACTCGCCAAAGCCACTTACTAACCATTTTTAAAATAAGAATATGGTTTTAAATTGCTGTTTAAATGATTCTGTTCAAGGGAGAGGGATTGGAGGGAGGGAAGGAGGAGCAAAGAGGACTGTGGTGATGGTGCACAGGTGAATTGGGAGAAGAAATTCTATGGGGACTACACCTGAGGGGATAGAAAGCAAACATTGTTTAAAAATGAACAATGAGGGGGGCCTCCCCGGTGACGCAGCGGTTGAGCGCTGGGTTGTGAAGCTGCCCGCAGCCTCTGCAGCACCGGTTCAATCCCCGGCTGCTCCCTGGGGCCACCGGAGGAGGGTCCCACATGGCGCGCAGACCTCTCCTGCCGCCCGCTGCTCCCCTCAGCAGTGTACTTCGGTCCTTCTGCCTGCTCTGCTCCCCGCTCTGACTCTGGTGAATTCTCTCACCCTCCCGCGCGCTTCTGACTGTACCCAGTGCTTGTATAAACAAAACAAACAAACAAACAAATAAATAAATAAAACATGCCTCTATTAAAAAAAAAAAAAATGAACAATGAGGGGCCTCCCTGATCGGGCAAGGGGTTAAGACACAACCTATGAAGTTGTCTGCAGCCACTGCAGCACAAGTTAGATCCCCGGCCAGGGTGCAACCCACATGGCGCGCAGACCTCTCCTGACTTGCTCGCTGCTCCCCTCAGCAGTGTATTTCAGTCCGTCTGCCTGTTCTGTTCCCCACTCTGGCTCTGGTGGGTCCTCTCACCCCCCACACCTCTGGCCTTTACCCCAGCTCTTGTATGCATAAATAAATATTAAAAAAAAATAAAAGTTCAGATGGAAAGCTCAAGGAAAAACTGAATGAGCAAGTTGAAGAAATTTTCAAAAAAAATGGACGATGTAAATAAAAAATTTTAATAGTAAAAAAAATGATTGTGTTCAAGAGGAGGGATCACTTAAAATCAGTGGACCTTCTCTTTCTGAGAGACTGAATTAGCTGCCTAGCCCTGTCCTCCTAGGAGACCTCCACAAAGAACCTGCCAGAGTTGGTCCTCTCATCTGCCTCACCGCTGGATTTTTTTTTTTTAATAGAGGCATGCTTTTTATTTATTTGTTTGCTGGTTTGTTTGTTTTTGTTTATACAAGCACTGGGCACAGTCAGAAGCGCAGGAGGGTGAGAGAATTCACCAGAGGCAGAGTGGGGAGCAGAGCAGGCAGAAGGACCGAAGCACACTGCTGAGGGGAGCAACGGGCGGCAGGAGAGGTCTGCGTGCCATGTGGGACCCTCCTCCGGTGGCCGGGGAGCAGCCAGGGATCGAACCGGCGCCACAGAGGCCGCGGGCAGCTTTGCAACCCAGCGCTCAACCGCTGCGCCACCCGGGAGGCCCCACTCACCACTGGATTTTGACGAGAGAGTACACTGACCAACTCACCAGCACTTGCTGAATGTCTCTCGTGATGTATCTATATGATACAGTGTTCGGCACCAAGGACCTGGGAACCAGGACACCCAAGACTTTCCCCCTACCCTGGATTTGTTAACTGCCCCCCCACCCCCCATCTTTGTGTCTCATTCATGCTTTCCCTTGGGCTCCCAGAGAAATGGCTGTCTGGCTCCTTCACATCACAGACGCCACATCAGTGCCTTCAAGTCTTCACTCTCAGATGCATTTCTTCTATATTCACTATTCATGGATGTGCCATTTAAGCTAGAAACCTGGGACTCATCCTCAGGTCTTCAGGGGTGCCCTTCCCACCATCCTGAGGACCTCAAGGCTTTCCAATGTTCTAAAATATTGGCCAAGCACAGCTCCTCCTGTCCTACTGCCGTTGCTGCCTCGGTGGAGGTGGACACCATCAGTCTTCTGGACTCTTCTTTCTTTCTGACTCCCTGACTCTTGCCACACCCCAACTTCAATTCACCTTCCTTACAGAAATCAAATCATATCAATCGCTTGTATTAATTGCTGGCTTAAAGCTCTTCCATGGTTCCCGATACCCAAATGACAAATTTCAAATAGGCAAGAAGGTTCTGTGGTCCAGCCCCTGCCTGCATCCCCCCGCCCTGCCCCCCCAGCGCTCTGTGGGTATCGCCCAGGCTCCAGCCTTGCTGAAGTACTTTTGAATCTCCAAATATTCCCCACATGGCTCATACCTCCACACACCTTCCCTCCCCGCCCTGCCTGGAATTTTCCCCCCATGTCCTGCATAATTTCTCTTTAAACCTCAAAACCTCATCCAAACCCTTCGTGGTCAATTGAGCCTTTCCTGATGCTCAGGCGTAGTGAGGACATTTCCTGCCCTGCTCTGTGACATACTTATCAATTATTTCCTGCCTGTCTCCATGATATACTGTGAGCCCACATCAGGCAAGAACTGGTATCTTATTTGCCTCTTTCAGACCCAGAACAGCGTCTGGGCACAGGAGAGTTACCAGCTTTTTAAATCGAGAAATGAATGAACAGGTGAATAAATGAAGTGTGAACTGAGAGTGTACAAGGAGACAGGGAAGGAGAGGTCAAGAAGGAAACAACAGAGAGAGGGACCAGCATCCACTGCTGCTTCTTTCACTTTTGTTGGTGACAACAGATGGGACATCAAATATTCAGAAGCCCAGAGCATCATCTCTCTTGAGAAATTTCTAATCAGCCTAAAAGGGGACTCTAACGGCTGTAGCTGCCCTATCAACTTGCAAGGCGCAGGGACTCTGAGCTGTTAGCTATAAAAATAAACTCCAGTCACCAGGGGCCTGGAGCTTCTTCCTAGAGAACCAGAGCAGCTGGTGCCTTTTTTTAAACTACTGTTCTGGGAGCCGCCCCGGCAGGCACTGCAGCCCTCCGCTTCCCTGGGAGTCTCCTGAATTACCTTATCCAGACTGTCCATACTTCCTAGTAAACCTGATGACAATTTTGGGCAATTTGGCTTTGTATGGGGACCACATGGGTGGGAATTGCTATCCACACTCCAGAATCTGACACGGCCTGGCAATGAGACAGGGTACTGAAGTTCCCAGCTAGCCTTTCTAAACCACTCACTCAGAAATCCCCTTCCTCTTTCAAAGGTAAAGATTTTAGGGGCCTCCCAGGGGGCGCATAGACAAAACCTATGAAGCTATTTGCAGCTATTGCAGCATGAGTTTAATCCCTGACCCAGTGAGCTACCCACATGGTGCAGCAGACCTCTCCTCACTCACCCACTGCTCCCCTCAGCGGTGTATTTCAGTCAATATGCTTGTTCTGTTCCCCACTCTGTCTCTGGTGAATCCTCTCACCCTCCTGCCCCCGCATCTCTGGCCTATGCCCCAGTTCTTGCATGCATAAATAAATAAATCTTTAAAAAAAAAAAAAAGCAGGGCCTCCCCGGTGGCACAGCGGTTGAGCCGCTGGGTTGTGAAGCTGCCCGCAGCCTCTGCGGCGCCCGCTCTATCCCTGGCTGCTCCCCGGCCACCGGAGGAGGGTCCCACAAGGCGCGCAGACCTCTCCTGCCGCCCGCTGCTCCCCTCAGCAGTGTACTTCGGTCCTTCTGCCTGCTCTGCTCCCTGCTCTGGCTCTGGTGAATTCTCTCACCCCCCTCCCCACCCCCACGCTTCTGACTGTACCCAGTGCTTGTATAAATAAATAAATCTTTTTTTAAAAAAAAGCACAAATCACTGCATAAAGACAGTGTTCCCATTTCAGTTCACCTTTAATCCAATTAAGGCAAAAAGAAAGCCTCAGATTGGTTGTTGGTGCGTTTCAAGTCACTTTCTATTGTTACTACTACTATATATTATTAATATTTCTTTAAAATGTTTTGAAAGTTTCTACAAGAGATGTTTAAAGTTCTCACAATACACAATTATAACTATGTGAGGTATCGTATTGCTACAATCACTTTGCAATATATACATATATAAAATCACTACATTGTATACCTTAAACTTACACAATATGATATATCAACTGTATCTCAATAATGTTGTGAAATAAATAACTTTTAAATTTGTTAGTATTGTATTTATTTTTACCATTACCTTTTGCTCACAGCCTGTGGTACTGGTTTCTTGTTTGAATAATATTACATTTCCTTTTTTTTTTTTTTTTTAAAGATTTATTTATTTATTTATACAAGCACTGGGTACAGTCAGAAGCGCGGGAGGGTGAGAGAATTCACCAGAGCCAGAGCGGGGAGCAGAGCAGGCAGAAGGACCGAAGTACACTGCTGAGGGGAGCAGCGGGTGGCAGGAGAGGTCTGCGCGCCATGTGGGAACCTCGCCTGGTGGCCGGGGATCAAACCGGTGCTGCAGAGGCTGCGGGCAGTTTCGCAACCCAGCGCTCAACCACTGCGCCACCGGGGAGGCCCTACATTTCCTTTTGAGATAAACTTAAGTTAAAAAAAATAAAGCAGGGTCAATGAAAGCGACCATTTATGACCCTATATCAAGTGGCTACTCTCTGCTTTTGTACCTCATGTATGTTATTGGTAATTTTCCCAACAATTCTAAGAATTATTGTCTATTTTACAGCCGAGGTGACTGAGACCCCAAAATGCTAAGTAACGTGCATAAAGTCAGATGTCTACTAAGTGACTGAACAAGGATTTGAAACTACCGTTGTTGGATTCTGAAGTTCATCTTCTTCCATTGTCCCACCTGCTTCCTCGCCACCGGAATCTAACCTCTGATCCCACTCAGGAAACAGTTCAAAGTTTGGCCACAGCCAGTAGCCTTTGCGCAGACTTCCCTGTGACCTCTCTGCCCCACGGGCCACTTTGTCCTTTCTGCGTTCCTCTCCTGGCTGCCTTTATTCAACTTCTGTCCCCTTCCTGCCCTTGTCTTCTGTGTTAGCTTCTGCCCCCCATCTTCCCAGGCGTTTGCTCCTTTGTTTCTCATTCAGCTCTACATTGTTTGAAGCAGCACACTTGGTAACGCAGACCCCGCTCCCTGACGTGGCTAGCTCTCCCCGATGGTCAGCTGAAGCTCTAGATAGAAGAAAACGCTGAGAGCGACGTTCTGCCTAACTGTACTGAGTTCAAACATTGATCTTCAGACTCCAGCTAAAATGTTGCCTCTTCCTGGTTCTTGAGTCTGCTCTCCTGGTTCTCAGACCTTTAGATTCTGACCAGAATTATGCCATCAGCCTTCCTGGGTATCTAGTTTGCCAACTGTAGATGTAGTCTCCCTAATCACAGAGTCATTTCCTTAGAGTAACCCAATCTCTCTCTCTCTCTCTCTCTCTCTCTCTCTCTCTCTCTCTCTCTCTCTCACACACACACACACACACACACACACACACACGCACACTCTGCTGCTCCTGACCAATACACTAACCCTAGCAATTCCTCTCTTCCTATCCTCAGCTCCTTCCCCTTCCCACCGCTGCCACCCTGGCTCAGAATCTCTCCCGCCTGGCTGGACTATCACTGGAGCTTCCTGACATCACCTGGCCTCCTGCATCTCTCTCTTCCCAACCTCCATTCTCACTATGTTAGAGTTACTCTTCCAAAACCCTTTTCTAATGGCAAATTTCTTGCTGAGTCTTCATAGCTGAGAAAACCAAGCCAAGCTTCTTAGGACAATGTTCAAAGTTTATCATGACTCAGCTCACCTGAGTCTTCACCCCTTTCACCAGCCACCTCCCAGGGTTTGGAGAAACTACTATGTATCATTTCCCCATCCTTGTGCTTTTGATCACTTTTTTCTTCTAGCTAACCACCCAGAATCACTGCCTATCCAAAATTCCTTTTCCTCTTGAGGTACAGCTACAATTATATCTCTACTTAAAGCCCTCCTTAATATTCTTTTTTTTTTTTTTAAAGATTTATTTATTTATTTATACAAGCACTGGGTACAGTCAGAAGCCGGGAGGGTGAGAGAATTCACCAGAGCCAGAGCAGGGAGCAGAGCAGGCAGAAGGACCGAAGCACACTGCTGAGGGGAGCAGTGGGAGGCAGGAGAGGTCTGCGTGCCATGTGGGACTCTCCTCCGTGGCCGGGGAGCAGCTGGATCGAACCAGCTTCGCTTTGCAACCCAGCACTTAATTCTTAAAGTAAAAGAGCTTTTTTTCCTTTAAACCCATGACTTCCCTCCTTTAAGTTTTTCAAAATCTGAATTGTATATTCTTATTTGTATATATTCTGTCCTCTCTTATTCTTGAGAGTGGAGGTTGTATCTAATTCATCTTCATCTCCCACACAGCCTAATATAATGTATTATTGGACAAATGAGTATCATCCCAAGTGGAATAAAATTTGAAAGTTAAATATAGTATGAAAGCCAGACACAATATTTCACAGATGATTTAAGAATATAATTGATATCTAGATTATAAATTGGTGGCAAATGCCAAAAAGTCACTTTTTAAAAAGATGTCTGCAGTATATGCAAGTTGCTATAATCGGTGATTCTTAAACTCTATGTCCATTAGAATCACCTAGAGAACTTAAAAATATTATCATACCTAGTCCCACTCCTGACCAATTAAATGCTGGGTACTAGTTATTTTTTAAGCCTTTCCAAGTAATTCTAACATGTCATCAAAGTTGAAAATCATAGGCTGTAGGGGATGGCAGCTGGATTTATTTCAGTTTGGGTTTGAAGATGGCCAGGAGAATACTTTTCTATTGATAAGGACACTTTATTTGATCTTTGGTTATACAAAGGCAAGGCAAACCCTAGTCTGAAATGGAGAAGATGGGGCGAAGAGGGGCTAAACAAATCTCCAGAATAACGTGACCAATAACTTTTGTCAAGCACTCATTCACTTACTCATTAATCCTTATGATACCCTCTGAAGCAAGAACTATGACAGACTGAAGTTTGTAACTGAGGAATCGGAGGCTTACAGATATACTATAGTTTATCCAGGTAAGTAAGGTGAGTAGCTGATATGTGAAGACCAAAAGAGACTCAGGCTCAGAGCAAAATGGAAGAAATCACGGCACTCCAGTCTGCTGGGAACTTGTGTGCACAGACATATGTGTAAACGTATGTGGGAGGGGTGTGGGTGTGCAGACACATACTAGTGTGTGGCTTCTACAGATACTGAATACAGGAACAGGAGGGCAGGGGATCAGACGGAGAAAAAGAGAAGAAAAAAAAACTCTAAATAAGAAAAAGCAGCCTCGGAGACAAGCTGGCGGGTTGGGTCCAAGGACAGAAAATGTCAGTCTGAGACTCTCAGGGAGAAGCAGAGCCCTGGAAGTGCTTTAGGAAGGCAGTAAATTATACCATTTGCAAGCATTCTTTTTGGCTTTTTAACTCCCTTACACTCATCTTTAGTCTTCGGCTAAGTTAGTGGTCACTCCCTGAGGCCAGAGAGACGGACATTGACTGGGCTAGAATCCAGAGCGACCCGCAGCCCAGGCAAGTGTGGATTTTGGTAGAGAGAGAGGAACCAAGTCACAAGGAGAATTCATACAGTGTACACTGAGGCAGAGAAGGTCCTTTCCCCCAAATATAACAGAAGCAGCACCCTGAGTTGAGGGGTGCCTGGACACTGCTATGGCTGACCATGATTACCCGGGAGGTGTCTGGCGCATTCTGTGCACTGGAGCCGACACACAAAGATCAACAGAAGTTATAAATAAGGACTTGGAATGTGAATTACCTTGGAACCAAGCCACACTCTACTTCTCCAAGGTCTAAGGGGAGAGGCCAGAGTCCCCTCCAAGTTTGAGTCAGTTCCTCCATGTGATATAGTGGGAGAGGTAGGAGTCAATATCACCTGAGATCGAACTACTGAAGCTACGCTGAACTTCTTTGGATCTTATTTTCCCTATCTGTAAAATGGAAATAAAAATATTGACCTCATGCCATTGCTGTGAGAATTAATAATGCACGCTGTCAGCCACAGGGCTGGAATTAGAGAGGCCCCGTGATGCTGCCTCACTTACCTCCTCGCCCCAGGCTTCCTAACCCTGCTCCCCAAGCAGTCGATACCCAAGGGAGTGGTCCTCGGGAGGCCAGAGCTTACCTTTGGTGAGGGAGTGAATTCCCAGCTTGACTTGGGAAAAGTTCCCACTTCCGATTTCCCCGCGGATTCGGTAGAAGCCGATCCGTTTGCCCAGCGTGATCTCTCTCACCACCTTCTCATCTTGGGACATGTCCTGGGTCAGCTTCTCAAAGGGTGTCAGCTGGCGCGGCTGCCCCTCCTCGTCCTCCTTGCCGCACTCTGTCTGACAGGCACTTTCCACACTGTCCCGCCGGTCCCACCTGGCATAGTGGGTGTTCACCAGGCCCCCTCCATTCATACACACGGCTGTCATCGTGCCCCGCAGACTCACGTCTCCATGTCAGTAAAGAGGCACCAATCAAAGGCAGGTCTGCAGGAGTGGAAGAGGCCCAGGCGGGGAGAGAGGAGGTAAGCCTGCCAGAGACCCGTGTCTGGGAGAGCTGGCCGGCGGAGCCGGGCAGAGGGAGCCCCCTTCTCAGTTTCAGCCAGAAGAGGGCAGAGTCAAATGCATCAGCTGAGTCTACCCAGCCACGTCAAAAGCTGCCCGCCTCATTTGGGACATTTCACACCTGCCGTCAAGTTGAAGTCCCCAACGCTGACCGGACCATCAGGCACACATCCAGTTGCCATGGCCACTTTCTGGAACGGGCTCCAGAAACTTTCCAGCTGGCCCTGCAGGCTGTAGCTCCATGGGGGGTGGCTGTGTCCCAGGACAAACTTTCCAGCGTGCTATTTCCTTGGATGGCTGGAGACTGCTTCACTCTGATTCATGAAAGCCCCTTGGAGGCTGCCAGGTCCCTGTTGCTGGTGCTTATCTTGCACTATCTTCATTTTGTGCTTCTCTTGCTGACAAGAGACCTAATAATCTGGACTCCAGGAAAGAAGAAGCTTGCAAATCAGCCTTGGGGTCACACAGGCAGCCAGAGAAGGATTAAATCCCTGCAATGTCACTTTAGCTGGCCTTTATTTAGATGAGCCTTCCCCTAAGCTGTGAGCTGTCTCAAAAATTTGGCAGGTATTGGTTCATCCTAAGAACAAAGCATAGGAAAATTTATTAGCCCATCTTAATGTACTGTACAGGACTTATAATGAATGTGAAACTTTTGTAAGCAATGATTTAAAAACACTATAAATTTATGACTCATATTAATAAGCAGACACTTGATTATATATGACTTAGTGAGAAAAGAAATGTACATATATACACTCCTCAACCTACATTTTAGAAAAGCCCCTCACAGCCTGTAAATATTTCTAGCAAAACAACTGTTTTTTAAAATTTTTTTGTTGCTTAGGAATAGATATATGTTGCCTTGGTTTGCTTTAAAGTCAGACTTTAGAATAATAATATGAGAGTAATGATGATAAAGATTTCCTATGAATATCAGTTTTCAAAAGTTCTTACATTTATTCAAATAATAAGGTGTTTTTCCTTTACACTTAATGTTCTCGTACAATTTTTCGTGTTCGAGTCATTTCCACTCTGTCAATGCCTGTCATTCTATGACAAAGGCTCATTTTTCTCCTAGGCTTATGCTCTGGGTATTTCTGATCAAGTGTCAACCGCTAAGGCTGGAAGCTTACTTGAAGGTACAGAAACAGGTAAAGTAAATGGACGGTAAAAGCCTAGGGCATTCTCAGTGATCACTAATATATCTTCATGACTTCCCCCCCCCACCCCGCACCCTCCAGTAGGAAATAATCTATGTGAACCGCACAGCTTTTTCCAAAATGTGTTATTTCCAGGAAGGTGGGAACTGATTTTAGCTCATCTTTATGTTCTGTTTCCTGTCCCCCAAACATGGAGCATGATGTCCTACATAGAGAAAGTGTTTGGGTGGATAAAGGTGAACTTGATTTTGGGATATGAGCATTCTGAACCAAAACCTTGAGTGAAAACATGAGAGGTTGCTTTGGAAATGTGAATTTCCAATTCCGCTTGATGGTATCACATTATTATAATTAAGTGCAGAACTGCTTATATTGTCAACATGGTTACCTATGTGGTTGCCAAATAAAGATAAATAAGGACAAGAAAGAGGAGACCATTGCCCAGCACTGCTCTTATTTCTGCACTGGGGGAGGGGAAGCTAGAAGAAAGATAAAGGCTAGAAGTTAAGCACAACTCTAGGCTAGAGTCTGATAAGGACGTTTTGAAAGATATTCTGAAGATGAAAGATCCTTAATTAGGTTGAGGAAAATCTAAATCATTGTTTTTTTTTAATTAATTTATTTATTTATACAAGAGCCAGGATACAGGTCAGATTTGCGGGAGGGTGAGAGGATTCACCAGAGACAGAGCGGGGAACAGAACAGGCAGACCAACGAAATACACTGCTGAGGAGAGCAGCAGGTGCGAAGGGAGAGGTCTGCCGTGCCATGTGGGACCCTAGCCGGCTGGCTGGGATAGAACTGCGGACAGCTTCACAGCGCTGTGCTCAATTGCCTGCGCCACCAGGGGAGGCCCTAAATCATTGGTTCTTAATGGGATTACAGAATTTATTTATTAGTTTATTTATTTATTTATTTATTTATTTATTTATTAACATAGATTACTTACTGGGATTACAGAATTTCCTTTGCGATTTTAATGAAAATCTATGACTTTATCCCCTGGAATAAAAGCACACATGCATAATTTGTTTCCAATTTTAAGGGGCTCATGGATCCTCTGAAACCCATCCTTTTGCCTAAGATTAAGAATCTCTACAAAGGGGCCTTCCTGGTGATGCAAGGGGTTGAGATGCAACCTATGAAGCTAGCCACAGCCACTGTAGCATGAGTTCGATTCCCAGGCAGGGAGCTACCCACATGGCGTAGCAGACCTCTCCTGACTCGCCCGCTGCTCCCCTCAGCAGTGTGTTTCACTCAGTCAGTTCTGCTCCCCGCTCTGTCTCTGGTGAATCCTCTCACACACACACCCACACCTCTGTCCTGTACCCCAGTTCTTGTATGCATAATAAATCTTTAAAAAAAAATCTCTACAGAGGTGGTGGGATCTGGAGGAAGGGTTGCAAAGGTGGCAAGAAGCCCCGAAAACAGCGCAAGGAGCAGGGCCAGGAGATGAAAGAGGAAGATGAGCCCTTCAAGCAGAAATAGAAATAGGAGCAGAAGGAACTCAGGGGGTTAAAAGTGAAGGTTGCAGAATCTCTGGTGAATCCTCTCATCCCCTGCACTTCTGGCCTACACCCAGTTCTTCTATGCATAAAATAAATAAATAAATAAATCTTCAAAAAATAAAAGCAAAGGTTGCAGGAAGAGGCCGTCTGGCCCTGGGTGGAATTAAGAAAATCTGGCAAAGAGTAAACTGTTCCTTGTGCTGAGGCCACAGTGATCATTAATGTTTTTCCTGTTTAAACACTGGATTCCCTGCCATAACATCTGTTGCAGCCAATAGCTAGAATGAAGTGTCTTGGAGCCTGGTGTGCATTTAAGAATAAATTCAAATGTCCATTGTAGATGACAAAGAAAAAAAAAAAAAAACCCTTTACAAAGATAAATCGTAGTGTCAGATCCCTGGCAGGAAGAGACCTACAGATAAGAAGTGGGTGACTTAATTGTAATTGCGAAAGAAACATTAGCTTAACCTATGCAGAGAAGTGAGGGTTTTAGGCAGGATGTGGTACTTGATCACCTCGTGTCTCTGCAGAGCCCAGTTGGCCAGCCTTCCTCGGCCCTTCACAGACAGTCAGGCATGCCTTTCTCAGCACCTCACCAGGGTGCTGTCACTGTCCTGACCTGCTTGTATCCCAACCACATAAGTCCCTGGAGGGCAGAAGCCTGGCTTTTGTTCTGTCTCCCAGAGCTCAGCGCAGTGCCTGGCATGGATTCCACAAACATTTGTTGAAGAAGGAATTAACTTACCAACTTATTGATCATTATATTTGGGTATGATTTAAATAAATATTTAAAGTAGAAATACTAAATAAATATTTAGTAGAAATAAATATTATTACTTACAGATTAATGACTATTATTTAAAGTAGAAATACTAAATATTTAGTAGAAATAAATATTATTACTTACGGATTAATGACTATCCCAACAATGATCTCTGAAATCATTTCAGTGCACACTTCCCAGCTCTCTTCACTGGCTACTCTCCACTGGCTACTAGGATTCCTGGTCCATCCCCTTGTGTAGGTGAAGGTTCAGTCTTAATTCCAACACCCCATGGAGAACTGTGAACTGGAACTTCCAGGACACTTCTTAGAAAAGCGAAATCTACCCCATTCTTGTCTCTTCCAAAAGATGCAGCTCTCTCCAAACACCCAGGTGTCAGCCCCGCCCCCTCCCGTCAGCCCTGACGCCTAGTTCACTGATGGGCTAGGACTTCTCTGCTTTCCCCCCCAACCCCCCACTCTAACCATGTGAGCTCTGGGTCTTGGACTCCATCCAGGCCTGGGCTTTGCAATTGGGTTTGTTGTTGTTTTTTAAAGATTTATTTTATTTATTTTTGTGTACAAGAGCTGCAATTGGGTTAAACTCTCTACTCTGGTTCACTTCAGGAGCCCCCAGGAATGTGTCTCCTGGCCCCTCCCAACTAGACATAGAGGGAGGGATAAGACTCCATTGCCAAGTGCAGTCAGACTCTATCTTGGTACAGAGAGGCCATACCCTGTGCCCACAACTTAAATTCTGGCACAATAAACTTGAACCAATTAATTATTTTGCCTTAATGGCCAGGCAGAGTTAATCTTCTATTTAGATTAGATAAAGCAGTTTTTACAATTTTGCAAAGGTTGTTATGTGTTTGTGTTGATGATGAATGCAACTAGTTGGGACAGCCCAGCCAGCCAGCCGCTTCTGGGCAAAATTTATCCAAAGAAAACAAAAACACCTAACTCAAAAAGGTAGCTGCACCCCATGTTCACTGCAGCATTATTTGTAATAATCGAGGTAAGGAAGAAAATGTCCATTGCTAGATGAAAGAAAATGTTATTTGGTATACAATACATGACATGTTATATATGTGTGTTGCATATATGATATATAATGGAATATTATTCAGCCCTTTTTGATTTTGACCAATTTTTATGGACACTAATGAGAGCTTTGAAACTCAACCCGTCAAAAATAGTCACATCACAGCAGATCAAAGCTTCTGGAGGAGGTGGTTGGTCCGTAATTACTAGTTTATTGTTGTTACATAGCAATGTATTAAATAAGATTAAAGAAAACAGAGTTCACTTGATAATTTATTTTCTTGACTTGCAACACTCTGTGAAGATAATACCCAAGTATCCTTGTTCTCTTTGAGTTTAAATTAGAAAACTTCTGGGCAGGGCTCTCAGACAATCTTTTCCTGGATGTGCAAGACGAGACACTGGTCTACCTTGGAGGAAAAGCTGCCTTTTCTCTAAGTGGCAACATGTGCAAAGTAAACCAAATCCCATCGCAACCCTTCCAGGCAGGTGCACCCGCAGGGAGGCTTGTTATCAAACACGCTGGATTTGAAAATCTAGTTTAACATTTCAAAATCACTTGCACCATCCTAACCTTTGGTCTTAGCTCTTTTTTCTTCAGCACATACCAAGATCTCCATGGCGGGGTGGGGTGGGCAATTTTTTTTAAGATTTATTTATTTATGCATCAAAGAACTGGGGTACAGGACAGAGGTGCAGGGGGTGAGAGGATTCACCAGAGACAGAGTGGGGAACAGAACAGGCGGATTGACTGAAATACACTGCTGAGGGGAGCAAGGGGCAAGACAGGAGAGGTCTGCTGCGCCATGTGGGTTACGTCCCTGGCCAGTGATCAAACTCGTGCTGAGTGGCTGTGGATAGCATCATAGTGCTGCGTCTTAACCCCTTGTGCCCAGGGAGGCCCTGGGTGGGAAATTTTAAAGCAAATAGAAAATAGCGTGAACTGGTTGTGCCCCAGCAATGAAGAATAGCTCCCTGATCCCACCTCTCGCCCTGGGCCTCCACCAGCTACTTCTTGGCCTCTCGGTCCACATCTCTCCACTTACACTCACCCCCACTGCCTGTCCCCCCAGTCTGATGGGCTAACATCAGCTCATCCCACACTGGGCTCTGCCACTCTTGAAGTTCCCTTGGCCATAAGGTCACGGACTCAGTCACCTGGGAAGGTTGTGCACAGGTGTCTGCGGGGTGTTGGGCCTCCCAGGCCTAGCAGGTCAGGGCAGGTCAAAGCAGCCCCTCAAAGCAGCCGACGCCAGGTAGCCAGGCAGCCACGCTGCAGGGCAGGCTTACTTTTGCCAGGCCTTTTAATTCTTTAAAAGCAACTGGAAACCAAGAAATTTGTGGTGAACTCTCAATTTTAAAATAGTAGATTAGATTTTTTTTTTAAACACTGTATGACCAGTGAAACTGAACCATCAGTCCACTGTTGGCCTTCTGGTTACCAACTTGCTGGCTCTGTTCCAGGTTTTATAGGCCCGTCACCAGAAAAAAAAGGGGAGGGACCTCTACTGGGGTCAAAGTCAAATACATCTGGGAAAGGTGTATTTTATGCCCTTCTTAGATATTGGTACTGTATAGTCCTGTGGTATTTAAAACACATCAACATAATGACACAAACAAAGTCTGATTTTTGTTTGCTTAATTCACTGTTGCCCAAGTTCATCTAACTAGGTAATTCTCACGGAATATCTTTTTGTCACTGACATTTTTCTTACAACTCTGACTCAAGGTTACAAAATTCTCATTAACTGTCAAATATCTGTAAGAACTTAAAAAAATCATGGAGTGCCTCCCTGGTGGATCACTTGTTAAAGTCTCAGTACTATCAAGCTATCACCAGCCACTGAGGCCTGAGTTCAATCCCAGGCCAGGGAGATAACCCACATGGCACAGCAGACCTCTCCTGTCTCGCCCGCTGCTCCCCTCAGCAGTGTATTTCAGTAGATCTGCCTGTTCTGTTCCCCACTCTGTCTCTGGTGAATCTTCTCACCCCCAAATCCCATAGCTCTGGTCTATACCCCAGTTCTTGTATGCATAAATAAATAGAAAATAAATCTTTTTTTAAAATTATGGAAACAATGCAGTATAGAATAAGAGAAAACAGATTGACTTTAATCCACAAATGTAGGACACTGGGTAGGGTCTAGGACTACATAGCCATTATTTAGTAATTAATTATCTTTGAACCTTGGGAAAAGGTAATGTTGAAAAGAGGAAATGTTTAAGAGACACAAATTCCATAGTATTAACAATTTTGTTTTGATAAACCTATATGAAATTGGTATTTTATGTACTCGAACATGAAAAAAATTTTGGCACAATAAAGTAACAAATTAGTTTTGTGATTCCAATTTAAAATGAAGAATTATGAAGAATTAAATACTCAATTTAGAGTTGTGTTTTTAAATTGAAACTGAACTTTATAAACAGCCTTGGAATACATTTAAGAGAACTTTAGTTTTATCCTATTTATATGTTTAAATCATTATATAATTGCTGGTATTTGGGATTTTTTTGCTAATCAAATAAAAACTTTAAAAGAAAAATAAAGTAAATTAGATGATAACTATAGCTGAAAATGACAAAGATTTAATTTTTAAACGGGATCAAACATAGACATGATATTTCTGGAAATTGCTTCAGAATTACCATGAGTGGAGGAAATGACAGGAATTTAAATGAAACAATATTGGCCATAAATAGATCATTTTTGAAGCTGGGTGATGAGCATGTGGAGATTTGTAATGTTTTTGTACCATTTGTACCTTTGTAACTGTTAACTGTTAAAGATTTTTCTACGAGGTGCCTGAGATGACTGTTAACATTCACTAGATCAAACAAGGGGCCACATTGCAGATGAATCCTGGAAGAATAAATGACAGCCCGGTGAGGCGAGGTACTGTCACTCCCTTTTATAGATTAAAACAAACAGAACACAAAACTTAAGTCAGTCAAGAAAGTTGCCCTGAGTGTCTCCACCATGAGGGCGGGGATTGATGAGTAAACCTTATAATCTGTTTGAGGACGAGAGTGGAGTCACATTTCGGTAGAGATGGCAGAAATTCAGGCCCTTCCCCATAACAATTTTAATCTTGTTGACAATAAATTTCCAAAACACAAATCTCCCGTCTTTTCTGAGGGAGTATGTCTGCCTCGCAGCCAATACGGACAGGCATGACGATACCAAATGGGGCCATGTATTGAATCACGAGCAGGTGGCCTTAAGCAGAAAAACAAAATGAGCTCTACGTTGCCTCTGAAGTAACTAAGTTAGGAAACAGTTCGGGAACACTCGTGCCTATTTACAGCTCATGGCTTATTTTTAGGGGATCAAAAATATTTGCAAGTTAAAGCGGAAACTGCTCTTTTGCGGCCTTACAACTTTCTTCAACTCTGGTGTCTGTGCAGTGGCTGGGGGATGGCTTTAGGGGCTGCCAGGAAACACGGGTTCCCCTCTCCACTTGAGCACATCCCTGGGAGGGTCCCACTGGGCAGGAGGTCGGAGGGCGGTGCCCACAGGAAAGGAAAACTGTTGCAGGGAACAGAAGCTTTTACTTTCCCCATCACAGTAAGTTCAAGAGGAACTGAAACCTTTATTAAGAGCCTCCCCTGCCTTGTAAGCCATCCCTTCACGCAGCATAAGCCACACATCTGAGGATTCTTAACTATTCACGCAGTGTCAGAGGCAAGTGAGAGGCCGTGGTGGCGGGGGACAGAAGAGGAGTTAGCAAATGTGAAGAAATGAAGAGGTGTCAGCATGCGATAGCAATTTCAACTAGAAGAACAAACATTAGGAAAAAAATGTAAGATCTGTATAGATTTGAAGATTGAATATTGTGCTCGAGATGGCATTTCAAACCACTGACAAAAGATGGATCATCCACTACGTGATGGTTGCAGGTACCAAACCAAGAGATGGCTTAGGTGGTTTTTGCTCTCCTGGGACCTCAAGTTCTCTATCAGAACCCCCCCATTCTTTGACATACAGAATTCAAATTTTCTTAATGTCAAGGGCCATGCCAACGCAGAGGTCACTGGCTGAGGGTGAGCATTAGAGATAGGTCCTGGCTTTGCCACACTTGCCTGTGTGATGGTGAGCAAGGCCACCCCCCTCTCGGGGCTTCAGTGACATTTCCGGCCAGCGACAGTGCTGGACCCCATCCACAGCTTCTACAGATCACTCCAGCCCTGCACTTCTGAGGTTTTTACAGTAGAGGGTGAATCCCAAAACATTTATTTAAAAAACAAAAACCCTCCTGAAGCCCAAGTGCCACATTGCCCCCTTCTGGACCTTTGTCATACTCACATGGGTGAGATTATTAAAAAACGCCTATGCCTACGTGGACACGCCCAACTATTACAACCCAATTACTTCTCTCCTGCACAAACAACTCAGAAAGCCAGGTTTGAAGGGTTTCTAACAGCAGAATTAGAGGTCAACCTAGGGAAGGAGAAAGGACATCAAAGGAGTAGGTGTGGACCTAGAGGTGAAACTCAGGAGAGTTTTACACACAGTTTTGTCTCCCTCTAATTCCCCAAAATAATAGAAATTACTAGTTGTCCTTTACCAAGTGCCTACATTTTTCCAGGAACCATTTTATTTTTTTAAAAAATCCAACATCTCTCCCAGCCATATCTAGAATATCTGTGTCCTAAGTGGCTCCTGTTTACACCCACAATTTTACCCTTTTTCCTCTATAAATCAGTCCCATCCTGTGAAGATGGCTCCTTCCCTATTTCCTTCTAGAAGCACTCTTTGATTACTCCTGACCACTGTTACTATCCTGAGTACCTGAGATCTGCAGCCCTTAACCGGGTCCTTGACTTCCTACTTTTTCCATTTCATTTGGGAGCCAAGTGTCCTCACAAGCTGTCCCTGAGAGCAGGGGCATAAATTAAAAAAATTAAGTTTGTGTGAATCTAAACTAGGTGATTAAAACTTAAAATGTGGGGCCTCCCTGGTGGCGCAGTGGTTGAGCGCTGGGTTGCGAAGCTGCCCGCAGCCTCTGCAGCGCCGGTTCGATCCCCGGCTGCTCCCCGGCCGCCGGAGGAGGGTCCCGCATGGCGCGCAGCCCTCTCCTGCCGCCCGCTGCTCCCCTCAGCAGTGTACTTCAGTCCTTCTGCCTGCTCTGCTCCCCGATCTGGCTCTGGTGAATTCTCTCACCCTCCCGCGCTTCTGACTGTACCCAGTGCATGTATAAACAAAAAAACAAACAAATAAATAAATAATAAAACATGCCTCTATTAAATAAATAAAATAAATAAATAAAAAAAATTAAAAAAAAAAAAACTTAAAATGTGTACTGTAAATTCTAGAGCAACCACTCAGAAAATAAGTCAAAATATATAGTTAAAAAATAAAGAACTATCAACATGCATAAAATGAAGCTAGACCCCCTACCTTATACCATAATCAAAAGTTAACTCAAAATGCACAAAAGGTCCAAATGTTAAGTGCTAAAACTATAAAAGCTCTTAGAAGAAAATAAAGGCATACTTCTTAAGGGACTTGGGCTAGGCACTGATTTCTTAGATGAATTGCCAAAAATGTTACACCAGAAAATATTCACTTATTGCACACTACCCAGTTAGCTGCCTCAAAATCCTTCTTTCTGGTACTTTGACCATGATTTTGGATTAAATATAATCTCTTAATTCTAGGCCATTCCCATTCCCTGTCTGCTACTTACCTTTCTGCCCACATCTTCCATTCCAATGCATATTCTTTTTTCTTTGTTTGTTTTGGTTTTTTAAAAAGATGTTATTTATCTATTTTTGTGTAAAAGAGGGGTTGAGAGAATTCACCAGAGACAGAGTGGGGAGCAGAACAGGCGGATCTACTGAAATACACTGCTGAGGGGAGCAGGGATGAGGCAGGAGATGTGCTCCACCATATGGGTTAGTTCCCTGGCTAGTAACTAACTCAGGCCCTCATGGTGGTAGCCCTGAGACTTAACCCCTAGGTCACCAGGGAGGCCCTCTAGTGCATATTCTTAATCACTATCTCCCCTTTCAGACTTGTATTTATTTTTGCCTACTAGGCATGGCCCTAACTGTCCAAAATGACTAAAACTAAGAATTACATAATTGTGGGACATCAGAAAAGGACACATTTCGGCACTCCTCTCCTTCCACCTCTTCACCCTGTGGTTCAGGAGACAAAGGCCCAGAGGGCACATGACTTGTCCAGGGTTCCCAAAATACTTTGCCCTTGCTCTCCACCTCCAAAAAGCCTTTATTTATTCAGCAGCAGCATTGCCCTTCCTTTCTACCGAAGCTGTGATGTCTTTATCTTATTACACTGGTGTAATTTGAGAAAGATCTCAAATACACTGATCTCAAGACATACACATTTAAATGCAAATCTTGCATTCCACAGGGAAAAAGCAACCTTTTTAATTTCCACAGTCACTTTTGCCTCAGCTGTTGCCTCTTTTCCTTCTGTTGTCACAAACAACAAAATTCTTAGGAGGCTGACTTAGGACAAACCAGGGGCAAACACAAGACAAACTCCCTGTCCAGTTTCCATAAAGGACAGTCTCTCAACTCACCTCACAGAAAACATTTCCTCAGAGCAACGCAGCCCACGTAAAAGCAGCATCTCTCTCAGGAAAGAAAATGGTAACAAAGGGCATTTGCCTTTCTCTATGGGTGTATATCTCCAGCAAACCAGGATCAAAGAGTAAGTTGCTTCTTTTTTAATCAAACAACTCTCCATCTTAATGGGAAACAGAAAACCCTCCCGGGAGGTAGGAAATGCGTAAATGATGTAGGTGCAAGAGGTCACTCCAGAGGTGACTTGAAGAATAAAAACCGCCAGAACCTTCCATCGGAAGGGACATAACTAGCAAGGCCTGCAGCCACCGAGGGACCGTCCGCACAGGCCTACCTGGCTGGGGAAAGCGAGGTGGGCTCCGGGGACGGCCTGACCTCTGGGCTGTGCCTTCACCGCTCCAGGTAGGACCCGGCAGCAGCTCTCGAGGGACCTTGGCGACTGGAGAAGAGAAAGGCAAATGTAATTAGAGGCGCTTCCTCCCCCAGAGCGGGAAGGATTTGGGGCTGATTGAAGAAGCGATTACACAATGTTGGAGAGGCTGCGTGAGTGTCGCCCACCAGGGAGCCCGAGGGCTGGGAGCTGTTCTGAGAATCACACAGTGTTCCACGGCGCGCTAATGACCTGGTATTTCTGGCTGGGAAAAAAAAAAAGTCCCCAAAGAAGCCGGTGAGAGTGGATAATGAGGATCTCCCCTCCCACGGGGCAGCTCACGAGCCGGGCTGGAGCTCTAGAGACAAGATATTATTTAAATGCACGAGAGCGCAAGATCAGCCCGAGCGCCAGGGCGCAGGGGTGGCCTTCGAAGGATTCCGCGGGGTTCTCCGCCGCTCCCCTCCCCCTGTGCGACTTCAGTTTTAACTTTATATATTACCTATCGTCATAAAGGGTGTGTAGGGGAGCAACCATGAGCTCTTGGGCACGGGGAAGGGATAAACATTTTTGAGAGCATCCAGATCATCGTGCTCAGTCAAGTGGGGGTCTTTGAGCACGTAAGGAAGGGGATGAGGGACCTGCTGAGGGCTGGCTGCTCGCTACCCGCTTGTCCACAAGGAGAGGTTTGAAATAAGACTGGGGCTCGTGTTTGAACTGTTGTTGTTATTTTGGCTATTCATCACAGAGGCCTTCCTGACTTAAGGCTAAGAGCATACATTGGGCCTCCCTGGTGGTGCAAGGGGTTAAGATGTAACCTATGAAGCTGTCTGCACAAGCTCGATCCCCTGGCCAGGGTGCAGCAGACCTCTCCTGACTTGCTGCCTGCTGCTCCCCTCAGCAGTGTATTTCAGTCAGTCTGCCTGTTCTGTTCCCCACTCTGTCTCTGGTGGATCCTCTCAACTCCTGCACCTCTGATCTACACCCCAGTTCTTGTATGCATAAATAAATAAATCTTTAAAAAAAAATAAAGATACCTGTGGGAACTTGGGCTGAGGCCAGAGATGGAGGGTCTCTGCAGGAGGAACAGCTGCTGGAGGCGTGCCTGCCTGGAGAGGGCTGCTGCCAGGTGCGGGAACAGTACGTAGTAGAAATCTAGGTGCTGTCCTATGCTTCTCTTCCCCTAGCCCAGTCCTGTGCACCCTACTACTTCAACACCACCCCACCCACTGCCACCCCATCTTCCACCTCTCCTGGGCCAGGCCAGAGCTGTTCGTGCTTCACGACACCAACAGGTCAAGGACATCAAAGAGAGGAAGCAATAAAAGTCTTAAGTATTTTGATATTTGACCTTTTTTTTCCCACTGTATCTAAATAATCATCAAAAGAAAAATCAGAACTTGGATTTTATTGAACTCATTTTAGGTTAGCTTTGCTTGAATTTTGAATTGCATGTGGTGGATGATGAGGGACAGTCCCACCCTGTACCTCATGTGTGAGGCAGCCTTCCAGGAGGCGTTCCTGCTTCCCACCCTGCCCAGCTCAATTTATTCTCCAGGAAACCATCCACAGGATCTTTCTGAAATGCAGCATTACTGCCTAGTTTAAAATCCTTTATCAAAATGACTACAGGATAAAATTCAGTCTCCACTGCACTTCTAGAAAGCACTTCAAGACAGAGCAATAGTTGTTGGTTTTATTTCTAGTCTCATTTTTCATCTTCCCAGTTCCCACTTGCCCCCCTTAAAATACTCTAAGGGCTTGTTAGTGGGCAGAATGAGGGGTACCCCAGAATGCCCCCAAACTTGCACACTCCAAGTAGGTTCTGACATCTGTTTCATAAAGACAAAACACACTCCTAGTGTGTAAGACCTTCAATAGAAAAGAACTTCAACAGAACTAGTATGCTAGAGAGAGAGAGAGAGAGAGAGAGAGAAAGAGAGAGAGAGAGAGAGAGAGAGAGAAAGAGAGAGAGAAGAAAGGATAATAGTTTCCGAGTGTAACACCCATCCCTTCATGGGTAAAAGTCCTGCCAAACAGGCTTGGCTCCCAAGTAGGGCCAATGAGGCTTGAAATCTTGCCACAAGTCTGAGGCACCATCTTGTGGGGAACCACAGGAAAGGGCCAGAAGGGACCAGGCAAGACTGGAATGAAAGGAGAAAATCAAAAAATAAGTCAGGAAAAAGGCTGCCATTGTCAGCCACAGGTCTCTCACCCACATCTCTTTCATGTCTCCTTCCTTGTCCCCCAAGTCCCCGGTGCAAGTCCAAGGCTAAGAAGCTTCTTCCTCATATGTCTCTCTGCTCCATGTGCCTCCTCCAAGCCTTCTCTTTGCAGTCCTTTGTAGCTTCCCCTGGATCCTCAGCCCTACCCTTCATTGGGTGGGGCAGGGAACATGGAACTTCCCTTTCTGGATTACACTGTTACAGATTCAGAACATGTTACCCCAAAAGGTGGCACCTTGGAATAGTGGATATTTTAAGCCCGAGGTCACGCTAGCCTCCTTCCCCTTCCCCACTTCTCCCCTGAAACTGGTCATAAAACTCTCACATGAGAGGAGCCCTCTCTGTGCCTGGAGGAGAGGAACATTCGTGTCTCTGAAGACAAGAGCCACAGGAAAAATCCTAACAAACAGGCTCTGCCATGCGTCCCCCCAGTTTACTACACTTACTTCCTAGTCCTGAACCTTTCATATTCTCCCTTGACTGCCCACTTATCATCACACCTAGCTTAAAATACTCTCATCTAAATGTTTCTTTGGGTCTTCATTTCCTTATGAAGGCACCTAGGTCACGTACAACTTATAGAAAATAAACGTGTATGCTTTTTTCCTGTTAATCTGTCTTTGTAAGATTAATGTTCAGACCCAGTCAGAGACTCTGAGACTCCAGCTCTGTATCTGAGACATATCAAGATGCTTCAGTCTCATGAACAACCTGTGCTGATTCAGGCTTCTGTGCTTTCATGCGTGACTTCCCGAGGCCTGGACTCTGCTCCACCCATTCCCCATGGAACTTTCCAAACTCAATTGCTGGGTCCACAGTGCTGTCAGAGTATTCCATGCACCCCAGATGCTTTTGTCTTTCTGTGGTGTTTCCACCTCTGTCTACCTCCCTGGACAGTGAGGGCACCTCTGGCAGGGAGGATGTCTTATGCATCTGTCTCTAGACAGTGCCAGGGCTACTCAGATGTGTTCACTGAGTAAATGAATGAAAACAGGCTTATCTTGGGCCTCCCCGGTGGCGCAGCGGTTGAGCGCTGGGTTGCGAAGCTGCCCCAGCCTCTGCAGCACCAGTTCAATCCCCGGCTGCTCCCCGGCTACCAGAGGAGGGTCCCACATGGCGCACAGACCTCTCCTGCCGCCCGCTGCTCCCCTCAGCGGTGTACTTCGGTCCTTCTGCCTGCTCTGCTCCCCGCTCTGGCTCTGATGAATTCTCTCACCCTCCCGCGCTTCTGACTGTACCCAGTGCTTGTATAAATAAATAAATAAATAAACAAACAAATAAATAAATAAATCTTTAAAAAAAAAAAAAAAAAGAAAACAGGCTTATCTTGGTGGGAAGCACACTTTTTTTTTTAAATAAGAGATCAATATTTTTCCTTTTCTCATCTCAGTCAGCTACAAAGTTCTATTATTCAAATTTAGCTTAAACTCTCTTTTCTAGCTGAAACTCCAATGAAAATTTCAGCTCCCTCTGCTTGAACTTTACATTTTCCTTCAACATCTTCAAATCCTGCTGGTGTTTTTTTCACTTGTTATGTTTGTCTCCCCTACTGGAATGTGGGTTTCTGGGGGCAGGTCCTCAACCTTATGAATTTCAGGATTCTGGGCACCCACCCCAGGTGGAGTTTCTAAGTGCTGACTTGAGCTATACAGATGTTGTATTTTTTTCTTTAAAGAATTATTTATACAAGAACTGGGGTACAGGCCAGATGCGCGGGAGGGTGAGAGGATTCACCAGAGACAGAGTGGGAAACAGAACAGGCAGACTGACAAAATACACTGCTGAAGGGAGCAGTGAGCGAGACAGGAGAGGTCTGCTGTGCCATGTGGGACCCTCCCCCGCCGCTGGTCAGGATCTAACGGGCCAGCTTCACAGCGCTGCACTCAACCGCCTGCACCACCAGGGGAGGCCAGAGCTGTACAGACATTTTTAAAGGTAGTGAGAGGAATGATCTATTTCTCTTACAAAATCCTCCAGATGAAAAAAAAATAGATTATGAGCAACTGTTCTATGATGAAGAAAAGGCAAAAATTTTAAAACATAACCGAACAGAAAACCCAAAACTTTTCTAAGTGTCCTGCACGTACTCCCGAAACAGGGCAGTTTATTTGTTGGGGACTTTTCTAACCAGAACACCTCTGGCTAGAAAACTAAATGCTGCAGGTTTGATGAAATTCCCTACTGCTTTTGAACAACATTCTAAGGTTCCCGGGCAGCATACCTCAAATGTGGAGAGACATTCCTACGGAGGCTATTTGAGTTGGAAACCTCAAAATATTTACAGACCAGCATTTGCTCCAGCCCATAGACAATAAAAATAGCCAGATTATAGTTTCCCATTGAGAGGCTAGCAGGGTCTAAATGACCATGGACAGAATAAAAAAGGCTCCATTTCCCTGTTTTTATTTGCAGGAAGCCTCCAGCAGAATTGACTTTATTCAAAAGCACGAGAAAGAACCCCTGCTCTATTTTCAAGACCTCTGCACTTCTCAATTCCCCCAAAACAGTTGTGCAAACAAGCACACCCGTCCTTGTGTTGCCCTGCTCTCAGTCTCTGTTCCTTGTCTCCATATTTGCACTCCCCCACCCCTCAGCCAAAATCAACACTAATTAGCAGTGAATTAAATTCCACTTCTAAGACACCAGGGGGTCAATGTTTACCCAGGATTCTGAGGCATCCCTAGCCCAGTTCTGTCCTGAGCTCAAAGATTCACAGTTAACCAGGCCCTGCAGGAAAATTCTGAGCTGTGATTCAATTATGCAATTTGTTCTTAAAGTTCTACCTTTCTGCCATAAAATATCCTTTCATTCCTGGAGAGCTTTACATAGCCAGCTTGCCCTCACTGGAATACATTTATTCCTTGTCTTTTTCAATCTTCACGATCCCACTTTCTTGGTGCCTTCTTCTTTCTCCCCACCCACTTATATGTCCAGCCTCAGTCCTCCCATTGAACTCTGCTCCTGTCTTGATATTCGATCAGCTCATATTCTAATTATGTTTGGCCTGTCTAGACTAAGCTGCTGCTTACTTAATTCTATATCCTCAATATTCCCCAGAATCTAGTACAACCTAGGATTTAGTAGGCATCAAGTAAATATTTACTTAAAAAAGAGAATAAAAACATAATACAGGAAAGATGTTATAATATAAACCTGTACACCATAAACCAATCATGGCATGCTTGAAGGACATTTAGAAATAGCCGTTCTTTCTGTTGGTGTTAGCATAGTTTTGTTAAACTTTATTCAATAGAACAGTAAAAGTATACTTTTTAAAGAGCTGCTTTTATTAAATGCTTTGTATATGCCAGATTCTGTAAAATCACCATGTCAAATGCGCCTATATTATTGATTTAATCATAACAAACACTGTCTATAAGACAGATACTAAAATTCCCACTGCACAGATGAAATAAAGTTTATCGAGGTTGAGGAATTTGTCCAAACTTGAGGAGCGAGTGAGTGGCAGGGCACCCCCACTTGGCTTATCCTTGGGAACAGGCTACTGCTATGAAATCAGGCCTGGCACAGTCTGAATCAGCAATAGTAGCAAGGGCAGGCAAGAGAATAAAAATGAAAGATTTGTTTTTGAATTAGCCATTGAGCCTGGGGAATATCAATGACAGTAAATACACAGGTTAAATTATCCTTGCTCTTCAATGGTCCTGCAAGTACCAACTGACATGATGAAACTCTGGCTGGCACTAGGCCATTTAGTGATGACCTAGACAGAGTCCAAAAAGGGTTATGATTACAATCATTATTGCTAGATGAGTCCAAGTGTTTCAATGGCAGTTATAAATAGTAATACCTAGCAGTACTGGCTGTATTTTTATATACCAGAGAAGAAGCAAACTATACTTTAAGCTTGAACCACAACTCACGCTATCTTGGAATAGAATATCTCTTAATAGTCTGGCAGAGTGTACAAGAAAGTGGAATTAGAAGCCAATTTCATTCACTAACATAAATACCAAATATTTAAGATGAAATAG
Organism: Talpa occidentalis; assembly: GCF_014898055.3. Taxonomy (NCBI): domain Eukaryota; kingdom Metazoa; phylum Chordata; class Mammalia; order Eulipotyphla; family Talpidae; genus Talpa; species Talpa occidentalis. Next base: position 117,446,970 of record NW_023604972.1, read on the forward strand.
TACTAAAATCAAACCTAGCAGTGTATTTATTTAAAAAAAAAAGGGGGGGCCTCCCTAGTGGCGCAAGGGGTTAAATCTCAGCACTATCAAGCTATCCAGCCACTGCGGCCTGAGTTCAATCTCTGGCCATGGAGGTGACCCACACGGTGCAGCAGACCCTTTCTGTCTCGATAGCTGCTCCCCTCAGCAATGCATTTCAGTGGATCTGCCTGTTCTGCTCCCCACTCTGTCTCTGGTGAATCCTCTCACCACCACAGCCCACCTTGGGTCTATACCCCAGTTCTTGTATGCATATATAAAGAAATAAATAACTTTTATTTTTAATTTTTTTAAAGATTTATTGATTTATATATACAAGAACTGGGGCACAGGTCAGAGGTGCGGGAGGGTGAGAGGATTCACCAGAGACAGAGCAGGGAACAGAACAGGCAGACTGACCGAAAACACTGCTGAGGGGAGCAGCGACTGAGACAGGAGAGGTCTGCCACGCCATAGGCATTACCCACTGGGGATCAAACCCATGCTGCTGAGGCTGTGGACAGCTTCACAGCACTGCGCTCAACCCCCTGTGCCACCAGGGAGCCCAAATAAATAAATCCTTTAAAAAATAAGTAAAATAAAAATTTAAAAATCATGTAAAATTTCTCCCAAGAATGCAAGCATGGCATAACAATAGGAAGGTGTGAATTTAATTCAACACAAGACTCAAAGGATAAAAACAAAAAGACATTTCAGCTGATGCAGAAAACATATTTGATAAAATTGTACACTCATTGTTAAATGTATTAGCAAACTAGGTAGAGAGGAGAACTTGCTTGTCCAAGTCAAGGCTATCTACCAGAAACCTACAGCAAGCATTCCTTCTGAATGGTGAAATACTAGAAATATTAGAAGCTTTCTGTACAATGAAGAAGACAAGAGCCCTGCTATTGGCCTCTAGCCAATGAAAGAAGAAAAGAACTAATTACTGAAGTGGATGAAATACAACTTTTCTTATTTTCAGACAAAGATTTAGAGCACAGAAAATTCTAGAGACTACTCAAAAAATATTAGAACTAATATGTAAGCTTAATAGCTTACGTATTGTTGGAGACAAGATTAGTGCAAATTCAATGACATGTATTAATAAGGAAATCCATTCATGAGTAGCAATGAAGTTCATGAGGCAGATAAGAATATATCTAACAAAGGAGCTGAGAGAGACAAATTATGAAAAGTATGAAAGCTTTTTGGAGAACACAAAAGGTCTAATAAATGGGAGGCATAACATGTTTAATATAGGAACATGCAATGTTGTTAAGATGCAGTCTCCTATAATGAATGATCCTATAAAACAGTGAATTTTAATCAAAATCACTATTTTGTGTGTAGTATGTGCTATGTGTGTGTGTGTAGTAGATATCGTTTTAGAGTTACAGCAATCTGTTTTAACTTTTCCGGGCAGACAGTAGTCACCCAGCCACCCACAGTTGTCCTCACCTGGATGTGATGTGTCCTCAGAGAGAGTGACCTTCAGCAAGGTAGGAACACTTCACTTCTCCTCACTTTCTTTTTTTTAAAGATTTATTTATTTATTTATTTATACAAGCACTGGGTACCGTCAGAAGCGCGAGAGGGTGAGAGAATTCACCAGAGCCAGAGCGGGGAGCAGAGCAGGCAGAAGGACCGAAGTACACTGCTGAGGGGAGCGGTGGCAGGAGAGGTCTGGGGCCATGTGGGACCCTCGCCTGGCGGCAGGGATTGAACCGGGGATTGAACCAGTGCTGCAGAGGCCGTGGGCAGCTTTGCAACCCAGCGCTCAACCGCTGCGCCACCGAGAGGCCCATTTCTCCTCACTTTCTAAATCACCTTCTGAATCTCTCTGTCCAAAGCTGACCAGCCCTATTTTACACATATTTTACAATTTATGAGAGAGGTGGTGAGGTGAAAGGATGTTTAAGAGGGAGTCAGGAGAAATGACCCAAACATCTCTGTGTTTGTTTCCTCAACTGCAAAGTGAGAGGGGGAGCAAGTCTCCGTTCTAGGGAAATATTTACTGAGCAGATTGCCAACAGCTGGCATGAAATGTCATGAAAGATGATCCATCATTTTAGAGTTGGCCCTCACGTCAGTGATTAGTCGACAGCAAATTTGCATCTTTATGCTTTGATTTACATCTTAAAACCAACACATCCCATAAAGCAAATGCACTCACTAAGAATATCAAAACCCTTAGTAAAGCTGAGGGTGTCACTCCTTACAAATGACGGTAGGGATCTTTTATTTGGTTTTTTAAAGACAAAAAGTGGTGGTGAGAAAACGGAAATGGAGTGTCAAATAGTCTGACAACTTTGCAAGATTCCAACAGGCAGCAACTAAGCTGTTCAAGGCTGAAAGTCCCAAGCTGACGCATCAATAATAATCACTGTGACAAAGGAGAAGTAACCAAGAAAATGGAGCCATCCTTTAAGTACACCTATACGAGTCCCCCAGCAGTGCAGGACGTGAGTTTCTAGAGCCCACCAGGTAAATGAATGTGATCCACACAAAGTGAATCAATCCAAACATCGTGGGTTTTCATAAATCAATGAGAGACTCCTAACATGGGTCAAGAAAGAAAGAAAAATAGACTTCATGTTGGGACCTCCTTGGTGGCGCAAGGGGTTAAGACGCAACCTCTGAAGCAGTCCGCAGCCTCTGCAGCATGAGTTTGATCCCTGGACAGGTAGCTAGCTACACACGTGGAGCAGCAGACCTCTCCTGTCTCGCCCACTGCTCCCCTCAGCAATGTATCTCAATAGATCTGCCTGTTCTACTCCCCAATCTATCTATGGTGAATCCTCTCACCACCACCGCTCACCTCTGGCCTGTATCCCAGTTCTTGCATACAAAAAGAAAGCTTTAGGGCCTCCCTGGTGGTGCAAGGGGCTAAGACACAGCACGAGGAAGCTATCCACAGCCAGTGCAGCACGAGTTCAATCCCCGGCCAGGGAGCAACCCATATGGCACAGCAGACCTCTCCTGTCTCGCCCATTTGCTCCCCTCAGCAGTGTATTTCAGTCAATCTGCCTGTTCTGTTCCCCACTCTGTCTCTGGTGAATCCTCTCACCCCCGCACCTCTGGCCTGCACCCCGGCTCTTGTATGCATAAATAAATAAATCTTAAAAAAAAATTAAGCTTTTTAAAAAAATGCATTAGTCCCTGACCACCGAGCACCATCTCTCAGCCTAGCCCACCTTAAATGTGCTCAGAACACTCATACCAGCCTATAGTTGGGCAACACCAGCTAAGACAAATCCTATTTTATAATAAAGTGGACTATCTTATGTAATTTATTGATATTGTGCTGAAGATGGAAAAAGAGTCGTTACGCGGGTTCTCACCAGTAACAACCACAGCTGAAAGCGCACTGAGCCTGAAAATGAAGCACACACTAAAATGCTGGGTGATGGGGGTGCTCTAGCAAAGGCGCCATCATTTCCTCTCCTCTGAAGAGGTGGGAGAATAGCTGGCAGTAGGCACTGGGGCATCAATAAAAAAATTCAAAGTCCTGATGGCACAAAGCAATGCAGCACCGTCAGCTGCGAAGTCATTAAGTCAAAAGGCTGCCGGCCCAGGACTGCCTGTCCCCTGTTCTCTGCAGAGCGTGAAGTTCTTTCTAGTTCCTGTACTTCAGCTTGTTCATTTTTCTGTGCTACTCTCTTTACTCAAAACTTTTACTTTTTTGTTCCCTTCGCCTTAAACTGTGAGTTTTCTCCTCCCATCAGACCCTCTTCCCATAGAATTTTACTTCTCTCTCAAATCTTAACTTCTTCCTGCCCCCACAAACGCCGCCCCGGGTCTACCTTCTCATCCCCACCTGTTCTCAGTCCTGGCTGATCCTTGTGTGCAGGGACATGCCAGGAGATTTGGATTTTTGTCTTTTAATTCTCCAAGTGGTCAGTTAAAACAAGCTCTTTTGACTGAGCTTGCCCAGCCGCGGAGAGGGTTCCTACTCGGCAGGGTGCTATATAGAATAACGGATGAGCTGTCTTTGGAGTTCTTGAGAAGTCATTTAAAACTGTGCTCTGCTTAATTCAAATTGTAGACTATTGTCTTCAGAAGTAATTTGAACATTCTCCTCTTGAAATGTATAATTTCAGTTCTAGAGCGCTGTATCTAGAATGATGATGGGAAATGACAACCGTACAAGGAGACGAGCTTTATAGGCGGTTCTAGCGCCAGCAGGCACAGGGCAGGTTCGCTATCATTCAGGCAGACGGATAGAGTCCCGGTAGACTTGTCAGGCTTGAATGCTCTCTCAGGGAACCAGGTACACAGGCGCACCAGGCAGAGGGAGGCTGGCACACAAGGAGCCAGGCATGAGTAGGGCAGGTGGGGGCGGGCAGGATACGAATCTTTGTGCCCTGTCGCTGGACTCTCTCTGATCATCTCATGGCCTTACCTCTTCTGTAGTCATGCTGCTTGTCCTCCTTGTAGCCCCACCTCCAGGCCCAGGTGTGCACACTCACACATGCCCACACCATACTCCAGCTGTCTACAATCAGGCTGCGTGCCCCGCACCCACACTCCCAAGTGCTTTCTGCACTAACATCATCCAGGCCACAGGTGATAGCCACAGAGGCTAGTGGCAGAAAAAGCCTGACTAATTCATTTAGCCTACAACAGTTTATCTTTTCAACTGAAAGAAAATCAGCCAATGAAGTAAGGCCTTTTAATCCCTGGAGAAGTACTGTAAGCAGATTCAAAGAAAGAGGCTAGCGTTAGCATTATATTTTAATTTTTAAGTTTCTCCAAATGGAATTATGTATTTGGCTGAAAACATCAACCGACAAAGGCAAAATGTTTTCTGCTTTGAAAACTGCAGGTCTAAGGGCTCTTAAAATTTCTAGCCACCTGCTGTCAATATGTAAAATCGATCAATCAACATGTAAATTTATACTATAGCTATGTAACACTGATTTGTAGGATTCAATGCTTAAGAATTAAGGATGTGTCAAGAACTAAGGTTCTTTAAAGACACCAGCATTTGCTAAAAGTATGTGAATGGCACCATTGCTCCCCCAAATTAAACCTTAACCAAAAACCGAAGGTTAAGCCAGGACCATAAAAGGCTTACGGCCTATCTGTAAGTTATTACTGAGAAACTTAGAGTTCATACAAACCTGCTTTTATTTTAAATACAGTTTAGTTATTAGGAAAAAACACACACCTCAAACTAAATATTCAACCCACATTTTTTCCTAACACAGAGGAGGCCTCTCTGAAGGTTTTTCCAGGCTTACCACTTAACAGTGGTCAGGCCAAAAATAAACCCATGGGTTTTTACTAGGCAAACTCAACTGCTCACAAAACCCGGGTCCTGGAAGGCTGGACTTCGCTTTTTCCCCATTAGCCTCTTTCTGGAACCCACACCCACATTCCCCCATCTCCTAATTAGAAAGCTAATTAGGACTCTAAATTTAAATGCTAAATGGGGAGGGCGATCTGGTCCCAGGCCAGGATTCCTTTCACTTCACACAGCCTCCTTCTTGCTCCCCTGTGAGGGCAGCCGCGGTGGGACGAGCCTGGCTGCCCGGCAGCCTTTACTCGGAGCTGTCTGAGAGGGAAGAACTCATCACAAATTGCAAACTCTGAAAAGATAAAATTAAAAAAAAAACAAAACCCAACAACACACGCCTTGGACTTGGGGTGCTTTAGGGAAAAGAAACAAGTATCTTGTGAGCCCGATGATGATTGCCATGGTGACGGGAGGCGGCAGGAGACTCCCCTCCCGAGCAGCTCGGGGCTCCAGCCAGGCAGGCTCGACAGTGCCGGGCGACTTCTTCGGTTACCGTGGCAACCGAAATGAGAAGCGCTGTTGCAACACTAGCAGAAACCATCTTCTGAAGCGCTTCTGTGAATCACTTTGGGTGCTGACGATGCAAGCTTGAGGGGTGCATGTTTTTCACATAGCAAGGGAAGAACACCACGGGGCCATAAACAAATACTCCCTTTAGCTTTTCCTTTGAAATCTTGGCTTCACTGGGAACAGGTTTTTGGTCTGGTTTTGTGTGTTTCCCTTTTGGATTCCCAAGTGCAAACGCGATTTAATTCTCAAACTTGTGGGACCGGCCCGGGGCGCGCGCGGGCGGGGCGGGCGGGGAGGGCGGGGCGCGCGGAGCCGGCTCGTCGGCTGAACCCCGAGGGCGAGGGGGGCTGGGGGGAGGGAGGGGAAGCTGGGGGGAGAGGAGAAAGAAGGGGCGACGGAAAGGAAGGAGAAAGTGCAGAAGCCTGAACCTTCGCTCCCTTAACCAGAAGCGAAATCCCCCTTCTCTGGCACGGCCTGACTCGCCTCGGCCGGCGCGAGCGGGCGGCGGAAGCCGACCCCAAAGGGCATTTTACGGACCCTGTTCGGGTCCTGTCCTGGGCATGGCACCGAGCCCTCAAGCTCCTGACAGTCCTGCCTGCGAGGCGGAGCGAGGTTCTTCCGCGCTTGTTCGGTCTTTCACAAACAACCAAAAAAAAAAAACACAAAAAACCAAGCCCCAAACCCCAAACCCACCTTTCTTGAGCAGCCCGGGGGAGGCCGAGGGGGCAGTGTCCATGCCCGGGACCCAGCCGCTCGCCGCCGGTCCCTTCCTCCGCCAGCCCGGCCACCCGTGTTTCGAGCCCTCCAGATCCGGGGCGGCCCCTCGGGGCTCCGGCCCGCGCCCCTGGGGTACGCGGGCGAGGCGCGGGGCGGCCCTCGGTCACGTGCGGGCGGCGCAGCGACACGGGCGCGGGGCCCACGCGCAGACCCACGGGCGCCCCCGCACCCCGCACCCGCACGGCCCGCGCGCACCCCGGCCCCGGGCGCGAACGCCCGCTCCTCGCTCAGCAGCGCCGGCCGGGGTCCCCCCGAGGAGCTGCTCGCCCTCCCCGGACCCCCAGTCAGCAGCCCCTCGCGCGTCGTGCCGTCCTTGCCCCTCGGGTGCGCGGAGACGCCCCAGCTGGACGCCGGGGGTGCAGACCGCGCGCCCCGCCGCCCTCACTCACCTCGGGGGCGCCCGGGGCGGCGGGGAGACCGCGCGGCCCAGCGGGTCTCCGGGGCGGGCGCGGGTGTCGGGGCGCCCTGGCCGCGCCGGAGGCTCCCGGGGCTGTCAGGGGCGGCCCACCCGACCCTCGGCGGCCAGGGCTAACCCCGCGGGCCGGCCGGGCCCCCGGGCTCCCGGCGGCGTTTCCCAAGGACCAATCCCGAGCCGGGGGCTGGCCCGGGAAGGGGGCCGGTCGGACACCCGCGCGCGGCCTTGGACCTCGTAGGCCGGTTTCTATGGCAGCCAAGGGGGAGGGCCGGGAGGGAGGGGTGCGCGGCTCGGGGACACCCGTCGCAGACACGGGGGGGCGGGGGAGGGCCGTCTCGGGGGGCACCTCTCCCGGGGCGCGGGCGGGGGGCGGCCGAGAGGGCTGCCGGCTCGCGTCAACTTCGGGGTGGCGCGCCCGCCTGTGCGGATCAAGGGTCGGCGTGTCCTGGGGAGACCGCGACCCAGTAGCCTCTCGCAGAAGCGGGGTTCCCACAGGCCACCGTGACGGCGGCTTCGGGCGAGCCTGGCAAGGCTCAGAGGCTGCGGACAATAGCGCTAAGGGCCCCTCTGAGTCCCCCGCACTCAGATGGACCCTGCTCCTCTGGGGCCACTGCCTGAGCCCCAGCCATGACCCCCACGCCGCCCCGGCTAACGGGAGGTGCCAAATATTTTCCCCGTTTTTAAACGAGGAAGCCAAGTCACTGAACTGCGCGTGGAGCGCGGAATGCGATTCACAGAATGCTGAAGCACGGAGATGATGCCGCTGAGATTCAGTTCCTTCACCTCACAGAGAGAGCTGAGCTCAGGGAAGTCAGGCCACTTCGCAAGGGTCACACAACTGCTAAGAGCTGAGAGCAGGCGCCTGCCTGAGTCCCAGCTCCGTGGACTCCTCCCACCTCCTCATGCTTCTGCATCCTGTGTCCATGTACAAAGCAGATGTAGCAAGTTTAAAATTCTTCTGTGGTAGAAACAAGGGAACCCAAAGACTCCTTTGTTTGCTTCTGTCAGGCAGTTATAAATGCTTTTACAAAGACGCATTAAATCCTCACCACCTTTTAAGTCAGGTGCTCAATAGCATTCTTGTCTTGACCATGACAAGTGAGGAAACCAAGGCCCAGAAAGGGTCACGCTGGCCTGCGGCTGGTGCTGGGATCCGACTCCTGAGGCAGCTCGCTTCCTTCCTTACCCTATGCTGCCTCTTCATAGGATGACTGAAGAGCAAGGAGCAAAAATAGCAAGAAATGAAACCTTGGACAGCTCCATGGACCTGGAATGATTGCGCCTTTGGTTTAAGAGAGTAGACATGGAGTCATGTAGGATGAAGGCCCTCTGTGAGGTTCTGTCTTTAAAAGGAGGTCCTCTCCTCAAAAGACACCTCATGAGGTGACTGAGATGCAAAGTGATTTATAACTGATGCTATTTTTCTTAGACCATGTCAATTTGGTATAAATATCAAGGTGGGTATTGCTTCTTGAATCTAATGTGTCGTATTAGGCTGTAGGAAAGGTGAGTAGAAAAAAAAATGAATTAAAAAACTCAGCATAGGACCATAGGTGGCGCAGCGGTTGAGCGCTGGGTTGCGAAGCTGCCCGCAGCCTCTGCAGCGCTGGTTCGATCCCTGGCTGCTCCCCGGCCACAGGAAGAGGGTCCCACATGGCGCGCAGACCTCTCCTGCCGCCCGCTGCTCCCCTCAGCAGTGTACTTCGGTCCTTCTGCCTGCTCTGCTCCCCGCTCTGGCTCTGGTGAATTCTCTCACCCTCCCGCGCTTCTGACTGTACCCAGTGCTTGTATAAATAAATAAAATAAAATAAATCTTTAAAAAGAAAAAAAAAGTAAACAGTAGTCACTTTACCTTAGATAAAACTTTAAAAAATAAAATAAAACACACTCAGCATAGGTTTCCCTCTCCTGAGGAAACACAAAGGTCAATGTCAACCTTAGGAGTTCAAAGCTGCTCCCTTTTCACCAATTAAATCAGGCTAAACTTTTAGAGCCCAGCATTCACTTGTAATTTTTTTTTAAGATTGATTGATTGATTGATACATACAAACAAGCACTGGGCACAGTCAGAAGTGCAGGAGGGTGAGAGAATTCACCAGAGCCAGAGCAGGGAGCAGAGCAGGCAGAGGGACCGAAGTACACTGCTGAGGGGAGCAGCGGGCGGCAGGAGAGGTCTGTGCCCCATGCGGGACCCTCCTCTGGTGGCCGGGGAGCAGGCGGGAATCGAACCGGCGCTGCAGAGGCTGTGGGCAGCTTTGCAACCCAGCGCTCAACCGCTGTGCCACTGGGGAGGCCCTCACTTGTAATTTTGTATGACAAAAACACTTTCATGTCAACACATCAACTATCATTTGTTTAAAACCATCAACCTATGTTAAATTGAAGATGTGCTACTAAAATCTGCTGGCTTGGTGGAGACTCTAGTTCTGTCTATGCTGTCAGCTTAAGCTAAATGTGAAGTGGGTAATAGTCTAGACCTTCGCGAACCCTAAGCCTGGTCTGTAATTTCCAGTTGAACATAGTGGTGCTCTCAGCATTTCCATTTCCACCTAGTAGTACTTTCAATGGGGTGATGGCACTTTTTGTATTGACTGTTAAGTCTTCTTGTTTGCACATACTGAGTTTTCCAGGTTTTATGTGTGTTAGGGTTCAGTTTCATTTTCCTTTGAATCTCAGATGGTAGGTGTGATGTAACAATGAAAACATACATAATTTGCTACCTTGTCCCTGGCTTCTGGTCCAGAGTGCCTAAAAACTCTGGAAATTCATGATATGCCTTATTATTCAAGTAAGTCCCTTGGACCATACCTGAGTTTACACTAATGAGGTCTCTTGGCGCCTGCTGCTAAAGGAACCAACCCCTAAATTAGAGGGCTACCCAAGATCTCAAGGGAGAGAGGTTGGGAATTAAGTCTGGTAACCAGTTGCCAATGACTTAATCCATCATGGGTAGGTTACACAACTTCAGTGCACCAGGTTAAGGGAGCTTCCAGGTTGGTGAACACACCCGCGTGCTGGGAGGGTGGCACACCAGAGACAGCATTAAGTTCTGCCCATCCCCTTGGCCCAATAATCTCTTCCATTAGGCCATTCCTGGGTTGTATCCTTTACAGGAAGGTTAAGTATAGTGCTTTCCTAGGTACTGAGTTGGCCTATGGCATCATTAAACCGGAGGGGTAGGAACTCCTAATTTGAAGCTGACAAAGCAGAAGAGCAGGAATCCCAGGGACCCTATTTTCAGCTGGTTTCTGAAGTGAACTTGAGGAGTGTATGCTAACTTTGGGTAGTGTCAGAATTGAAGGCCACCCAGTCGGTGCTGGAGAATCAAGGAACTGCTGCGGAAGAGGCGCTCCTGTCATGCTCCAGTGTACTTGGGAGTCCTGTGATTACCAGCGGCTGGCCCTCTCCTGCCCAGTTTCGACACTGCAGACCGAGCTAAAATCTCCAGCAGTAGAAGTGGGAGGAACAAGGTATCCAGTCTAGTACTTGATGTCAATATACATCATGGGTTTTAAAAGTAGCTGTTTTGTATAAAAATGCTATGTAAACTGCAAAATGCCAAATCAATAAAAGGTTTTTCACCAGAGGGTAGCTTTCCTCTTCTGCAACTGAGTTTATTAGAATTTGCATATGTTACACATAACTTTTGGGAAAACTAAAATGAACAAACGTATCTTGAAAGGCCTTGCCAATCTAAAAACGCCAATGAGAATTTTAAAACTTTGCTGTGTCTTTGTTCCTGATCTCCACCATGTGGTGAGAATTCTGAGTGTTTAAAAATAAACCTTGTTTAATACCTTGGCTTAAGAGTATAGCATGAGCTATTTTCAGCATTCAAAAATTCACTAGATACTAACTAGTAATGTACCTAGGTAATTACGACCACTATCAGGTTTTCTTTACTAAAACTAGCTCAGGAGTATGGACATCCTAAGGCAAACTGAAAATTCAATGTGACTCAATTTTATCATGGTATTCTTTTACCTCAAAGGTAAAAGGAAAAATAAGCCTTGTAGTTTGTACCCAATAGCCAAACAGGAAAGACTTCGAGATGTCCCTATACTTTTTTGATCTTAAAAATACAAATCCCTATTCAAGTTACCTTTACCTTTGACTTCTCCAGTTGTGCGAAACCATTTTCTTTCTGTATATTTCATAAATGTGATACCATTTAACATCAGCACTACCAAAGGGTGTTTAAGTTGAACTGATCTTTTAAATTTAACTCACTAATAAGTTGAGAAAGTACTTTTAAAATCACTTCTACCTAAAAAAAAAAAAAAAAAAAATTCATTGGCTATTGTGCCCTACCATGGAAGAACTGCAAATATCCTCTTCCTTCCTTCATTACCTCTGAACTGATTTTTGAGGATTGGAGACATGAAATAAGAATTTTCTATCTCAATTCATGCATTAGGCATGTTATACAGGTTCATAAAGACACATAAGAAAATATCCCGGGCCTCCCCGGTGGCGAAGTGGTTGAGCGCTGGGTTGCGAAGCTGCCCGCACTCTGCAGCGCCGGTTCAATCTCCGGCTGCTCCCCGGCCACCGGAAGAGGGTCCCACATGGTGCGCAGACCTCTCCTGCCGCCCACTGCTCCCCTCAGCAGTGTACTTCGGTCCTTCTGCCTGCTCTGCTCCCCGCTCTGGCTCTGGTGAATTCTCTTACCCTCCCGTACTTCTGACTGTACCCAGTGCTTGTATAAATAAATAAATAAACAAAAAAACAAGAGTTCTCCTTTAAAAAAGAAAGAAAGAAAGAAAATCCTTACTAGCCTCCCAAAAAAAAAAAAAAAAGAAAATATCCCTAACCACAAACCAACTTCCCCATTGGTAATTAAAAAACAGAGTCAAGAATACATTTTAAAGTTTACTTTAAAAATGTAAATATCTCCCAGTATTTAACAGGTAAAGAAAATAGCATATTGGTTTATTTTATGTGGCTGTTATATTTTATTTTCCAAGTAATACTGATTAAAAATATTTACACACCTACTTTTAAGTCCACAGTTTAGCACTCTTATTTGTATGGCTTTAAAAGTTATAGCACAAGATCTTTACATTAAGGATGGGGGGGGGGAGATTCATTCAAAACAAAGCCTGATAAATTATATACATGTTTTTTTCTGTACTTTATTTTAAATACATTAATTTTTAAATGATGCTCATTTTTTTTTCATCTGGTGGTAAAATACTAGTGCAACTTTTCATCAAAATAAAGTTTACCACAGATATAAACGAATTTTCTCAATTGAAAAATGGCCCCTTCAGCTGCCATTAAATGAATTTCTCAACCTAACGTAAGTGAAAAAGAATTGGTAGTTTCATTATAAGCAAAAATATAAAGCACTAGAGCATCGCCTACACTGCTCCTTACAACACCAACTTGGAAAGAACCAGAGATGCTTAATCAGTTTTGAAAAGGCACATGGGTGTGTTTTTTTTTTTTTTCTTTAACATTCTAGGAATTTTGCCACCACTACTCCATTTCTGTCGCAGAGATAACGTCGTTAACTATTAAGGTAGACAAGAATGTTGTTCAAACTAAAGAAAGCCAGAAGCCAAAATTTAACTGCACAGTAACAATGCACTTTTCTTCATGCAGCCTTGTTTTTCCTATATATTCAATTTTCTAACATGCATTAGAATACATAAGCCTGTATTCTAATGATTTTACATTTGATTTTACAATATTGGAAAAGATTCGAGGAAGGACATGACCTGGGAAAGAGAAGGGAGAACCCTTACCACAATGAAAATACATTCATACCCAACTATATAATAAGAATATAATCATTTAAGTTTACAGAAATATACTTCTCAAAGTTCCCCCTTCCCTTATTGGAAAAATCCCTCCTCTGTGGCATTAATGGGGACTGGGGTGGGAGTGAGAATCAGTTTGTTTCAGTAGAAACAGTTCAGCACAACAGGAAAGAGTTTAACTTTGGTCCACTTGTCTGTTAGCTTAAGGACAGTCACACTGCCCATCATCAGTTCAAAAACCCAACACATATATTTAAAAATATAATCCTTTGTTATTTCACTCTAAAACCGGCACAGATGTTCTGTTCTCCTTCCCTGCCTTTTCAGCTTGGGAATCCACTGTTGGCGTGGTGTCTATATCCGCAGCCTCTTCATGATCTTCCCTGGCAGCCTCAGCAACATCTGCTTGGCTAGGCTCTCTCTCTTCCTGGTTCATGATTTCAGGGGCCACTTGATCCAAATCTGCTTCTAGAAGCTCAGTTTGTACTTCCACTGGCATCTGATTTACCCGTTCGACATGCAGCTCCTCTACATGTACTTCAGTACCTTCTTCAGTCTGAATTCGACCTACTTCTAGATAGCTCACCTGGACCTGCTCTGGAAGTTCACTGATATGTGAATCGTGTACTTGGCTGTCCTGGAGCAGATCTGGGTGGACCTGTTCTACAGTCACTTGTGCTGAGTCCACCTGAACCTGAAGCAGTGGTAACACATGCACCTTCCCAACTTGTTCTATTATAGTCATTGATGTCACAGGTTCAGTTTGCACACGTGTTTCTACAGAGAGAACTTCTTCAGTTACTAGACGCTCTGAAATATTGTGAGTATCACTGAGATGCCTTCTAAATTCATTTCCCTGCATAAACCACAAGTCACATAAAGTACAATGGTTGGGTTTATCTCCAGTGTGTATTACCAAGTGATCTTTGAACTGGTCCCAGCTGTTAAACACACTATTACAGACCTGAAATAATCAAACATATATTGTTAACAATACAGATATTAGAACTGAAGGATATATGGATTATTTTCTCTGTAAGGAAAACACTGGAATTTTTCTGAAAATGTTATGAATGTGGTTATTTGTAATATAAACTGATGCAAGACATTTCATAATTCTTTGGTCTTTTAGCTAATGTAACTAACAACTGAGGTACATTTTGGGCAACACTTTAACACTGCCTTCATTGTTGAAATCTTATATAAATTTTAGGAATAAAGTAATAACACAGTTTCATAACATCAACATTTAAAATCATTGTATTTTGGAGGATACATACTGATCATGAAAGAATTCATTTCAGCTGGACTGCCTCCCCGGCAACCTGCAGTGGACCTGAATCTACAGACTGTGTGCGCGCTCTCTTTCTTGTTCGCTCGCTCTCTCTATATACACATACACACGTACATATATGTGTGTGTGTGTGTGTGTGTGTATATATATATATATATATATATGTAGGTTCACATCTGCCTTCCTGGACATAATTTTATTGACACTGTTGTCATCTTGGATCAGGTTTTAAAAAAATTATTCTAATCGTCCTTATAAAGTCATGACAATGATGTTCCCACTCCCTGTCAGCTCTGGACCTTTGCCCTAAACTGTTACCCTTCACTTTTAATGATTTCAAACACACAGTCCTTTGCAAAGGACAGAATACACCCACACATACCTGACATTCATAAAGCTTCTTTCTTCCCTTTTTCGCCCCCACTCCAGTTTGGCATGCAGTCAGGTGACATTTGAGGGTGCTATTTCTAGCAAAACGTTCATGACAATTTGGACATTCAAAAGGTTTTTCACCTATTAGAACAGAAAATTAAATTGACAAATTAAAACAAAAAACAAATAGTTTTTCTTGGTTAAGTCTAATAGCACCTTCTGGACAGGAGGGTTATAATTCAAACATTTCTACCACACCCACAAGACTCCTTTAGAGGTAGAAATAATAATTTTTAGTACTTATATCTTTGCTTGACAAAGAAAATTTAGAGCTGAGTTTTTTTTCTTTTGCATTTCTTAAACTTTCTTATTTTCCCTCACATAAAAATCAATTAGAAATTAAATCAATTTCTATTTCAGGTCAACACATCACTATTCATCTAGCAAGAACAGGGTGAGTAGTATGATGGGATCAGAAGCCAAAGCACAGTAGGATGAGGGAGGTGAGTGAGGCAAGCCAATGAAAACAGTACAGAAATTCTTTCCAAGATGGCTTGGATAGCAAGAGGGAGAGGTGACTGGAGGTGGACACAATCAGAGAGCTAAGTCAGAAGAGTCACTGTTTATTTACTAAAGAGAAAGGAGCCAGTGGAGGAGGAGAGGAGAGAGAATGACGGATGGGAAGACAACATTTAGACATCAAGGTGTGGACACAGGATTGCCCTCGAAGGCAGCAATTTTCTGTAATAAAAGAGGAGACAGAGATGGAAGTTCCCACCCACAAGCGAGATGGTACGAAGACACGACATCTGGTGGGGTGGGATGTGGACTTATGTGTATGAGCCAGTATTTAAAAGGCCCAATGTTAGATCTGAGATATGAATTTTTTTCCAGCAGTGCTCAGCAGGGAGTAAGAGTACATGGCTGCAATAATCCAAGGAGGATTTTTTAGAGAAAATGGGGTCAAAAGGCAAGAAGAGTGTGTTTATATTATAGCACAAGAAAAAGTGAATCAAGCTGTATACAATGAGGACAAAATAGAAATGAGAAATGGGTCAATAAACTACATAGAAAGGGCTAGAAGAAACAGTCTCAGACAAGCGCGAGGAGAAGAGTGAGAGATGAAGGGACAGAATGATGTATGTAAAGAACAGGACTGGAATTTCAGAGGTGGAGCCTATGATGCTTCCAGAGTGATCTAATGAAGGAGGAAAGAGACGCACTTTTCATTGCGTGTCATTGAACTTATGTTATTTGAGTATTTTCTATTTAAAAATTAGTTTACAATACCCAATAAAATCTACAAATAGCAAAAGACTTAGATGTGTGGGCAGTACAGTCTTCCACATGCTTTCATTGCTTTCTTTTTGTTACAATCCAGTAAATAGGTACCATTATTTAGCTTAATTTATACAGACAAGGAGATACCGAAAGCTAAAGTGACATATTAAGTTCATCATGTAGGCAAATGTCAGAACCGGAGCCAGAAAGCAATTCCGATGTCCAGACACACACAGTTTCTATGAGTTCACATTACTTCTCTGGAAAATTAGGTAATAATCATTTGAAAATATGGCTGACGGTCAGCTGTAGGGTTCTCTTCCATGCTGGGCATACCACAGTGTATCTCCCAATATGTCTGTTACCAGCCCCCCTTCCCAAAGTGCTTATCCTTCTATAGTTTTTTCTGAAGTTAATAATCACCAATCATATCACTACCTAATCAGAAAGCTAGGAGTCAGGCCTCCCCTGGTGGCGCAGGCAGTTGAGTACGCCCTGTGAGGCTGCCCGCAACCTCTGTAGCGCTGGTTCGATCCCAGCCGGCTGGCGAGGGTCCCACATGGCACAGCAAACCTCTCCTGTCTCTCCCGCTGCTCCCCTCAGCAGTGTGTTTCGTCAGTCTGCCTGTTCTGTTCCCCACTCTGTCTCTGGTGAATCCTCTTACCCTCCCGCGCATCTGGCCTGCACCCCAGTTTTTGTATAAATAAATCTTTAAAAAAAAGCTAGGAGTCACTGTCTTACCTCCATTATCCCACTGATCCCCAAACCCTTTTGAGTCTGTCTACTTAATGTTATTCACATCTCTGACACTTTTCCTCTTTTTGTTTATATTTTTCCAAGAGTTTCCTAATCAAAACTAGAATTCCTCCAACCCATCATATCTCTCAGTACTGTCTTTAAAACAAATATGATCGGAACCCCTCCCAGCTTAAACGTCTTTACAATGACGTGAAGTCTTCCAAGATAAAATCTAACTCATTTACGGCACTTAGTATGCAATCTCAGGCTAGTCTCCCGTCTCTTGCTCTCACTTACACAGGCTGCATGTGCAAGCATGCTTGCTGGTTCTCCCGCTCTCCTCTGTGAACCGCTGTGGATTATCCAGCTGCCTCTCCTGGCATTCCTTCATTTAGCCCCAATCCTCCAGCCGGAATAATCTACCAGCAGTGCTCCCAGAATCCCTTCCCCTCGTTCCTCTATGCCTGTGTATTGTTCCATTTCTTTTGCCTGAAATGCCTGTCTCCTGGCCAACTCCTTTCCCTCTGAGAGTCATGACAGGGTAATCCCTCTAGGAAACCATTCTTGTCTCATCTCCATGACCTTGTGGTACTGATTTTAAAAAAAGAATTTCAATGAAATGTGACGTCATTGTGGAAAAAAAATACACTTTCAACCTGAAATATCTGCTAATTACCTGTATGTTTTCGAAGATGTTCTTTAAAATGTCCAAAGTGGTCAAATTGTTTCTCACAGTACTGACAAATGTGAATTTTTTTCCCAGTTCTTTGCTTCTTACTGACTCCACCTTCTTCAAGGTGGTAACAATTGAGGTGCTGTTTCCATGCGCTCTCGCGAAGATACCTTTTATTGCATATGTCACACTTGAAACTCTCAGTTGAGTGTGATTTCATGTGTTCCTTAAAATGGTAAAACAATTTAAATGAACGGTTACATTTCTCACAATGGAATAAGTCCTTCACATGTGACAGCTGAAGTTCCACAATTTCAATACCTTCTACCTGTTTGCTTGTGGGGTCAGATGCACAGCCGTCTTCGTCTTTAATCTGCCCTTTTCTATCACCTTGACGGTACTTGCTGGTAATATCCGCCAACAATGCCAGAGCGGAGTCGTCAGAGGAACCTGTGCTCTGAATGTACTTTATGGATTGTTTGGCAGAAGCTACCTCCTCTAAGGTTTCGATGCCTTCATCTTCCACTTCAATTGTGCCTTCAGCAATCTCCACTTCAATTTCAACAGGTTCTGATTCTGCAGATGGCAACGACTCAGTGATAACATTTGAAGTTTCTGCAATTTTTCTTTTTTTTGCCTCACTTTTTCCTGTAGTACTTTCCTCTAGTGGAGCTGAGTTTTCTTTGCTCCTGAAATACAAAATAATATGGACTGAAAAATCTGTAAGATAAGTCAAGACCCTGCCAGGCTTTTGGGAACTGATAAGCTGATAAAATCTATACAGAAAGGTAGAAAACAAAATTGGAAGACTTACAACCTGATTTCAAGACTTACTAAGTAGGGCCTCCCCAGTGGCGCAGCGAGTTAAGCGCAGTGCTGTGAAGCTGTCTATAGCCTCCGCAGTGCCAGTTCGATTCCCAGCTGGCCAGGGAGAATCCCACATGGCGAGGCAGACCTCTCCTGTCTTGCCCGCTGTTCCCCTCAGCAATGCTTTCGATCTGTCTGCCTGTTCTGCAACCCACTCTGTCTCTGGTGAATCCTCTCACCCTTCCGCAACTCTGGCCTATACCCCAACTCTTGTATAAATAAAAATAAAAAAATCTTAAAAAAAAAAAAAAAAGACTAATAGCTAATGTAAATTAAAATGTGATTATCAGTGAAAGGACAAATATGAAGATTAATAGAGCAGAATAAATAGAACTGAATAGTCTTGAGATAAATCCACCTCTATAGTCAATTGAGTTTTGAAAAAAGGTTCCAAGGTAACTTAATGGAGAAAGGTTATCTTTAACAGAGTACTGCTGGAATAATTGGTATTGATTGATATATGGGAAAAATAAACCTTGATCTTTACCATCATATCAAACACAAAAAAAATCAAATGATTATATACTTACTGACAAGAACTTAAACTACTGAATTTCTAGAACAGGAGAAAATCTTTTTAACACTGGGTTTTTTTGCCTTTTTTTTAAAAAGATTTATTTATTTTTATACAAGAGCCGGGGTATAGGCCAGAGACACGGGAGGGTGAAAGGATTCACCAGAGATAGAGCAGGGAGCAGAACAGGCAAACGACAGAAATACCCTGCTGAGGGGAGCAGCGGGTGAGACAGGAGAGGTCTGCCACGCAATGTGGAATTCTTGCCGGCCAGCTGGGATCGAACCCGTACTGCAGAGGCTGCGGACAGCTTCACAGCGCAGCGCTCAACTTGCTGTGCCACCGGGGAGGCCCAACGCTGGGTTTTTAAAGCAGCACACACACACACACACACACAAACCCCAGAAGCCTTAATGACAAAGTTGGAAAAATAATTTTCTTCCATTAAAAACTTTCCTTTTGAAACAAAAAGGCAAGCCACACACCCTGAAAAAAGTTTTGAACATTCTCTCTCAAAGGTCTTGTACGGAGAGTATAAAAAGAATTCCACAATTCAGTAAACAGTAAGAAAAAGACAACTGTTGAGAGACAATTCTCCATTGAGTCTTTTCTGTTTTTACACATCTTATGAACTGACAGTTTGGTTCTGGATTATTTCTTCAGAGAAGTTTACAGTAACCAATAGCCCGGGAAGGTGGAGAGTGGCTCCCTCTGAGACAGAGGGCAGCTTTGCTTACCGCTCAGTGTATTACTTGTTTAGCCCACTATAAAAGATTTGGTTTTCCTCAACTGAGTGGTAAACCAATCACCTACACAGCATTATTCAAGTGGCCACTGTACATCACCTGTGTGGAACTTTAGGGAAAGTAACAGTCCATTCTTTTTGATATGTAAGTCTCACATCTTCTAACAGCATCCATTAAATTGTGACAGGGTAACTTGACAGTTTGCAAGTGGTTAAAGATCACAAATCACTTACAGTACTTGCTAAGCTTAACAACAAGAACAGACTGCTACAACAGGTTTTCAGGGGAGTCCTCAGAGCAATTATTGGGATATGGGGAGGTCCTGGAAGCATACATGCTGATCAAACAGTACAGTCAACTGAGAAATAAACATCCTCTGCTCTACTGCCTATTGCTATGAGTTGAACTGTGTCTCTTGCCACCCCCTCCACCAAAATACATGTGTGCATGTGTTTAAGTCCTGATCCCTGATACTTATGAATGTGACCTTAGTTGAAAACACATTTTTGTAGATGTAATGGATGAGCTCATTAGAGTGGGTCCTACTCACCAGAATTAAATCCATACTTAGATAGACAGTTAATTTATGACTAAGGAAGTGAGAACATATAATGGAAAAAGGAAAGATTTTTTTCAATAAATGGTCTTAGGAAAATCAGTCATATACAAAACAATGAAAAAAAAAAAAAGACTATCTCACATAGATGCACGAAATTTAAAATGGATCTAATGCTTAGATGTGAGATCTAAAACTATAAAATTCTTAGAGGAAAACAAAAAACACTCCATGACATGGGTTTCAGTGAAGGCTTTGGAAAAAGAACTCCAACAGCAAGAGAAGCAAAAGCAAAAATATACAAATGGGACCACATCAAACAAAAAAGCTTCTACACAGCATAATAAACCATCAGTAAAAGATAATAGCCTAATGAATGGCAGAAAATATTTGCATACTATATATCCAATAAGAGACTAATATCGATCAACGAGTACTCACAGAACTCAACAATCACCACCAAGCCAAATAACCCAATCAAAAAATGGGGTTCTGGAGAAAAGCTAAACAGGCACTTCTTCAAAGGAGACAAACAGATGGCCAACAGGCACACAGAAAAATACTCATCATCACTTACGATCAGGGAAATGCAAATCAAAACCACAAAGAGATACCACCTCATACCTGTGAGAATAGCCCACATCAGAAAGACCAGAAACAAGTGCTGATAAGGATGTGGAGAAAAAGGACCCTCATACAGTGTTAGTGAGAACGTAAACTGGTCTAGCCTCTTTGGAAAACAGATTTCTCAAAAAATTAAAAATATGGGCCTCGGGGCTCCCCTGGTGGCGCAGCGGTTGAGCGCTGGGTGTTGCAAGGCTGCCCGCAGCCTCTGCAGCACCAGTTCGATCCCCGGCCACTGGCGAGGGTCCCACCAAAAAAAGGAAAAAAAAAAAAAAAAGGGCCTTTCTGGTGGCGCAGCGGGTTGAGCACAGCGCTGTGGAGCTATCCGCAGCCTCTGCAGTGCCGGTTCAATCCCGGCCAGTGAGGGTCCCATGTGGCACGGCAGACCTCTCCTGTCTTACCCGCTGCCCCCCCGCAGCAGTGTATTTCAATAGATCTGCCTGCTCTGTTCTGTTCCCTACTCTGTCTCTGGTGAATCCTCTCACCCTCCTGTGCATCTGGCCTGTACCCCGGTTCTTGTATAAATAAATAAATCTTTAAAAAAAAAAACAAAAGGAGAGGAACATTTAGATACATACAGAAAGAGAAAGCCATACAGATAAAAAGGAAAGATGGTAGTATGAGATGGATGCAGACTGGAGTTATGGTAACATAGTCAAAGAATGCCTGGGAGCACCAGAAGCTGAAAAGGCAAGGCAGGATCCTTTAACTGAGGCTTCTGAGGTAGCACAGCCCTCCTACTACCTTGATTGAGGATTTCTAATCTCAAGAACTGTAAACATATTTAAGTCAGTAAGTTTGTGGTACTTTGTTATGGTAGCCCCAGGAAACCAAAACATACTTATGAAGAAAAACTGGGAAGGTGGTTGCAGGAGGAGTACTAGGCAGTAACATTAAGGCCAGCTGCTGGAATTGTGTGCTGGTTGTTGAAAACTTGGGGGAAGGAATTCCCTGTCAGTCTGATGGTCAGTCTGAAATCTGCCATCATTAACAATTAAGATTCGTGTGTGTGTGTGTGTGTGTGTGTGTGTGTGTGACAGAAACAGGGTCCGTCCCATTTCCCCCCCATCCCCTTTAATTGTGTACTCTGTTATTTAAAGAAACTAGTATAGGGCCTACCTGGTGGCGCAGCGGTTGCGCGCTGGGCTGCGAAACTGCCCCGCAGCCTCTGCAGCATAGGTTCGATACCCGGCCGCCAGCAAGGGTCCCGCATGGCACGCAGACCTCTCCTGCCGCCCGCTGCTCCCCTCAGCAGTGTACTTCGTTAGTCTGCCTGTTCTGTTCCCTGCTCTGGCTCTGGTGAATTCTCTCACCCTCCCACGCTTCTGACTGTACCCAGTGCTTGCATAAATAATAAATAAATAAATCTTAAAAAAAAAAAAAAATAAAGAAACTAGTATATTGTTACCTGGCTTCATCAAAGAAATTATAAAAAAATTTTCTCTCCCTCCACCCAAACTATCCCTTGAATTTCCTATCCCCTTTCACTCCTAAATCCCTCTTTAACTGTTACATGAATGTCCAATACTTGTTTTTATCAGTTCTAACTTGTTTTGCTGCATATAATTTTTTCAGATTCCCTCCATTCTGTTGAATAGCTGCATTTCATCTTTTCCTGTGGCTATGTAATATGGAATGTACTATTATCTTCTTGACCGATTCGTGCACTGAAGGAGATTTAGGCTGCTTCCATATCCTAGCTACTGTAAATAATGCTGTTGTAAATACTGTGGAACATACGAGATTTACTGTTAAATATTCTGTGGAAATATGCCCATGACTGGAAATGCCTGGTCATACACTAATATTTCCACTTTTAATTTTTTAAAAAGATTTATTTATTTATTTATACAAGCACTGGGTACAGTCAGAAGCACAGGAGGGTGAGAGAATTCACCAGAGCCAGAGGGGAGAGCAGAGCAGGCAGACTGACGAAGTACACTGCTGAGGGGAGCAGCGGGCGGCAGGAGAGGTCTGCACGCCATGTGGGACCCTCGCCCGGCAGCCGGGGATGGAACCAGTGCTGCAGAGGCTGCGGACAGCTTCGCAACTCAGCGCTCAACCGCTGCACCACTGGGGAGGCCCTCCACTTTAAATTTTTTAAGGTAAATCGAGATTGCTTTCCATATGGTTTTACTTTCATCAGTTCAGATTCCCACCACCAATAGGGTTCCTTGCCAACATCCTCTCTTATGTGACTTGTTGGGGATCTTTTTGATATGTGCCATTCTCAAGGGTGCTAAGGGTATCTACCTGTAGTTTTAATCTGCATCTCCTACTGGGAGTGATGAACACTTTATCATGTCTTTTAGCCTTCTTTAGTGAACTGTCCTGTTCAGATCTGCTGCCTATTTGTTAACTGTGCTTTTTGCTGTTGAACTGTATGAGCTTTTGATATTAATCCTTTTATCAGTTAAATATTATTTTTCCCAGTTAGTAGGATGTCTATTCTTCTTATATTTTCTTTTGCCAAATTAAGTGTTTTAACTTGAGGCAATCCCAATTGCTTATTTTTATTTTTAATACTTCTACCATAGTGGTTGAGACACTAAACTGATCTTTATTGCCAATATTGTAGAATGTATTGCCAAGGTTTTCTTTTATGTATTTTATTGTTGCAGGTCTTATATCCAAGTCCTTAATCCAGTTGGAATTTTTGTGTATGGTATTAGCAACTAATTTAACTTGATTCTTTTTATGTGTGGCTTCCCAATTTTCCCTGTACCACTTACTAAAGAAACTGTCTTTTCCCCATTTTATGGTCATGGATGTTTGATCATAGGTTAGATATGGTATGAGTGTGAATTTATTTCTGGATGTTCTATTTTGTTCCACTGGCCTTTGATCTATTTTTGTGCCATATTATTATAATACCGTATTATTTTTAATTATTTTTAATACTGTTTTATAGTAAAGTTCAAAATCAGATTAAGGTGCTATCCCCATAAACTTAAGATTTCTTGTCTTAAGACTGTCTTTGCAATTCATGCCTTTTGTGGTTCCATATAAATCCCATTTTTTTTGGTCCTGTTTCTTTACAAAATATTGCTGGGATTTTGATGGGAACTGTGTCAAATTTGTATAGCATTTTAGGCAAGATAGTCATTTTGATTGCACTGATTCTCCCCATCCACAAGCACAGGATATCCTTCTATCTCTATATGTCGCTATATAAGTACTTTAATAATATTTTGTAGTTCTCATGGTATGGGTCTTTTACCTCCTTTGTTATGTTGATTCTAAAGTGTTGTATTTTAATTAACACTGGCCTACACTGTTGGCCCATGTATTTCGGAAGTACAGCCCTCCCCAGATATCATTACAGTAGTGCACTCACCACCAAATCACCCATATTTAATTATTTTGGAAGCAATTATAAATGCAATTATTTTCTTCATTTCTTTTGCTTCTTATTTGTTTGTATATAAAAAAACTATGTTTTTTTTTTTTTTTAAAAGATGTTAACTTGGGGCCTCCCCTGGTGGCGCAGCAGTTGAGCACTGGGTTGCCAGGCTGCCCGCAGCCTCTGCAACACCAGTTCGATCCCCGGCCACTGGCGAGGATCCCACCACTTTGCTGCCACTTTGCTGTATTCATTTGTTTGTAACTTTCTGATGGAGTATTTAGAACCTTCTATATATCATATGCAAATTGTAAGAGTTCACTTCTTTTCCTTGTCTGGATTCCCTTTATTTCCTATGTTTGTCTGATTGGCCAAAACTGCCAATACTAAATTAAAAAGAAATGATGACAGTAGCATCCTTAATTTGTGCTGAGTATTAGAGGAAAAGCTTGCAATTTTCAACACTGAGTAGTATACTGGCTGTTTGTTTGTGACATATGGTCTTTTTTATATTGAGGTAGATTCTTTATATTCCCATCTTGGTCAGTCTTATTGTATATGGATGTTGAAGGTTCTGCCCCTTTAACGACAGGTGACTGCAACATGCACCTAAACTAAGTGTGACAAGAGGGAAATTTGCAGCTGTTACTAACAGAAACCAGCTGAGTCATTAGAACCTTGGCTGGTAGAAGTGCAATATGTGAGGCAACAGAATGTTCATCAAACAATGGCAACACCTGCGTCATCTGAGGGGCTCAGCTCCTCCTGCAATCTCTCATACCCCCTTTTGCCCATTTGGAGATGAACATAAAAGGTCTGAGGGTTTTGCAGTGAGCTTTGGCTGCCATAAGGACAGTTCTCTGAAACAAAATCCTGTGAGGAGGACTCTTCAGACAGAACTACAATGAGGTACTATCTCATACTCATGATAATGGTATACATTAAAAAGATCCCCAACAACTGTTGGGAAGGCTAAAGAGTAAATGAAACCCTAATCTGTTCATACAAATTAACTGGTATGACCATGTGGAAAGAAATTTTACCTTAAAAAATTAAAAAAACAGAAATACTGTATGATCTGGCAATCCCACTCTTGGGCTTATATTCATGGAATATGAAACCCATCAACAACAAAAAACCTCCATATGTTCCACAATATTATTAGCAGTACTATTTATAATAGCATGGATATGAAGTAGCCAAAATCTCCTTCGAGGGAATAATGGATCAAGAAGACATGGAACATATGCCATGGGGTATTATGCAGCCATAATAATGATGAAACACAGTCATTTTCAACAAAATGGTGGAAATCTAACAATTATATGCAGCAAAGTTAAAATGATAAAAATAAATGCTGAACATTTACATAGCAGATTTGATCATGTAAAATAGCCTCAAAGTCTAGCAGACATTAATAAACATGCCGAGGCATGTGAAGTTAGGGGGGAGAGGGTGGGAAAGAAAGAAGGAACAGAGGAGATGATGGGGGGAGAAAAGTTACATTACCAACCAGGACAAAGCTGCAACATTAGCAGCTTTCACTTCCAGACTTCTAGGCTGCTCCAGGCTTAAGAACTGGTGAGTAAAACAATAAAAATGGAATAGAACAGAATAGAATGGAGTAACTCTTTATCGTCCCATGGGATATGTCTCTTTGATTAAATGAAGTATTAAAATAATGCCTCATAACCTTAAAAACAACAACAAAAGTCTTTCTGTCCAACTGAGAGGCACTAGATGAGAAAAGGACCCAAGGTAATAAAAATTCCTATGGCCAGGACAGCTAAAACCCCTTCTAAATCTTTATGTGAAAAACAGGCAAAAGCATAAAAGGGAAACAACGGTCCTGGATTAATGTTTATACCTTAGGACCCCAATGGAAAAATAATGTAGATGGGGCTGTTAAATCAGGGATCCCCAAAACTGATATAAACATTATCAGTAATGATGACGACCTTGTCACCTGATGGAGGAGGTGTTTCAAGCAGTTTCATACTGCTTGAAACTGAAATAAGCATTGCTTACTAACACAGATCACTTTCCCCCTTCCTCTTCTACTTTTCTTCCCCTCTACCTTGACTTGAGCTGCTTTAAGGAGAGAGACCTTGGTTCCACCTACAATTATCTTTCTCCTTAAAGCAGCTCAAGTCATGTATACTGAAGGAAACTTGGGAATGGGAGGAACTCAAACGTCCATGGCTCTGTTAGATTCAGGTGTCTAACTATTCCCCCTGGGTCACTGGGGAGAGGGCATACTGTATTCAAATGATGGGGTTTGGGCAAGGTTCGTGGGAGGAAAAAAAAAAAGAGGCTATCCTGATCCTGTGGGTGGGGCTGATTCTGTGTACTGTGATGCTTTGACATCCGAATAGATGGCAAGAACTGTGTGCACTTACACTTCACTATCCCACAAGTACCAGAGATCCATCATCCCATCTGGAAGAGTCACCGGTAGAGAAGAGCGACTAGAACAAACCCCCTGACATGAGCCACCAATGCAGGGATCAAGATTTAGCATAAGTTTTTCTATCTATATTGATGTCCTGTCGACCAAAGCATAAGACTCAGTCTCAAAGGCCTGATTTGGTGTTATTATTACACCTTCAGGGCCTCCCCGGTGGCGCAGCGGTTGAGCGCTGGGTTGCAAAGCTGCCGGCGACCTCTGAAGCGCTGGTTCGATCCCCGGCTGCTCCTCGGCCACCGAAGGAGGGTCCCACATGGCGCGCAGACCTCTCCTGCCGCCCGCTGCTCCCCTCAGCAGTGTACTTCGGTCTTTCTGCCTGCTCTGCTCCCCGCTCTGGCTCTGGTGAATTCTCTCACCCTCCCGCGCTTCTGACTGTACCCAGTGCATGTATAAACAAAACGAACGAACAAACAAACAAACAAATAAATAAAAACATGCCTCTAAAAAAAAAAAAAAAAAAAAAAAAACACCTTCACCATCAGGGATTCAGGGGCTTGCTCAGACAGTCAAGTTTCTTGGCACTATACAGGTGGGTTAACAACACTCAATTCCTACAACAGTAAAGGAAAAGCTGACTGTTCTTATCACTTCCTCCCACCAAAAACGACGTCCAGCACCTTAAGTGGACATTTTGGATACAAAGAGAGTATTCTGCCTCTTTTTCGTCTTTATATTATTAGCTCACCTGCAAATTTTCTAAGTGGGGCTCCAACAGGCTATAATGGAAGTTGTCCATCAAACTATGGTACATTTGCTACCTAT
The DNA here is from genome assembly GCF_014898055.3 of Talpa occidentalis. NCBI lineage: Eukaryota > Metazoa > Chordata > Mammalia > Eulipotyphla > Talpidae > Talpa > Talpa occidentalis. The sequence goes on from NW_023604972.1 coordinate 117,473,994, forward strand.
GGGGCCCCACAACCCTAATAATGAACTTTCTTTGAACTACAAGTCTCTGTGACTGATACTTTTGTAGATGAGAACTTCTAGAAAAGGGAGGCAGCCTCCACGCAAAGGTATGCACTAGGTTTTGGACTGTCAAATTCCCCCACAGGGCTACAAGGTGCGCTCTCTTGAAATAGAATTAGCGCGCTGTTGGACTCCTGTTGAAACTGATGCCTGATCCATGGAGGCTTTGAGGTGCCCTAACTTGTTATTACCACCAGGAGTGTGTGAACTAAGACTTCATGACTAGAAGGTAAGATATGCCCAGCAAGTTTCACTTGCAAACAGAAAAAGTATATTCAAGAAAGAGGTTAACCTTCTGGCTGTATATGAAAAAAGTGGTAGTCTGTGCATACCACTCACTACTGTGCTGTCCAAAGAAAGCAGATCAGTGGGGCCTCTGATTCACTGATGGCTTGGTGAAGCCTGGGTGTTGCAGACGCTCAGCCTCAGCAACAACTGTGTAAAACGAAAGATGGAGGTAGTCACTTTGCTAAAAGGGCAGAGCTCAGGCTGTAGTCATAGCTCCATAATAACCTTGTTAGATTTTTACTGACTTTTGGGCTATTATTGCCAACGGTCTAGTTGTCTGGACGATTTTGTCTGGAAGATTTAGACATCTTGGCAGGTTAACAAACCCATCTTTGTGTCAAAAATTGTGAAAACACACACAGCGGTTGATCAAACTATATATGCAGATCACCGTTTAAATGTCAATGGAATCAAACTGCTAATCAAGTCTGCACTGCCCAGACTTCCATCACTGACATCTAGAGCCATCATTACTTTGAAATCATCCACTACCACAGACTGAACAGAAAGTAAAGTATCCTGTGTTTCTGATGAGGAATTTGCTGTTGTACACCAGATCTGTGATCCCTGCCAGAAGCTGGCAGATCAATGTGAAGGAGGTCACAATGCCCAGGGCACTGTCTCCAACTGTTCCTTGCAGACTGGCTACCCTGAACTTTTTTAGCCTGTCTCAGGGCAATCAGTTAGGCCTCACTGGATACTTTGACGTTATACTCTTGCTACTCCACTCTGACCAGCTGTTTCTGGCCATACCACCATGAACCTCAAGACTATTTTGTGTCAGCTTTCTGTACCACCTTCAGTTTGATAATTATGTGGCATAAGCTACTAAAAATTGTCTGATAGTTATCAACGGACCTTTCGAACTCTATCATCCACGGGTAATGACACTGCAGAGTACTGCAAGAGCCTCCTCAGACAGGGACTCAAGAAGATTTCTGACTACTCCCTCACCGACTCCTGGTTCAAAAACCTGAGTTAAAGCAGTTTTGGTTGGGTCACTGAACACAGCTGTCACCAAAAAGGGATCATCTCTTTTTAAGTGCTTCCTAGGTAATGATCAAGAAAAAAGAGGTGGGAAGTTACATAAATCTAACTGGAAATTTGGGATGTTGCCTTGACTATTCATAGATATGATGCTTGTCTTTCCCCTACGGTAACACTGGGAACAGTCCAGTTGGTACCTCTTCTGGCGACAGTTTGAAAGCAGGTATGGCAGATTCAAGCTTAATTCTAGTTCAGTCACCTGGATTCTCTTGTTGAAATGACATCACCTTAAAACCTAATAATAACCACTTGGTTGAATATACTGCTTGCAGTATGGTGTATATGAAGCAAAATGGGAAACACAATGGGTCTTTAAGTTTTATAAAAATACACTTGTCCCTGACCATCCTACAGAAAGATCTGGTTAAAAGCAGATGACAGGAAATGAAGTTACATCTACTTGAAATGGAATACAATGATTTTTATGGAAGTGGAAGGAGAGCAGTAACCCCAGCACCTGGGAAGAGGACATCTCAGACCCCAGGAGAGGTAGGGAGATAGGGAGGAAGGGACAATAGTATCATGATAGTCAGGTATCAATGGACATTAATGATCTTTGTCCTTCAGAACTGTCCATCGGGTATTCCTCAGAAGGAAACTGCTCTGACATAGCAATCTCCAACTGTTGCAAGTTTCTAAATTGAGCTGGCTCTGTTATCCCCTTCTGGTTGAGTCCTATCACCATCCTCCCCAACTTAGAAAGTTCTCTTGGGAACATCAGGGGTTAGCTGCCCATGCAGAACACCAGATGTTTTCCCCATTACCATGGTTCTGTGTTTGGAAGGTGGATGATTGTCACTCAGCTGGTATCAGGTGGGTATTTACAACAAAAAGGACAGATTGCAGTGTCTGCCTTCAGATACTCCCTCCAAAAATAAAGGATGAAGCTCAAACATTCTAACTGAATTGGGGAAGGGGGAGGTCACATTGGAGGCAATGTCAGCCGGTGGCCCTGACTGATGGGCACCTCAATAGGCTGAGGAGGAAAAATATGAAAGGCAACTGCTACTTCCTTAAAAATAGCAGGAACTTTCTCATACAGTTTTATATAAACGATTCAATTCCAAATAAAGCAAAATAAGGTCCTAGTATTTTTTTTTCAGTGTCATTCAGAAAGTTTATACTGTATTCCAAAAATACTTGCATACTACAAATGTGAGAAGTACACCTTATTCAAATCCTGCATCTGCAAAACAGTCATACAGTCTTCTCAGTACAGGGTGCCTTAACTAATTCATTTAATCACAACTAAATTAATTTTTATTCTGAAATTATTTTATTAAATCACGTATCTTCTTTTTGAGGTCCTAAAGAGCCCTTAATTACTGCTAACAGAGAATTGTGGTTATTCTTCTGATAACAATATTTTGCACTACTAACATGAAATTAATGTTCCACTTTGGAATGCTCCAATTTCACAATAGCTTTTTGCTTTTATATCAACTTATGCAGTCTGGTCACTCTGAAGACATTTTAAATGACAACTTCAGCTTGCCAGGTATCAATAATGCAAATTAACTCCAACAACTTAACTGAAACTAAGTCATGAATATTACGTCGTTAAAGAGGCATGCCAATGTGAAAGATGTTAATATATTAATTCTTTTAATGAAGAAGTATGGTTCTTTTTGTTCTTTTTTTCCTTTAAAGATTTGTTTTTTATTTCTATAATAGCTGGGGTATAGGCCAGAGGCGTGGGAGGGTAAGAGGATTCATCAGAGACAGAGTGGGGAGCAGAACAGGCAGACACACTGAAAGCACTGCTGAGGGGAGCAGCGGGTGCGACAAGAGAGGTCTGCCGCGCCATGTGGGAATCTCCTTGCCTGGCCAGGAATCGAACCCGTGCTGCAGAGGCTGCGGACAGCGTCACAGTGCTGTGCTCAACCCGCTGGGCCACTGGGGAGGCCCTCTTTTTGTTCTTTTTAAACATAAGCAATTGGGCCTCCCTGGTGGCTTAGGGGTCAAATCTCAGCGCTATTACTGCTACAGCCTGAGTTCCATCCCTGGCCAGGGAGCTAACCCACATATGGTGCAGACCTCTGCTGTTCCCCTTAGCAGTGTATTTCAATAAATCCGCCTGATCTGCTCCCCACTCCGTCTCTGGTGAATACTTTCACCCCCCTGGATCTCTGGCCTACACCCCAGTTCTATGCAAATATAAAAAAAAAAAAAACCTAAATACTACGGTAAATTGTAAACTAATTCTTGACTAGCTTTCTTTTTTTTTTTTTTTTTAGAGATTTATTTATTTATTTATACAAGCACTGGGTGTAGTCAGAAGTGCGGGAGGGTGAGAGAATTCACCAGAGCCAGAGCGGGGAGCAGAGCAGGCAGAAGGACCGAAGTACACTGCTGAGGGAAGCAGCGGGCAGCAGGAAAGGTCTGCGCGCCATGTGGGACCCTCCTCCGGTGGCCGGGGAGCAGCCAGGGATCGAACTGGCGCTGCAGAGGCTGCGGGCAGCTTCTCAACCCAGCGCTCAACCGCTGCCCCACCGGGGAGGCCCTTGACTAGCTTTCTTATGCTTGTTTTAATTACGGGTATGATTTGGTGAACCCGGAGCCCAGCCTGAAACAGGAATAATTAAAAAGCAACAAAAAGTGTTGTTTCCAGGCTCTTGTGGAGTAGGATAAGCAAGTCTGGATTCAGACCAAAAGGGCAAGTTAACATATTTTAGAGGCTGGTGAGGGAAGGAGAGACACTTTTAAGTGGTAGCTTTTCAAATCCACCTAAGTATCTCCTAAAGCTAAAAAGCACATAATCCCTGCATCAAAAAGGCTGTACTACATTAGGGAGATGTGGAACAATACTATTGCTCTAAAGGAGAATGTGAAAGAATAAAAATACTTAGAGAAGTACCTAAGTCAACCTGCTTGAGGAGGTAGGTCAGGCTTCAGAGAACTGGTGACTGGCTCTCCACTGCAACCATAAAGATAAAGATTCTACCAATGAACTAACAGGTATAAGGTATGCCAGGTTGAGAATAGGGTATTATTATGCGGCAGACACTGTTTTAGGCACTTTATACTTATTCAATTAAAAAGGGAGAAGAGGATAAAAATATTTGGAGATATGACCTGAGTCAGCTTACTCTGCAAACAGCCCTAACCACAAGCATTTGTCAAAAACAATTAGCTGCACCTGTTTATCACTGCAGAATTAACAGCTGATGCCAATACTTAAAAAGCTGCCCAAAAAACTCAGAGGAATAACTGGAAGACTAAGATGTCCACAGAGGAGTTGGGAAAACTCTGATATACTCCAGGTATGCAACTGCAAGTCTGTGCGCCTATTTAGGAAAGATGTGACAAAGCCTTAAACTCTCACCTCTGTTCCATGCATACAGGAAATAAAGATAAAATCATAAACCACTTGCTGGAATATTGATGGTGTGCCCCAAAACAGAGCTTTTCAACAAAGGCTTGGAGACTGACTGGTTTAAGGATATATCTAATCAATAGCTGACCAAGAGATTTCAATGGCTACACACAAAGAACACAGACTTTACGGAGTTAATCCAGATAAATCACTCAACAAAAAGGGGGGGAGAGGGTATCTAATATCAATTTGACACACTATATTATTTATAATGTCTAATTTTTTTTTTTTTTTTTTTTTTTTTTTATAGAGGCATGCTTTATTTATTTGTTTGCTGGTTTGTTTGTTTGTTTTGTTTATACATGCACTGGGTACAGTCAGAAGCGCGGGAGGGTGAGAGAATTCACCAGAGCCAGAGCCGGGAGCAGAGCAGGCAGAAGGACCGAAGTACACTGCTGAGGGGAGCAGCGGGCGGCAGGAGAGGTCTGCACGCCATGTGGGACCCTCCTCTGGTGGCCGGGGAGCAGCCGAGGATCGAACCGGCGCCGCAGAGGCCGCGGGCAGCTTCGCAACCCAGCGCTCAACCGCTGCGCCACCGGGGAGGCCCTATAATGTCTAATTTCTAACAAAAAAAAATTTACAAGACATAGATGAACAGTAAAGCATAGCTCATACACAGGGGAAAAAGCCAATAGAAACTGTCCTCATGGAAGTCCAGACACTGTATTACAACCAACCAATACATAATACTGGAAATTTCCTGTGCTCAAGAACTCTACACAGTATCCTGCATGTCTAAATTGTAAACTAATTCTTGACTGGTTCAAGAAAAAAAAAAAAATCAACAAGCTATTATATTTATATCAAAAAGCACTGGTGGTCCTTATAACTATAAAGACCTAAATAGTTCTGGGAAAACAGGTCTATCCAGTTATTCTTATCTTCGTCTCTCAATGACTGTACACATCAACTCAACTAAATGCAGCAAAATCCAAAATTCAACCTAGTGCACCGTCATAGACAACATTCCACTGTCTTATACCAAGGGCTTTCCCCATAGTGAGCCACTACTCAATACCATCAGCAGAAAGGAACCACACAGAACATTTTTCTTTTCTTTTTTTTTTTTTGTGGGACCCTTGTCGGCAGCCAGGGAATGAACCGGCACTGCAGAGGCCACGGGCAGCCTCCCAGCCCAGCGCTCAACCACTGCGCCACCAGGGGAGGCCCCCACACAGAACATTTTTTCAGAAGATCTGCACAGAGAATTTAACCACATATCTGATATTTCTCCATCCATATATATATATCTGTAGGTTCACTTCCATTAAGAGATGATCTACTCAGGTACATATTCTCAACATAGCTCTATTTTGCCAGCCATGTCTCAGTTCTCTGCAGGAGAATATCAATTTGATTTGAGCCAGGATGCATCCATTCATGCACACCTACACTGCTGGCCACTGTATCAGAATATATGTGCACCAAGCTCCTGTCAGAAAAGTTTAATACTCAAACTAATTAAAAGATCACTAGGTAAAATAGCATGTTTGGACATATATAGTTCATTTCTTAGTTCTTCTAAAAGATCTTTTGATAAACTACATCTGTGAGTTTATCTACAGCTTTCTGCCTCATGTGAAGCTGATTTCACCAAACTGCACTTTAGTGTTATGCTAACCACCTATATTAAGGGTCCTAAGAAACAAAACGAGGTGGTAACAGCCAATCATACTTGGAGTACAATGTGCCACACACCTTACATACACTAATTTAATCCTCGCAAGTAATCCTATGTGGACAGTACCATTACTATTCCATTTGGCAGATAAGAAAACTTGCGTTGCTGGCAGGAGGGTGAGTAAATTTGCTAAGGTTACCCAGCAGTAAGAGGTAGGAAACATCGAGGCTGCCTGACTCCAGATCTCCTTTTTAGTCACTAAATTACATTACCACTATTCATTATGGACGCACGTTAAAGTCTTTACTCATTATTTCCTCTAATGTTTTCTTAGTATTTCCTATGAGAAATTTTTTTGTTTTAATATGAGTAATGACTCCTAACCAATTAATTTGTTCTCATAACCATAAATAATGTGTATTTTTTCTTTCTAAAGTACTTCGGAACTCAAGAGCTAGACTGAGCCATCTGGCAGGAATTAAGCAGCATGCATTTTGGCCACTGTGTTTCTAACTTTGCTGATTATATTGAATAGGCCCACCTGGCTTATTTATCTTCATCAATTTTCTTACTTTTACTTTTCTTACTTTTACTGTGTTAATCTCTGTAAGCCAAACCTTTTTAGTGTAAGGCCTGGCACAAATAACTGACAACTTGAATCCAACAAAACAATTTACAGGGACCTAGAGAACTCCTTAAAAGCTGCCTAGTCATCCTTATTTTATTGGATTCAAAACATACTACTTTTATTTCACATAAGTACAAGAAATCAAGTGTGAGGGAAAGAACAATCTGTATCAGAAGAATATGATAGATCCTTACATATTAATTTCAAAATGTCAGTTCATTATATCCCTGACTAACTGAACATGATTGAATACAACCATCTGTGCCTCCTCAGAGAAATAATTACCTGACTTCAAGGGCTTTGATGGCTTCAAGCATTTGTAGAAACTCTGCTGCTTTCCACACATCATTGGCCTCTTCTTCTCCTTGTATCATTAGTTTTGCTGTATATGTGAACTCAATTAAATGACGAAAAGCCATTTTACTGACACCTGTAAAAAAGATGGGCGTTAGCATCTAGTCCCTTTGATTTAAATCCTGAAGGGAAAAAGCAAAACAAACAAACAAAAAAACACCCAGTGTTGGGAACATGATTAGTATTTATCATTTTTTTTTAAAAGATTTTTATTTATTTATTTATACAAACAGTGGGTACAGTCAGAAGCGCAGGAGGGTGAGAGAATTCACCAGAGCCAGAGCGGGGAGCAGAGCAGGCAGAAGGACCGAAGCACACTGCTGAGGGGAGCAGAGGGCGGCAGGAGAGGAATGCGCGCCATGTGGGACCCTCCTCCGGTGGCCAGGGTGCAGCCAGGGATGGAACCGGCGCTGCAGAGGCTGCGGGCAGCTTCGCAACCCAGCGCTCAACCGCTGCGCCACAGGGGAGACCCTAGTATTTATCATTTTTGAAGACAGTTTCCTGACAGAATTGTCATTAATAGTACAGTAATACTGTAGCCAAGTTCCAGCACTAACTAGTAAACTACTTTTAGTTTAGACCTTTCCCAAAAATTTCCAAAGGCTCTTACAGAACAGTGTAGATCTATCATTCTAATAACTAAGTTTATTAATAATCACATGTCAGGGCCTCCCCGGTGGTGCAGCGGTTGAGCACTGGGCTGCGAAGCTGCCCGCAGCCTCTGAAGCACCGGTTCAATCCCCGGCCACCAGCAAGGGTCCCACATGGCGCGCAGACCTCTCCTGCTGCGCTCGTTGCTCCCCTCAGCAGTGTACTTCGTCAGTCTGCCTGTTCTGTTCCCCGCTCTGGCTCTGGGGGATTCTCTCACCCTCCTGCGCTTCTGACTGTGACCTGTGCTTGTATAAGTAAATAAATAAATCTTTAAAAAAAAAAAATCATATGTCAGATATACCATGTTGCCTGCCAGGGAGTTGTGTGTCAACTCAGCTCTTAAATGGTTTTCCATTGCTTAGTAAATAAAGTTCATTACCACTCCTCCTTATCTCAAGGTCGTCAACCTTATTTTTGTATTCATCACTATTTTCCCTTCCAAATTTTAAACTGTATCAAGTCCATGCTATACAATAATGCTCAAACAAACCCTTCACTTTCTAAGAGCTTCTTTGTCTTCATTTATACTTACGCCCCCTAACTGCTTAATTACTATGATTGCACAGATCCTACCAGCATTGAAGGCTTATATTTAATGCCACATTTATGAAAACTTCGTCAATAGTTCTCCAGAAGCTGAACTCTCGACCTGTTCTGTTTATTACAATTAAAGCTCTTGAATGTAAGCTACAAGAGGGAAATGATTTTGTTTGTACTGTCACCTCACAGTACCTAACACAATGCTTCTAAAAAATGCAGCCACTATACGCTAAAGTCACTTTCAAAATTAAGCATCCTTAATTCCAACTTTATCTTTACAAGTTCTGTGTTCAAAATTTGGCCCAAAATGATACTCTATTGCTTTGTGGTCCTGAAAGCAGCTATATATTGTTTCAGTCTACCAATACAAGGTTACGAAAATCTATTGACAGGAATGAAAAGAAAACTACCTGTAACAGAGCTTGAGGCTAAAAAAATGCTTACTTCCAAACTGCAAACAAATGCAAAGCACAAAAAATATTTGAATGTTCTTCCCATGCACTTTCAATACTGGAATGTGAGACCTTCAGGACAACGGTTAAGTATGTTAGAGGAAGAGCAACCATCCTCTAATTTGTGGGAAGAAAGGCTATCAGGGCCTCCCTGGTGGCGCAAGGGGTTAAGACACAACCTATGAAGCTATCTGTAACCACTGCAGCACGAGTTCGATTTCCTGCCGGGGAGCTACCCACACAGCACAGCAGACCTCTCCAGTTACCCGCTGCTCCCCTCAGCAGTGTATTTCACTGCCTGTTCTGTTCCCCACTCTGTCTCTGGTGAATCCTCTCACCCTCCACACTCTGGCCTGTATCCCAATTCTTGTATGCATAAATAAATCTTTAAAAAAAAAAAAAAAAGGCTATCATTCAGGGAGTCAGAACTCTCAAGTTTTAGTCCCAACTCTCTAAGACCTGATGATTTTGGACAGTCAGAACCTCTGAGCCTAAGCAGATTCATCTTCAAAACGTCTAAAAGAAATCTGAATATTGAGAAATATCATAAATAAAAGATGGTCAAGTTACACGCTATCAAATAAGCAAACCAAGAATAACGGGATTCACTGATGGGTTAAGCCCCTAAATCATCTTTTTTCTTTCTGTTGCCTTTTGACCATGTTATTCTTTACTATGTGAGAGTTACCTGAACGACAACCAGATTTTACTGTCTTTTTAAGGAGTTCTAACCAAAAGTTTAAAAGTACAATGAAAATTCTTCCTAAAAACAAAGTGTAGATGTTTCCTGAAGTACAGACTTTGATTTTTAATCACATATATTGCATGACTAAACACTTCATTAACTCAATTTTCATAGCAATCCATTAAACTTCTATTATAATCCCCACTTTACAGATGAGGAAATCAAGGTACAGAAGTTAAACACTTTCCAAAGTCATATAATTGTTAAGTGGTAAAACTCGGCTCAAACACAAATGGTCTAACTCCAAAGTCCATGATAATTTTTTTAAGTAGGATGAAGTCAGGGCATATTCCTGCTTGAAGAGTCTGAATACTTATCATCTCATCCACTACAGGCCTGTATCTCTTATTCATAGTTTCAAAGTCCTCCAAATTTCTTCAAACCAGAAGTTTCCCCATAAATTTAGCACCAAAATTTGAACTTGCATGAGGCTATTTACACTCTTCATCCTCATCCTAGAGAGACTAAACATCAATATGCTACACTACTGAAATATTATTTGGTTATAGAATGCTGTCCTAGTCCCCACTGACAGTTTAAGACATAGACTGTGTTATCTTTAAATAATTAGAAAAACACATCTAGCCTCTGAGGATTTCAAAAATGGCGAACTTGGTTCCCAATTTTGGCTAATCAGAATCACTGGAGACCCAATAATGCATGGGTCCCTAATCACCACAATCAAAACGGAGACAGGAAACTATAAGCATTCCAGGTGCTTCGTATGTGACAAAACATTGGCCCTTGGAATAAAACGACCTCACTTATTAGCTAACATTAAACAAACGGTAACACCGGCTCAGGTAAGTGATGTGGTGGTAGAAAACAAGATGGTTGCAAAAGTATTTTATTCTCTATCAGGACTAGTTCGGTAACTTACAAATCTCAGTTTATTTTCTCCTTAACCCCTTACCCTTTCATAAAAGAGGCATGCAGGAAAATTCAATTTTCCTGACTACAAATAACTTAGAAACATTAATATAAACACCTTTACCCTGAATCCTAATTTTCTACTTGGAAAGCAACAAAATAGGGCAGCAATCTGGAATTTCTCTAGTCCTAGGAAATTCCCCCAACTGGTGGAAAAGTCCTGTTCAAAAAGATGGCTGGGGCCTCCCGGTGGCGCAGCAGATTGAGCACGGTGCTGTGAAGCTGTCCGCAGCCTCTGCAGCACGGGTTCAATTCCCAGCCAGCCAGGGAGAAACCCACATAGTGCAGCAGACCTCTCCTGTCTCGCCCGCTGCTCCCCTCAGCAGTGTATTTCAGTCAGACTGCCTGTTCTGTTCCCTGCTCTGTCTCTAGTGCATTCTCTCGCCTTCCAGCGCCTCTGACCTGTACCCCAGTTCTTCTATAAATAAATAAATCTTTAAAAATATATACCTGAACATATATTTGCAAGTTTTTTGGTCTCTATTTTCAGGGGCTAAAATTTTTGACTTTGATAGCAGAGTTGCTCTTAGTTTAGGTATACAGTAGAGAAAGGAAGGATTTAAAACCTGGAGGTTCACATTAAAACACTGTATCTTCTGAACAAGGGAATGAGAGAATGACTGTCCATTGGAGATTTCATGTGGTATGAATCTAATCACAACATTGAGCTGGGATGCAACTGGCTTTGAGGATAATTTTTGATTTGAAGCCTGAGGGGGAAACCTGTGGTTCTAGTCAAAGGTACTTACTTACCAGGAACCGAGAAAGTAGGTAGAGGGCAAACTCAACTTATACTTAGTGACAATTTATACTTACATAGCGCATTACAATTTAAATTTCTTTTAATATACACGTCACTTGATTTTACAAAACCTTGTAAGGCAGTCTTTCCTCAATATTAACTACCCATTAGAATCAACCAGTGCTGCTCAAACTTTACTGTCCACAGGAATCACCTGGGGACCGATCTCTTGATTCTGGTGAGGGGTAGGCCTGAAAGTCTACATGTTTAATGAGCTTCCAGGTGATGCCTAAATAGGTGTTCTCAGGCCACACCTTGAATAGGTGGCTTAGAGAACTTTTAAAAATAGATGTTTGGAGGGCCTCCCTGGTGGCACAAGGTGTTAAGCACCGCATTATGAAGCAGTCCGCAGCCTGTACAGCACAAGTTTGAGCCTCGGCCAGCCAGGGAGCAACCCATATGACGAAGAAGACCTCTCCTGTCTCGCCCACTGCTCCCCTCAACAGTGTATTTCAATCAGTCTGCCTGTTCTGTTCCCCGCTCTGTCTCTGGTGAATCCTCTCATCCCCCCCTCACATCTCTGGCCTGTATGCATAAATAAATCTTTATTTAAAAAAAAAAAAAAACTTGGATCCCACCCCCTCAAAAGACTGATTTAATTGACATAGAGGTATAGCCTAAACACTGTACTTGCAAAAAGCTCCCCTGACATTTCTAATGTGCAGTTAAGAACCTGAACCATCACTACAGGTCATTATATTTAACAGACAGGAGCTCCAGTTAAGATGGAGAAAGCACATTCCACCCGATCTTATCTACTGATTTCAAATGAAAATCCTGAGCTGAATACATACACAAGTATACAAAGAGTTTGAAAAATAGAAACAAGCATATTAAAGGGGGGGGGGGAATCAAAACTCAAAAAACAGCAGTTTCCTGGTTTTTATTTTTTCTTCCACATATCCCAGCTTAGACTTGAGGACAGCCCAAATCCTGTAACTACACAGTAGGTACAGACAGAAAAAGCTTGAGACAGTATTTCTCGTTAGAGGATCAGGAAAAGAGATGGTGAGAGAATAGGGAAAAATACCTGGGTTTTTTTTTTTTTTTTTTTTTTTTTTTTTCAGATTTTTATTTATATAAGAGCTAGGGTACAGACCAGAGTCAAGGGAGGGTGAGAGGATTCACCACAGACAGAGTGGGGGGCAGAACAGGCAGACGGACCGAAAGCACTGCTGAGGGAAGCAGCAGGCGCGACAGGAGAGGTCTGCCTCGCCATGTGGGTATCTCCCTGGCTGGCTGGGAATTGAATCCACGCTGCAGAGGCTGCAGACAGCTTCACAGTGTTGCACTCAACCCACTGCGCCACCGGGGAGGCCCATACCTGGTTTTTACTCTTCTGTGCTGCCTTAAGGCAAGAGCCAGTTCTGAAGCTGCACACCTGTGGCTGGTGACCACCGAGCATTTTCAAGGCCACCTAAGGGGGCCTCCCTGGTGGCGCAAGGGGTTAAGCACTGCATATAAAGCAATCCGAAGCCTCTGCAGCACGAGTTCGATCCCTGGCTGACCAGGGAGCAACCCACAAGGTGCAACAGTCCTCTCGTCTTGCCCGCTGCTCCCCTCAGCAGTGTATTGCACTCAGTCTATCAGGCCAGCATCTCCGGCCTGTACCCCAGCTCTTGTATGCATAAATCAATCTTTAAAAATAAATAAATAAAGGCTACCTAAACCCTAAAAGAAAGCTCATCTCCCTACCAGAACTAGGAATAAGACGTGAAGAACATGGTGAGAATTTTTTTTTCCCCTCTTACTATTTTGTCCAGAAAGTGGATCCCACTACAAGAAATATATGACAGCACAGAGAGGTTTAAAATCCCAACTTTTCTAGTCAGAAAATGATGAAAAGATGCTCCTGAATTAGAAGAGAAAGCTGGAAAAATACCTGCTAAATCTGTGCATGAAGTCTTGTGCTTACCACCAAGCTGCATGCGGTAGAAGTGACCTGAGACAGCACAGCAAAGGCTATGACAAGTGCATGAGGGTAGCCTACCATCCCGGGGAGTACATATGGTACCTAAATATTCCCAAGACTACACAACTGACAAAAAGCAAAGTCAGGACTACAATTCTCAGGTTTTCTAATTACATGCCCAGGGCTTTCTCTACTACCAGGTGACCTGAGTTTGTAATATAGCAATCCCAAAGTTAAAGGCTTAAGACCCTGAGCCAAATTAGTTCTTTAAACCTGAATAAGGCAAATAACAAAAAAGACTACTTTCTTCTCTATCTAAAGTTTAAATACCAAAGACTTGTGTATGCTAAACTAAACTGAAGACAACTTCCCTTTGAAATCTTTCCCACCAAAGGTAAACCAAATCACTCATTCTCCCTAGTGACAACATTCCACAATAAGTCTCTAAAGTTTTTGCACTCCTTTACCTGTTTCTTGTCTGTGATTAAACTTTGCAAATTCTTTAAGAGCTGTCATCAATTTTTCATTTCATGAGCCTAGCACAGTACTTTGTAACAGATCACCGTGACAAATATCTCCAATTCATTAAGCTTGGACAATACACCAAACAATACCAGGCACTCTGCATATTATTTCAATTATTCATTACAAGCCAGTTAATAATCACCCACTTTTGATGAGGAGGCAAAGATGCAATCATGATAAAGTAATTTGCCTGGACTCACAGTACTGCAGGTGAATAAATGGATGAAATCTTGCCTTGTAACAGAAACCACTATTATGTAGGTAGCTAAATTGTCACGTTAGAAAGCTTTGGAGATTCCTACTATACCTGTGCTCTATCCATTACAGGTAATGAAAGATAATCTCTGGGTATATGAGCTAGAATGCTAGAAAAATTGAAATGCACCAAAATAAGAGAATATCATAACTCTGCTTCTTTACTCCCCTAGGTACTAAATTTTTCCAAGGGAATAGTGTTTCTAGGCAACCCGTTCATAACAAAGAATATATACACAGTGAAAGAGATACAAAACCAAAATGCAAGAATCTGAAAGCTAAAACACTACTTATGTAAGCAAGCTAACTTATTTCCTATAGTTTTTTGGATCTTGGTGGTGGGAGGAGGTATTATAGAAGACAAAAAGCATGGTATTTACTAGCACACAGTGAATCCCTAGCTAGGTGGGCAACCTTGGGCAAGTAACCTTCTAGAGCCTGTTCTGGGATGTGTAAATTAGAATACCACTTCAAAGGATTGCTACAAATCTCAGAAAATGCACATCAACTACACAGTTCAATACCTGGCACTTGACAGGTTATTGTAAAAAGTTATGTACAAAAATCACTTCCTATTTTAAGGCCACTATCAAGCAGGATGATCCCTTCTACCCCATGCCCTCCATAGCCACTTAACTCCCTTTGAATGCTACACCAGTTCTTAGCCTTTTCCTTATGGCAGCCTTCTCAGTGCACGTGCCATCTGTACTTTTGCTACACAGGTTCTACTGTAACCTGCATCCCCACCAGTCTGAAAAACGTACTGAATAAAAACATGAATTCACTTGTAGTACATGTTTTCAAAAGACAGTGACCACTGACTTTAGCCATAGAAAAGATTCCTTTAAGAGACCAACATCTACCATCGAACTTGAGTTTTTCCTGGCGGATAGTTTTACCAAGCAGTCTACTCAAAGTAACTGTCAGGTGTCAAAAGAACAATTTATATTGGCACCTAATAGGAACCACTGATGCAAATTAACTGTCTAAAACTTCATCAATTATGTTCACTAAATACTGCATTTAAAACAAATATTTACCTTCTATCTCCACAAAAGGTTCCTGAGTAAACTCCTGGAAGAATGTGTAGAAGAACTTACTGCAAGCAGCCAATACAGCTTTGTGGGCCTTAAAATGGTGTCCTAGATAAAAAATAAAATCATGTATACTCACAAAAACCAAATGTAAAACTGTAAGGCAGACTAGAAAATTAAAACATTAAAAACATCCTTTTAAAATTTTTTTTATTTTCTTACATTGTTCATTTTTGTACAATATTTGATTTCTCCCCGCAGGTGTAATCCCCACAAATCTCCCACTATCACATCACCTGTGAACCATCAACCACAGTCCCTTCTGCTTATCCCTCCCCTACAGACCAGATTTCTTCATCATTATAAGCCTGTATAGATTACTGAACTAAAGTTAGAATATTCTTGCAGCTCTCTTGTCAAACTTTAATCTCCATTAAACAAGCCATTACCTCCAAGACTTTACTAAGTCAATTTTATAAAAGTCAATTTACAACACTTCCGGAAGCAAGAAGCCTCCTATTAAAAAGTGAAAGGCGTAATCTATTCAACTGAAACTGATAAATACAGACACAACCCAAGAGGTTACACATCATTTGGAAGAGAGAAGGAAAAGTCACAGGACAAGCAGGAAGCTGGATGCTTCTTATGGAAAGTTTTCTAGTATACCTAGTACTTGGAAACTACAGCAGATTTGGAGAGGAAGAAAAAAAAAAAAAAAAAGCTTGTCTTGAGAAACCTATTTTAACTGAAAATGATAACCCAGCTGGGTATCCAAAATGGCAAGGACCCCATTTTATTTGGAGACTCCCAAAGGGGTTACCAGTGCTGCAAAGGAGTCTCTCA
Source organism: Talpa occidentalis (assembly GCF_014898055.3). Classification (NCBI taxonomy): domain Eukaryota; kingdom Metazoa; phylum Chordata; class Mammalia; order Eulipotyphla; family Talpidae; genus Talpa; species Talpa occidentalis. The sequence continues at coordinate 117,490,057 of NW_023604972.1, forward strand.
CATTCTCCCTCCAACACCATCTGGGAAACTAGAATCATCACCCAAAAAAGACGCCGGTGAGAGATTACTCAAAGCACCTGATCACCAGAAAAGGCTATTAACCAAATATTTAGAAAACTCCTCCCAATCGCTAAAACATCACCTTTTACTCAAGTATGTAAAGAGAAAACTTCAAGAGGCTGCAAGAAGTTAACTGTGATGACTATTGTTAAAAGGGTGACACCAGCCTCCTGCGGTCTGCTTTACGCGAGCGGGCCCTGACAAAGTGCCCACGGGTCTCGGCGCACCATCCTCACAGACTTTTCCAAGCACCCATAAGGCGGTGGAAAAGGGGGGTGGCGGCAGGGGAGCTGAGAACTGAAGCCACAAATTCACCCACCACGCTACCCACCGTCGACAATCAGGGTGATGTCAGTAAAGCGGTCCTGCTCTCGCTGTTCATTCAATCGGTCCAGGATCATCTTGTGATGTTCAGGGAACTCCTGAAGGCATTCCATCGTCTCCTCGGCCTCCATGGCCGTCGGGTTGCTCTACAAAAGAGGAGCACGATAATGGACATCCATGAGCCCGTGCTAGGGAACAAAACCCCGAAAGCAGAAAACAACAACAACAAAACCCCGAGCCTCAGCAACGTGAAAAGAAGGGGGGAGGGTGAGGAAGAGCAGAGGAAGACGGGGGAAGAAAGAAAGGCGAGCCGGGTGGCCGACGCGCGCCGGGGGCCGGGGCCGCGGCCGGGGCCGTCCGAGCCTGACCTAATTGGAGTCGGGAGACGCGAGCTGGAGCGGGAGGGCACCGCGCCGGAGGCTCCCGGCGCCGGGCGCGTAAGTCCGGCAGGAGCGGGGACCCGACCGTCGCGGCGGCCCTCTAACGGCCCGCCAAGCCCTTCCGCCCGGCCCGGGCGCCCGCCGCCCCGGGACCCGGTCCGGCCCGCGGCCCGCGGCCCACAACGACTCCTGGGTCGCCTCTCTCCGGCCCCCTCCCTCTTCTCCCCCGCCCCGACCGGGCCGGCACTCACTCAGGGAAGGAGGAGCGGCCCGGGCCTGCGCGTCACTCACGTCGACGTGCTGCGTCACGGCGTCGGCCCCGGCTGACGCGGACGCCGAGAGAGCGCCGACCGCGACGGCGACGACGGGCCACGCCCCCAGCCGCCCCCTCCCAGCGCGGGGAGGAGCCGCCCGCGGGCCGGGCGCTCGCCCAGGCGAGGCCGCGCGCTGAGAGGAGGAAGTGGAGCGGCGCTGCGGTGGGGGGGGGGCCCGGTCGCGGCCGGCCGCGCGGGGGTCGGGGCACCCCACAGCCCCGCCCTCCCGCCTTCCGGCGACCCGCGCTCGTCTACGGGCGCGAGCGCCGCCGGCCCCGGCCGCAGAATAAGCCGGAGCCCGTTCCCGCGCGGCTTTAATCCGCGCGCGCGGCCCCGCCCCGGCCCGCCCCCCGCCTGCCCGCCGCGGCCCGCCTCACCTAGCGCGGGAGCCGCCCTCGCCCCGCGCCGGCCCGCGCCGCCTCGCCGCTCCCGCCGCCCCGCGCCGGGCCGGCGCCCGCCCCGCGCCGCTCCCTGCCCCTGCGAGGCGCCGCGCCCGCCATCTCCCCGCGCGCGCTCCGAGCCGCCGCCGCCCGGGTCGCCGGCGCACGTGCCCCGCGGCGAGCCCGAGAGGCCGGGCGCGGACTGCGGCGGCCACGGGCGCGAGCACGTCCCGGCCGCCGGGGATCGGCCTCCCGGGTGCCCGCCCCCCGGTGCTCGCCCGCCGCGCGTCTCTGCGGGGCCCGGGGACGCTCGCTGGCACGGGACGCCGCCCTGCGGCTCTGCGCCCCGGCCCGCCGCGCGGGAAGAGGCCGGGCGCCCGCGCAGCCTGAGCGCTCACACCCCGGGATTTCTTTCCTGCCTCGTGGTGCCCAGAGGCTGCTCCGTCTTGAGGGTTCAAGTTCGGCTCCGGCCGCTCCGTGCAGAACCGTGATGTGGAACGGGGGGGGGGGGGGGGGAGGGTGCATGCAGGTGTGGAAGCGGCCACGCTCCTGGAAGCTGGAGAAACTCTGGAGTGTTACTGTCAAGGAGTCCGTTAGGAGCCAAGCACTGTTGCTTTTATTTTTAATTTTTTTGTTGCAAACGTGGAGCTCCCTGGGCCCTCCTTGATCTCTCAGAGGGTCCCACTCTATTCCTTTTCAATATTGAAGTGCTCCGATCTATCAGGTTTCATGTCAGTCTGGTATATTTAAATCTATTATGTAAAATATAATAGATAATGTAAAATATAAAATCTAATATAAAATATATGTTTTGTCTTAGTGTTATTTTCTTCTGTTGCCTTATTATGGATGGACCTTTTTTTTAAGGGTCTCAGTCTCTGAGGTGATTTCCAAACAGTACTGGAACCAGGGCAAGGTGAGGGAAGCAGTTATCTGGGGTGCAGAGTTTAAGGGGGTGCCAAAACTCAGAAATAGGAAGATTTTTATACAAAGTTTTAAAAGAGCAGAATAAAGATGGAGTAAATGTACTTTTTCCTAATTCTCCAACTAAGTACAACTAAAAACTCTGGACGATGGGCCTCCCTGGTGGCGCAAGGGGTTAAGCACCGCACTATGGAGCAATCCACAGCCTCTGCAACAGGAGTTCGATCCCCGGGCCAGCCAGGGAGAAACCCACATGGCGCAGCAGACCTCTCCTGTCCCGCCCGCTGCTCCCCTCAGCAGTGTGTTTCAGTCAGTCTGCCTGTTCTGTTCCCTGCTCTGTCTCTGGTGAATCCTCTCACCCCCACACCTCTGGCCTATACCCCAGTTCTTGTATGCATAAATAAATAAATCTTTAAAAAAAAAAAAAAACCTACTCTAGTCAAAGGACCAGGAGAGGGGCAGCCTACAGAGGCATGACAAAACCTGCTATAGAGAAATCATAAAACAAGTCTCCAAAATTGAGGCTTACCTTAAATATTTGATTAACAAATTTCTGGCTTTTTTTTTTAAAAGATTTATTTATTTATGCATACAAGAGCTGGGGTGCAGGCCAGAGGGAGGTGAGAGGATTCACCAGAGACAGAAGGGGGAACAGAACAGGCAGATTGAAATACACTGCTGAGGGGAGCAGCGGGCCATTCCAGAGAGGTCTGCTGCACCATGTGGGTTTCTCCCTGGCTGGCCAGGAATCCAACTCGTGCTGCAGTGGCTGCAGATTACTTTATAGGTTACGTCTTAATCCTTGTGCCACCAGGGAGGCCCAATTTCTGCCTTTTCATACATCAAAATATAATACAATAACAATGGACACAGCACAAAGAATGAAAGACTAGAAAAGCAATAGAAAGGTGAAGGAAACTAAGATGTGGGCTTTTTTCTGAAGATAAACAAAGTTGACACATTTTTAGCTGGACTAGCTAAGAAAAAGAGACGATTGAAATAAATAAAATGTGAAATGAAAGAGGATTTATAACTGCTACCACAGAAATGCAAAGGATGATAAGAAAGTTCTATGAATAGCTGTACACCAACAAATTGGATAATCAAGAAAAAATGTATAATTTCCATAGAAACATGCAGCCTATCAAGTGGAATCAGGAAGAAATAGAAAATTTGAAGAGAGCAATAATGAATAAGAAGACTGAATCAGTAATAAAAAACCTGACAAAGAAAAGCTCAAGATCAGATGGTTTCATTGATGAAATCTACCAAACATTTAATAGAAAGAACAATAGCAATCCTTCTCATGTTCTTCCAAAAAACTGAAGAGTAAGAAACACCTGAATTCATTTTATCAGTATTACCCTGAGACCAAAGCCAGATAAAGACACTACAAAAAAAGAAAACTACACTCCAATATCACTGATGAATATAGATGCAAAAGTTGTCAACAAAATTCTAGCAAACTGAATATGGCATTACATTAAAAGGATCATAAATAATAGTCAAGTGGGATTTATACCTGGGATGCAAAGACTATTAAATATAAATCAATAAATGCAATAACAGCCACATTAATACAATGAAAGATTAAAATTGAACGCTCATCTTAATAGATGCAGTGAAAGCATTTGCCAAAATGCAACATCCTTCCCTGATAAAAACTCTCAACAAATTGAATATAAAGAAAACGTATCTCCATTTAATAAAGGCCATATATGACAAGCCCACCCTAATATCATACCCATTGGTGAAAGGTTAAAAACTTTTCTTGTAAGGTCTGCATCAAGAGTTGAATGCTGCGCCTCCCTGATAGCACAGCGGTTGAGCGCTGGGTTGTGAAGCTGCCCGCAGCCACTGCAGCGCCGGTTTGATCGACCGGTGAGGGTCCCACATGGCACAGACCTCTGCTGCCACCCGCTGCTCCCCTCAGCAGTGTAATTTGGCAGTCTGCCTGTTCTGCTTTCCACTCTGGCTCTGGTGAATTTTTTCACCCTCCACGCTTCTTACTGTCCCCAGGGCTTGCATAAATAAATAAATCTTTAAAACAAAAAACAAAAAAAAGTTGAATGCCCACTCTTAGCACTCCTATCAGCACAGTATTGGAAATCCTAGCCAGAACACTCAGGCAAGAGAAGGAAAGAAAACCCAAATGAGAAAAGAAGAATAAAGTTTTCTTCATTTGCAGATGGTATGATCTTATACATAGGAAATGCTAAAGACTACACCCAAAATAACTGTTAGAAATAATCAATGAATTCAGTAAAATTACAGGATACAAAAGCACACACAGAAATCAGTCACATTTCAACACACCAAGTAATGAACTATCTGAAAAAGAAATAAAAACAATCCCAATTGTATCAAAATCAACAAAATAGGAACAAATTTAACCAAATAGATAAGAGGTCTGTACACTAAAAGCTGTAAGGATTTTGATGATAGAAGTTGAAGAAGTCACAAATTAATGAAAAGATATTCTGGGCCTCCCTGGTGGTGCATAGGGTAAAGCACTGCACTATGAAGCAATCCGCAGCCTCTGCAGCATGAGTTCGATCCCCGACCAGCCAGGGAGCAACCCACATGGCCCAGCAGACCTCTCCTGTCTGGCCCGCTGCTCCCCTCAGTAATGTGTTTCAGTCAGTCCGCCTGTTCTGCTCCCCATTCTGTCTCTAGTGAGTCCTCCCACCACCCTCCCCACACCTCTGGCCTGTACCCCAGCTCTTGTATGCATAAATAATCTTAAAAAAAAAAGAAATTCCATATTCATAGATTGGAAAAATTAATATTATTAAAACTTCCATACTAAGTACTAAAGCCACTTATAAATACAGTGAAATCCTTATCAAATTTCCAATGGCATTTTTCACAGAAATAGAATAATCCTAAAACTTGTATGGAACCAACATCCCAAATAGTCAAGGCAACCCTAAGAAAGAAGAACAAAACTGGAGGCATTACACATCATGATTTAAAACTACTAAAAAGATGCAGTGATCAAAAAGTATGGTATTGGCATAAAAATATATGTATAGGCCAGTGGAATAGTGTCAGGAGCCCAGAAATAAGGTCAAGCGTACTTGGTCAACTAATATTTGACAAGGAAGCCAAGAATACTCAAGTGGGAAAAAGATAGTCTTTTTAAAAAATGTGGTAGGTAAACAGGATAATCACAGGCAGGAAAATGAATTTGGATCTCTGTCCTAAACCACTCACAAAAATTAACTCAAAATACATTTAAACTTAAACATAAAACTTGAAACCAAAACTCCTATAAGAAAACACAGGTGAAAGTTTCTTCTTTTTTTTTAAAGATTTATTTTATTTATTTATACAAGAACTGGGGTGTAGGCCAGAGGTGTGGGGGTGGGGAACAGAACAGGCAGACTGACTGAAATACACTGCTGAGAGGAGCAGCTGGTGGACAGGAGAGGTCTGCTGCGTCATGTGGGTTAGTGCCCTGGCCGGGGATCGAAATCATGCTGCAGTGGCTGGAGACAGCTGAATAGCGCTGAGACTTAATGAAAAGGTTACCTACAGAATGTGAGAAAATTTTTGTAAATCTCATGTCTTATAAGGTGCTAATAGCCCAAAATGTAAGAAACTCATACAGCACAATAATCATGTATGTGTGCAAACACATGCGCGCACGCGCATACACACACACACACAAATCTAATTAAATATTAAGTAGAGGAATTAAATATTGTTTTCTAAACAAGACAAACGAATGGTCAACAGATACATGGAAAGATACTCAACATCACTAATCATAAGGAAAATGCAAATCAAAACCACAGTGAGATATACCTCACAACTCTTATAATGGCTATCATCAAAAAGACAAGAGATAACAAGTGTTGGTAAGAATGCACACTGTTGTACAATTCTACCTCTGGGAAGCTATCTAAAGAAACTGAAATCAGGATCTCAAAGAGTTATCTTCACTCCCATGTACAAGCTGTCAGAGGGCAGGGTGAGTGGCACCCAAGGGCCCCCAAACCTGCCTGCTCTAAATAGGTTCTGCCATTTACCCCATTGAGACAAAACACACTCTAGTACAATTGACCTTTAATAGAAAGGAACTTTAATACAATTAGTGTGCAATAGAGAAAAGACAAAGAATCAAGTTTTCAAACCAAGCACCCAAAGTTACCCATCCTCTCGTGGGTAAAGACCCAGTCAAACAAGATTCACCCAAATCAGGGCCACTGAGGCCCGAAAGTGCCCAAGTCTAAAGCACCTTCTGGCAGGGACCATAGAAAAGGGTCAGAAACAACCAGACAAGTCTGGAAGGGAAAAAGCAAAACCAAGATAAAAGTTGCCATTGCCAACCTCCCCACAGGTCTCTCACCCACAACTGTTTCCCAGTCCAGGACCAAAAAGAAAGTGCAGCTTTCTCACATGTCTCTGCTCCACGTGCCTCCTCCAGGTTTCCTTCTGGCTCTCTATCCTTCCTCCCTCCTTCTCTAGTTTCTTCTTCAGCTTCTTGTCTTCCCTGCTCTTGGGTTGGCCAGGAAGCTGGAACCTCCCTTCCCCTGGGGAGCACCCAGTTACAAAACTAAGTATCCATCAGATAGATAGATTGATTGATAGACATCTATAGAGTCATAGAAATATAAATAATGGGATATTATTCAGCCATGAGAAAGAAGGAAATCCTGCCATTTGGGATAAAATGGATGGCCCTAGAGGGCATTGTGCTAAGTGAAATATGTCACACAGAGAAAAACAAATGCTATATGATCTCATTTACCAGAACTCAGAAATAGAGAATAGAATTATGGTTGCCAGGGGCCAGGGGTGGGGGAAATGGGGAGTCAGTCTAAGGTTAGAAACATCTAACCAGTCTAAGGTTAGAAACTTCCGGTGAATAGATGAAAAAGTTCTAGGGGGCCTCCTTGGTAGCGCGAGGGGTTAACCACTGCACTATGAAGCAAGCCACAGCCTTTACAGCACGAGTTCGATCCCCAGCAGGCCAGGGAGCAACCCACATGGCGCAGCAGACCTCTCCTGACTCACCTGCCGCTCCCCTCAGCAGTGTGTTTCAGTCAGTCTGCCTGTTCTGCTCCCCACTCTGTCTCTGGTGAATCCTCTCACCCCCTGCATCTCTGCCTGTACCCCAGCTCATGTATGCATAAATAAATAAATCTTTAAAAAAAGAGAGAAAAAAGTTCTAGGGATGGAAGGTATAGCATGGTGACTACAGTAAACAATATTGCATCGTGTACTTAAAAGTTGCTTAGAGAGTAAATCTTACATGTTTTCATCATAAAGACAAGAAATAATATTACGAGGTGATGGAGGTTAGCGAACCTATGGCGGTAAGCCTTTTGTATTATATGTGTATCAAATCAACATATTGTACACAATATTATGTGTCAAGATTTCCGTAGAGTGGTGGGGGGAACAGCAAAAACAAAGTAAGTTTTCACTTCCACTTTCGTGGGGAAAGCAGCACCTCCCCCTAGTGGCTGAATATAAAATGGCAGCGTTGCTGAGTCCTCCCAGGAAGCAATCTGCAGGCTTTGACCACCGCAAGGTCGAAGAACCTAAATCACAAACATCAGCTGGAGCCCGCGTGCTACTGCCCCCTGGTGGCGAGTTGACAGGACGCTGTACTCGCGGCTTTCCCCCGCCTCCAGGCCTTGGGGCCTAAAGCTTCCAGGAGGTCCTGACACGCCTGATTGGCGTGGTGGTTGAAACCATCCAAGTCCTTGGTTCACCTCTCCAGCCTCCCCAAGAAACCCAGTTGCTCTGGAAGAATCCTCTCACCCAGCACTAAGGGGATGGGCTGAGATGTGGTCCCTCAGCTGAGGTGCAGCGCCTGAGCGCTTACCCTAATCAGAGCCATTCCCCTACTTGCAAGGATGGAAAACAAAAGCCAGAGTGGATCTTCAGGCAGGGACCCAGGGCCAAGCTGGTTCACGTTGTTGGTTTGCTTTGGAAACGTATTGGGTGATTGTCAGGTTGGGGGAGAGGAGCTGTCTTTGGTGGAGACGAGTCCATCACAGTTTGTTTTGCCTTTTGATTCTCCAGGTTTTTTTGCTTCCCAACCAAGCTTCCTCCCTGCCCCTTCACAGGTTTGTACTTTCTTCCACCTAATTTTTCTACCTGGATTCACCTATTCAGATGGCTCCGAACCTCTGTGCCTTTATCATCTTTCCCAAGCCTAAAACCAGGACAGTCTTTAAGGAGTGTGTCATGTACATAGTTGTATTTAAAATGTGCCTCATGAAACACTCCATGATATGCACCTCAAAGACATCTTTACAGACACATCACCCAAAGCAGTGATAGCAAAGGCAAAGATAAACAGCTGGGACTACATCAAATTAAAGAGCTTCTGCACAGCAAAAGAGACAATAACAAAAACAAAGAGAAACCCCACCGACTGGGAGAACATTTTTGCACACAACGCTAACAATAAAGGACTGATCACAAAAATCTACAAAGACCTGATGAGACTCAACAACAACAAAGAAAATAATCCAGTCAAAAAATGGGCAGAAGAGCTAAAAAAGAAACTTCTCTGAAGAAGAAATGCAAATGGCCAACAGGCATATGAAAAAATGTTCAACATCACTTGTAATCAGGGAAATGCAAATCAAACTACCATGAGATACCATCTCACACCAGTGAGAATGGCACATATTAAAAAAACTAGCAACAACAAATGTTGGCGAGGTTGTGGAGAAAAAGGAACTCTTCTGAACTGCTGGTGGGAGTGCAAACTGGTCCAAACACTATGGAGAGGGCCTCCCCGGTGGCGCAGCGGTTGAGCGCTGGGTTGCGAACCTGCCCGCGGCCTCTGCGGCGCCGGTTCGATCCCCGGCTGCTCCCCGGCCACCGGAGGAGGGTCCCGCATGGCGCGCAGACCTCTCCTGCCGCCCGCTGCTCCCCTCAGCAGTGTACTTCGGTCCTTCTGCCTGCTCTGCTCCCCGCTCTGGCTCTGGTGAATTCTCTCACCCTCCCGCGCTTCTGACTGTACCCAGTGCATGTATAAACAAAAACAAACAAACAAACAGATAAATAAATAAACATGCCTATATAAAAAAAAAAAAAAAAATTAAAAAAAAAAAAAAATCAAATACTATGGAGAGCTGTGTGGAGATTTCTTGAACTACTAAAGATAGAGTTTCCATATGATCCAGCAATTCCACTCCTAGGTATTTACCCAAAGGACACAGAAACAGTAATTCCAAAGGGCACCTGCACCCCTATGTTTATAGCAGCACTATTTACAATAGCTAAGCTATGGAAGCAACCCAAATGCCCAAAAATAGATGACTGGATCAAGAAGATGTGGTACATATACACCATGGAATATTACTCAGCATTCAAAAAAGATAAACACATGCAGTTTGCAGCAACATAGATGGAGCCAGAAGGGATCATGCTCAGCGAAATAAGTCAGAAAGAAAAAGAAAAATACTGGATGGTCTCACTTATAGCAGGAATTTAGAAAACCTAAATAAGAGACCAGGAAAAAGACTAATCAATACAAAGTAAAAATCAAAATCAACAAGCAACTATAAACCAGAGACATACTACGGGTTGGGGGGGAAGGGAGGAGCAGGGAAAGGAAGGACTAGAGTCAAAATAAGGTGGGGGGGTGCAATTGTATGGGGAATATAACCAAAATGAAAATGCATACATTGTGCAAAGATGAAAAAAGATGTAAGAATTATATAAAATAAAATATTTAAATAAAAAAATATGCCTCAATTCTCCTTATTCTCTTCCATCATTTACTCTGCATCTCACAGATACCCTGGAATCCATTATCATGGAGGATAGACTGAGTCATGTAAATATCTTATAAGGGATAAACCAACTTGAAAAAGGAGCCCTGGGGCCTCCCTGGTGGTGCAAGGAATTAAGTCACAACCTATGAAGCTATCCACAGCCACTAAAGCATGAGTTCGATCCCCGGCCAGGGAGCCTCTCCTGACTCACCCTCTGCTCCCCTCAGCAGTGTGTTTCAGTCTATCTGCCTGTTCTGTTCCCCACTCTGTCTCTGGTAAATCCTCTCACCCCCCGCACCTCTGACCTGTACCCCAGTTCTTATATGCATAAATAAATAAATCTTAAAAAAAAAAAAAAAAGGAGCCCTGTGCACTGTTGGTGGGGATGTGTCCTGGTCCAACCCTTATGGAAACAACATGGAGCTGTCTACCATAAAATTCAGCAATTCCACTCCTAAGTATCCATCTGAACAGTACAAAAACTCACATTCGAAGGAACAGATATACTCCCTGTTCATTGCAGCATATTTGCAATAGACTAAGTGCTCCATAAGAGGAGTGGATTAGGAAGACTTGGTATATATATGCAATACTACTCAGCTATGTGTGTGTGTGTGTGTGTAGCATTCTATATAGAGAATACATGATATATATAAAGATGAACTCTGCCACTTGTGACAACATAGGTGGAACTGGAGGGAATCACGCTAAGCATAAATAAGTCAGCAAGAAAAAGACAAATACCTGATGGTGTCACTTATATGTGGAATATAGAGAAATAAAGCATTAGACAGAACCAAACCAAAAACAAACCCTGGAAATATGACTGTAGAATTGAGTGTATCCGAGGGGTAGAGTGGAGAGCAGGGTGTGCAAGGAGGGGCCCCGTGGACTATGGTGGCTCACTATGGGTGCCTTGGTGTGGGTGTGGTGTGATGTGACCCTATGTCTCTGAAGCACATACAGTATTGTATACCAATGTTACCTCAATAAGAATAAATAAATATACATCCATCATAAAAAAAAAATGTTTAAATGGGGGGTATGCCAACATACCAAAGGAACACAGTATTGAGCATCTACAAGTAATTCACAAAATATAAACGCTACATATTTGTGGCTATATCCTGATTCTCAACATGTTAAAATGTGAAAAAAATCTAAGAGTCCTTCTATAAGTAACCATTCTCCAATCTCCTATGGCACCCCCTGGACTTCAATGCCTTTCCTATTGCTCCAGGAATGGATTCTCTTCTCACCCCTTTGGGCTCGGAACCCTGCCCAGGGAAGGTAGCCTTTAAGTTGGCCCCAATGGCCCCCACCTCCTAGTATTCATTCACCTTTGACATCTTCTCTCCAAAGTGGTCAGGACCGGGTGATTCCTTGGACTTTTTAGATTCTGTGTTCCCTGACTGAGCAGGACATTGGGGTTCCTCTTTCTACCACTATAGCTTGAGGGGATGAATGCTCCGGGGTGGTTATTGTATGTGAGTGCCTGTAAAAGCCCTGGTGCAGAAGGAGGGGTTGCTTGTGTACACATGTGGGGAAGAGGGAGTGTGAGTGATTAGGGTAGTTTTCTCTAAACCCTAAACCCACTCTTTTGTATTCTGTATTGTGATATTAGAGTGAGGACCCTACAAACCACAGTTTGCTTTGCTACGCTACATGACTCCAGAGTAGTTTCTCCCTCAGCACACATTCAGTGGGAGACTGGCAAGCCAGAGGAGAGAGCAAGACTTGGGCCTTCCTGCCTGCTTTCTGGGATTTTTCTGCTGGTTCCCCCTAAAGCAGCATTTTTATCTTTAATGAGGGAGTTTGTCTCTTCAGAGCAGCAAATAAATCCAGCTTGCTGTTTTTCCTAACACATACAAAACCACCTTCATATGGTCCCCTAGGAACATCAGCTCAGTCAGTCCCTTTTCTAAAAGACCTGGGTTCGATGAAAATAGTACCAGGCCCCAAATGCGCCTGCCTCCCCAGTGAGGGCTTCAGCTCAGCAAAGTCTCTCTCTAAACTGAAATGTTTAATAAATCCAGCCTTTTTTTTCTGTGTCCCCGAACTGCTTCCTGCAGCTGCTATCCCTGTGACATCTTAGGCTTCCCTTGTTAGCTCTTCAGGATCTTGTTGTTAGCTTTCTATCTAGTTTCAGTTCAGCATTTTTTTTTCTATAAGATTTGTTTATTTTTATACAAGAGCTGGGATATAGGCCAGAGGCGCTGGAGGGTGAGAGGATTCACCAGAGACAGAGCAGGGAACAGACCAGGCAGAAGGACCGAAATACACTGCTGAGGGGAGCAGCTGGTGTGAGAGGAGAGGTCTGCCACACCATGTGGGTATCTCCCTGCCCGGCCGGGAATAAACTGGCACTGCAGAGGCTGTGGACAGCTTCATAGCGCTGTGCTCAACCCACTGTGCCACGGAGGAGGCCCTCAGTTCAGCATTTTAAGGTCTGTCTGTTCAAATAACTGGTGTGGTTTCTGTCACCTGATTATTTGATAATTTATTTTCTTTTTAAAGAAAAGGCACAGAAGGAATTGCAGCACAAAGAAATCGCAGAATTCATGTGGGGTTGAGCAGTGGCAGCCCAAAAGCTATGTGCATGTCCTAATACTCAGAACCTGTGGCTTAGACCTTATATGGAAAAGGAGTTTTTGTAAATGTAATTAAATTGAGGCTCTTGAAATGAAATTGTTCTGGATTATAAGGGTCAGCTCCAGATCTAGGTGCCCATGTAAGAGTGAACAGAAGAGAGCTGATACAGACAGAAGAGGAGAGAGTGGACTGAGGAGACAGAAATGAGAGTTAAGCATATTGTAGCTGCCAATCCTGGAAAGTTAGCTACCACAAACTGCAGAAAGCAAAGAAGCATTTTTGCCTTAGCGCCTCCAGAGGGCGAGCTGCCCTGCCAACAGTTTAGTTTCAAAGTTCAGCCTATTGTCTACTGCCATACCACCCTGAACATGTCTGATCTCATCAAACTTTGGCCTATAGAACTATGAGAGGGTGTATTTCTGTCCTTATAAACCATCCATTTAGTGGCAATTTGTTACAGCAGTCACAGGAAATGAATACAGTACACTACACTGCCAGTCAGAAGTTAGAGAGGTGAAAGCATATTTTATTTGGACCATTGCAATTGGGGAAAATATAGAACTGGACTTCATTCCAAATAAAGCCAGAATTAGTGGGAATTTATAGCTTAGAGTGGAGAGGGTGGTAGATGGAAATTTACTAGATGGAAACATTAATTCTGGGGGCAATTCTCGCTCAGTCTGCCAGGATTCCTGCTTAAGTGTTATATTAATTTAGTAGATATATCAACAATTTTCCTTGCAGTTTCAGATTTTGCATCCACTGTTGCTTGTGGAAGAATGAGTCAGCAAATCTGGGTACAAACCAATTCTTTAATTGATTATATTTGATGTATGCCATTGCATAAATTTAAGGAACACAAATTAACATGTTAATGTGATACATTTATATTGTTGTGTTACTGTTATCAGTGTAGAGATAATTAGCATCTCTATCGTGTTACATAATTCTTTCTTTCAGTGGCTGGAATAATAAAGTACTAGTGTCTTAGTAAGTTTGATGATGATAGTACGATGCTGCTGTCTATATATATCCTACTGTACATTAGACCTCTATTGCTTATTTACTATATCTTATAAATTGTACCCTTACAAATATTTGCCTTACCCTCCTACCCCCAATCCTGATCAACCTTTGATTAAACATGGTATTAAGAATAAGAAAGCTGGGCCTGCCTGGTGGTACAAGGGGTTAAGATGCAATCTATGAAGCAATCCTCAGCCACTACAAGTTCAATCCCCGGCCAGGGAGCAACCCACATGGCTCAGCAGACCTCTCCTGTCTCGCCCACTGCTCCCCTCAGTAGTGTATTTCATCAGTCTGCCTGTTCTTGTCTCTGGTGAATCCTCTCACTGCCCACCCCTCCCCAACCTCTGGCCTGTACCCCAGTTCTTGTATGCATAAATAATAAATAAATCTTTAAAAAATAAAAAAAAGAATAAGAAAACTAAAAGTTATTTTATTGAGTATCACTGATGTGACACATTGTTCTAAGTAACTCATATGCCTTACCTTATTTATTATTTGTAATAAATATATTTATTACATCATGGGTCATCTTTCCATAGTTATTGTTCCCCTTGGGTGCTGCCCTCCCACCAATAATCCACCCAGGTACCACCACTGCTGCAAGATGTGAATTGAGGGTCAGCCCACAGGCCTTGTCTTTTTCCTGGAAACGTGTCCTTTTCCTGAGCAAGGACCTGGGCTCCTGGGCCTCAGCAAACCAGGCTGCTCTAATCACAGGAGCAACTGCAAAGCAGGTAGCCAGGCATAGTTGCTCAGGAACCTTTTGTAGGGCAGGGCAGTGCATGGAGTGGTTCTCCAGACTGCTTGATTTTGAAGCTTCTGGGGTACAGGGGACCTTACCGTTTTATCCAAGCCAGTGTGGTGTCTGGGTTCCATGCCTCCTCATCCACATGGATTGTGTAGTCTGTTCCGGTGACTGTCACATGATTCTGCTTCTGAGTCTTATAATTTGGCCTTGAGAGCCCTGGTCCCCACCAACGTTGGTGGAGAAGTTCCCAGTCGGGACAGAGGACTCCAGTGGTTGGTTGGTTCAGCTCCTCTCATCTCCTTTTCTCGGGTCCACAAACACATCTCTGATGTGTTTGTTCCTCCACCAGCTGGAAAAGGAGGAAGCCTCACTCCTGCTGCTGCAGGCTCGGACCTGGGGTTTGGTTGCCCTGGCCCCAGAGAGACTGTAGGTGGAGCTCATGTGATAGGTCATCAGGCCAGCTAGTCTCATGGTCTTGTCGTATGTGGATCTGCCCAAGCTCTGTGTGGGTCCACCCCAGGCAATGACTAAGTCCAAGGATTTGATTTGTCCTTCTTGTCTCCTGAAAGTCTGCAGCAGGAGTGTCTGAATTACAGGTGTCTTACACCAATCTGATTGAGATAAGATTCAGAAGGAAGGGGACACACCCCCTCCCTCCTCCCCTTCATGACTTGAGGCCCAGGCAGAGGCAGAAGCCACTCCCCCAGACCAGGCTGAGTTGGGGCACACCGCTGGTACCTCCGGCCTGACTGGGCTGCCTGAGCTTATTTAATTTACTTTAGAGAACTGTAACACTGAGGATTGCTGAAGATACCATCCCAAGGGCCTCCCCTGGTGGCGCAGGTGGTTGAGAGCCACGCAGTGAAGCTGTCCAGAGCCTCTGCAGCGCTGGTTTGATCCCAGCCGGCAGGCGAGGGTCCCACATGGCATGGCAGACATCTCCTGTCTCACCCTCTGGCCCCTCCGCAGTGTATTTCGTCAGTCTGCCTATTCTGTTCCCTGCTCTGTCTCTGGTGAATCCTCTCACCCTCCCACACATCTGGCCTGTACCCTGGTTCTTGTATAAATGAATAAATAAATCTTTTAAAAAAAAAAAAAAAAGATACCATCCCAAGATGCCACAAAGAGGGAGAAATAGGACAGAAAAACTGAAACATGTTTTTCTGATTTGACTAGCCTTGCTCTGAATCTGCTTGAGGCCTTCTACCAGGTGTGAAATTATCACTGCCTCTTTACTTTCTATCCTTTGATACTTTTAGGTTGATTTTTAAAGAAAAGTTGGCAAGGACTCTCTTGTTTGTTCTATTTCCTTTCTTAATTTTATTAAATTTCATATAACTGGATTAGAAATGAATCCTTGACTGATATGTTCTCATTGGCCCCACTGCAACCTACCGTAATACATCTGTACATACTCAATGATATATTATTTTATGTAAATAAAAATTTTTAAATGTGTGTATATTATCTGCTATACATATGAAATAAGTCCTCACAAACCTTCCACCTAAAGCAAATTTTGGGATTTTGAAATGATCTAATTATTAATGTTATTAAAGATGCACAGTCTAACCACTGGTGTCCAAAGACTTTTTTTTCTTAAGATTTGTTTATTTATGTATACAAGAGCTGGGGTACAGGCCATAGGTGCAGGGGTGAGAGGACTCACCAGAGACAGAGTGGGGAACAGAACAGGCAGACTTACCGAAGTACACTGCTGAGGGGAGCAGCGGGCAAGTCAGGAGAGGTCTGCTGTGCCATGTGGGTATCTCCCTGGCAAGGAATCAAACTTGTGCTACAGAGACTGCGGTTTGCCTCATAGTGCTGCATCTTAACCCCTTGCTCCACCAGGGAGGACCCAAAGACTTTCTTTCCTATCCTTCAGAGACTCCTTTTTCCCCACCATTCTCCACCTCCTCGTGTCTAATTTTTGCTTGTCATAGTCCCAATGTGCTTATTTCTATGTCATTTCATTTTTTGCCTCCAGCCCTTTTACTATTTTTTCTGACTTGAGGGAGGCTGCAAGCTGGAAAGAGAAAAGGAGGGAGAACAGAGGTTGTAAGGAAAGAAAATGGAGGACAGAGGATTGAAGTATGATCTTCATTTTGTGTGAAATTACATGTCTTTTTTCAAACGGGTTTTTTCATATATTCTTCAGGTCAGTTTTACAAGGAAGAATAAAACAAACATCTGACATTGCTGTGCCAGCTTTTGTTTGTGCGTTTTGTATTGTTTTTACAAATTTTTTTTTTTGTAAATAAATCCAAGCAAGTGACCCTTATCTCTCAGACTCCCCATCTCCAAGTAACCCCATGGCCCAGGATCTGCCAGAGACCAACTAAGCTGACCTGCTGTAAGATTGCTGGCATGGAATGCATATGAGAGGCGGTGAGGACCCTGATTTGTGGCTTGGAAGATCAGCCTCCCTGCAGTGGAGGATTAATGCTCATGCAGAACATCAGTGGGTCTGCTGACCTCTGTGCCCCACTCCAACTTGTGACTCTCCTAAAGGTTAGCTCAACATCAAAGAAACTTGAATTAGAGGACCCACCCTTGCTAGAACTGAAAATGAGCTTTCCTTGAGAACAATGCTTGACAAGATGCTAATCACTATCTCAGACTCAGCACAGGAAATCCCTTTAGAATTCCCCAAGTGGATGATGCCTGACTCACATCTGGCCCTCACTGATTCTGAGAAACTACTGTGGACCTGTCAATTTTCTAGTTATATGAAACCATGTAGCACAGGAATGGAATGATAGTATACAACCCTTGTATCACTGGCTCTTTTCATTCCACACCTTGTAGCTGCAGAACCACATTTTCCAATTTCATTTACCTGCTGGATACATTCTTTTTGGAATTTAAAATGTCTTATTTCAAATTACCTATTGTTACACTCTTTCCAGCTCTTAGTTTTGACTGTAGACAGGCTGAACTTGGGGATATTGCGTTTGTGTGTGTGTGAGGATACTCATGAAGGCTTTGTTTTTTCAAGAATATGTGCTGTGTAAATTATATTCCATCTTTATCTTACTGTGTTTCTGTACCAAATACAGTCCCACTTGCTGTATACAAAATGCATAATGCCCTACAACTGAAAATCACAGGTAAAATCAATGTTCAAGAATGTTTGAATATAGTACATGCCAGTGCTTCAATGTTAGTGTTTTTTTTTTATTTTTAGGAGTTTGAACCTCATTTAATAAACATATTTTAATTTATTTTTTAAAAGATTTATTTATTTATGCATACAAGAGCTGGAGTACAGGCCAGAGGTGTGGGGGGGTGAGAGGATTCACCAGAGACAGAGTGGGGAACAGAACAGGCAGACTGATGAAATACGCTGCTAAGGGGAGCAGCGGGCGAGACAGGAGAGGTCTGCTGCGCCTTGTGGGTTGCTCCCTGGCCGGTCAGGGATCAAACTCATGCTGCAGAGGCTGTGGATTGCTTCATAGTGCGGTGCTTAATCCCTTGTGCCAACAGGGAGGCCCTAACAAACATTTTTTTAAAAAAGAAATTTATGCAGTATGAATGGTATTTTGCTTTCAATAAAACTGTGACTAAATTTTACTTGTTTGATATTAACTTTATTTATTTTTTTTTTAAGAGACTCTGTCTCTTTTTTTTTTTTTAACTTTTTTTTTAATTTTTTTTTTTAATAGAGGCATGCTTTTATTTTATTTTATTTATTTGTTTGTTTGTTTTGTTTATACAAGCACTGGGTACAGTCAGAAGCACATGGGAGGGTGAGAGAATTCACCAGAGCCAGAGCGGGGAGCAGAGCAGGCAGAAGGACCGAAGTACACTGCTGAGGGGAGCAGCGGGCGGCAGGAGAGGTTTGCGCGCCATGTGGGACCCTCCTCCAGTGGCAGGGGAGCAGCTGGGGATTGAACCGGCACTGCAGAGGCTGCGGGCAGCTTCGCAACCCAGCGCTCAACCGCTGCGCCACGGGGGAGGCCCTGATATTAACTTTAAATTCCTTACTAATGTTGGATGGAGCTGCCCTGAGATCCTTGCCACTTGGGACTCTGCAGAAGGTAACTAGCCACAAGGCGTCCTGTTTCTCAGCACAAGCACAAGTGAGAAGGAGTGCCAGCAAGACCCCGTCTAGTGTTCAAGATCTCCTCTTGACGGCCTCCCGGGTGTCGCAGCGGTTGAGCGCTGGGTTGCGAAGCTGCCCGCAGCCTCTGCAGCGCCGGTTCGATCCCAGGCTGCTCCCCGGCCACCGGAGGAGGGTCCCACATGGCGCTCAGACCTCTCCTGCCGCCCGCTGCTCCCCTCAGCAGTGTACTTCGGTCCTTCTGCCTGCTCTGCTCCCCACTCTGGCTCTGGTGAATTCTCTCACCCTTCCGCGCTTCTGACTGTACCCAGTGCTTGTATAAATCAATCAATAAATAAATCTTAAAAAAAAAAAAAAAGATCTCCTCTTGAGTGAACCCCATGACTTCTTCCCAATTATTCTTTGGACTCTACTGCACATGGCATGTTATTTAATGGCTGATTTCAAATAATTGGGCGGGAGAATGGTAAGGAGATACCTCTCATCCTTAGTTACCCTTAGGTCATATTAGCATGCACAGAGAACAGAAAGGTACTTCCGCCTTCTCTGAAGAAAGGAAATAAGGGGGTTAGGTCTTCCTAGACTAGATATAAACAGGCAGAATCTTATTTATTTTTCTATTTTTAAAGATTTATTTATTTATTTATGCATACAAGAACTGGAGTGCAGGCCAGAGGTGTAGGGGTTGAGAGGATTCACCAGAAAAAGGGCCTCCCCTGGTGGCGCAGTGTGAAGCTGCCTCACCTGCCGCCCGCTGCTCCCCTCAGCAGTGTTCTTTGGTCCTTCTGCCTGCTCTGCTCCCCGCTCTGGCTCTGGTGAATCCTCTCACCCTCCTGTGCTTCTGACTGTACCCAGTGTTTGTATAAATAAATAAATAAATCTTTAAAAAAAAAAAAAACAGGATTCACCAGGAAGAGTAGGAAGCAGAACAGGCAGATCCACTGAAATACACTGCTGAGGGGAGCAGCGGGTAAAACAGGAGAGGTCTGCTGTGCCATGTGGGTTGCTCCCTGGTGGGGGCATGGCATGGAGCTCAGGCTGCAGTAGCTGGCGATAGCTTGATAGGGCTGTCTTTAACCCCTGCGCCACCAGGGAGGCCCCAGAGAGAAATTTAGAGATAAACATCAAAAGAAACTTCCACCCAGTCTGAGGAGCTCTTCCCATGAAATAAATCTCTTGCCACAGACATGTTTTGAGGTGACAGATTTTTGCTTCCCTACTATGTCTCAAGCTAGTCTTCTAAGATTGTGAAAATGATTGTAGTAAGTTGGAAAGTATAATATGAGTGATGTTACTGTCGTATTTCCTTTTACTGCTTTGAGGAAAAGAAATAATTAGCATTTCCAAAATAACTGGGAATTTGATGGAATAATGAGGACCACAATTTTGTCTGAAATTTAGGAATGATTTTAGGAATGTGACTCCCAGAAGCCTGGGTCTGGAGAACCTCTAGTGCCAGAGCAGACACTCAGCTGATTGCCCCAGTTAGCTAGTACGGGAACTACTGCATGCTCATGCAGGGTGTGTGTTTGTGTGTGTGCAAGTAATGGAGAGTCAAAGAATTTCTCTGTGTATATGAAGTCTGGAGCTCCCATACTGGCCTTTTTTTTTTTTTAACTTTTTTTTTTAAAAGATTTATTTATTTACACAAGCACTGGGTACAGTCAGAGGCATGGGAGGGTGAAAGAATTCACCAGAGCCAGAGCGGGGAGCAGAGCAGAGAGCAGAGCAGGCAGAAGGACCGAGGTAAGCTGGTACACTGCTGAGGGAGCAGCAGGCGACAGGAGAGGTCTGTGTGCCATGCGGGACCCTCCTCCATTGGCCAGGGAGCAACCGGGGATCAAACTGACGAACCTGCTAACTGGCGCTGCAGTGCAGAGGCTGTGGGCAGCTTTGCAACCCAGCGCTCAACCACTGCGCCACCGGGGAGGCCCCCATACTGGCCTTTCTGGAAGATGTCATTGTGTTCAGTTCTGGTCCAAGGGCAGTCCCATATTGCCGTGTCAAGAACCTTTTCAATTTGGGGCTCCCTGGTGGTGCAAGGGATTAAACACAGCACTATGAAGCAGTCCACAGCCTCTGCAGCATGAGTTTGATCCCCAGCTGGCCAGGGAACAACTCACATGGCGCAACAGACCTCTCCAGTCTAGCCCGCTGCCCGCCCCAGCAGTGTATTTCAGTCAGTCTGCCTGTTCTGTTCCCCACTCTGTCTCTGGTGAATCCTCTCACCACCCGCCACACCTCTGGCCTGTACCCCACCTCTTGTATGCATAAATAAATTTTTAAATAAAAAAAAGAAACTTTTCAATTCATTCCTACCAGGTATTTGGGAGTTGCTACTGTCCACATGTTAAAGGACTAGGATGTCAAGAAAAAGTTTAAGAGAGGCCACTGTACAAATCAAAAACATCTCTTAGTTCACTGATTTTATTATTATTTTTTTTTAATAGAGGCATGTTTTATTTATTTATTTATTTGTTTGCTTGTTTGTTTGTTTTATACATGCACTGGGTACAGTCAGAAGTGCGGGAGGGTGAGAGAATTCACCATAGCCAGAGCGGGGAGCAGAGCAGGCAGAAGGACTGAGGTACACTGCTGAGGGGAGCAGCGGGCGGCAGGAGAGGTCTGCGCGCCATGTGGGACCCTCCTCCGGTGGCCGGGGAGCAGCCGGGGATCGAACCCACGCCGCAGAGGCCACGGGCAGATTCGCAACCCAGCGCTCAACCGCTGCGCCACTGGGGAGGCCCCAGTTCACTGATTTTAATGAGCCTCCCTGGGTCTCTGCTTCCTGACCCAGGTCCACCAATAACACAGTCCCAACTCCCACCCACTGGAAGAAAATCATTTGCGCAGGCAAATAATAAGGAAACAGACTTTAATCATTGCGCACAGTTACAGTAAGACAAGAACTATGGCAGTTTTATGTCACTCTAACAGAAAAGTCCTCACGATATGGACTCTGAAACTTTCTGAAGCAGTTAAAAGTGATTGAGGAGAGAAGAATAAGAGAAGAAAGTTTCTCCACCGTCAGTCTCCAGACTCCCAGGCAAGCAGGCCGCTGTACCTGCCAGGTCTATGCAGTGAGGAGGAGCCCCGGGTGGAGTCTCAGGCTTCTTGCAGAGCCCCAGACAGCTGACATCTGACTGGGATTCCGTTCCTTCCCAAGGTTCATTGTGTTTTAAGCCTTGTTTTTCTGCAGCTTTCTGCGGCGCGCTGGGTTCCTGGAGAAGATGCTTCTGCGTGTCTGTGTCTTTGTGACTGTCTGCCGCTTGTCGGTCCGCCTTTGCTGGAGCTGGCATCTCCTGGCAGGTTCAGGATCCACTGGGCTGTGCGGCTGGTAGCATCTTCCTCTTCTTGAGGTGGCTTTGGTCCCATCTCTGTCTCAGTCATTGGCTCCCACCCATGCTGGTCTTGACCACGTTTTCGGTATGTGGCAACTGCTGAGCCACCTCTGTATCCCCTGCAAGCGCCTACCTTTCCATCCCCACAGATCTGGGGGCACTGGCAGGAGCAGCGACACAGCATGGGAAAGTTATCCATTGCCCAGGCCCAGGCCTGTTCTGGGTTCAAGTCAGGGGGAATTTGGGGCTCTGGACCTGCTCGCCTCCAACACAGCTCTTCCCTGGTGGATGGAAAGAGCAACATGGCCTGAGCTGCCTGGAATGCCTCAGCAGCTGCCTGAGCCCCCTGACCTGGCAGAGACATGCTGTGGTCTAGGAAAAGGTGGAATGATGCAGAGAGACTGAGTGAGGCTTTATATAGTGATTGGTGGTGTGTGATGTCAGGACCAGACACCAAACACAATGGGGTCAAAACTCATTTGCCTTGCAAATTGACCCAAATCTGATAGGATTAGGGTGTGCCTGGCATCATTCTGGGAGGGGCTCCTACAAATCTGAAGGATTTCCTTCATTGGATTAAGGGCTCAGGTGGGAGGGAGGCTGCTAGAGAAGAAAATTCATGGGGAATGAGGTCCAGTTTCTGGGTGTTGCCAAACACTATGATAGCCTAGGTGGGGGTTGGAGCAGAAGGAACAGGCATGTGGGGACCTGAGGAATTAAAAATCTCAGGTTTGTTTTTCAGCATATCATTCACTGTGTCTTTGAAATGCCCGTCTTTGAAGATAAGACTCAGATTGGAGCCCAGGGCTGACCTAAGAGACTGTAGCACAGCCTGCCTCTCTCATCTAAAACTGTTGTAGAGCAACCCCGATACAAAACGGGGTGCCTGACTGTAGGTCCTCACCCATGCGCTTAAAAGGACTTATTAATGCTCTACTGTAGGCACATGCAAAAGGTTAATAAAAGGTTTATTTACAAGGGAAGGAGAAATGAGGAAATGTACAGCTCAGGGAGAAAAGTGGGAGACAAAGTTTTAAATAAGTTCTACCCGATCCGCCGATCAGGAATCCAAAAATGGCACTCTGAGAGCTGGCTGCAAGTCAGGAGCCCTGAAGCCAGGAGGCAAGAGACAACGAGCCCCCCAAGGCCCACGTGTTTGGTATTTATACCCAATCTGGCTGTTTAACTCCACCCTCAGGTCCCAGCCGCCTTTCCTTTGGTGGTGACAGGATTTGTCTTTCCCAATGTCTTGATGGCTTTAGTTTGGAGTGGGGGTGGAGTCCACAAAGCCTGTATGGGATTAGCTCAGGACATTATTTTCTTTTTTAAAAGTCTTTTTTTTTTTTTTAATAGAGGCATGTTATTTATTTATTTGTTTGTTTGTTTTGTTTATACAAGCACTGGGTACAGTCAGAGGCGCGGGAGGGTGAGAGAATTCACCAGAGCCAGAGCGGGGAGCAGAGCAGGCAGAAGGACCAAAGCACACTGCTGAGGGGAGCAGCGGGCGGCAGGAGAGGTCTGCGCGCCATGTGGGACCCTCCTCCGGTGGCCGGGGAGCAGCCGGGGATCGAACAGGCGCCGCAGAGGCCGCAGGCAGCTTCGCAACCCAGCGCTCAACCGCTGCGCCACCTGGGAGGCCCTCAGGACATTATTTTTCCCTAACAAAACAACCCAGCCCTGCCCATGCCAATTCTTCCACAGCTTCTCACAAATTCATTTTCCTCCACTACCGCATTATCTAACAGTATACGAGACGTTGCTTTTGCTTTAAGTAGATGAAGAACTTGAGTCTATGTCATCTGAAATATAGCTTTCTTTATTTCATATCAATATCAATGCTTATTTATTTGTAAAAATCTATAAAACATTTTCATGACATAGCTTCTCAAATTCATCTAGTTTCAATCTTGCAAAGTGGCTCGCTGGGGTGCTGCAGTTCTAGCACCCAGCCACTTCTCCCACGTCACTCATTCACACTGCATGTATAATCACCGCTCTCCTGCCCTGTGATTTTAGATAGCCCGCCAGCCTCTTACTGGATCTACAGTGTCAATGCAGGAGAAAGGCTTTGCTTACAGGAGACTACTCAGGAAATAGCCTTGGTCTTAAAGAGACTTGCACAGGAATATTGCTTGGTGATTTTTTGCAACATGAAGCATAATGCAGAAAGGCTTGCCTTCAACAGAAGGGGCTTCATCTGTATTAATTTTTTTTAAGATTTATTTTTATGTATTTGTGCATACAAGAGCTAGGGTATAGACCTAAGGTGGGGCGTGGGGAGGGGTGAGAGATTCACCAGAGACAGAGTGGGGAACAGAACAGGCAGACTGACTGAAATACACTGCTGAGGGGAGCAGCGGGTGAGACAGGAGAGGTCTGCTGCACCATGTGGGTCAGCTCCCTGGCCAGGGATCGACCTCCTGCCACAGTGGCTGCAGATAGCTTGATTACGCCATCAGGGAGGCCCAACTTCATCTGTATTTACCAAATTGTGGACATAGACCATAGACACGATCTCAGAAAATCATGGCACAAGCAGTAAAGTATATTTTTCAGCAAACGAGATGATCTAAAACAGCAATTTTAATGTTTCACATAATTTCAGAAGTAACACTTTGGAACAAAAGAGAACAGAAACAATGGAAATGCAAACCAAGCCACAATGAGATACCACCTCACATTTGTGAGAATGGCCCATCAAAAAGACCATAAACTGTAACAGGGTGGTCCCCAGGAAAGGGGGAGGTTCCCTGCCCCACCCAAGGGAGGGTGGAGCTGAGCAGGAAGAGGAGAAGCTGCAGAAGAGACTGAGGAAGGAAGCAGGATGGAGCCAGGAGACACGTAACGAAACTGCGCTTGTCTTTTGGTCATGGACTGGGTGACACAGATGTGGGTGAGACCCGTGGGGAGGTGACAATGGCAGCTTTTATCTTGATGTTGATTTTGCTTTTTTCCTTCTGGGCTTCTCTGGTTGTTTCTGACCCTTTTCTGTGGGTCCCCACTGGAAGATGCTTTAGACTTGTGGCAGGCTTTGGGGCTTTGCTCTGTGCCATATCCATATGGATGGACTTGTACCCACGAGGGGATGGGTAACTTTGGGTGCTTCATTTAGAAACTAGACTCTTTGCCTTACCTGTATTGTTTCCTAGTTTTATTAAAGTTCCTTCCCATTAAAATCTCATATGTTTTGTGTTGATGCGGCGGATGGCAGAACCCATTTAGAATAGGCAGGTTTGCGGGGTTTGGGCTGCCCCTCTCCCTGTCCTATAACACTGTAACTTGCCAAATGTACTTTGATGAGAGGGTTCGGTAACCCTCTCCTGTCCACAAAGATTTGCAGAAGTTTGACAAGGTCCTTGTTATCTTTCTGTGCTAAAAAGGATCTTTGTTGTTGTCAACACTATTGGTGACCACTCCTGCTTTTATGGCCAGGCCACATACTTGTCTCTACAGAGCTCATTTTCTGCAACTACATTTTCTCAGTGGCAGCACTTCTTTCCCTCAGTTGGCCATGTCTCCTGAGCAGCACGTCTCTTATTGCTCAGAATCAACAGTTTCTAGCGGGCAGAAGCCCTCCTCCCAGATGCTTCCTGGTGTCAGCAAGGTGGTGGGGCCCACCCTGAAAGTTAAGCCCTTTGACAGAAGAGCTGGGCAGGCACTTTCTTTCCCAAGCAGCACAGCACGGACTGAAAGCCTTTCCCTGTTGTAGGAAGACCAGTGCTCTGCGCTGGTCATGCCTCTGCTGTTGCATTGGACAACACCACACTGACAAATGGGAGTCGTGGAGCAGGTTGCACAATGCATGATGCTGCTGAAGAGCAAGATCCTGGCCCTTTATTTACACACGAAAATTGGTTGTAAGGAGATTAAGGAGATTAAAGAAAGGGGAAGGGTGTAGATGATTAGGGATTGTGAGTCTGCCCTCCAGGCACTTCTAATCTACTTGATGATACACCCTAATCCCCAGCCATGGTTCTGACCTTATCAACAAGGGGCTCCACTGATCAGCTTCTGGGGTCCCTTGTCATACATCGATCCTCTTCGCCCCCCCCCCCGCATTCCTGGTCATACCTCCTGATAAGTCGGGAGTATGTGTTATGCATCGTTCCTCAGCCCCCTGGGCATTCCGGACATACCTCCTGATGCACATGTTAGGCATTGGTCCTCAGCGCCCCCCCCCCCGCCCCCGGGCATTCTGGACATACCTTGTGATGCATAACCTTCCCAGTGTGATCAGCTTTGTGCTCTTGTTTGATTTGAAGGGCTTAAGGGTTGGGCTCCTGCCTAATTGGCCGGACCACTTTGACCTTGTTTAGGTGACAAAATGGCGGCTGAATAGGCTGCCTAGGAGTAGCAGACCCACATCTACTTCAAGATTCTGTAATTTCTCCTCCTTAAATTCCTCCATATGTAACAGGGTGGTCCCCAGGAAAGGGGGAGTTTCCCTGTCCCACCCAAGAGAGGGTGGAGCTGAGCAGGAAGAGGAGAAGCTGCAGAAGAGATTGAGGAAGGAAGCAGGATGGAGCCAGGAGACCTGGAGGAGGCGCGTGGAGCCTAGAGACACGTGGAGAAACTGCGCTTGTCTTTTGGTCGTGGACTGGGTGACACAGATGTGGGTGAGACCCGTGGGGAGGTGACAATGGCAGCTTTTATCTTGATGTTGATTTTGCTCTTTTCTTTCCGGGCTTGTCTGGTTGTTTGTGACCCTTTTCTGTGGGTCCCCACTGGAAGATGCTTTAGACTTGTGGCAGGCTTTAGGGACTTGTTCTGGGCCAATCCCATATGGATGGAGTTTTACCCACAAGGGGACGGGTAACTTTGGGTGCTTGATTTAGAAACTAGATTCTTTGCCTTTCCTGTATTGTTTCTTAATTGTATTAAAGTTCCTTCCCATTAAAGTCTCCTATGTTTTGTGTTGATGCGGCGGATGGCAGAACCCTACATAGAATAGGCAGGTTTGCGGGGTTTGGGCTGCCCCTCTCCCTGTCCTATAACAGATTCAGCAAGATTATACTTAGATATACATGCAAATTCATCCTTGTAGTAAGTCCTATTGGCCAAATGCCGGATTTTTATGCTTATAAAATTTGGAGAATTCCACCTAGAGAATTTCTCAGCCAGAGTAAGTCCACATTTAGGACAAGTATGGTTTAACACTGAGTTTTCTAGTCTTAAAACATCAATGTTCAGCCTTAGAGTTTAATCTCCCTCATTACTTCTGTTAGGGGGAAATGATGTCCTGAGATAATCCCATGCAGGCTTTGTGGACCCCACCCCCACTCCAGACTAAAGCCATCAAGACATTGGGAAAGACAAATCCCATCACCACCAAGGGGAAGGTGGCTGGGACCTGAGGGTGGAGTTGGGCAGCCAGGTTGGATATAAAAACCAGACATGTGGGCCTTGGGGTCTCTCTCTGGCTATCGCTCGCCTCCAGGCTTCACGGCTCCTGGCTGGCAGCCAACTCTGAGAGCACCATTTTGGGATTCCTGATCAGCGGATTGGGTAGGACTCATTTAAAACTTTGTCTCCCACTTTTTTCCCAAAGCTGTACATTTTCTCATTTTCCCTTCCCTTGTAAATAAACCTTTTATTAACCTTTCACGTGTGCCTGCAGTAGAGCATTGATAAGTCCTTTTAAGCGCGCGGGTGAGGACCCACAGTCAGGCACCCCGTTTTGTATCGGGGTTGCTCTACAACACTTCCACTCAGAGGAGAGGAAGGTGTGCAGGGGGAGGAGGAAAAATGGACTATGGAGGATTATGGATATGTGTGGTGGGTGGGATGAAATACTATACATCACACGAGGTAAGGCAACATTACCACGATCAAGAGAATAAAATTTTAAAAAATCTTCTCCTGAGCAAATTGTTTTTTGTCACTTTCAAGTAACGATCACGATTTATTCTAGCTTGGGATTTAGAGCCATAAGAAACCTGATTCCATTGTAGCAAGTCCCAGCCACATGATGGCAGGTGCTCTGCTCCAATACCAACACCTGTTTTCCCTTTCTGGCACTAGCTGTTCTGGATGTGAGAACTTCTTTGTCCTCCCAGATGAGGATGACACCTCACAGAATGCCTCATGACAGTTAATGCTGAATCAAAGGGAGTCCTTAAAAAACAAATATTCTATCTTTTTACATTTTTTTAAAATTTTTTTTATAGAGGCATGTTTATTTATTTGTTTGTTTTTTGTTTATACATGCACTGGGTACAGTCAGAAGCGCGGGAGGGTGAGAGAATTCACCAGAGCCAGAGCGGGGAGCAGAGCAGGCAGAAGGACCGAAGTACACTGCTGAGGGGAGCAGCGGGCGGCAGGAGAGGTCTGCGCGCCATGTGGGACCCTCCTCCGTTGGCCGGGGAGCAGCCGGGGATCGAACCGGCACCGCAGAGGCTGCGGGCAGCTTCGCAACCCAGCGCTCAACCGCTGCGCCACCGGGGAGGCCATATCTTTTTACATTTTAAGAAGACATTGGTCACGTGACTAAACTTTACATTAAAAATGAAAATATGGGGCCTCCCTGGTGGTGCAAGGGGTTAAGACGCAACCTACGAGTCAATCCGCAGCCACTGTAGCACAAGTTCAATCCCTGGCGAGGGAGAAACCCACATGGCGCAGCAGACCTCTCCTATCTCCCCCGCTGCTCCCCTCAGCTGTGTATTTCAGTCTGTCTGCCTGTTCTGTTCCCCACTCTGTCTCTGGTGAATCTTCTCACCCGCCTCCCACATCTCTGGCCTGTACCCCAGTTCTTGTATGCATGCATAAATAAATAAATTTTAATAAAAAATGAAAATATGGAGCTGGGTAACAGAAAGCAAAAGATGGATGGAAATGGATGAAGTGGTGGGACCAAGTGTGAAATCACTCCTAATCTACAGTTGGGAAGGAGGTGATAGCTGATACTTTGAAATAAACTAGCGCCACTTTGCTTGCATAACTTCTACCTAAATGACAATACAATTCACCTTCAAATGTAAATGTAAACCTAAACTCACAAAAAGGACTTTTCACAGGGCTGGCAACCGTCCAGAGCCACTGCCACTACATAGCAGAAAGGGCAAACTTTGTTAAAAGTTGCAGTGGGCGCTGCCTTCTACTTGTCAAGTCTTGCAGCGCAGCCTGCGCATCCGCCGGCCACACGCCCGGCAGGGACAGCACAGGGACCGCGCGCGGGAGTTCAGCAGGCGCTAACCTCTTTTCTGTGTCTTGCCTGTCCTATTGGAGAAGAAGGGCTGGACCCTTGGGCATGCAACATTCAGGGCCAGTCCTGGCTTAAAGGCTCCTGTACACACAGGCCCCTAGGAGGCCAGCAGAGGGCAAGTCATACTGGTCACTGGGACTGGGCCCCAACATCTGGGGCAGACAGGCAGCCTGCAGCCCCAGCTCTCCTGGCCCTGAGTCTAGGGGTGTCTGCCCCACTGTGACCAGCGACTACACATTTGCAGTGGAGACAGGAAGCTGCCTGGGTGGCTCTAACACAGGGAGGGGGGTTTCCAGTAGGCAGACTCTTGTCCCACAAGGAGTTCAGGGCGCTCAAAGCCGTTCCCCGCTACTGCTAGGACGGACCCCACTCGGCGGCGCCCGTCCCGTCGCACGCGCGGCTCCAGCGGAACGTGCCACGTGCACACGCGCTCGGCTGGACCCGCGCAGCTGCAGGCGCCCGCCGCGGGGCTCCGGGGGCGCGCCCGAACGCGACCTCCAGCCGTCGGGAGAACACACCCTCGCGCCGCCGCTGAATGCGCTGCCGCCGCGCGTGCACAGAGCCGCGGCTTCACGTCCAGCTGCAGCTGAGGCTAAGTCTGAGAACCGCGGGCGCCCGCAGTCCTGCCCGCTGAGCGCGCAACGGGGCCAAGAGCAGCGAGCGCGGCGCCTGCAGGCAGCCCAGCCCCGGCCGCATGCAGGAGTCGGGGCCTCGGGGCCGCTGCGCTGCGAGGACCAGGAGAGCGCGGGCGCCGACGGAGCGTTGCTGACACCGAGGCAGGCTGCAGGTGTTACACGGTGGGCCGCGCTCCGAGTACCCCCAAGCCCTGCCCAAGAAAAGGCATTTACGCCTCCTCAGCAGCGTTTCAAGACTATGTCGAAACCTACGCGAAACATTTTTCTTGTAAATGCCAGTGGAAAGAAGAAACGAAACTGGAGTCAGTGAGTGCCCAGAGACTCTCGCCGACTACTCACCCGATTCCGGATTATCTGGGCTCCACTTACCTTCCAGTTTCCCTCCACGCTGATTGTTAAAAGAAAAAACCGGGGGCCTCCCCAGTGGCACAGCGGTTGAGCGCTGGGTTGCAAAGCTGCCCGCGGCCTCTGCGGCGCCGGTTCGATCCCCGGCTGCTCCCCGGCCACCGGAGGAGGGTCCAGACCACTCCTGCCGCCCGCTGCTCCCCTCAGCAGTGTGCCTTGATCCTTCTGCCTGCTCTGCTCCCCGCTCTGGCTCTGGTGAATTCTCTCACCCTCCCGCGCTTCTGACTGTACCCAGTGCTTGTATAAATAAATAAATCTCTTTTTTTTTTAAAAAGAACAAACCCGAGGGCTGGAGCCCATGAGAACATTTTACTGAGCAGGAATCCAGCGCGCCAGAGAGGACGCCGTCAGGCGGGAAACAGCTGGGGAGCTCGGCGCTGCGCACCTGCAGCTTCTCCTCAGGCGAAACCGAGTGAAAGGCTGGGGCAGGCGGGCCTCCCCTGGTGGCGCAGCGGTTGAGCGCTGGGCTGCGAGGCTGCCCGCAGGCTATGCAGCGCCGGTCGGTTCCCTGGGCGCCGGGTGGGTCCCACAAAAAAAAAAAAGAAAGAAAGAAAGAAAGAAAGGCTGGGACAGGCATGTCCGGACCCCGCTTTCCGGAGGGAGAGGCGATCGCGTGAAAAGTGATGTCCAGGCCCCTTTGGCGAAGGTGACTCTGGTTTCCTTTCTGACTTCCACGGGCGTTTGTAAAGAAAACTCGGTTTCGCCTAAGATTCGACACCCCCTCCATGAAATTTTGCCGACGAGCCTTAAATGCTGCTTTGCTGCTGGACCTGGGTCTACGGAGCCCGGCGGGGCGTGCACAGGGCGAGCTGCAGCCTGTCTCCGCCTCAGCCACGCTCCGTCCCGGCGCCCGCGCTCTCCGCGGCCTCGCAGCGCAGCGGCCTCGCCAGCCGGGATCCCGCCTGTGGCCGGGGCTGGGCTGCTGCAGGCGCCGCCCTCGCTCCCCCCCGGCACCGCTAGGCGCTCCATGGTCGCCTTCTGACCGCGGCACCCGCAGGACCGCCGGCGCCCGCGGCTCCTCAGACTTCGTTTCAGTTGCAGCTGAACGTGCAGCCGCGGGTTTCCCCACGGGCGGCGGCAGCACCTCCCAGCGGCGGCCGCGAGCCGGCTGTTCCCCGTCGGCGGTTCTTGCAGGCTTCGCCCACACACCGCGGCGAGCGGCTGCAGCGACGCGGGCCCAGCCCAGCTGGTGCGCACGGGCGCGTCCCCTGGTCCCCTGCGCCCTGCGCCGAGAGGACCGCGCCGCGGGGTCGAGCCCAGCCCGGCCGGCCTTCCCGGGAACGGCGTCTGGAGCGCCCTGAACGCCTGCGCGGCCTCCGCCTGCTCTCTCGGGCCGGGACTGCGGGCCTGGCGGGGCTCAGGCGCCGCCCGGAGACTGCAAGGCGAGAAAGCACCGCTCGCTGCATCTTTTAACCACGTTTGCATTTTCTTTTCTTTTTTTTTTTTTTATTTATTTATTTATTTATTTATTTATACGAGCACTGGGTACAGTCAGAAGCGCGGGAGGGTGAGAAAATTCACCAGAGCAGGGAACAGAACAGGCAGACCGACGAAACACACTGCTGTGTGGGGAGCCGCGGGCGCGGCGGGAGAGGTCTGCGCGCCAAGTGGGACCCTCGCCGGTGGCCGGGGATCGAACCGGCACTGCAGAGGCTGCGAGCAGTTTCGCAGCCCAGCGCTCATCCGCTGCGCCACCAGGGAGGCCCAAAGTTTGCACCTTCTCCTCTGCAGCTTCCGCGTCTGCGAAAGTCTCGCCTGGGAAAGTTTCTTTCAGTGCGTTTTAGTTTTAAATTTACACTGGAAGGTAATTTTCATTCACATTTACGCGAATAAAATGAAACCAGCTTGTTTCAAATTATAAGCAATCACCTCCTCTCCAGCTGTGGATAAGGAGTAAATTTCTCCGTAAATTCGCGGCACAGCTCATCGTAGCCTCACACACGTTCCCGCCCACGGTCCATCCGTTCGCTCATTCCCTTTCCCTGACCCAGCTCCCCCGCTCTGACTTCACTGCTTGTTCCCGTGCGCTCTGAGACCGCGTCTGTGGCCCGCGGGCACAATTTGCGGGGGTGCATGCAGATGAAGCCCCTTCTGTCGAGGGAGATCTTCTGCATGATGCTCTGTGTTTCTGCCCAAAGAACCAAGGGCTCATCCTCCACAAGTCTCCGTAAGAACTGAGGACCTTCGCTGAGTAAAGTCTCCTGTCAAGGCCTTTTCTCCTCCAGGGAGTCCGCGTACGCAGTAAGAGCCTGCGGGCCATCCCCAGTCAGGGCCTGGGCACCGAGTTCCGCGATTCGCGGGTCTCCGGCGGGGCCCGACCTGCTGCACGCAGGGCTCTAGGGAACGAGCTACGGACAAACCAGCTCGGCGGGACCTGCGCGCCGGAGCCGCTCCCCGCGGGCTTGGGCGGTGGCTGAGCTGGGAGCTGCGGATGCCGCCCGGAGACAGCCAGCTCCCGGCCACCGCTGGGTGGTGCCGCAGCCGCCCATGCAGAAACCCAAGGCTGCAGGTTCAGCTGCAACGGAAACTAAGTCTGAGATACCGCGGGCGCCGGGGGTCCTGCCCGCTGCCCAGGTCAGAAGGCGCCCATGGAGCGCCTACCGGAACCAGGAGCCAGCAAGGGCCGGCGAGTGCGTAGCCAAGTCCCGGCCAGAGGCAGGAGTCCCGGCCGTCGGGGCCGCGGCGCTGTCGGGCGAGACCGCGATGTCCGAACGCAGAGCTGCAGCCAGGGAGGCAGACTGCAGGTCGCCCCGCTACAGTCGGACCGGGCTCCATATTCCTTCAAGCCCTGCACGTAAATAGACTTTAAACCTCTTTAGCAACGTTTCATAAGAGTTTGTCCAAACGTAGGCCAAACGGATTTTCGTGGTAAATGCCGGTGGAAATGAGAAACGAAACTGCAGTCAGAGCATACCGTGGCCTCCGGGAGCCTGGTCGCCGACTGCGCACCCGACTGGGAACTATCTGGGCTCCCTTACCTTCCAATTTTCCTCCACTGTAACTTCAAAGAAAAAACCGGAGCGCGGGAGTCCATAAGGGTGTTTCACTGAGCAGGAATCCAACGTGCCAGAGAGGACACGGGAAGCCGCTGAGGAGCTCGGCGCTGTGCACCTGCAGCTTCTTCTCAGGCAAAACCGAGTGAAAGGCTGGGACAGGCATGTCCGGAGCACGTGTAGCGCACCCCGCTTTCCAGAGGGAGAGGCGATCGCGTGAAAAGTGATGTCCAGGCCTTTGGCGAAGGTGACTCGGGTTTCCTTTCTGACTCCCACGGGCGTTTGTAAAGAAAAATCGGTTTCACCTACGTTTCCACACACCCTCCATGAAACTTTGCTGACGAGCCTTAAATGCTGCTTTGCTGCTGGGCTTGGGGGCATTTGGAGCCCGGTGGAGCGTGTACCACGGCGATCTGCTGCCTGTCTCCGCCTCAGCCACGCTCCGTTCCGGCGCCCGGGTCTCCGCGGCCTCGCAGCGCAGCGGCCCCGCCAGCCGGGACTCCCGCCTGTGGCCGGGGCTGGGCTGCTGCAGGCGCCGGCCCTGGCTCGTCTCCAGCACAGTTAAGCGCTCCAAGGACCCTCAGAACGCGCAGCCGGCAGGACTGCCGCGCCCGCGATTACTCAGACTTAGTTTTAGCTGCAGCTACACATGCGGCCGCGGCTTCTCCCTCTGGGGCGGCGGCAGCACCACCCAGCGGCGGTCCAGCTGCCCGTTCTGCCGGCGGCCATGCGCGGCCCCTTACACCGCCACCCGCCAATCCCGTTGCGACACGAGGCAGCAGTGCTGGTGGTGTGGAGCTGGTTTGCACAAAGCACGTTCTGCTAGACGTGTGCGCCCCAAAAGACGGGCGTCGCCGTGCTCGAGGAAGGTCTTAGGGCCAAAGGGCGTTTGCAGCCGCGTGAAGGCCTGCGCAGCCTTCACTGTGCTCTTTCAGGCCAGACGTCTGGCCCGGCGGCACCAAGGCGCCAGTGGAAGACTGCACAGCCAGAAAGCACAGCCCACTGCATCTATCAACTACGTTTGCATTTTCTTCAGTACAGAGTCAGTGTCCTGAATGGGTTGCCAGCCATGCAAAGTTTCTTTCAGGGCGTTTTAGGTTTGCATTTACATTTGAAGTTAAATTGTATTCATGTTTATGTAGAAGTCATGAGAATAAAATGACTTATTTCAAACTGTGAGCTCTCACTTCCTCTCTGTAATTTCCTCCTTAAATTCACAGCATATATTAATTTAGCTCCACACATGGTTCCCACCAGGATCCATCTGTCATCCGTTAGGGCATTCACTTTGCCTGACATCTAATAGCTTTGACTTCACTCTCCTTATCCTGTCCGTGAGATCTTGACTTTGGCCCACGTGTACAATTTGCAAGGGTATCTGTGTCCGTGGTAGCAATGCTCACTGTTCCATTCCTTGAGGTTGCTTTCACCTCAACACCTGTTTCCATCAGAAGGATTGACCTCAGCTGCATATATTTTGGATGAGTTTCCAGCATTTCATTCAGACTACTGACTTACACCAACAAATCCCCGTGTTACATTTGGCTTGCATGTAAGGTTTGCCCAATTTCTTTTCATCTTTTGCAGTGCCCTTCACTGTGTTTTCTAGTGAAGTCACTTGTGTCCCCTCAAGATGATATTCGCTTATTCTATATACCAATTTGCACCACCAAGGGTTCCCTGCGTTATGTAGTCCTCGTTTCCTGTACAGTTGCTGGTGGTTCTGTTTCTTAGCACTTTGTCTCCGCTCCCACTCCAATTGTCTATAGGTACCTACCTTCACCATTTCTCGGTTCCTGTTCTCGGTACCGTTTTTGGTTTACGATTGCTGGCTTCCTGCCTACTTACTGTTTTTCAGTCTTCTATTTGCTACATCCTGTTGTTAAGGCTAGGAGTTGATCGGGTTGCCTATCTTTCACACGATTTCTTGGTACCTGGTATTCTTCCATTTGTTACATCCTGTTTGTCATCTCTGGCTTGACTCCACCCAGGGCCAGGAGAGTATGCATACTAGGCTGGTGGATCTGCTGTAGCCTTTGCCTCCACCAGCAGCAGAAAGGCCTGCGTCCTCCTGGGTCTGGGTGTAAGCCATGGAGCAGCGTCTCCTCGATGGTGTGAGGGCGGCCTGGGATTCCGCACCCAGCCTTCCAGAGTCCCAAGCTCTAGCTCTGCTGACCTCAGGGGACTCTGGGCCCTGGCCACTGCCCTTCTATCCCGTGCTGGGAGAAGCTCCACGTGACAGCGATGACCACCGCGGGGAACTGCTTGCCAGCCCTTGCTGGAGGCTGCACTGGAAGTACCTGCAGGAGGGCGTCTTGCCCACAGCCCGGAGCACCTTACCCCTGAGCCCAGCGCAGCCCACTCCTGCCCCACAGCCTGGGGCCCAGAGGATGCCAGACGCCCGGCTGCCCAGGGACCCTGCTCACCGACGCTGCAGCCGCTTCCCGGGCCAGGCGGTCCCGCCCGGTCTTCCCACCGCTGCACGGGACACCTCGGCCAGCCGGCGCCCCTGGCATCGCGGTGGACGTCCGTTGCCCGCTCGGCGCAGCCGCCGGCTGCGCTCCGCCTGCCTGGAGTGGATTCGTCGCGCCCTGAACTACTTGGCTTGTGGCGGCTGCCCTGGGATCGTTGGCGCTCAAGGTTCCTGAGAACCCGGCAGGCGCCTGTGTGGAAAGCTCCCCAGGAACAGATTCTGGGCCCTAAAATAAAAGCGTGTTCAGAAACATTGCGGAGTTTGTTGCCTATTTCTGGGTCACTGTGTCCTGAAGTTCCTCCTTGCAGTTGGGGTCGCCTTTGGGCAGCGCTGCGGCTGCCGTGGTCAGAAGGGGACCATGGAGCGCCGGGGACCAGCGAGGGCGGCGTCTGCGGGGCCCGGTGCGGCCACAGGCGGGATCCCGGCTGGCGGGGCCGCTGCGCTGCGAGGCCGCGGGGAGCGCGGGCGCCGGAACCGGGCGTTGCTGACCGGAGACCGGCTGCAGGTCGCCGTGTTCCGCGGTGGACCGGGCTCCATATGCCCCCAAGCCCGGCACACACACAAAAAGAAAGGCTTTTAATCCTCTTCAGCAACGTTTCAACAGTGTGTGGAAAAGTGGGCGAAACCGATTTATCCCTAACTGCCCGTGACATTGAGCTGCGACTCTGGAGTCAATGAGAGCCGGGGACGCCGTGCGCCTCCGTGACTCGCTGACTGCCTGGCTCCGCTGACCATTCAAGTTCCCTCCTCGCTGACTGTTAGAAGAACAAACCCGAGGGCTGGAGCCCATGAGAGCATTTTACTGAGACGGAATCCAGCGCGCCAGAGAGGACGCCGTCGGGGCGGGGAACCGCGGGGGAGCTCGGCGCTGCGCACCTGCAGCTGCTCCTCAGGCGAAACCGAGTGAAAGGCGAGCACCAGGCCGCGTCCAGGAGCACGTGCGGTGCACCCCGCTTTCCAGAGCGCGGGCGATTGGCTGAAGAGCGGTGACCACGCCCTTGGGAGAGGGTGACTCGGGTTTCCTTTCTGACTCCCACGGGCATTTGTACAGAGAAATCGGTTTCGCCTACGTTTCCACACCCCCTCCATGAAATTTTGCTGACGAGGCTTAAATGCTGCTTTGCTGCTGGCCTTGGGGGCATTTGGAGCCCGGTGGAGCGTGGAACGCGGCGATCTGCAGCCTGTCTCCGCCTCAGCCACGCTCCGTCCCGGCGCCCGCGGTCTCCGCGGCCTCGCAGCGCAGCGGCCCCGCCAGCCGGGATCCCGCCTGTGGCCGGGGCTGGGCTGCCTGCAGGCGCCGGCCCTTGCTGGTGTCAGGCACCTTAGACGCCCACAGGAAACCTTTAGACCGCAGCTGCGGGCAGGATGCCAGCGCCCGCGGTTTCTCAGACTTAGTTTCAGTTGCAGCTGAAAGTGCAGCGCGGGTTTCAACCCCGGGGAGGGGGGGGGGGAGGGGGTGGCGGCAGCAGGACCAAGTGGCGGCCGCGACCTGGCTGGTCTCCGGGCTGCCGTTCCTCGCTCCCGGCGTCACTAGCCCCAGCCCCGCGGCGAGCGGCTGCAGCGACGCGGGCCCGGCCGAGCTGGTGCGCACGCGGCACGTCCCCTGCGCCCTGCGCGGAGAGGACCGCGCCGCGGGGTCGAGCCCAGCCCGGCCGGCCTTCCCGGGAACGGCGTCTGGAGCGCCCTGAACGCCTGCGCGGCCTCCGCCTGCTCTCTCGGGCCGGGACTGCGGGCCTGGGGGGGCCCAGGCGCCGCCCGGAGACTGCAGGGCGAGAAGGCGCCGCTCGCTGCATCTTTTAACCACGTTTGCACTTTCTCCTCTGTGGCTTCAGCGTCTGCGAATCGCTCGCCCTGGGAAAGTTTCTTTCAGCGCGTTTTAGTTTTAAAATACATTGGAAGGGCCTCCCCGGTGGCGCAGCGGTTGAGCGCTGGGTTGCGAAGCTGCCCGCGGCCACTGCGGTGCCGGTTCGATCCCTGGCTGCTCCCAGGCCACAGGAGCAGGGTCCCACATGGCGCGCAGACCTCTCCTGCCGCCCGCTGCTCCCCTCAGCAGTGTCCTTCGGTCCTTCTGCCTGCTCTGCTCCCCGCTCTGGCTCTGGTGAATTCTCTCACCCTCCCGCGCTTCTGACTGTACCCAGTGCATGTATAAACCAAACAAACAAACAAACAAATAAATAAATAAGACATGCCTCTAGAAAATTAAAAAAAAAATACATTGGAAGGTAATTTTCATTCACATTTACGCGAATAAAATGAAACCAGCTTGTTTCAAATTATAAGCAATCACCTCTTCTCCAGCTGTGGATAAGGAGTAAATTTCTCCGTAAATTCGCGGCACAGCTCATCGTAGCCTCACACACGTTCCCGCCCACGGTCCATCCGTTCGCTCATTCCCTTTCCCTGACCCAGCTCCCCCGCTCTGACTTCACTGCTTGTTCCCGTGCGCTCTGAGACCGCGTCTGTGGCCCGCGGGCACAATTTGCGGGGGTGCATGCAGATGAAGCCCCATCTGTGGAGGGGGTCTTTCTGCATGATGCTCTGTGTTGGTGTCCCAAGAACCAAGGACTTGTCCTCAAAACAATCCCTAAGAACTGAGGACCTTCGCTGAGTAAAGTCTTTCTTCTCCAGGGAGTCCGTGTCTGCAGGAAGAGGCTGGCGGGCAAGCCACAGTCACAGGCCTGGGCACGGAGTCCCCCAATACAACTGGTCTCCGGAGGCGCCCGACCTGCCGCACGCAGGGCTCTAGCGGAACGAGCTACGGACAAACCAGCTCGGCGGGACCTGCGCGCCTGAGCCGCTCCCCGAGGGGTTGGGCGGTGGCTGAGCTGGGGAGAGGCCATGGCCGCCCGGAGAGCAGCCAGCTCGGGTCACGGCTTGGTGGTTTTGCCACCGCCGCCCACGGGGAAATCCGCGCTGGGCCTTCAGCTGCAACTGAAACTAAGTCTGAGAAAGCGCGTCGCCGTCGGTCCCGCCGGCCGCCCCGTCAGCGGGCGCCCTGGAGCACCTACCGGCCGAGCAGGGAGTCAGCAAGGCCAGCCGACTGGCGCAGCCCAGTCCCGGGCAAAGGCAACACTCCTGGCTGTCGGGGCTCGATCCGCGCGAGGCCACCGAGACGGCGGGCGTCCAAACGGAGAGTAGCCCCCCAGGGAGACAGGACTTTTGCCTTGGGCAGGACTGGGCGGCCTGCAGTCGCCTGCCCTTGCTGGGTCCCGGCACAGTTAGGTGCTCCAGGGAGCCTCTGGCAGCGGCAGCCGGCAGGACCGCGGGCGCCCGCGGTTTCTCAGACTTAGTTTCAGTTTCTGCTGATGGTGCCGCCTGGGCTTTCTCCACGGGCGGCAGAGGCAGCACCACCCAGCGGCGGTCCAGAGCGGCTGTTCTCTGGGCGGCGGTTCGCAGCTCCCTTACACCACCACCTGCCAACCGCGTGTGACACGATGCAGCAGTGCTGGTGGAGCCCAGCTGGTTCGCACATTGCACGTTCCCCTACACCCGTGCTTGCTGCAGGACGGGCGTCGTCATAGTCGAGTAAGGTCTTAGCGCCCAAGGGCGTTTGCAGCGCTGTGAACTCCTGCGAGGCCTTCACTGTGCTCGCTCCGGCCTGGACAGGTGGGCTCAGGGGTGGCAAGGCGCCGCTGGAAGACTTCACAGCTCATGCATCTTTTAACAACGTTTGCATTTTCTTCTGTGCAGAGTCAGTGTCTTCTGAACGGTTTGCCAGCCACACAAAGTCTCTTTCAGGGCGTTTGAGGTTTACATTTACATTTGAAGGTAAATTGTATTCGCATTTACGTAGAAGTCATGAGAATAAAATGACCCCAGCTTATTTCCAACTGTAAGCCATCACCTCCTCTCCGTAATTTCCTCCGTGAATTCACAGCATATATCAATTTAGCTCCACACGCTGTCCCACCACGGTCCTTCCGTCGACCTTTAGTGCATTCCCTTTGCCTATAGCTTTGACTTCATGCTCGTTATCGTGTTCTGTGAGATCGCGTCTGTGGCCCATGTGTACAGTTTATAAGGGTATCTGTGTCTGTGGTAGAAATGCTCACTGTTTCACTCCTTGAGGTTGCTTTCCCCTCGAACCTGTTTCCATCAGAAGGACTGACCTCAGTTGCCTATAAATTAGACGGGTTTCCAGCATTTCATTGCAACTACTGACTTACAGTGGCCTTCACTGTGTTTTCTAGTGAAGTCACTTGTGTCTTATTTTTAACTTGGGACCATGTTCGACATGGATTTGCACCGCCAACTATTCCCTGCTTTATGTAGGCCTCATTTCCTGTATGGTTGGTGGTGGTTCTGTTTCTTAGCTCTTGGTCTGCCCTCTCACTCTGAATTTCTATAACTGCCTGCCTTCTGGACCATTTCTCAGTTTCAGTTCTAGGTACCGTATTTGGTTGACGATTTTCAGTTCCTGTTCTAGGTACTGTTTTTTATTCTTCCATTTGTTACATCCTGTTTGTCATCTCTGGCTTGACTCCACCCAGGGCCAGGAGAGTATACATACTATGGCTGGTGGACTCACTGTAGCCTTTGCCTCCACCAGCAGCAGAAAGGCCTGCGACCTCCTGGGTCCAGGTGTAAGCCATGGAGCAGCCTCTCCTCCATGGTATGAAGACGGCCTGGGATTCCGCACCCAGCCTTCCAGAGTCCCAAGCTCTAGCTCTGCTGACCTCAGGGGACTCTGGGCCCTGGCCACTGCCCTTCTATCCCGTGCTGGGAGAAGCTCCACGTGACAGCGATGACCACCGCGGGGAACTGCTTGCCAGCCCTTGCTGGAGGCTGCACTGGAAGTACCTGCAGGAGGGCGTCTTGCCCACAGCCCGGAGCACCTTACCCCTGAGCCCAGCGCAGCCCACTCCTGCCCCACAGCCTGGGGCCCAGAGGATGCCAGACGCCCGGCTGCCCAGGGACCCTGCTCACCGACGCTGCAGCCGCTTCCCGGGCCAGGCGGTCCCGCCCGGTCTTCCCACCGCTGCACGGGACACCTCGGCCAGCCGGCGCCCCTGGCATCGCGGTGGACGTCCGTTGCCCTCTCGGCGCAGCCGCCGGCTGCGCTCCGCCTGCCTGGAGTGGATTCGTCGCGCCCTGAACTACTTAGCTTGTGGCGGCTACCCTGGGATCGTTGGCGCTCAAGGTTCCTGAGAACCCGGCAGGCGCCTGTGTGGAAAGCTCCCCAGGAACAGATTCTGGGCCCTAAAATAAAAGCGTGTTCAGAAACATTGCGGAGTTTGTTGCCTATTTCTGGGTCACTGTGTCCTGAAGTTCCTCCTTGCAGTTGGGGTCGCCTTTGGGCAGCGCTGCGGCTGCCGTGGTCAGAAGGGGACCATGGAGCGCCGGGGACCAGCGAGGGCGGCGTCTGCGGGGCCCGGTGCGGCCACAGGCGGGATCCCGGCTGGCGGGGCCGCTGCGCTGCGAGGCCGCGGGGAGCGCGGGCGCCGGAACCGGGCGTTGCTGACCGGAGACCGGCTGCAGGTCGCCGTGTTCCGCGGTGGACCGGGCTCCATATGCCCACAAGCCCGGCACAAAAAAAAGGCTTTGCAGTCTCTTCAGCAACGTTTGGAAAGTGTGTTGTAAGCAGGCGAAACGGATTTTTCTTGTAACTGCCGGTGGCAAAGAGAAAAGAAACGGCAGTCAGTGATTCCCTGAGCCTCGTCGCTGACTGCCTGGCTCCGCTTACCTTCCAGTTTCCCTCCTCGCTGACTGTTAGGAGAACAAACCCGAGGGCTGGAGCCCATGTGAGCTTTTTATTGAGCTGGAATCCAGCGCGCCAGAGAGGACGCCGTCGGGCGGGGAACCGCGGGGGAGCTCGGCGCTGCGCACCTGCAGCTTCTCCTCAGGCGAAACCGGGTGAAAGGAGAGCACCAGGCCGCGTCCAGGAGCACGTGCGGTGCACCCCGCTTTCCAGAGCGCGGGCGATTGGCTGAAGAGCGGTGACCACGCCCTTGGGAGAGGGTGACTCGGGTTTCCTTTCTGACTCCCACGGGCTTTTGTACAGAAAAATCGGTTTCACCTACGTTTCCATCCGCCCTAGATGAAATTTTGCTGACGAGGCTTAAATGCTGCTTTGCTGCTGGCCTTGGGGGTATTGGGAGCCCGGTGAGCGTGTGCACGGCGATCTGCAGCCTGTCTCGGCGCCCGCAACTGCCCGTTCCGGCGCCCGGGTCTCCGCGGCCTCGCAGCGCAGCGGCCCCGCCAGCCGGGACTCCCGCCTGTGGCCGGGGCTGGGCTGCCTGCAGGCGCCGCCCTCGCTGGCTCCCGGCACATTTAGGCGCTCCCGGGAGCCTCTGACCGAGCAGCCCGCAGGACCGCCGGCGCCCGCGGCTCCTCAGACTTAGTTTCAGTTGGAGCTGAACGTGCAGCCGCGGGTTTCTCCACCGGGCGGCGGCACCACCCAGCGGCGGTGTTCTGAGGCCGGCGGTTCCTCCCTCCTTGCTCGGTCACCTCCGAAACCCCGGCGAGAGGCTGCGGCAACGCGGGTGGAGCCGAGCTGGTGCGCGCGCTGGGACGGCGCCGGGGAGTCGAGTCCAGCCCCGCCGGCCTCAGCGAGCACGGCTTTTGGAGCTCCCTAAACGCCCGCGCAGCCGTCCCTGGGCTTTCTCGGGCGGAGACTTGGGGTCCCCGCGGCAGCACAGGCGCCGCTAGAAGACCTCAGGGCGAGAAAGCACCCTGCATGTTGTTTTTTCTTTTTTAATTAATTAATTTATTTATACATGCACTGGGTACAACCAGAAGCGCGGGAGGGTGAGAGAATTCACCAGAGCCAGAGCGGGGAGCAGAGCAGGCAGAAGGACCGAAGTACACTGCTGAGGGGAGCAGCGGGCGGCAGGAGAGGTCTGCGCGCCATGTGGGACCCTCGCCAGTGGCAGGGGATCGAACCGGCGCTGCAGAGGCTGCGGGCAGCTTCGCAGTCCAGAGCTCAACCGCTGAGACACCGGGGGAGGCCCGGGCACCCTGCATGTTTTAACAATGTTCCCACTTTCTTCTGTGCAGCCTCAGCGTCTTTGCACGGTTTGCCAGCCATGTGAAAGTTTCTTTAGGGCGTTTAAGTTTACAATTGAAGATAATTTTTATTCACATTTACGCGATTAAAATGACGCCAGCTTATTTCAAGCTATAAGACATCACCTCCTCTCCAGCTGTAGCTAAGGAGTGGATTTCTCCGTAAATTCACGGCACAGCTCACCGTCTTTTCACACACGTTTCGGATCACGATTCATGCACATCCGATCGTTCATTCGCTTTGCCCACCGATCTCCATAGCTTTGACTTCACTTCTTTTTTTTTTTTTAATGGTATTTTTATATATATATATTTTATAGAGGTGTGCTTTATTTATTTATTTGTTTGTTTGTTTGTTTATACAAGCACTGGGTACAGTCAGAAGCGCGGGAGGGTGAGAGAATTCACCAGAGCCAGAGCAGGGAGCAGAGCAGGCAGAAGGACCGAAGTACACTGCTGAGGGGAGCAGCGGGCGGCAGGAGAGGTCTGCGCGCCATGTGGGACCCTCCTCCGGTGGCCGGGGAGCAGCCGGGGATCGAACCGGCGCCGCAGAGGGCGCGGGCAGCTTCGCAACCCAGCGCTCAACCGCTGCGCCACTGGGGAGGCCCCTGACTTCACTTCTTGTTAACGCGTTCTCGGATGTCGCGTCTGTGGCCCGCGGGCACAATTTGCAAATTTGCAGGGTACCTGCAGATGAAGCCCCTTCTGTCGAGGGGGTCTCTCTGCATTATGCTCTGTATTGGTGTCCAAGAACCCAGGACTCATCCTCCACCAGTTTCTGTAAGACCTGAGGACCTTCGCTCAGAAAAGTCTCCTGTAAAGGCCGCCTTTTTCCTCACGGACTCCGTGTCTGCAGTAAGAGGCTGGCGGGCCAGCCACACTTACAGGGAATGGGCCGGGAGTCCCCGCTACAGCCGGTCTCCTGAGATGGCGCACGACTGTTTGCACGCAGGTGTGCAGAGGCCCGCGCTCAGGCCAAACCCGCTGTGAGGGGGCGGGGGGACCTGCGTGCCAGAGCCGCTTCCCGTAGGATTGAGCAATGGCTGAACTGGGGAGCTGGGGATGGCCGCCCGGAGAACAGACAGCTCCGGGCTACCTCTTGGCGGTGGTGCCGGCGCCGCCCGCTCTTGGAGAAACCCGCGGCTGCACGTTCAGCTGCAACTGAAACTAAGTTGGAGAAAGCGCGGGCTCCCGCGGTCCTGCCGGCTGCCGCGGTCAGAGGCTCCCTGGAGCGCCTAACCGTGCCGGGAGCCAGCAGGCGCCGGCCACTGCAGGCAGCCCAGCCCCGGCCAGAGGCAGGAGTCCTGGCTGCTGGGCTCGCTGCGCTGCGAGGCCGTGGAGACCGCGGGCACCGCAACGGAGGGTTGCTGCCCGGGACACAGACTGCGGATCCCCCCGTTACAGGCCGGACCGGGCTCGATATAGCCCCAAGCCCTGCACATAAAAATACTTTAAGCCTCTTCAGCAACGTTTCATCAAAAACGTAGGCGAGGGCCTCCCCGGTGGTGCAGCGGTTGAGCGCTGGGCTGCAAAGCTGCAGCGCCGGTTCGATCCCCGGCTGCTCCCCGGCCACCGGAGGAGGGTCCCACATGGCGCGCAGACCTCTCCTGCCGCCCGCTGCTCCCCCCAGCAGTGTACTTCGGTCCTTCTGCCTGCTCTGCCCCCCGCTCTGGCTCTGGTGAATTCTCTCACCCTCCCGCGCTTCTGACTGTACCCAGCGCTTGTATGAATAAATAAATAAATCTTAAAAAAAAAAAGTAGGGGAAACTGATTTTTCGTGTAAATGCGGTGGAAAAGAGAAACGAAACTGCAGTCAGTGAGTGCCGTGGTCTCAGGAGCCCTCCTCGCCGCCTACTCACCCGATTCCGGATTATCTGGGCTCCACTTACCTTTCAACTTCCCTCCATGATGACTGTTCAGAGAAACAACCCAGTGCTGGAGTCCTTAAGAATATTTTATTGAGCCGGAATCCAACGTGCCAGTGAGGACGACTTTAATCAGGAAATCGCTGGGGAGCTCGGCGCTGCGGGCCTGCAGGTTCTGGTCAGGCAAAGCCGAGTGAAAGGCGCCGACCAGCGTTTCCCAGCACGTTTTGGTGCACTGGGCTTACCAGAGGGCGAGGCGATCGGGTGAAAAGTGATGACCACGCCCCCTTGGCGATGGCGATTAAGGTTTCCTTTCTGATTTCCACGGGGCGTTTGTAAAGAAAAAGCGGTTTGGGGCCTCCCTGGTGGCGAAAAGGGTTAAGATGCAA
The DNA here is from genome assembly GCF_014898055.3 of Talpa occidentalis. Taxonomy (NCBI): domain Eukaryota; kingdom Metazoa; phylum Chordata; class Mammalia; order Eulipotyphla; family Talpidae; genus Talpa; species Talpa occidentalis. The sequence continues at coordinate 117,534,929 of NW_023604972.1, forward strand.
CCTAGGAAGCTGCCCGCAGCCACTGCAGCATGAGTTCGATCCCAGACCAGGGAGCAACCCACATGGCGCAGCAGACCGCTCCTGTCTCACTCGCTGCTCCCCTCAGCGGTGCATTTCAGTAGATCTGCATGTTCTGCTCCCCACTCTGTCTCTGGTGAATCCTCTCACACACACCCCACCTCTGGCCTGCACCCCAGTTCTTGTATGCATAAATAAATAAATCTTTTAAAAAAAGAAAAAGAAAAATCGGTTTCGCCTACGTGTCCATACACCCTGGATGAAATTTTGCTGACGAGGCATAAATGCCGTTTTGCTGCTGAGCGTGGAGTCCGGTCTAGCGTGGAACGCGGCGATCTGCAGCCTGGCTCCGCGTCAGCAACGCTCCGTTCCGGCGCCCGGGTCTCCGCGGCCTCGCAGCGCAGCGGCCCCGCCAGCCGGGACTCCCGCCTGTGGCCGGGGCTGGGCTGCCTGCAGGCGCCGGCTCTCGCTGGCTCCCGGCACATTTAGGCGCTCCCGGGAGCCTCTGACCCGGCAGCCCGCAGGACCGCCGGCGCCCGCGGCTCCTCAGACTTCGTTTCAGTTGCAGCTGAACGTGCAGCCGCGGGTTTCCCCACGGGCGGCGGCAGCACCTCCCAGCGGCGGCCGCGAGCCGGCTGTTCCCCGTCGGCGGTTCTTGCAGGCTTCGCCCACACACCGCGGCGAGCGGCTGCAGCGACGCGGGCCCAGCCCAGCTGGTGCGCACGGGCGCGTCCCCTGGTCCCCTGCGCCGAGAGGACCGCGCCGCGGGGTCGAGCCCAGCCCGGCCGGCCTTCCCGGGAACGGCGTCTGGAGCGCCCTGAACGCCTGCGCGGCCTCCGCCTGCTCTCTCGGGCCGGGACTGCGGGCCTGGCGGGGCCCAGGCGCCGCCCGGAGACTGCAAGGCGAGAAAGCACCGCTCGCTGCATCTTTTAACCACGTTTGCACTTTCTCCTCTGTGGCTTCAGCGTCTGCGAATCGCTCGCCCTGGGAAAGTTTTTTTCAGTGCGTTTTAGTTTTACATTTACATTTGAAGATAATTTTTATTCACATTTAAGAGAGTAAAATGAAGCTAGTTTATTTTACTTTTTGTTTTTTTATTAATATTTTATTTTATATAATTCTTACACCATTTTTCTTTTTTGCACAATGTATGCATTTTCATTTTGGTTATATTCCCCGTACAACTGCCTCCCCCCTTATTTTGACCGTAGTCCTTCCTCTCCTCGCCCCTCCACCCTTGTGTGTCTCTCGTTTATAGTTGCTTGTTGATTTTGATTTTTATTTTGTATTAATTAGTCTTTTTCCTGGTCCCTTATTTAGGTTTTTTAAATTCCTGCTATGAGTGAGACCATCCGGTATTTTTCTTTTTCTTTTTTGTTTTCTTTTCTTTTTTTTTTTAAAGATTTATTTATTTATACATGCACTGGGTACAGTCAGAAGCGCGGGAGGGTGAGAGAATTCACCAGAGCCAGAGCTGGGAGCAGAGCAGGCAGAAGGACCGAAGTACACTGCTGAGGGGAGCAGCGGGCGGCAGGAGGGGTCTGCGCGCCATGTGGGACCCTCCTCTGGTGGCCGGGGAGCAGCCGGGGATCGAAAGGCACTGAGGAGGCTGCGGGCAGCTTAGCAACCCAGCGCTCAACCACTGCGCCACCAGGGAGGCCCTATTTTTCTTTTTCTTTCTGACTTATTTCACTGAGCATGATCCCTTCTAGCTCCCTCCATGTTGCTGCAAACTGCATGTGTTTATCTTTTTTGAATGCTGAGTAATATTCCATGGTATATATGTACCACATCTTCTTGATCCAGTCATCTATTTTTGGGCATTTGGGTTGTTTCCATAGCTTAGCTATTGTAAACAGTGCTGCTATAAACATAGGAGTGCAGGTGCTCTTTGGAATTGATGTTTCTGTGTCCTTTGGGTAAATACCTAGGAGTGGAATTGCTGGATCATATGGAAGCTCTATGTTTAGTAGGTCCAGAAATCTCCACACAGCTCTCCATAGTGGTTGGACCAGTTTGCACTCCCACCAGCAGTGCAGGAGAGTTCCTTTTTCTCCACAACCTCGCCAACATTTGTTGTTGCTAGTTTTTTTAATACCATTTTTTAAATACCATTCTCACTGGTGTGAGATGGTATCTCATGGTAGTTTTGATTTGCATTTCCCTGATTACTAGTGATGTTGAACATTTTTTCATATGCTTGTTGGTCATTTGCATTTCCTCTTTGGAGAAGTTTCTTTTTAGCACTTCTGCCCCATTTTTTGACTGTATTATTTTCTTTGTTTTTGTTGAGTCTCATCAGCATTTTGTAGATTTTTGCGATCAGTTCTTTATCATTAGTGTGTGTGCAAAAATTTTCTCCCAGTCGGTGGGGTTTGAAGCTAGTTTATTTTAAAACATAAGCCATCGGGCCTCCCTGGTGGTGCAGCGGTTGAACGCTGGGTTGCGAAGCTGCCCGCAGCCTCTGCGGCGCCCGGTTCGATCCCTGGCTGCTCCCCGGCCACCGGAGGAGGGTCCCACATGGCGCGCAGACCTCTCCTGCCGCCTGCTGCTCCCCTCAGCAGTGTACTTCGGTCCTTCTGCCTGCTCTGCTCCCCGATCTGGCTCTGGTGAATTCTCTCGACCTCCCGTGGTTCTGACTGTACCCAGTGCATGTATAAACAAAACAAACAAACAAAACAAATAAATAAATAAATAAATAAAACATGCCTCTATAAAAAAAAAAAAAACATAAGCCATCACCTCCTCTCCATCAGTAGATAAGGAGTAAATTTCTCTGTACATCTGCAGCATAGCTCGGCCTCGCCTCACAGACAGTCTGCACCACCGTCATCCGTCGTCCGTTCGCTCATTCCCTTTCCCTGACCCAGCTCCACCGCTCTGACTTCACTTATTGTTCCCGTGTTCTCTGAGACCGCGTCTGTGGCCCGCGGGCACAATTTGCGGGGGTGCATGCTGATGAAGCCCCTTCTGTTCAGGGGGAGTCTTTCTGCATTATGCTCTGTGTTTCTGCCCAAAGAACCAAGGGCTCATCCTCCACAAGTCTCCGTAAGAACTGAAGACCTTCGCTGAGTAAAGTCTTCTGTAAAGTCTGCCATTCTCCTCCAGGGACTCCGGGTATTCAGTAAGAGGCTGTCGGGCCAGCCACACTCATAGGGTCTGGGCACAGAGTTCCCCAGTACAACTGGTCTGTGGAGGCGCCTGACCTATTACACTCAGGGATCTAGTGGAAACGTGCTAGGGGGCAAAGCAGCTGGGCTGGACCTGTGTGCCAGAGCCGCTCCCCACAGGGTTGTGCCATGGCTGAGCTGGGAGGAACAGCCAGCTGAGGAACACTGCTTGGTAGTGCTGCCGCCCCTGCCCTTGGAGAAAGCCATGGCTGCACATTCAGATGCAGCTGAAACTAATTTTGAGGAACCACAGATGTTGGCAGTCCTGTTGGCTTAAGCTGTCAGAAGGCACCCATGGAGGACTGACGAGCCAGCAGCCAGCAAGGGATGGCCAAGGGGAGGCAGCACTGTCCCAGCCACAGCAGGACTTCTGGCTGTCGGCCCATTTGGCTGTGAGGCCACAGTGACCAAGGACACCCAAACGGAGAGTTGCTACCAGGGAGACAGACTGCAGATCACCAGTACACGCGGGACTGGACTCTATATACCCCCAAGCCCTGCACATAAAAAGACTCTAAGCCTGTTCAGCAATGTTTTATCAAGCGTATGTCGAAACCAAGGTGAAACTGATTTTTCTTGTACATGTCAGTGGAAATGAGAAATGAATCTGAGTCAGTGTGTACCGTGGACTCCAGGAGCCTCATCGCGGACTCCACACGATTTCAGATTATCTGCGCTCCACTTACCTTCCAATTTCCCTCCAGGATAACTTAAAAGAAAAAACACTAGAGTGCTGGAGTCCGTAAGAATATTTTATTGAGCCGGAATCGAACTTACCAAGGAGGAGGACTTTAAGCTGGAAACCGCTGGGATGCTCAGAGCTGTGCACCTGCAGATTCGACGACCAGCATTCCCCGATCGCGTTTAGTGCACCCGGCTTTCCAGAGAGTGGGGCGATGGGGTGAAAAGTGATGACCGCCCCCTTTGGCGAAGGTGACTACAGTTTCCTTTCTGATTCCCCTGGTTGTTTGTAAAGAAAAATCAGTTTGGCCTACGTTTCCATGCACTCTCAATGAAATTTTGCTGACGGGGCTTAAATGCTGCTTTGCTGCAGGGCTTGGGGGTATATGGAGCCCAGTCCAGCGTGTAACACGGGGATCTGCAGCCTGTCTCCGTGTCAGCAACGCTGCGTTCCGACTTTGGGGGTCTCCGTGGCCTCGCAGCCCAGCGGGCTCCGACAGCCAGAACTCTTGTCTTTGTCCGGGACCGGGCTGCCTCCGGTCGGCCAGTCCTGCTGGCTCCGGCACCGTTAGCCGCTCCACGGAGGCCTCCGGACTGCGGGTGCCCGCCCCTTCTGTGACCCAGTTTCAGCTGCAGCTCAAAGTGCAGCCCCGGCTTTCCGCGCGCGGCGGCAGCACCGCCCTGTGGTAGCCACGAGGTCGCTGTTTTCTGGGTGGCGGCTGCTGCAGTCACCCCCATAACCTGTGCTTGCGATATAAGGGGCGCCTGAGTCCCGCTGCAGCGGGGAGCGGCGTCCTCCTAGCGGGGAGCAGCGTTCGCCCTGGAGGGGGAGCTGCGTTAGCCAGCGGCTTTGGCGGAGAGCAGGGAGCTGCCATCTCCAGCGGCGGGGAGCCGACTTCGCCCATGGTGGCAGCGCGTTTTGCCCGTGGCTGGCTGCGCGTTCGCTCGGAAACCCGGAGCAGCGTTTGCGCATAGCCGGGAGCAGCGTTCGCCAGTAATGGGGAGCCTAGTTCGCCCAAATCAGGGAGCCACATTTGCGCATAGCAGGGAGTTGCGTTCGCCCACAGCTGGGAGCAATATTTGCCCATGGGGGAGTCGCGTTCGGCAGTAGCAGGGAGCCTGGGTCGTCCATAGTGGGCAGCCCCTTAGCCAGTAGCGGGGAGCCGAGTTCGCGCGTGTTGGCGGCGTCCTTTGGCCGTGGCGGGCTGCGGAGCTCCCTCAGAAACCCTGAGCAGCATTTGTCCATAGAGGGAAGTAGGGTTCGCCCAAATCAGGGAGCCACGTTTGCGCATAGCAGGGAGTTGCCTTCTCCCGTCCTAGGGACCCTGCTCACCAATGCTGCAGCCACGCGCCTGGCCGGGCAGCGGCCTGGCCTAGTCATCGCACCATCGCACTGGAGACCTCGGTCAGCCAGAGCCCTTGGCATCACAGTGGCGCAAAAGCCATGGAGCAGCCTCTTCTTGACCGTGTGAAGGCGGCCTGGGATTCTGCGACCAGCGATCCAGAGTCCCAAACTCTGGCTCTGCCGACCTCTGAAGATTCTGGTGCCTGGCCACTGCCCTTCTACCCCGTGCTGGGAGAAGCGCCCCTGCAGTGGCACTACCTGCAGGAGGACGTCTCGACCACAGCCCAGAGCACCTCGGCACGCGGGAGCGCAGCGCTGCCCACTCCGTCTCCGCAGCCTGGGGCGCAGAAGCAGCCCGAAGCCCAGCGGACCAGGGACCCTGCTCACCCACGCTGCAGCCGCTCGCCTGGCCGGGCGGCCAGGCCCGGTCGTCCCACTGCCGCACTGGGGACCTCGGGCAGCCGGAGCCTTTGGCATCGCAGTAGACGACAGTTGCCCGCTCGGCGACGTCCCCGATCTCGCTCGCTCTGCTTGGAGTGGATTCGTCGAGTCGTGCACACCGTGTTGACCTGTGGCTGCTGCTGCGGGGATCGTCGGTGCTCCCGGTCCTGAGATTCCCGCAGGCGCCTTTGTGCAAAGGTCCCGAAGAGCAGATTCTGGCCCGTAAAATAAAAGGCATTCTTAAGCACATGCGGGGCCTGTTCTTTGGGGCTGCAATCGTTCTTAACCAGGAGCTGTGATCGTTCTTAGCCAGGAGCTGAGATCTTTCTTAGGGGAGCTGCGATCTTTCTTAGGGGAGCTGCGATCGTTCTTAGGGGAGCCATGATCCGTTCTTAGGGGAGCTGTGATCTTTCTTAGGGGAGCTGCGATCATTCTTAGGGGAGCTGCGATCCTTCTTAGGGGAGCTGCGATCGTTCTTAGCCTGGAGCTGCGATAGTTCTTAGGGGAGCTGCGATCTTTCTTAGGGGAGCTGCGATCGTTCTTAGGGGAGCTGCGATCATTCTTAGGGGAGCAGGGATCCTTCTTAGGGGAGCTGCGATCATTCTTAGGGGAGCTGCGATCATTCTTAGGGGAGCTGCGATCGTTCTTAGGGGAGTTGCGATCATTCTTAGGAGAGCAGGGATCCTTCTTAGGGGAGCTGCGATCATTTTTAGGGGAGCTGCAATCATTCTTAGGGGAGCTGCGATTGTTCTTAGGGGAGCTGTGATAGTTCTTAGGGGAGTTGCGATCGATTGTTCTTAGCCTGGAGCTGTGATCGATTGTTCTTAGGGGAGCTGGGATCGTTCTTAGGGGAGCTGTGATCATTCTTAGGGGAGCTGCGTCGTTCTTAGCCTGGAGCTGTGATCGTTCTTAGGGGAGCTGCGATAGTTCTTAGGGGAGCTGCGATCTTTCTTAGGGGAGTTGCGATCGTTCTTAGGGGAGCTGTGATCGATTGTTCTTAGGGGAGCTGCGATCATTCTTAGGGGAGCTGCAATCCGTTCTTAGGGGAGCTGCGATCATTCTTAGCCTGGAGCTGTGATCGTTCTTAGGGGAGCTGCGATCGTTCTTAGGGGAGTTGCGATCATTCTTAGCCTGGAGCTGCGATCTTTCTTAGCGCTGAAATCGTTCTTAGCCAAGAGCTTTGATCGTTCTTAGGGGAGCTGGATTGTTCTTAGGGGAGCTGCGATCGTTCTTAGGGGAGCTGTGATGATCGATCGTTCTTGGGGAGCTGCGATCGTTCCTAGGGGAGCTGCGATCGTTCTTAGCGCTGAGATCGTTCTTAGCCAGGAGCTGTGATCGTTCTTAGCCGGGAGCTGCGATCATTCTTAGCCAGGAGCTTCGATCCTTCTTAGGGGAGCTGGGATCATTCTTAGCCTGGAGCTGAGATCGTTCTTAGCAGGAGCTGTGATCCTTCTTAGGGGAGTTGCGATAGTTCTTAGGGGAGCTGCGATCGTTCTTAGGGGAGCTGCGATCGATGTTCTTAGGGGAGCTGTGATCATTCTTAGCCTGTAGCTGCGATCTTTCTTAGCGCTGAGATCGTTCTTAGCCAGGAGCTTTGATCGTTCTTAGGGGAGCTGGATCGTTCTTAGGGGAGCTGCGATCGTTCTTAGGGGAGCTGCGATCGATCGTTCCTAGGGGAGCTGCGATCGTTCTTAGCGCTGAGATCGTTCTTAGCGCTGAGATCTTTCTTAGCCAGGAGCTGTGATCGTTCTTAGGGGAGCTGCGATCGTTCTTAGCAGGAGCTGTGATCGTTCTTAGCGCTGTGATCGTTCTTAGGGGAGCTGCGATCATTCTGATCATTCTTAGCCTGGAGCTGCGATCGTTCTTAGCAGGAGCTGTGATCGTTCTTTGTGGGGAGCCTATGTCGTCACTAGAGGGGAGCTACTGTTGAGCGGGGAGACGCATTTCTAGATTCTTCTTTCAGCTTCTGTTTCCCAAATTCTATTTGATGCTGTCCAGTTGCGTCACCGCTGGCCTGACTCCACCCACGGCCAGGAGAGTATACATAGTGGGGCTGCTGGGCCCTCTGTACACTTTGCCTCCTCCAGCAGCAGAAAGGCTTGTGTCCTCCCGGGTCCGCTCAAAAGCCATGGAGCAGCCTCTTCTCGACGGTTTGAAGGCGGCCTGGGATTCCGTAGCCAGCGATCCAGAGTCCCAAGCTCTGGCTATGCCGACCTCTGAAGATTCTGGTCGCTGGCCACTGCCCCTCTATCCCGTGCTGGGAGCAGCACCGCGGGACCGCGGTAACCACCACGGGGAACTGCTTGGCAGCCCGTGCTGGAGGCTGCAATGGAAGAACCTGCACGAGGGTGTCATGACCAGAACCCAGAGCACCTCGGCTTGCCAGAGCGCAGCACTGCCCACTCCGTCTCCGCAGCCTGGGGCGCAGAAGCAGCCCGAAGGCGGGCAGCCCAGGGACCCTGCTCACCAATGCTGCAGCCACTCGCCTGGCTGGGTGGCCTGGCCTAGTCATCGCACCATCGCACTGGAGACCTCGGTCAGCCAGAGCCCTTGGCATCACAGTGGCGCAAAAGCCATGGAGCAGCCTCTTCTTGACCGTGTGAAGGCGGCCTGGGATTCTGCGACCAGCGATCCAGAGTCCCAAACTCTGGCTCTGCCGACCTCTGAAGATTCTGGTGCCTGGCCACTGCCCTTCTATCCCGTGCTGGGAGAAGCGCCCCTGCAGTGGCACTACCTGCAGGAGGACGTCTCGACCACAGCCCAGAGCACCTCGGCACGCGGGAGCGCAGCGCTGCCCACTCCGTCTCCGCAGCCTGGGGCGCAGAAGCAGCCCGAAGCCCAGCGGACCAGGGACCCTGCTCACCCACGCTGCAGCCGCTCGCCTGGCCGGGCGGCCAGGCCCGGTCGTCCCACTGCCGCACTGGGGACCTCGGGCAGCCGGAGCCTTTGGCATCGCAGTGGACGACCATTGCCCGCTCGGCGACGTCCCCGATTTCGCTCGGTCTGCTTGGAGTGGATTCGTCGCGTCGTGCACACTGTGTTGACCTGTGGCTGCTGCTGCGGGGATCGTCGGTGCTCCCGGTCCTGAGATTCCCGCAGGCGCCTTTGTGCAAAGGTCCCGAAGAGCAGATTCTGGCCCGTAAAATAAAAGGCATTCTTAAGCACATGCGGGGCCTGTTCTTTGGGGCTGCAATCGTTCTTAACCAGGAGCTGTGATCGTTCTTAGCGGGGAGCTGAGATCATTCTTAGCTGGGAGCTGTGATCGTTCTTAGCGTGGAGCTGTGATTGGTCTTAGCCAGGAGCTCTGATCGTTCTTAGCCGGGAGCTGCGATCATTTTTAGCCTGGAGCTGTGATCGTTCTTAGCCTGGAGCTTCGTTTTTTAGCCATGAGCTGCTGCGATCATTCTTAGCCAGGAGCTTTGATCGTTCTTAGCCAGGAGCTTTGATCGTTCTTAGCCAGGAGCTTTGATCGTTCTTAACCAGGAGCTGTGATCGTTCTTAGCCAGGAGCTGCGATCATTCTTAGCCAGGAGCTCTGATCGTTCTTAGCCGGGAGCTGCGATCATTTTTAGCCTGGAGCTGAGATCGTTCTTAGCCTGGAGCTGCGATCACTCTTAGCCAGGAGGTGGGATCGTTCTTAGCGGGGAGCCTACGTCGTCCTTAGAGGGGAGCTACTGTCACTCAGGGACCCTGCTCACCCACACTGCAGCTGCTCGCCTTGCCGGGAGCCAGGCCCGGTTGTCCCACCACCGCACTGGGGACCTCAGCCAGCTGGAGCCCTTGGCATTGCAGTGGACGACCGTTGCCCACATTCTTAAGCACCTGCGGTGTTCGTAGTCCATTTCTGCCTGGGTCACTGTCTCCTGAAGTTCCTCCTTGCCGCTGGGGTCGCTTATTGCCTGCGCTTTGCTTCTGCGTCGTCGAGAGCCCGCGAAACGAAAATTCATTTTTCCGTCAGGCGCGTGGTTTGTTGGCGCAGCGCTCGCTAGACACGCGGAGACGCGTGCCTCTGCCCACAGCGCCGTGCACTGCATCGTCTGGCACCTGCCGGGGCCAGTTCTTTGGGGCGCTCGGAGACACTGTTTTGTGGGTAGGGTCTCTGACGCTCCGCACACCGTGCAGGCGTTTTCCCTTCTGTCCTGCTGTGTTGCCCAGCAAGCACCGATTCTGTCGCGAAGCGGAGACGTTGTGGCTGCAGGGAGCTGCGGTTTCCCCGCCGTGAGGCAGCACCTAAGCCGCCACCGTCCTTTGCTGGTGCAACAGGTCAGGGCACCTGGAGGCGCCCTCGTTATTTTCCCCAGCATGTGCGTTAGCCGTGTGGACCAAGGCACAACTGCTGTCGCCGACCCCGGGGTCCCATTTTAGCAAAGATTCCTCCAGACGATGTGAGCTTCGAAAGCACTGGGGTTAGTTTCTGTATTTCTAGGCCTTTAATACGCACTTAAGTTAGAAGCGCAGTGAGTGAAATGGACTCTGGGAGTCGCGGCACCGGCTGCTCACCTGCTACCAGATTCAATTTTGCTGACGACGCTTTTAGGCCTTTTATTTTCTGCAGGGCTTTGGGTATATGGAGCCGGGTCTAGCGTAACAAGCGGATCTCCAGTCTGTCTCCGCGTCAGCAGCGCTGATTCCCGATGCCCGCCGTCTTCTGGGCTCCTAGGCGAGCAGGCCCCGACTGTCAGGACTCCTGCCTTTGCCGGGTGGGTGCGGCTGCAGTCGGCCGACCCTTGCTGGCTCTGGCACCATGAGCCGCTCCACGGAGACCTCCTGATTGTGGCAGCCGGCAGGACTGCGGCCCCCCCCCACCCCCGCGCCTTCTGAGACCCAGTTTCAGCTGCAGCTCAAAGTGCAGCCCCGACTTTCCGCGCGCGGCGGCAGCACCACCAAGCTTGCGATATAAGGGGCCCCGGAGTCCCGCTGCGGCGGGGAGCGGCGTCCTCCTAGCGGGGAGCAGCGTTCGCCAGCAGCGGGGAGCCGAGTTCGCCCGCGGTGGCAGCGTGGTTTGCCCGTGGCTGGCTGCGGTTTTCGCTCAGAAAACCAGAACAGCGTTTGCCCATAGCGGGGAGCAGCGCTGGCAGTAATGGGGAGCTTAGCTCGCCCAAATCAGGGAGCTAGGTTTGCGCATAGCGGGGACTTGCGTTTGCCCATCGCAGGGAGAAGTATTCGCCCCTAGCGGGGAGCCGCGTTTGGCCACCAAAGGGAGCAGCGTCTGCCCAAAGCTGGGAGCCGCGATCGCCCTTACCGGGGAGCAGCGTTTTCGCGCTTAGCCCTGAGCCGAGGTCGTCCTCGCCACGGAGCAGCGTTCGCCCAAAACTGGGAGCTTCGTTTGCCAGCCGCTTTCACCGAGAGCGGGGAGCCGCATGCGCCAGTAGTGGGGAGCCTCGTGCGCCAGTAGCGGGGAGCCTATAGAGGGGAGCTACGTTCGTTGGAGCGGGGAGAGCATTTCTAGAGTCTTCTTTCAGCTTCGGTTCCCCAACTTCTATTTGATACGGTCCAGTTGTGTCACCGCTGGCCTGACTCCGCCCAGGGCCAGGAGAGTAGACACACGGGGGCTGCTGGACCCTCTGTACACTTTGCCTCCGCCAGCAGCAGAAAGGCTTGCGTACGACCTCCTGGGTCCGCGTGGAAGTCCTGGAGCAGCCTGTTTTGGGATTCTGCGGTCAGCGGTGCCGAGTCCCAAGCTCTGGCTCCGCCGGCCTGCGAAGAGTCTGGTCGTTGGCCACTTGGCTTCAATCCCGTGCTGGGAGAAGCGCCACGTGACAGCGGTGACCACGACGGGGAACTGCTTGCCAGCCCCTGCGGGAGGCTGCAGTGGAACCACGAGCGAGGGCGTCTTGTCCAGGGTCCAGAGCACCCCGGTACCACAGAGCCCAGGGCAGCCCACCTCGTCTTCGCAGCCTGGGCGCACAAGCAGCCCGAAGCCCGGCGGCCCAGGGGCCCGCCGCACAGGCGCTGCAGCCGCTGCACTGGAGACCTCGGCCAGAGGGCGCCCTTGGCATCGCAGTGGACGTTGGTTCCCGGCTCGGCGATGGCCCCCACGTTCACTCCACCTACCTCGAGTGCGCAGGCGCTCCCTGCTCTGCAAACGTCGTTCCCAGCCACAGCCGGACTCAACTTGGGGCGTTCATACTATCGCACGCACAGGTCTAGGGAAAGTGCTACCTCCAAACCAGCTGGGCTGCTGGAGTGGTCTTGCTGCAGCCGTTCACCGGCGGGGTGGAGGGAAGGTGGGTGTGCGGGGGAGCGGAGTAGGGATGAACGGGGTGGACCGCCACGGGGAAAACGGCCGGCTCGCAGTGGACGCTTGGCGGTGCTTCAGCCGCCCGACGAGAGAGCCGGGGCTGCCCTTACAGCTGCAGCTGAACTGAGTCTGAGAACCCGCGGGCGCCCACAGCCCTGCCTCCTGCCGCGGTCAGGAGACCCCCATGGAGCGCCTAACGGTGCCGGGAGCCAGCAAGGCCCTCTGAGTGCAGGCAGCCCCGCCCCGGTTAAGGCGGGAGCCCTGACTGTCGGGGCCGCTGGCCTGCGAGGACACGGAGACCGCGCCGGGGCGCAGCGCTGCTGACACGAGACAGGCTGCAGACCGCCGTGTTACACGCTCCACCGGGCTCGATACATCCCCAAGCCCTGCAGGAAAAAAGCCTTTAAGCCTCCTGAGCACAGTTCAACCAAGCTATGTCCAAACGCAGGCTGAACTGATTTTTCTTGTCAGTGCCGGTGGAAATGAGAAACGAAACTGGAGGCAGTGACAGCCGGGGCTCCCGGAGCCTCATAGCCGAAAACTCACCCGATTCCCGATTCCAAGGGCTCCACTTACCTTCCAATTTCCCTCGACGATAAGTTAAAAGAACAACAACAACAACAACAGCAAAACCCCAGAGTGCTGGAGTGGATAAAAGCATTTCACTGAGCTGGAAACCATCTTGCCCAGGAGGACCCCCTCAAGCTGGACAGCGCTGGGGAGCTCCGCGGTCGCAACCTGCAGCTTCTCCACGCGCAAAAGGAAGTGGAAGGCGTTTCCGGAGCAAGTTCCCGACGCCGGGGTTTGCAGAGGCGGGGCGACGGGGTGACCAGCGATGACCACGCCCCTTTTGGAGGAGGTGACTATGGTTTCTTTTCGATTTCCACGGGCTTTTGCAAAGAAAAATCGGTTTCTCCTGCATTAACATACACCCTTGATGAAATGTTGCCGAGGAAGCATAAAGCCTTTTCATGTCTCCCCTGCAAGGCCTGGGGGATTTGGAGCCCGGGCCAGCGTGACGCGCCGCTCTGCAGTCGGCCTCCCTGTGCGCAACGCTCGGGTCCGGCGACCGATGCCAGGACGCCTACCTTGCCCGGGACTGGGTGGACTGTCGGCCGGCCCTTGCCGGCTCCTGGCGCCGGTGGGTGCTCCACGGAGGCCTCCTGACCGCGGCAGCCCGGCCGGCAGGACTGCCCGAGCCCGCGGACTCTCAGACTCCGTTTCAGCTGCAGCTCAGAGCGCAGCCCCGGCTTCTCCAAGGCGGCGGCAGCACCGCCTGGCGGTGGGCGCGAGCGGGCCGGCCGCGCGCCGCTCCACAAACCCCCGCCCCGCCCGCCCCCGAACCTCCCTCCGAACCGCAGCCCCCTCCCTCCGAACCCCGCGGGGAGCGGCTGCAGCGCGGCCAGTCGGGTGGAGCTGGTCTGGAAGTAGCACGTCGGCTGGAGCCTCGCGTGCGATTAAACCAGAGCCGGAGTCCGGCTGCCGCGGGAAAGGCATTGGTTTACGCGGAGAGCCGCGCTCTGCGGTAGTCCAGAGCCGCGTTCGTGGTAGCGGGGAGCACGTTTCTCGATTCTTCTTGCAGCTGCTGCATTTATGTTCTCTGTGTTACCGTGCCGTTGTGTCTCCGCTGGCCTGACCCGCCCAGGGCCTGGAGAGTAGACACACTGGGGCGGGAGTACCAGGTACGCTCTGCCTCCGCCAGCAGCTGAAGGGCTTGCGTGCAACCGCCTGGGTGCGCGTGCAAGCCCTGCAGCAGCCTGCTGTGGCCGGTGCGAAGGCGGCCTGGGACTCCAGGGGTGCTGTCCAGAGTCATAAGCTCTGGCTACGTCGGCAGGCGAAGAGTCTGGTCGTTGGCCACTTGGCTTCTATCCCGTGCTGGGAGAAGCGCCACGTGACAGCGGTGACCGCGATGGGGAACTGCTTGCCAGCCCTTGAGGGAGGCTGCAGTGAAGCGCGAGCGAGGGCGTCTTGTCCAGAGACCAGACCACCTCGGTACCACGTAGCCCGGGGCAGGCCACCTCGTCTCCGCAGCCTGGGCGCACAAGCAGCCCGAGGCCCGGCGGCCGAGGGGCCCGCCGCACAGGTGCTACGGCCGCTGCACTGGAGACGTCGGCCAGGGGCGCCCTGGCATCGCAGTGGACGTTGGCTCTTGGCTGGGTGATGGCCCCCATGCTTCCCTCCACCTGCTCTGTGTGCGCAGCCGCTCACGGCTCTTCACATTCATTCCCTCCTACAACTGGACTCAACTTGGGCGTGTTAATAATATTGCATGCACAGGACTTGGGGAAGTGCTACCTCCAAACCAGTTGGGCTGCTGGACTGGTCTTTTGCAGCTGCTCACCGGCAGGGTGGAGGGAAGGTTGGTGTGCCAGGGAGGGAGTTAGGGATGAACGGGGTGGACCGCCACGGGGAAAACGGCCGGCTCGCAGTGGACGCTTGGCGGTGCTTCAGCCGCCCGACGAGAGAGCCGGGGCTGCCCTTACAGCTGCAGCTGAACTGAGTCTGAGAGCCCAGGGGCGCCCACAGCCCTGCCTCCTGCAGCGGTCAGGAGACCCCCATGGAGCGCCTAACGGTGCCGGGAGCCAGCAAGGCCCTCTGAGTGCAGGCAGCCCCGTCCCTGTTAAGGCAGGAGTCCTGACTGTCGGGGCCGCTGGCCTGCGAGGACACGGAGACTGCAGCTCCAGCACGGAGTGTTACCGACACAGAGACAGACTGCAGATCGCCCTTACACGCTCCACCGGCCTGGATACAGCCCCTATGCTTGCAGAAAAAAAAGTCGTAAGGGTATTCTGCAGAGTTCAACCAAGCTGTGTCCAAACATAGGCAAAACTGATTTTTCTTGTGAATGGCAGTGAGTGCCCGGGACTCCTGGAGCCTCAACCAAATACTCACCTGATTTCCAATTATCAGGGCTCTACATACCTTCCCTCAGTCATTATAGGACAGAGAAACAGTGGGGGAACAGCAATTCCTCTCAGAAAACGAGTTTGTAATGATAAAGAGATTGGATAAGTCCTTCCTGGTGGCCTGAGGTGTTTACCATCAGCACTATGAAACTATCAGCTACTGCAGCACAAGTTGGATCCTGATCCGCGCACAGGGAGCTACCCACATGGTGCAGCAGACCTCTCCTGTCTCCCCACTGCTCCCCTCAGCAGTGTATTTCAGTCAGTCTGCCTGTTCTCCTCCCCACTCTGTCTTGGATGAATCCTCTCACTCCAACCCCCTGAACCTCTGGGCTATACCCTAGTTCTTATATGCATAAATAAATAAATCTTTTTTAAAAAGAGAGAGATTGGAGAAACAGGTGGATCAACATGGTGGCGAGGAGACGCTGCGAGTAAGATCTCCCATTAAAAAAAAGTTAGTAGGGAGAAAAAGCGGCAGGTCCCAGTGAGAACTGGGACACGGAAGATAAACGGACGACTCCAGCAAACTACACGAAGAAGAAAGTTGCCATAAAAGAGGACTAGAAGGGAGGAAAGCGCAGAACCCTGCTACCCTCCTTCCCCACCCACAGAGGCGGCACTCTCCGACCAACAGAGAGGAGGAAAACAACAAACTAAAACGACCAACAAGAACAAACTACGCATCAAGCGGGACTGAGAGTGGAAAGGAACTATTTAAGCCACCACATCCCGTGAACGGGAGCTGTGGAGAATCCTGCAGGATTCGCCGCGGAGGTGAGCGAACGGCTCCCCGTGCCATTAGAGAACAACAGAGACTCTGGAGACCTGCACACAGCCCTGGGCCGGCCAGTAAGCTTGCGCGGGAAAAGCGGCGCGCTTGAAAAGCAAACGCGGATAGGCTGCCCAGGTCCCCGCGCCTGCGACCTAAGCTTGCGGGGAGATGTGCTGGGGCCCTCACTGAGGTGAAAGTCCCTCACTGAGTAATCAGGAACCAGGCGCCCAGGCACGAGAGCGGGGTGCAAAAAGCGCCATTTCTGCGGCCATTGAACTGGGCTACAGTCCGCGTCCTGGACCTGAGGGCTTTGGAACTGAGACCTGAGGCACGAAATTCGGGGCATGGGTTCTCCACGACGGTGGGGCACAAGGCAGACACAGCACCCCAAAGCCATTGAGGTTTACCCTACCATTCCTGCTCTGTTCCCTGTCCCACGGGGTGAAAAAAACAGCTCCCCAAGGACATTAGGAGAGATCTCTGGCGCCACCTAGCGACCAGAAAAAAGTCACTAACACCCCATAGAACAGGGACCTTTCTTCAGAAAACACTGCTTGAAAACAGCAGAAGGATCCCAGAGGAGACAGTGGCCAGCTGGGAAGTTAGCCTACACCAGGCCCCTTCCCATCAGCAGTCTGAGCCCACAGGGGGAGCGGGCACACACGGCCGGGGCAGACCGGGAGCGCAGAAGAGTGTGCCTGAGACCGGACACGCAGGGAGTGCGTCCCACATCGCCATTTTAGAACAGGGACATTTCTTCAGTAAAGACTGCCTGAAACCAGCAGAAAGCTCCCTCAGGAGCCAGAGGTGAGTGGGGAAGTTCGCCCATGCCAGGCCCCTTCTGGCCTGCAGTCCAAGCCCAGAGGGGGAGCAGGAACCCACCGCCAGGGCAGACCAGGCGCACAGGGGAGTGTGTCCCCACATCGGCATTTTAGAACAGGGACCTTTCTTCAGTAAAGACTGCTTGAAACCGACAGATGGCTCCCGGAAGAGCCAGAGGGGAGCGGAGAAGTTCACCCAAGATGCCGGCCAGTCCCAGCAACACAGTGTCCCAATGCATATGACAAACTAGAAAACAGACAGTAGGGAGTAGAAGAACCACATGCAACCTAACAACTCCTCAGGAAAAAAGCACACCACAAAAAGAAAACCACCCCCCAGATTGCAACGACAGTAACTTGGAATAACTTCTAAGCCTTCCAGAAAAAAAGAATTTAAAATTGCCATGATTAAAAAAGTGACAGAACTCATAAAGGAAAACAATGATATGAGAAAAATAATCAACGATCAGAAGACTGAAATTGAGTCCCTAAAGGGGGAAGCAAAAGAAACACAGGAGATCAAAGAATTAATGGAGGAACTAAAGAACTCTGGGAAAAGCAATGAAAGCAGAATAGATGAAATGGAAGAACTAATAAGTACTCTTGAAGACACAGAAATAAAAAGAACCAAAACAGAAAAGGAAAGAGAAGTATGAAGGAAAAAGACCGAAGAAAGACTTCGGGAACTATCTGACTCCATGAGGAAAGGAAATATAAGAGTTATAGGAATACCAGAAGGAGAGGAGAGATATGTAGGAACAGAGAAAATATTCAAAGAGATAATTGAAGAAAACTTCCCAAATGTGAAGAAGGAGCTGAAAATTGATATACAAGAAGCAAGAAGAACACCAAACTTCCACAACGAAAGGAAAAATACAGCAAGACACATAATAGTAAAGCTCCCAAGAATCCAGGACAAGGAAAAAATAATGAAGCTGACAAGAGGGAAGAAACAGATAACATTCAAAGGAAAACCAATCAGGCTGACATCAGACTTCTCCGAAGAAACACTACGGGCAAGGAGAGAGTGGAGGGACATAATCAACAGACTCCAAGAAAACAGATGCCAACCAAGAATACTCTATCCCGCAAAGCTCTCCTTCCTCTATGAAGAAAGAATAAGGACCTTCCCAGACAAAGAGAAACTCTGGAATTTCATTACGACTAAACCCCCACTCCAAAAAATACTATAAGGAATCCTAAAGCCAGAACCTCAGAGGGACGAATAACAATGAAAGAAGGCCAAAAAAAAAATAAGTTATTAAAAGAATAAATAAATAAAATCAAAGGAAAGACAAACACAATGGCAAATACAGATGCTAACATATCAATATTAACTCTAAATGTAAATGGACTAAACTCTTTAACAAAAAGACACAGAGTTGCAGCCTGGATTAAGAAACAAAACCCAACCTTTCGCTGTCTCCAGGAAACACATTTAGCTACAAAAGATAAAAATAGACTCAAAGTTAAAGGATGGAAAACAATCCTACAAGCAAATGGACCAAAAAAGAAAGCAGGAACAGCTATACTTATATCAGATAAAACAGATTTCAAACTCAAAAAGATAAAAAGAGACCCCAATGGTCACTACATTATGATCAAGGGGACAATACTTCAAGAAGAAATAACACTCATTAACATATACTCACCAAATGAAGGAGCACCAAAATATATCAGACAACTGTTGTCATCTCTGAAAACAGACATCAGAGAAAACACATACGTAGTGGGAGACTTCAACACACCACTATCAACAATGGATAGATCAACAAGACAAAAAATAAGAAACTAAAGCTCTAAATAAGGACCTAGAGCATTTGGGCTTAACAGACATCTATAGAACACTAAACCCCCAAAAAACGGAGTACACATTTTTCTCAAGCGCACACGGATCATTCTCCAGGATCGATCACATACTGGGGCACAAGACAAACATCAACAGATACACCAAGATTGAAATCATACCAACCATCTTTTCTGACCATGAAGGCATCAAACTAGAAATAAACCATAAAAAGAAGGCAAGGAACTTTCCTACCTCATGGAGATTAAAAAACCACACTACTGGAAGACCACTGGACTAATGAGGAGATCAAAGAAGAAATTAAAAAATTTTTTGAATTGAATGACAAGGAGGACAACAATATCCTAAATGTATGGGATGTAGCAAAAGCAGTAATAAGAGGAAAATATATAGCAATAGAGGCTCACATCAAGAAACAAGAAAGAACTCAAAGAAACAACCTAATCTCGAAGCTCAAAGATCTAGAAAAAGAACAACAAAAAAACTCCAAAACCAGTAGAATGAAAGAAATAATAAAAACCAAAGCAGAAATAAATGAAATTGAAACTAAAAAACAATCCAAAATATCAATGAAACCAAGAGCTGGTTCTTCGAAAAAAAATCAATAAAATAGACAAACCCCTAGCCAGGCTCACAAAGGAAAAAAGGAGAAAGCACAAATAAACAGGATCATAAATGAAAGAGGAGAAATCACAACAGATACAGCAGAAATCAAAAGAATAATCAGTAACTACTATGAACAGTTATATGGAAACAAGTTCAACAATCTAGAGGAGATGGACAAATTCCTACAACTCTACAATCACCCAAAGCTAGATAAAGAAGAAATAGAACACCTAAACAGACCAATTACAATTAGCGAAATTGAAATGGTAATCAAAAACCTCCCCAAAAACAAAAGCCCAGGACCTGATGGATTTACAAATGAATTCTACCAAACATTCAGAGACGAATTAGTGCCTATCCTTCACAAACTCTTCCAAAAAATTGAGAAGGAAGGGACAATACCAAACACGTTCTATGAAGCCAACATTACACTAATACCAAAACTGAACAAGGACAAAACAAAAAAGGAAAACTACAGGCCAATCTCCCTAATGAACACTGATGCAAAAATCCCCAATAAAATTTTAGCTATCAGAATCCAACAATGTATCCATAAGATAATTCACCACGACCAAGTAGGATTCATTCCAGGGACACAAGGATGGTTCAACATCCGAAAATCAATCAACGTTATCCAACACATCAACAAAAAGAAATATAAAAACCATATGATAATATCAATAGATGCTGAAAACTTTCGACAAAGTGCAACACCCATTCATGATAAAAGCCCTTGAAATTCTTGGGATACAAGGAACATACCTCAACATCATAAAGGCCATATATGACAAGCCAACAGCCAGTATCATTCTCAATGGTGAAAAGCTGAAAGCAATTCCATTAAGATCTGGAACAAGACAAGGATGTCCACTCTCACCACTGCTTTTCAATATAATACTGGAAGTCCTAGCCAGAGCAATAAGACAAGAGAAAGACATACAAGGAATCCAAATAGGAAAAGAAGAAGTCAAACTATCACTCTTTGCAGATGATATGATAATATACATAGAGAACCCCAAAAACTCCACAGAAAAACTAATTCAACTCATCAATCAGTTCAGTAAAGTGGCAGGATACAAAATCAACACGCAAAAGTCAGTAGCCTCCCATACACAAACAATAAATCTGAAGAAGAAGAAATTAAAAAAAAAATCCCTTTATTATTGAAACAAAAAAAATCAAATATTTGGGAATAACTCTAACAAAAGAGGTAAGGACCTATACAAAGAAAACTATAAAACACTGTTAAAAGAAATAGAAGAAGACACAAAGAAATGGAAAGACATCCCCTGCTCATGGATTGGAAGAATAAACATTATTAAAATGGCCATCCTACCAAAAGCAATCTACAGATTCAATGCTATTCCAATCAAAATTTCAATGTCATTCTTCAAAGAAATAGAACAATTATTGATGAAATTCATATGGAATCACAAAAAACCCCGAATAGCCAAAGCTCTCCTGAAAAAAAAAGAAGGGAATGGAGGCATCACACTCCCAGACTTCAAACTATACTACAAAGCCATAATCATCAAAACTGCATGGTATTGGAACAAGAACAGACATACAGACCAATGGAATCGAATAGAAAATCCAGAAATAAACCCACAGATTTATGGTCAACTAATCTTTGACAAAGGAGCAAAGACTATGCATTGGAGCAAAGAAAGTTTGTTCAATAAATGGTGCTGGGAAAACTGGGTCGCTACATGCAAAAGAATGAAGCTTGACCACTACCTCACACCATACACAAAAATCAACTCAAAATGGATTAAAGAACTAGACATAAGACCTGAAACCATAAAATACATAGAAGGAAATACAGGCGAAACACTACGTGATATTCACATCAAAGACATCTTTATAGACATGTCACCCAAAGCATTGATAGTGAAGGCAAAGATAAACAGCTGGGACTACATCAAATTGAAGAGCTTCTGCACAGCAAAAGAGACAATAACAAAAATAAAGAGAAACCCCACCAACTGGGAGAACATTTTTGCACCCAACACTAATGATAAAGGACTGATCACAAAAATCTGCAAAGAGCTGATGAGACTCAACAACAACAAAGAAAATAATCCAGTCAAAAAATGGGCAGAAGAGCTAAAAAGAAACTTCTCTGAAGAGGAAATGCAAATGGCCAACAGGCATATGAAAAAATGTTCAACATCACTTGTAATCAGGGAAATGCACATCAAAACTACCATGAGATACCATCTTACACCAGTGAGAATGGCACATATTAAAAAAACTAGCAACAACAAATGTTGGTGAGGGTGTGGAGAAAAAGGAACTCTTCTGCACTGTTGGTGGGAGTGCAAACTGGTCCAACCACTATGGAGAGCTGTGTGGAGATTTCTGGACCTACTAAACATAGAGCTTCCACATGATCCAGCAATTCCACTCCTAGGTATTTACCCAAAGGACACAGAAACATCAATTCCAAAGAGCACCTGCACCCCTATGTTTATAGCAGCACTGTTTACAATAGCTAAGCTATGGAAACAGCCCAAATGCCCAAAAATAGATGACTGGATCAAGAAGATGTGGTACATATACACCATGGAATATTACTCAGCATTCAAAAAAGATAAACACATGCAATTTGCAGCAACATGGATGGCGCTGGAAGGGATCATGCGCAGCAAAATAAGCCAGAAAGAAAAAAAAAAATATCGGATGTCTCACTCATAGCAGGAATCTAGAAAACTTAAATAAGGGACCAGGAAATGAATAACTATAAGAAAGTGAAAATCAAAATCAACAAAAAACTATGAACCAGAGACACTCTTTGGGGGTTGGGGGCGGGAGGGGAGGGATTGGGGTCAAAATGGGGGGTTGCAATTGTATGGGGAATATAAAAATAAAATTTAAAAAAAGTACTGCATTAAATATAAAGTTTACCCTGTCATAGAAACTTCTTTGCAGTATTTTTGTGCTTGAGATAGGAAAGTTTATAAAGATCAAGGTGGTGGATTTTATTCTCACTGATGGGTTACTCTAAAATGTCAAACTAGACCATCTGTTTTTTCAAACAGAAAAGAAAAAAAAAGAGAGAGAGAGAGAGATTAGAGAGAATGAGACAGATGGGGGAGGCATTTTCCCAGTTGGGCCTAGGGCAGCTGGAAGGCCGTTCCCCCATGTTTTGGGGCCTGCCAAAGAGTAGCCTTGGCCTGAGCCCCTCAGTCCGTGTAGGACAGCCAAGCAGTCGCCGAACACCAACTCCTCTCAGAAAACAGAGCTGGTAATGTTAAAAGAGATTGTGGAGAGAGTAAGACAGAGAGGCATGAGGCGTTCACCCGGTTGGGCCTAGGGCAGCTGGAAGGCCGTTCCCCCACGTTTTGGGGCCCGTCAAAGAGTAGCCTTGGCCTGAGCCCCTCAGTCCGTGTAGGACAGCCAAGGAGTCGCCGAACACCAACTCCTCTCAGAAAACAGAGCTGGTAATGATAAAGAGATTAGGGAGAGAATGAGACAGAGAAGCATGAGGCGTTCACCCAGGCAGGCCTAGGGAGAGAGCTCATAAGAGTACGAAGACAGAGAAACTAGAGAAATCTTACCAATGCCATGAAAAAGCCCCATGTGGGGTGCCATATGATGTGGTTTTTGGAGTTTGGAGTGCAGAGTCCTTGGGTTCACTCTGGGGAAGATTTCCCCTGAGTTTCCCTTTCAGTGCACACAGTGAGTTCCCAGGCAAGTTTCTCCACGAGACAGAGATGTTAGTTATGTTTAAAGAACAGGCTTATCTAGGTATTTACCCAAAGGACACAGAAACATCAATTCCAAAGAACACCTGCACCCCTATGTTTATAGCAGCACTATTTACAATAGCTAAGCTGTGGAAACAACCCAAATGCCCAAAAATAGATGACTGGATCAAGAAGATGTGGTACATATATACCATGGAATATTACTCAGCATTCAAAAGATAAACACATGCAATTTGCAGCAACATGGATGGCGCTGGAAGGGATCATGCTCAGCGAAATAAGCCAAAAGAAAAAGAAAAATACCGGATGGTCTCACTCATAGCAGGAATCTAGAATACTTAAATAAGGGACCAGGAAAATGAATAACTATAAGAAAGTGAAAATCAAAATCAACAAAAACTATGAACCAGAGACACTTTTTGGGGGGTGGGGGGGCGGGAGGGGAGGGATTGGGGTCAGAATGGGGGGATTGCAATTGTATGGGGAATATAAAAATAAAATTTATTAATTAAAAAAAAAAAGAGCAATGGGCTCTTCTTAATTAAGACCCCACTCTTTCTGTTGAATCCTCTCACCCCCAACCCCCGCAACTCTGGCCTGTACCCCAGTTCTTGTATGCATAAATAAATAAATCTTTAAAAAAAGAAAAAAAAAAATAAAATAAAAAATAAATCAAAGTAGGAAAAATGGAAGTAAAACAGGAGGCAGATACTTGTCACAGTATAGGAAGCCAAACTATGACCAAATCATAGTTTAAATATAATTTTGTTGGGAGAAAATTTAATGAATATGTGGAAGTGGAAGAAACGCAGAAACCATTGCTATTTCCATTTTAAATGAGGATGATAGTTCTGCACCGCCAGCTGTTTATAGTTCACTGAATGAAGTTCTAGTTGATAGGAGATAATTACCACATCCCTACAGGAGGTGGAGTGTATCTCCTTCTGCTGACACGCCTGATGAATGGCCATGGGAGTCTGAGACCAAGACAGCATGCCAAGATCAGTTTGGTTTTTAATGATCTCTTTAAACACTTGATTTTCTCTTTTCTCCTAGTTAAGTGCAGGAAAATGTGTACCTTAAAATATACAGAATCAAGTCATTGGCTATTATTTTGCTTTGGTAAGACACTTGAATCTTAAAAGGACAGCAGAGTGATTATACACCAAAAGCACACTCTCGATAGTGTTAGAAAAGGGTGGGCACAGAGGAAGCTCCACCATCTTTTCAACTTCACACATTTAAATGTTAAAGAATTCTGTTTACTAAATCATTGTTCTCCCCTGAAGACTATGCTACCTTTCAGTTCCTTTAGTTAATGATGCATCCAATCCAGTCATTTCAGCTCTTTCATCTATTGGGAAAAAAAAAATATATAAAAAAATTAAAAAAAATAAAGAACAGGCTTATTAGGAAAAGGGGACAGAAGAATAAAAGACATTTGCATAGACACAAGCGGGCAGAAAGCACAGGTTTGCGGAGAGAGGCCTGCATGGTTGCAGGCGGGCGACCTTGAAGAGAGCTGCCTCTGATGAGGGAGGGCAGTGAGGAGAAGTCCCAGCGTGGTGTGGGTCATGGGCAGGCAGGAAAGCTGCTGCCCCGCAGAGGGACAGAGTGGTGAAAAGAAGCACCTGCATAGTCACAGGTGGGCAGACGGACTGCTGCCCTGTGCCAGTGCAGAGACTGCACTGATATAGTCTTTCTCTCTTTGGGAGGGGCTCACTCCTTTGTGGACTGGCCTGTTTGTTTCTGATTTTGGATAACAATGAGAAACCAGGATTGGAGATGCCAAGATGGGCCCAATCTCTGTATCTTTACCCTCAGATCTATGCTCTGGCAACTCCCTATAGCAGTCTGATACCTGCTTCGGCGTTATGTCTTGTGATACTGCACTGGTGCCTAAGGATCTTGATTTCTACAGCTGGGTTACTGGTCATGTTAATCCCCTCTACCCCCATCTCCTTGCGTGGGTCAGGTTTTAGTCTTGTGATGCCTCCTTTAGGTTTTCTATTCTTTCCTCCTCCAGTCCCACCGCTGTAATGGAGACCTGGGCCAGGGGGCCCCCATGGCATCCCTGGAACGTCGTTTCCCACTTGGCTATGCCCCTGGCTTCGCCCTGGCTGCTTGGCATGCGCAGGCCCTCAGCTGCTCTTCAAACATTTATTACACTAGGGTTTTCCAGAGGCTGGGCGATTGGGTGAAAAGTGAGGACCACGCCTCTTTTGAAGAAGGTGACTGCAGTTTCTTTTCTGATTTCCCCAGGCGTTTGCAAAGAAAAATTGGTTTCACCTCGTTTCGATATACCCTTGATGAAATTTTGCTGACGAGGCTTAAAGCCGTTCTGTTTTTTTCCTGCTGGCCTTGGGGGTATATGGAGCCCAGGCCACCGTGTAACAGGGAGATCTGCAGCCTGTCTCGGTGTCAGCAACACTCCGTTGCGGTGCCCGCGGTCTCCATGGCCTCGCAGCCCAGCGGGCCCCGACAGCCAGGACTCCTGCGTGCGGCCGGACTGGGCTGCCTGCCGTCGGCCGGCCCTCGCTGGCTGCCGGCGCCGGCGCCGTTAGGTGCTCCACGAAGGCCTCCTGACCGCGGCAGCCAAGCTGGCAGGACGACCGGCGCCCGCGGCCTCTCAGGCTGCTTTTCAGCTGCAGCCCAGAGCGCAGCCCCGTCTGTCTCCACGCGCGGCGCCAGCACCGCCTGGTGGTGGCCGCGAGCTGGCCGTTTTGCAGGCGGTGGTCCGCTTCCCCGCTCCTCTCCGACCCGCAGCCCCCAACCCCGCGGGGAGCGGCTGCAGCAAGGCCGTCGAGCAGAGCTGGTTTGGCTGGAACACCTTCCGCGGGACCCGTGCGCGCGTGCGATACAACGGCCGCGGGAGTCCGGCTGCAGCGGGGAAGGGCGTTCGTTTCAGCAGAGAGCCGCGTCCGTCGCAGCGGGGAGACGCGTTTCTCCACTCCTCTCCAGCTACTGTTTCTATTCTTCTTTTTGTTACCGTCCCGTGGTGTCACCGCTGGCCTGACTGCGCCCAGGGCCAGGAGAGTAGACACGCCGGGCTGCTGGACCCGCTGCGGGCTTTGCCTCCTCCAGCAGCAGCAAGCCTGTGGTGGTCACACCGCTGCGCTGGAGCCCTCGGCCGCGGGCGCCCTTGGCACGGCGGGGGACCTCGGGTCCCGCTCCGCGAAGACGCGGGAATCACGCCCGCTGCTCGGAGCGCACAGGCGCGCGCTGCTCTGGACACGCCGCTCCCCGCTACAGCCGGACTCCACTCGGGCGGCGCCCGCTGTGTCCACGCACAGGTCGAGGGAACGTGCTACCTCCAGACCAGCTCGGCTGCAGCGGCCTTGCTGCAGCCGCTCACCGCGGGGGTGGTGGCTGGGGTGCGGGGCTGGGGTGCGGGCAGACGGGCGCCCGACAGCCGGGGCCGCACTTACCGCTGCAGCTGAAACTGAGTCTGAAGGGCGCGGGCGCCAGCAGTCCTGCCCGCTTGGCTCCAGGAGGCCTCCGTGGGGCGCCTAACGGTGCGCGGAGCAGCAAGGGCGGCGCCTGCAGGGGCCCAGCCCCGGCCGTCGGGCAGGAGTCCCGGCCGTCGGGCCGCTCGCCTGCGAGGCCACCGAGACCGCGGGCGCCGGAACGCAGCGCGGCCGACTCCGAGACAGGCTGCCGATCCGTGTTACACCCCAAGCCCTGCAGAAAAACAGCCTTTCAGCCTCGTCTGCACAGTTTCATCGGGAGTATGTCCAAACGTAGGCGACACTGACCTTTCTTGTAAATGCCGGTGGAAACGAGAAACGAAACTGGAGTCGCGAGCGCCGTGGACTCCGGGGGCCGCGTCTCCGGCTACTCACCCGATTCCCGATTATCTGGGCTCCACTTACCTCCCCATTTCCCTCGACGACAACTGTTTAAAGAACAAACCTGGAGTGCTGGAGTGGGTAAGAGTATTTCGTGGAGCTGGACACCCCCCTGCCCAGGAGGACGACTCCAAGCTGGAACCCGCTGGGGAGCCCCGCGGCCTGAACCCGCGGCTTCTCGTCGAGCAAAAGTGCGCGAAAGGAGCTGCCCGAGGACATTTATTACAGTGGGGTTTCCGGGGGGCGGGGCGATCGGGGAAACGCGATGAGCACCCCCTCTTGAAGGAAGTGGTTGCAGTTTCATTTCTGATTTGCGTGGGCGTTTCGAAGAAAACTCGGTTTCGCCTAAGATTCGACACCCCCTCCATGAAATTTTGCTGACGAGGCTTAAATGCTGCTTTGCTGCTGGACCTGGGTCTACGGAGCCCGGCGGGGCGTGCACAGGGCGAGCTGCAGCCTGTCTCCGCCTCAGCAGCGCTGGGTCGGCGCCCGCGCTCTCCGCGGCCTCGCAGCCCAGCGGCCCCGGCTGCCAGTGGCCGGGACCGGGCTGCCTGCAGGCGCCGCCCTCGCGGGCTCCCGGCACCGCTAGGCGCTCCATGGAGGCGTCCGGACCGCAGCAGCCCAGCTGTCAGGGCTGCCAGTTTCAGGGGCGCTGCAGCCCCGGCCACCCAGCGGCGGCCGCGAGCTGGCCGGGGCTGCCGTGCGCTTCCCGCGGCGCCTCCAGTCCGCAGCCCGCGGGGCGCGGCTGCAGCGAGGCCAGTGCAGCGGCGCTGGTTTGGACTTAGCTCGTTCCGCTCGACCCGTGCTGCAGAGGGAGCGTGGAGCGCCCTCGCCCGTGGCCAGGAGCCGCTTCTTCTGCGCGGGGATCGGTGTTGGGAGCGTACTGAGCGCCTGTGCTGCCGCCACTGCGCTTTCTCAGGCTGGAAGTCCTCGTGAGCCGAGTACAGAAGCCGCTGGACGACTTCACAGCGAGAAAGCACCACTCACTGCACTTTTTTTTTTTAAAGATTTATTTATGCATACAAGAGCTGGGGTACAGGCCAGAGATGCGGGGGGTGAGAGGATTCACCAGAGACAGAGTGGGGAGCAGAGCAGGCAGGCTACCTGAAATGCACTGCTGAGGGGAGCAGCGGGAGAGACAGGAGAGGTCTGCTGCACCATGTGGGTAGCTCCCTGGCCAGCGATCGAACTCGTGCTGCAGTCGCTGCGGACTGCTTCATAGATTGCGTCTTAACCCTTGCACAACCAGGGAGACCCTCACTGCACCTTTTCACAAGGTTTGCACTTTCTTCTGTGTAGCATTAGTGTCTCTGAACGGCTTGCCTTTTGAAAGTTGCTTTCAGTGCGTTTTAAGTTTGTATTTATATTTGAAATGAATTGTATTTATATTTACCTAGAAGTCACATGAGCAAAAGTGACGCTAGCTTATCTCAAAATATGAACGATCACCTCCTTTCTAACTGTAGGTTAGGAGTGATATCTTCCAGTAAATTCGCGGCATATTCCAATTTAGTAACATACAGGGTCCACTGCTGTTCATCCATTGTCCATTCATCATTTGCTTTCTCTTACCCATTGCTCCATATTTTTCACTTTTAATGTAAATTTTAGTCACCTGATATACCTGTTCTTCAAATGTAAAAACATGGGACTAATATGTGTTTTTTTTAAGGACTCCCTGCAAATTCAGCCTCCACTGTCATTAGGCTTTCTTGGAGGTATCAGCCTTATCTGGGAGGACAAGGAAACTTTCACACCCAGGACAGATTAGACCCCAAAGGGAAAACAGTTCTTTCTAATGAGCAGGGTGGCAGTCACCATGTCACTGGGACTTGCTATAATGGAATCAGGTTTGTTGTGGCTCTAAATCCCAAGTGAGAATAAATCATAATAGTTACCCAACAATGACAACAGTGAATTACTCAGGAGAAGATTTTATATTCTTTTTTAAAAAAAATTATTTTATATAACTCTTACATCATTTTCCATTTTTGCACAATGTATGCATTTTCATTTTGGTTATACTCTCCTTACAGTTGCACCCCCCCTTATTTTGACCCCAGTCCTTCCTCTCCTCCCCCCTCCCCCCCAACTTTATATTCTTGATCAAAGTAATATTGCCTTACCTCCTGGCTGTATAGTACTTCATCCCACCCACCACCCATATTCATAATCCTCCACATTACATCTGCCCTCTTCCCCTGCACACCACCCTCTCCTCTGAGTGGAAGTACCGAGGGAAGATTAAACTCATTCCCTTAGGCTGAACACTGATGTTTTAGGATTCAGAAATCTCCAGGTTAAAACATACTTGTCCTGAATGTGGACTTACTCTGGCTGAGAAATTCTTTTTTTTTTTTTAAAGATTTATTTATTTATACAAGAACTGGGGTACAGTCAGAGGCATGGGAGGGTGAGAGAATCCACCAGAGACAAAGCAGGGAGCAGAACAGGCAGAAGGACCAAAGACACTGCTGAGGGGAGCAGCAGGAGAAGCAGGAGAGGTCTGCCATGCCATGTGGGATTCTCCCTGACCGGCGGGGAAAAGAACTGGCACTACAGAGGCTGTGGACAGCTTCACAGCATGGCGCTCAACCTGCTGCGCCACCTGGGAGGCCCTGGCTGAGAAATTCTGTAGGTGGACTTCTCCAACATTTCTAAGTATAAAATCTGACATTGGGACTATAAGGACTAGTACAAGGGTGAATTTGCATGTGTATCTCAGTATAATCTTGCTGTATCGAGGAATTTAAGGAGTAGAAATTACAGAATCTTGAAGTAGAGGCATGACCAGCACGGAGCACTGGTCTTCCTACATCAGGGAAAGGCTTTCAGTCCTTGCTGTGCTGCTTGGGAAAGAAAGCGCCTGCCCAGCTCTTCTGTCAAAGGGCTTAACTTTCAGGGTGGGTCCCACCGCCTTGCTGACACCAGGAAGCATCTGGAAGGAGAGCTTCTGCCTAGAAGCTGTTGATTCAGAGCAATAAGAGAAGTGCTGCTCAGGAGACATGGCCAACTGAGGGAAAGCAGAAGTGCTGCCACCGAGAAAATGTAGTTGCAGAAAATGAGCTCTGTAGAGACAAGAATGTGGCCTGGCCATAAAAGCAGGAGTGGTCACCGATAGTGTTGACAACAACAAAGATCCTGTTTAGCACAGAAAGATAACAAGGACCTTGTCAAACTTCTGCAAATCTTTGTGGACAGGAGAGGGTTACCGAACCCTCTCATCAAAGTACATTTGGCAAGTTACAGAGCTAGTGTGAGCTTTGGGCAGTTTGGAGCGACAAGCATGTGGGGCTTCGTTAAGGGCTGCTCATTAAGATTCCGTGTGGGACAAGAGTCTGCCTACTGGAAATCCCCCTCCCTGTGTTAGAGCCACCCAGGCAGCTTCCTGTCTCCACTGCAAATGTGTGGTCACTGGTCACAGTGGGGCAGACACCCCTAGACTCGGGGCCAGGAGGAGAGCTGGGGCTGCGGGCTGCCTGCCTGCCCCAGATGTTGGGGCCCAGTCCCAGTGACCAGTGTGACTTGCCCTCTGCTGGCCTCCTAGGGGCCTGTGTATACAGGAGCCTCTAAGCCAGAATGTTCATGTCCAAGGGTCCAGCCCTTCTTCTCCAATAGTACAGGCAAGACACAGAGAAAAGAGATTAGCACCTGCTGCTTATGTATATTCAGCAAGAAACATTGACAAGTCAAGGGAGGTACAAGTACAAGACCCCAAGGTTGAGATGTGTTCCTGTCATAAGATCCATCAAGGAGGCCGGTGCCATGAAGGTCTCAGCAGAGATGTGAGGGCTCCTGAGCTTCGGAGGCTGAGGGCTGAGTGGCGGGCATGGCAGAGGTGCTGACAGCATCCTCAGGACCTGAGGTGGCTACCTTCGGGCTGGGGGCCTTGCAGGTTGGAGGAGGGCTTCTGATTGCAGCCATGTAGGCTCCAGGTGTTGACTCCTAGAACCTGGTGACCCGGCTGAGGCAAATCATGCCAGCGTGTGGTTGGGGGTCCTGGGCTTTGGCTCCAGGGCTGATTTCTTAGCATAAATGTAAATGGGTTGAAACCCACGTGGTCTAGAATGGGGTTCGTGAGAGAGCTGGTGTGGGTCCAGTAGGAAAGGTGGCAGAAAGGACCTAAATCCCTCTGAGCTTGAGGCTCCCCTGGTTCTTGTTCTCTGAGGCTCCTCTGGGGACTTCTGGGCCTGGTGCAGAGGGAAGGCAGAGTTCTGCTGCATTGCTTCAGTGCCTGAGAGGGGAATGTTGACTGGGAGCCTTTCCTGGTGAATTTATACCCTGCAGAGTTCTTAATCTGTAACCTATCAGGTTAGGGTGAGCACTTTTTTCAAGTGCAATTGAAGGGTGGGGCTCAAAGATATTAAAGAAATCCAACCCCCTTGGAGCCCCTTCTCTAGAGTGGAGTGGATTTTGCTGATAGAAAGGATGAAAAATAGGGCCTCCCAGGTGGTGCATCGGTCTAGCGCTGGATTGTGAAGCTGCCCTCAGCCTCTGCAGCGCCTGTTTGATCCCCGTGGGGGAGAGGGGGGAGGGGGAAGGGTAGGAGAGGGGGGAGGGGGAGGAGAGGGGGAGTGGAGGAGGAGGGGGGAGGGGGGTCCCCGCATGGCTCGCAGACCTCTCCTGCCGCCCCGCTGTTCCCCTCAGCAGTGTACTTTGGTCCTTCTGCCTGCTCTGCTCCCTGCTCTGGCTCTGGTGAATTCTCTCACCCTCCCGCGCTTCTGACTGTACCCAGTGCTTGTATAAATAAATAAATAAATCTTTAAAAAAAAAGGATGAAAAATAATGCAGTTTGTTTTTTCTTGTTCAGAGGCTACAACTGGAGGGGCTTAGTTAAACCCAACTATTTGGAGGTCACCTTTTGTAGGCGTCTTACTGAGAGTGTGATACTTTCCGGCATCCTGATGCCACTGGTCTCAAAGGCCCCTCTGCTAGGATGGCACTGTAACAGGGTGGTCCCCAGGAAAGGGGGAGGTTCCAGGTCCCTGCCCCACCCAAGGAAGGGTGGAGCTGAGCA
This sequence comes from Talpa occidentalis, assembly GCF_014898055.3. Classification (NCBI taxonomy): domain Eukaryota; kingdom Metazoa; phylum Chordata; class Mammalia; order Eulipotyphla; family Talpidae; genus Talpa; species Talpa occidentalis. Next base: position 117,566,314 of record NW_023604972.1, read on the forward strand.
GGAAGAGGGGAAGCTGCAGAAGAGACTGAGGAAGGAAGCAGGATGGAGCCAGGAGACTGGAGGAGGCGCATGGAGCCTAGAGACACGTGAAGAAACTGCGCTTGTCTTTTGGTCGTGGACTGGGTGACACAGACGTGGGTGAGACCCATGGGGAGGCTGACAATGGCAGCTTTTATCTTGATGTTGATTTTGCCTCTTTCCTTCCGGGCTTGTCTGGTTGTTTCTGACCCTTTTCCTGTGGGTCCCCACAGGAAGATGCTTTAGACTTGTGGCAGGCTTTTGGGGCCTTGTTCTGGCATCCCATATGGATGGACTTTACCCACGAGGGGACGGGTAACTTTGGGTGCTTTAATTTGAAACTAGACTCTTGCCTTACTGTATGTTTCTAGTTTATTAAAGTTCCTTCCCATTAAAGTCCTCATATGTTTTGTGTTGATGCAGCGGATGGCAGAACCCATTTAGAATAGGCAGGTTTGTGGGTCTGGGGTGCCCCTCTCCTGTCCTAAACAGCACCATCACACTGGCCTAGAGGAGTGTGAAATCTCACTGCTGCTCAGGCTCAGAGGGCACAGTCAGATTTTGCCCTTGGCCAATTCCAGTGAACATGCTTTGGAGCTGCAGATAGTGTATGAGAGGGAGGGGTCAAGCCTTGGGGCAGAGGTGTAGTCGTTGGCTTCAAGATTGTGCCATTGAAGGCAGTGGGTACTGTTACAGCTGTGGCTGCTTTTTGCCCTGGTCTAGCTGTAAACAGCCAGGAATTTAACCCTGCACCACCACGGGTTCCTGACTCACAAACCCAGAAAGGATAATGTAGACAGATTCTCAGATAAATTAGCAGAGAGAAGCAAATCTTTATTTAGAATGGAAAGAGGAAACCAAACAAAAGGGAAGCCTCTAAGGCAGGGTGGGGTGGGAGCGGGAAGGATGTTGCAGTGGCTCAAGCTTTTTCTCTATTCTAAAATCTCATCATCCTGCTGTGTGACTGGCTCTCCCCATGTCTCTACTCCTCCCTGAAGGCTATGCCTATTTTTGCAGTTATTTCAGTTTCCTCCTACCTCCTCTTTCCAAGGTCTTACATTCTCAAGTTTTACTGCCCTTGTTTATTTAGCCCTAGACTTTCTGACTTCATCTCTGGAGTATGTTTTGCTGAGCACCTCTTAGAATTTACTATCCTTATCTCTGATGCCTCTTTAATGCTTGCTCCTGAAGTCCCTGCCTGCACTGTCCCTGAAGATGCCTACTTAACCCAGCTTGCCCTGGGGCTCACCATCAGGTCCTTCAGTGACACTCAGCTGCTTTGCTCACTTCTCCATTCTCATATTTTCATCTGTGGGTGGAGATAAACTTTTTTTTTTTTTAAAGATTTATTTATTTATGCATACAAGAGCTGGGGTACAGGCCAGAGATGCGGGGGTGGGGGGCAAATGAGAGGATTCACCAGAGACAGAGTGGGGAACAGAACAGGCAGATTGACCAAAGTACACTGCTGAGGGGAGCAGCGGGAAAGTCAGGAGAGGTCTGCTGCCCCATGCGCATTGCTCCCTGGCTGCCCAGGGATTGAACTGGTGCTGCAGGGGCTGTGGATTGCTTCAGAGTGTGGTGCTTAACCCTTTGCGCCACCAGGGAGGCCCAACAAACTAAACATTTTCAAGGTAGCCTTTAACATTCAATTGAATAACCAAGAGAAAGTAACTACCATATCAAATGTTGTTCCTCCACAACGCATTACCCGTGTACCCCTAAGGAGTATGTTCCCCATTTTGGCCATCACTGGACCAAAGAATAGAGAGTCTTGTCCTTCATCAGCTGGAAACAATTTATTTCAGGGTATGTCTGTCCTATCCTAAATGGTATTTTTAAAAAATATTAATAGCCCACAGTTCTAATAGTTACTGCTCTTATCTGTCATTTAATGGGGAGATGAAAACTTCAAAAAATCTGCACAGAATTCTTGAATGAGTTCTTATTTCTATAATTTAAAAAAGATCATACAGAAACCCACATAGAATGCAATCCCATCTTGGAGTTTAATGTCAGGGAGACAACTACTCTAATTTCCATAGTTAAGATGGGAAAGGTAGATGGCACCATCCTTGTTTTCAGTCATTTTGCAGAAACTATGGCTCTACAGACATATTTCCAATCAAGTGTCCTAAAGAAATACATTTGGGACATTTAAACTTTAGAAGTACATTTAAACTTTTCTAAATAAATACTTAACTGACTCCTAGAAATGTGATTGAGTTATATAAATTATATTGTCTAGGCTGAACGTGTACACTCTTTTTTCAGCTTTAAAATCAGTTTAAAACTGGGATAGACAGTTTGCTAGTGTTGTTGGGGAAAAAGCCTGAACAAATTGGGTGAGGACCCACCGTCAGGCAACCCATTTCATACCAGGGTTGCCCTTTAACAGTATTAGATTTAAGGAAGGAGGAGGGAGAGGGATCAGAGGGAGGAGCAGAGTGGCCTGAGGTGAGCACAGGGGACAAGGGTGCATTGGTGAAGGAAATTCTATGGGGACTATACCTGAGGGGGTGAGGGGAAGCAAATATTGTTTAAAAATGAACAATGATGTAAAAAAAAATTAAAAAAACAGTATTAGAATTAGTGACCTAGGAACAGAATTGTCAGCAGTCTTGTGTACTTGTTTAAGAAATCCATTCTAGGTGCACAGACTGTTATGTTAAATCCTCTCAAGTTAAAAAATGTAGAGTTCAGTCACTTAAACTTATTAAAACTTTTTTACTTGCCAAAAGACTAATTCATGGCACATAAACACATGAATCTCAACCCTAGTTACTCCATTAATATAAAAAAGTTTTTCTAAATTGTTTTTAAGGTAACTTTGGTTTACGTAATTTTAGTTTTGGTTTACATAGTTTACATAGTTTTAGTTGTATGTGATCTTCCCTGTAGGTGTTGTTCCCACACTGCACCCACCAAACCAGCCACAGTCCACCTGCTAGTGGTCTGCAGCAGAGTCTCAAGTCCTCTTCTCCAGCTTAATACTTTTGTTCAGAATAATAGAGACAGAAAGGCACTTTCTAGCTTATGCATTCTCCTTCTTGTCCCTCTTTTAATTCTTTCTACTATTGAAAGAGAACAAGATATTTTACAAAGGCCTATAAAAAACATTTATTGTTAGTAAATGAAGAGATTTTATAAGTGAAAGGTATCGAGAAATAGGTGAATAAATAAAAGCTCCCAGATAGAAACTTCAGTGCTCCTAAGACTCGGTGTTCAAAGCTCAGGAGTTCACCCAAGGTGGAGGAGGAGGACTTCATTCTGGAAGTCCCCACAGCCATGAATCTCAATCCCTAGCTGGGCATCTCAGTAGCTGGGCTGATCTGACCAGGAGAGGTTGTGGGCGTTGGGCCTGGGTGGGTGGTCGTTGGGCCTGGTTATCTGTAGCGTCCTACTCTCCTGGGGCAAGCTCAGGCTCCTTCTGGTTCCTTGTCGCTGGCTACCAGGCCGCAGGTTCAAGTCTGGTTCCAACATGCTTTTGGTTCGAGAAATTGTCTATGTCGAGGGCAGATCCAGCTCAACAACCCACACGGATAGCAAAGCAGTTTCCAGTTGAAATTCCAACTGTCCCGCCAAGGCTCCCCCAACTTGGGGTAGAAAGGGAGTGACCCTAAATATTTTGAGCTCAGAGACAAAGGTGGTTGGGGTCCCAGCACCATCTCTGCAGAATCCCAAGCCTGCTTCACACAGGGGGAAAAAAGCTGTTTCATGATTTCAGCCCCTAGATCAGCAGAAACGGAGTGTTTGAGGCGAAAGACTGAGCAGTTGCTTGGGTGTGGGGATAGATACTGTTTGGGCGCTGGGGTGGACCCAAACTAGAATGCATTAGGTAGAGTGGCGACATCACTTTTTGAGATAAACTGCTTCTGAAGGCGGAGTCTGATGTTAAGCCAAAAGTTTAATCATGGCAGATGCAATTACATAAAATTGAATTGGTATTAGTGATTAACTGGATTAAGGTTTAAAAGAAAGAGGACATGGGATTCCTAGTTATGAAAAGTCAGATACTTTGTTTCCTTTATAGTTATGATTGCTGATGCTCACTTCCACAAGGCAAGGGTCCTTTGCTTGAAAGGAAGACTTAGATCATTGCACCAAATCAAAGCACAGATTGTGCTGGCACCAACATGGAAACCTGGGTCTCCATGAGGTGTTAGTGGGGAGGGTTGCCTGGAGAGAAGATGGCAGCTGAAGTAGTTTGGCTGATGCTCCAGTCTTGAGTTGGACTTTCAAATTCTTGTTTTGGTCCTCTACTTTTGAATTCCTAAATTATAAAGACTAAAGGGAGAGTGGGGGGAGGCATTAGTTATTGAATGGTGAAATGGTTTGTGTTCCAATTCTGGTTTCATCCTTGACTAAATAGATGTGAGATTACACATTAAAAAATAATCTCTGGGGCCTCCCCGGTGGCGCAGAGGTTGAGCGCTGGGCTGCGAAGCTGCCCGCAGCCTCTGCAGCGCCAGTTCGATCCCCAGCTGCTCCCCAGCCACCGAGGAGGGTCCACATGGCCCGCAGACCTCTCTTGCCGCCCGCTGCTCCCCTCAGCAGTGTACTTGGGTCCTTCTGCCTGCTCGGCTCCCCACTCTGGCTCTGGTGAATTCTCTCACCCTCCGCGCTTCTGACTGTACCCAGTGCTTGTATAAATAAATAAATAAATCTTAAAAAAAAAATCTAATTGCATGGTAAATATTTAAAAAAAAAAAATATCTCTGAGGGCCTCCCTGGTGGCGCAGGCGGTTGAGTGCCGCACTGTGAAGCTGTCCACAGCAATGCAGGTTCGATCCCGGCTGGCGGAGAAGAAACCCACATGGCGCAGCAGACCTCTCCAGTTTCACCCGCTGCTCCCTCAGCAGTGTATTTCGTCAGTCTGCCTGTTCTGTTCCCCACTCTGTCTCAGGTGAATCCTCTCACCCTCCCGCGCATCTGGCCTGTACCCTGGTTCTTGTATAAATAAATCAATCTTAAAAAAAATCTCTTTGCTCCCTCTCTGACTTTGGTGAATTCTCTCACCCTCCTGAGCTTCTGACTGTACCAGTGCTTGTATAAATAAATAAATAAATAAATAAAAATAAATCTTTAAAAAAAATCTCTCTGAAGTGAGGACAAAATTACTCACTTCAAAATGTAGCTTTGAGGATTTAAAAGGAATAGTATAGGTGACAGTTCCTCACACATAACACAATTAATAACCTTTGTAAAGGTATAAAATCATTACTTGAGCTACTCTATAATGGTAGGAGCATTACCCCAAAGAACAAATGCAAAAGTGTTTTTTAAAAAATGTCCTGGGGCCTCCCTGGTGGCACAAGGGGTAGAGACACAGCACTATAAAGCTATCCACAGCCACTGCAACACGAGTTCGATCCCCGGCCAGGGAGGTGACCCACATGGGGCCGCAGACCTCTCCTGCCTCGTCTGCTGCTCCCCTCAGCAGTGTATTTCAGTTGATCTACCTTGTTCTGTTCCCCACTCTGTCTCTGGTGAATCCTCTCACTCCCCATCTCTGGCCTGCAACTCAGCCCTTATATACATAAATAAATAATCTTTAAAAATAAAATAAAAAATAAAAATGTCCCTACTATCAGTAGGTTTTTACTTTCTTTTATGAGATCTACAGTAATACTGTGACAAGTGCAGCATCTTAGCTGACTACCCTATACTCATGTTCAATGATCCTTTTACCCTCAGTGTTATGAACTCTGCATCAGCCTTCCTAAAAACCAGCATATAGTGAAAGCCTGTCTTTTGCCAGGTCTTATGTAAGAAACAACAAGTACAAACTCAGCTAAGGTCAATTTCTCCTCTCTTGCCGCAGGCAGGAACATAATTCAGCAGCCCCAGAGCTCCTGCTGAAAAGTGGCCAGGCCTTCAGGATTCCTCCACCTGACCAAACCGCCTTCCAACTGGCTGCTGCCAGGATCAGCCAAGACATCCTCACAATCTCCCACCCAGGAGATCTGAGACCAGAGCCAGGCCAGTCGGGCCCAAGCTCCAGTGTTTACCTGACAGCTGGGTGGTGCCAAGAGAAGCCTGACCTGCATTGGCCAGTGGGTAAGGAAGCCTGCATTGGCCAGTGGGTAAGGAAGCACCCAACAGACAGACGTGCACAGCCAGATGTGCACCTCTGAGCAATTCCCACATTCTGCCCTCCTTCACTGCTCACCAACTCACCACTCTTCATATCTACCCCCTCCAATTCCCCACCCTACCTTGGGGGTGGGGTGCCAGAATTCTGCTACAGCTTCCAGACTCCCTGCTTTCTTTTGAAGGGTTGGGAAGGTGGGTGGTGTCCTGGGCCAGAGGTTCTGCACTTTGAATGGGGCATGAGAGAGCCTTAGTGGCTGGGTCATTCCCTTCAAGTGCCCTTATTCTTCTATGCTTTAATAAAGTTTTCGAATTCAGCCACCCCCATTTGGTTGGCAATAACCAGAAGATTTGTCTTCACTAATTTTATAGGTTATGAAGGAATGCTTCAACCATAATGTAACCCCACTCTCAAATACAGTTATTATATTAATTTATTTGTTGACTTGATAAGCAGGAGAGGAAAACCTCCATTAGGGGAAATGTGAGTCCTTTGCCCCACTTTTTCTCTTCCAGGTTAAACCTGACATGCATTTGAAAGTACAGCTTGCATTTCAAATTTGAAATGTACTTAAAATGAGACTAAGCATCTCAACTGCTCAGCTTTATGAGCTAGTGACAAGAAACAAAAGATAGTCACACTAAAACCGAGCAAGCAGATAATAGAGGTTAAAGAAACTAAGTTTAAAACTAACACAACGGGGTAAACTAAAAACAGATTGGTGTTTTCACCACACATGGTAACTACATGAAATGATGGTGCATTAACGGCCTTGGTTGTGGTGATCATTTCACCATGTATGCAGTATAGTAAGGCATCACGTGGAACATTTTTAAGAATAAATAATTGGGGGGGCCTCCTGGTGGCACAAGGAATTAAGCACAGCAAGATGAAGCTGTCCGCAGCCACTACAGTCAGAGTTCGATCCCCAGCCAGGGAGCAACCCACATGGCGCTGCAGACCTCTCCTGTCTCGTCTGCTGCTCCCTCAGTACTGTATTTCAGTCAGTCTGCCTGTTTTGCTCCCTATTCTGTCTCTGGTGGATCTTCTCATCCCCACACCTCTGGCCTGTGCCCCAGCTATTGTATGCATTAATAAATAAATGTTTTTAAAAAAGAATAAATAATGGGGAGCGTGGAAGGGAGTTTGGCCCAGAGAAAGAGCAGCTTTCTTCAGATGGGAGAAGCGGTCTCCACCCTTTCTGCTTCCCTCCTATCACCCAATACTTTCCAACAAAACAAGTTGGAAATCTTCTATCTCACAAAACACACAACCATGTCAGAATAACAATTCAACACCCATAAACCAATTACTGAAATTATTATAATTTGGAGCATTGAAAAATCTTAGATCTACCCCAACAGATATAAATAGTAAATCATGTCTTTAAAAGTCACTTGAAACACTTTATCTGTGTGAAATACTTTATCTGTGTGATACCAATTTATTCCACACTTAGAGTCATTTCTGTTAATTTCGTTTCAATTTTTAGGAATTCATTCCATACTCATAAAACAATTTTTAAAGTATTTAAAAAATTTCTCAAGTCAAGCCATATCTACAAATTATAGTCAGATGTTTAATTTCCATCCAAGTGTTCTCCCCTCTGTGCGTATAGATAGGTCAACCTTATACACACACACACACACACACACACACACACACACACGCACGCACGCAGAGAGAGATGGAGAGAGAGGCTATAGTCTCCTTTCCCTGCTTCTTTTCACATGCATCCTTCAGGACTCCATGAGGGAATTGAGGGAATTCTCACTATATGTTCTCAGAGTAAAGGACATAATTTGTTATGGAAAATTGAGATTTCTCCCCGCTCTCCATACCTGTCTTATTGATTTAGAGGGAGAAAGCTAGAGGGATAACCCAAGGGCAGATGGTCAGGGTTGGAGGTGAGAAAGGGATTCCCTGCAGGAATCATTCCTTAATCTTGATCAGAAAAATGCACTTCTAGTTTTCTGTTTTCCTACCATTTAACATAAAAAGATAAAGACTCTTGACTGCCCGCTGCTTATTCTTGATTTAAGGTTTGTAAAAAAGATGATTTAGAGTATAAGAAAAAATATTTTAAACATGGTTAGGGTAGCAGGTCGTGATAATTCATAAGGTCTCACCCTAGAGATCATTGAGCCTAAAATGTCTTTGCTAACATTTAAAAATAGTTTTCACTGACAAAAGTGACACTTGATTTTCCAGCATCACTGAAAACCCAGAGTCTACTCAGAAATTTGAAAATGCAGCCCTCACCAGGGGCCTGAAGACAGTGATTCTCTCTCATTCTTGGCACTCAGCAAAAAGCAGAGCCGAGCTGTGTGTACTTGGCTCTCAGCCACTTCCCTGTGCCTTCTCCCCACTCAAAACACTTCTCTTCTTACCTCCCAGGCATGGATTTCCCTTCTCTCTCCACTGGCAGGCCGGTGTTGCTACACAGCCAACTCGAGGGTCAGATTTAATGGAAAACAGAAAAGACTCCTCGCCTTCCCCAAGCTGGGGCTTGGAGTCTCTAGGTGTGGTCAACAGGAGCATGGGCCTCACCTGGGAGCTTGTTAGAAACGCAGATCTCAGGCTTCACCAAGTCAGAATCTCATTTTAGAGTCATCAGCAGGTGATTCATGTTCGTATTAGAATTTGAGAGATACTCGGTAAGGCTGGGCTTGTTCTGAGAGTTTGGAAACCTGCTCCACCTAACCGGGTCCAGCGCTGGCTGCTCTGCTGGGCCCAGGCGAGGCTGTGGCCGGACTGCCACGAGATTCCAAGCCAGAGTCACCCGGGGAAGGGGACATCTCTGGCAACGGTGGCCCCGTCTCCTCCTCTCTCTCCTCCACTCATCTTTAAAAGTGATGAAAGACACCTTTTTGTTCTTGGGAATTACTGTGAACTGCTTAGTAAATGATTTTTACACACAACTTAATATCATTTTATACTTGGACAAACTTAGCGGTGGGATCTAGAGGTAGATGGCAAGGTCCTTATGGGTGGATAAAAAATTTTCTTTAAGCTGATGAGACTCAACAAAACAAAGAAAATAATCCAGTCAAAAAATGGGCAGAAGAGCTAAAAAGAAACTTCTCCAAAGAGGAAATGCAAATGGCCAACAGGCATATGAAAAAATGTTCAACATCCCTTATCATTAGGGAAATGCAAATCAAAACCACACTGAGATACCATCTTACACCAGTAAGAATGGCACATATCAAAAAAACAAGCAACAACAAATGTTGGTGAGGATGTGGTGAAAAAGGAACTCTCCTGCACTGTTGGTGGGAGTGCAATTGGTCCAACCACTTCGGAAAGCTCTCTGGAGGTTCCTTAGTCTACTAAAAATGGAGCTACCACAAGATCCAGCAATTCCACTCCTAGGTATTTACCCAAAGGACACAGAAACATTAATTCCAAAGAGCACCTGCACCCCTATGTTTATAGCAGCACTGTTTACAATAGCTAAGCTTTGGAAACAACCCAAATGCCCAAAAATAGATGACTGGATCAAGAAGATGTGGTACATATACACCATGGAATATTACTCAGCATTCAAAAAAGATAAACACATGCAATTTGCAGCAACATGGATGGAGCTGGATGGGATCATGCTCAGCGAAATAAGCCAGAAAGAAAAAGAAAAATGCCAGATGGTCTCACTCATAGCAGGAATTTAGAAAACCTAAACAAGGGACCAGGAAAAAGAATAACTATAATAAAGAAAAAATCAAAATCAACAAGCAACTATAAACCAGAGACACACTACAGGAGTGCGGGCAATGAGAGGAGGGATTAGGGTCAAAATAAGGGGGGTGCAATTGATTGGGGAATATAACCAAAATGAAAATGCATACATTGTGCAAAAATGAAAAATGATGTAAGAATTATATAAAATAAAATATATTAGGGTGCCGGTGGCGGCAGCTGGGTTGCAAGGCTGCCCGCGGCCTCTGCGGTGCGGGTTCGATCCCCGGCTGCTCCCCGGCCACCGGAGGAGGGTCCCGCATGGCGCTCAGACCTGTCCTGCCGCCCGCTGCTCCCCTCAGCAGTGTACTTCGGTCCTTCTGCCTGCTCTGCTCCCCGCTCTGGCTCTGGTGGGTTCTCTCACCCTCCCGCGCTTCTGACTGTACCCAGTGCTTGTATGTATGTATGTATAAATCAATCAATCAGTCAATCAATAAGTAAATCTTTAAAAAAAAAATAAGGGATAATTGGTTTAAAAATAAAATATATTAAACAAACAAATTTTCTTTAGCATGAATGAATATTGAACCTTTTTTTACTTCTTTTGAAATGATCATAATGGAAAAAAATTAATGCATGGAACTATGTTGATTTATCCTTAGAATTTACCCAATTTGGTCTTGAGATGTATCTATATCTATATAGATATATTATATATAATTTTGATTTCCTAATATTTAGTCTAGAATATTTGCATTACTGTTCATAAAAGTTTGGTGACTGACTTTCCTTTTTTTTTTTTTTTAAAGATTCATTTATTTATTTATAGAAGCACTGGGTACAGTCAGAAGCACAGGAGGGTGAGAGAATTCACCAGAGCCAGAGCGGGGAGCAGAGCAGGCAGAAGGACCGAAGTACACTGCTGAGGGGAGCAGCGGCGGCAGGAGAGGTCTGCGCGCCATGTGGGACCCTCCTCCGGTGTCCGGGGAGCAGGCGGGGATTGAACCGGTGCTCCAGAGGCTGCAGGCAGCTTTGTAACAGCGCTCACCGCTGCGCCACGGGGAGGCCCCTGACTTTCCTTTTTTGATATAAAAACCAGAAAAGGATATTGTAGAGTTATCCTGGCCTCACAAAACAAGTTGGGAAATTGTTATCTTTTTCTCCATTTTCTAGAAGAGTTAGTTCAAGTGTAGGATTATTTCTTCCTTGAAAAGCTTACTGACTTGTGACCTCCCTTGTGGCCCAGGGGTTAAGTCTCAATGCTACCACCGTGATGGACCCATGGCAAAGCAGGGGCCCATACTTGCGGATGGTCCTGTGGCAAAGCAGTCTGAGTTCAATCAGGGCCAGGGAGGTGACCCACATGGTGCAGCAGACCTCTCCTGTCTTGCCTGCTGCTCCCCTCAGCAGTGTATTTCAGTAGATCCGCCTGTGCTGCTCCCCACTCTGTCTCTGGTGAATCCTCTCACAGCCCTCCCCCAGTCCCCTGCCCCGTACCTCTGGCCTATGCCCCAGGTCTTCTATGCAAAAATAAATAAAATAAAAACCTTACAATAAAGGCATGATTCTTAAGGAAAAAAAAAAAAAAGCTTACTGACTTTCAAGCACGGTAATATTTAAGGCAATTACTCCTGGCCAACAACAAGGCTTGGATCCCAGCCCACAGATCTGACCATATTGGAGCGATGATTTTCCACATGACCAATTCTGTGATGTCAAGAAATATCAAGACCAATGATCTTTTAATATACTTTGTGACTTCGCATCATTGTACAGTGAATTCAAATGTTTTAAACTCATTTTTTTCCTCTAACATCAGAGAGTCACAATATAATCTTGCTGATATAAAGAAACAAGTTTGGGCCTCCCTGGTGGTGCAAGGGGTTAGGCACAGCACTATGAAGCATTCCGCAGCCTCTGCAGCACGAGTTCGATCTCTGGCCGGCCAGGGAGCAACCCACATAGCCCAGCAGACCTCTCCTGTCTTGCCCGCTGCTCCCCTCAGCAGTGTATTTCAGTCAGTCTGCCTGTTCTGTTCCCCACTCTGTCTCTGGTGAATCCTCTCACCTCCCGCATCTCTGGTCTGTACCCCAGCTCTTGTATGTATAAATAAATAAATCTTGGGAAAAAATAAACAAGTTTATTATAACACATTGTAAGTTGGAAATTTTATTCAAAATCAGTGTTCACTATTTTCTTGCATACTTTGTGATTTTATCATAATCATAATATTAAAAAGTAATGACTTTAGAAGCCCAGCCCTTCTACAAGGGCTCCCCCAAATTCTCTTCATGTTCATCTTCTATGTGCACAGTGATGTGAAAACATTGAGAAATGCTGTTTGAAATTATAGCATAACTTAGTTACTCTCTATATTACATATTTTTCAAAATGTCCTCATAGCTAATCTGACTTAGGAAAACCAATTTTTGATATTTTAAGAGACTCACCCATTTTAGTTTCATGAACACACTGATGTATGATAAGCCAACCAGTCCTTTGGCACACACACCTCCCTGGGAGAGAGGATCTCCTCAAGGACTACACCCTTCGGGCCTTGTTGGTGGTGCAGGGGTTAAAGTCAGAGCTATCAAGCTATCAACAGCCATTGCAGTATGAATTTGATCCCTGGCCAGGGAGCTACCCACGCGGCACAGCAGACCTCTCCTGTCTCACCTGCTGCTCCCTTCAGCAGTGTATTTCAGTTGATCTGCATGTTCTTCTCCCTACTCTCTCTGGTGAATCCTCTCACCCCCTGTACCTCTGGCCTACACCCCAGTTCTTATATGCATAAAATAAAAGAGAAAAAGAAAAAAAAGGACTACACTCTTCAGTCCTTGGTCTTCCTGGAAGAACTGTTCCGTCATCAATTTTCAGCCTTAGCCTCAACTCAGCTGTGTGAGCAGCGGTTCTCATTTCCCTTGTATCCGCCATCAGGGGCTACGGCCCAAGCTTCCAGGCCCCACTTCTCCGGCAGTGTAAGCTGGCTTCTCTGATTCCGTTTTTAATTTTTTAAAAAGATTTATTTTGTTTTTAATTTTTGACTACAAATGTCTTTTATTGTTTCATCCCAGTACCTCCTCATAAAAGATGAACCATTGTGGGAGATACCAGGGACAGTCATGTGCTCTTTCTGATCCCCTAAGTCGGCCTCGTGGAGCTCTGGTGTTCTTGTCCAGCTCTCTGACTAGACCGAGTGTGGAAGGAGAACAGGAGTGGGGCCTCATACAGTTTTGAATTGACAAAATGACTGTGGCGGCAGGAATGGACACAGTGCAGGTTTTCTAGGATCCCATGCAGACAGGGTAAAGGAGGAGTCAGAGTCCTCAGTGGCAGGCCTCCCAGCCCCCAGCAAGTCTTCCCTCTATCTGGGCTCTCCGGCCTTCTCTGCTTCTCTTGGCTTCTCTTCTTCTCGGCTTCTCTTTTGGCTTCTGCTGGCATCCCCATGACACCGCCCTTAAAAGCCCAGTCTCAGCCCAGGAGAATCCCATCTACCTATGCCCACACCCTACTCCAGGTGCCCGCCATCAGGCATGCATTCAGGACCGCAGGGATCCATCATCTATCCTGATGGTGGGAGGGCAGAAAAGCCTGACATTTTTCCTTACCCTACAATGACCCCATTCAACACAGAAAAAAATGCACAAGTAACTTAATCTGTATGCTAGATTGAAGGAAATGATTTGTTTCCACCAATGTTTCCGGAGGCAGAGGCTCAAACCTTAACTATGGGTTTAAGAATTAAGATGTGACTTCATGGTATGTTTGATTGACAGGAAAAATTGACCTTTCACAGAATGAACACACCAAAACTCTTTGCCACCCTGCCCAAGACCATCCCAGAGGCTTCTGCCTCTTCCTGGGTTGGTCCTGTCGGCTCCTCCACAGCACCACAGCGCTCATCCTTCTGTTCCTGCAGCTCCCACCCACCCCAGGCCTACAGCCTGCAGCCTGGGGTGCAGTTTAATGGTGGGGTGACAGACTGGAACAAATATATTTTATTGAGTACAAATTATATCTCTGTCTGTAATTTCAACAGCACTTCGATCACGTGTCCTTCCGTGTGCTGAAACTTGGAGCTACAAGGACGAGACATCAAAGCGATGATAAGCCAGTGGTAAGGAAAACACAGACAAAGGTAATCACAGGAGAGCGAGCTAAGTGTGAAGACGAGGATTTTAAGTAGATGTTGGCTAAGATGGTGAAAAGGAGCCCAACTTCAGGAAGAACCCTCAAGAAAGATGCTCAGAGCACATGAATTAATTACGATCAATTAATTAGTAACTCTCTCACCAGTGGATTCTTCAGGGAAAATGGCTGAGCATTTCTAGGAAGTTCCTTTGTGAGGTGGAGTTGGCCTGGCTGCCTCTCCTGTGCGTGTGTGCTTGACCACGGGGTGGCAGCAGATCTCAGGGAAGTTTTACTAAAAACACCAGGACAGACATTTTCCTCTTTCTGTTGTCCGCTCTACCCACCTCCCCCATGTCCGTCCCCACCTCCATCACTCTCCCCCTCTCCCGACATGTTCCTCTGTCCAATGCAGGGAAGTAAGAGGAAAGTCCTGAATTCTGTCCTTCTCACACTCTTAACACATGCACTTTATACTACGAGTAGGCAAGTAGCCTAGTTTGTGGGGTCCAGAATACTGGAAGGTCCTTGGTGTCTGGGGGAGAAGAATTTCATGAAGCACCAGAATAAAGCCAGCAACAAAGTTTATTAGGAAGCAACAGGACAGAGTAAATACTAGGAGAGGCAGTGGACAGTCTCAGCAAAGTGGGACGCTGCCCCAGACCAGAAAGTAATAGTAGGGTCTTCAAGGTTTTCCTTTCTGGGAAGGGAGGGTCTGACTTCATTATACCTACCTTGCCTCCACCATGCCTCCTGATTCAGGGCTAATTAGGATTAAGCTCCTTTCCTCTTTTCCTCTTGGGGGAAACTATAATTAATATTCTTCCCAGGCCTCCCAGATTTTATCTGGTCCTTGAAACAAAGCCACAAGCCCAGCTGCACTGTGGGAGTGCAGACAGACTGGCTCCTCAGCGTGGGGGTGGGGTGTGGAGGGCCCATTTCTACTCCTGACAAGTTCACCAAATACAAGTGTACAGAGCAGTTTTTCATTTTTGACACCAATGATTTCAACTGTGGGTTATTTCAAGTGAAATCTCACCATAAATGTTCATTCCTCTTTCCTAATCTTTCTTATTAAGAGTTAAATGCTGAATTCACATTTTTTATGGTGAAGTCAGCTTCCTTTTTTTTTCATCCTTCAGATCGAACATCCAGATTTTCAAGTTCTTGGCTTTAGTCCTAACACAAAATTTAGGAGTTTTATTTCCCTTCCAATCCTCCCTTTAAAAAAAACCATCCCAAAGAGTTCTTTTTTGCATTTTTATTTATTTATTTATTTATTTTAAGAGGCATGTATTATTTATTTGTTTGTTTATACAAGCACTGGGTACAGTCAGAGGTGCGGGAGGGTGAGAGAATTCACCAGAGCCAGAGCGGGGAGCAGAGCAGGCAGAAGGACCGAAGTACACTGCTGAGGGGAGCAGCGGGCAGCAGGAGAGGTCTGCGCGCCATGTGGGACCCTCCTCCGGTGGCCGGGGAGCAGCCGGGGATCGAACCGGCGCTGCAGAGGCTGCTGGCAGCTTCGCAACCCAGCGCTCAACCGCTGCACCACCGGGGAGGCCCCTTTTTTGCATTTTGGATAGTTAGATTTAGCATTATAGTAATGAAGGAAACAACCCAACAATGTGTGGATGTACTTGGTCACCAGAGCAGCAGCTGGAAACCAGCATGAAACTTGCCAGGAAGGCTGGGTCCAGCTTGCTTGAGTAGCTTTTGTTCTGTTTTGTTAACTCTCTGGCTGTGGGCAAAGGGTCAGTTGCTGTAATTTTGACATTGAATTCTTTCAGGGTTAATTTTTTTTTCTCTTCCTTTTCTTCCTCTTTTTTTAAAAAAGATTATTCATGCATACAAGAGCTGGGGTACAGGCCAGAGATGTGGGAGTGAGAGGATTCACCAGAGACAGAGTGGGGAACAGAACAGGCAGACGGACTGAAATACACTGCTAAGGGGGGGCAGCAAGTGAGTCAGGAGAGGTCTGCTGCACCATGTGGACTGTTCCCTGGCAGGCCTGGGATTGAACTCATGCTGCAGAGGCTGCCGATTACTTCATAGTGCGGTGCTGAACCCCTTGCGCCACCAGGAAGGCCCTCCTTCCTCTTTTTTAAGAAAACATTTATATCATCATTATTGTGTGAGGCTTATCTGGCCCTTACTGTCCCGCACCGGGGCATCTGCTTTCAAGTAAGGTCACCTCCGCTCACCTCACCAGCCAGGCACCTTCTGACCTCCCAGTGACCTTGAGTCCTCCCGAGTCAGGTCAGCAGGCCAAATGCTTGCTAAAGCAGCCAAGGTTTGGGCTCCCCTTCTCTGGCTCCCCACCTGCTAGAATTTCCAAAGAGCGTAAGCTCATTGGTTTCTCTTCCTATTTTTCTCAACCGCGGAAGGATCTTTTTTGCTCAGCTCTCTGGACCTTCAGCTTTCTGGACCTTTAGCTTTCTGGGGCAACCTGAAGTTCATGCCTGACAACAACTTGATGATTGAAAACAGCAGGCAGCACCAGCGTGTGTGGTGTGGGAGGCACACTCCATCCTCAAAGTAACCTGCACAGATGATCACTTTAATTCATGGATGATAAGGCTGAAAGTCTAGGAAGTTCAGTTGCTTGTGGAAGATTAGAGTCTGCACTTGTGCCCAGGCCTGCCTGACTCCAGACCTTGGGATTTGAGCATGAGGACACAGGTACTTATGCAGCGTGATGGAAGAGAATGAGACCCTGATTCGAGTCTGGGCTGTGCCATCACAGCTGTGCCATCACTAGCATGTGACTTCCAGACCCTCCAAACACTAGTGTCTTCTCTACAAGGTGTGGGGTTCAGTCACATCTCAGGCCCGCTGTTAATTCAAGAGTTCTGTGTCCCTGCTTCTAGGCAAAGGGAGGAAGGAAGAATTGTATCAGAAAATGCCTGGGCAGGGGCCTCCCTGCAGCACTATGACGCTGTCCACAGCCACTGCAGCATGAGTTTGATCCCTGGCCAGAGAGGTGACCCACATGGCACAGCAGACCTCTCCTGTCTCACCCACTGCTCCCCTCAGCAGTGCATTTCGTCAGTCTGCCTGTTCTGTTCCCCACTCTGTCTCTGGTGAGTCCTCTCACCCACCCCCCACCTCTGGCCTGTACCCCAGTTCTTGTGTGCATAAATAAACAAATCTTTAAAAGAAAGAAAAAAAGAAAATGCCTGGCAAAGATGAAGCAGTGGAGGGAGGCTGTTTCCCTGCTCCTTGGAGGCATGGTTCAGGCAGGCCTAGTCTCTGATAATCTGCACGCTCCTACAAGTCTGACTGTATCTTCGTGGATCATTGCCCTGTTGGGTCTGTTGGTGGAGTGAGAGCTGCCCCCCTTTCCTGTGCTGAAGGCCCTGCTCTGAGCTCCTGCAAACCTGCCCTTCCAGCCCACCCCTTCCCATGTTCTGCTCTCCTCCCCTTTAATTTACTGGCCTTGACCTGAGGCCCCACAGCCTGTGTCTCTCCCAGGTTACCTGGCAATGTTGGGGGTGGGGCATAGGTGGGGAAGGAAGAAAAAGATGGAGCTCTGGACTCTAACTCAGGGGATTCTCCTACCTAGCACTGGGAGAAGATCCTTGGCATCTGGGAACAGGAGTTTCTGTGCCAGCAGAGTCCTCTTTCCCCTCCCCTCCCAGTGCTCCTGGCTTTGTAGCCTAAACTTTTCCAGGGCAGTGAGAGGGGCTTCCTATACCTGAGCCCTTCTGCACCCATCTACACAACTCCTCCAGTAGTGCTTTCTCCTACAGCCTGTGTCTCATGCCCCTGCTCGCTGAAAACCCCAGCCCAGCAAGATGTTTTCATCTTGGGCTTGCGTTTTTAGAGAGCAGGGGCATGAGACACAGGCTGTAGGAGAAAGTTCTGCTGGGGGAATTGTGTAGGTGGGTGCATTTGGTGAAGGCCTGTTAGAGTCCTTGATGTTTTAATAGCAGCCGTAGGTGGGTCACCTCCCTCCACTTATTCCTCATCAGCCTGTCTTGTCAGCTTGTTGCTCAGAAGTTTGGGTCACCCAGTTACCCAGCTAGCAAAAGGCAGAGACAATAGTTAAACCCTATTTTTGCAGCTTTAAGATTTTGAAACACCGCCTTCCCAAGACTATTTACCACACCTGCTTTCCTACCTAAAATTCACAACAGACATTCTGGTCAGATTCAGCGAGCAGAGGGGCTGCTGATACAATTGCAAGGCGTGATGGTCCTGTGCAAACCGGGATGTGCCCCTGTGACCTCTTGTGCCATCACGTGATGCACCTGGGAGATATCAAGTAGCTGTTAGGAAGGAAGCCACGTGATAAGCCAAGCGGGATGCTCTGTTTGCTGTGCTGGGTTGTTTTCCTGTGTGTGTGGGCAGTGAGAGGTCTCAGATTATGGAGTGTCTCCAGAATTTCCCTGCTTTCCCTTCAGGGCTTTTATGTAGAATACTAGTATATGTGATTGCCAGCGTGCCAAGCACACTTTCTTTTCCTTCATCTGCCCAAAAAGAAAGTCTCCCGGGCCTCCCCGGTGGCGCAGCGGTTGGGCACTGGGTTGCGAAGCTGCCCGCAGCCTCTGCAGCGTGGGTTCGATCCCCGGCTGCTCCCCGACCACCAGAGGAGGGTCCCGCAGGAGGGTCCCGCATGGCACGCAGACCTCTCCTGCTGCCCGCTGCTCCCCTCAGCAGTGTACTTCGGTCCTTCTGCCTGCTCTGCTCCCCGCTCTGGCTCTGGTGAATTCTCTCACCCTCCCGCGCTTCTGGCTGTGCCCAGTGCTTGTATAAATAAATAAATAAATCTTAAAAAATAAAAAAAAAGACTTTAAAAAAAAAAAGTCTCCCTCCCCCCCAGGTTAGTCTTAGTTTTCCTATTTGCCTTACCCAGCAGATTCAGTCACCTTTGCACTTCCACTAACACAGCACCATGTGGTTGTCTGTTCATCTGTCTCTCCCCTTTAAAAATTGCTTTTGTAAAGGAAGAGAACTAATCCAAAAGGAAACTAATCGCTGGAGTTTCTGGCAGGAAGGTGTTTTCTGATTCCTCTAAAATCACACCCGGGTTTATTCTGTGGCATCTGTTGGGGAGGGAGTAAAGTGAGTACTGGGTGGAAGGAGAAGGGGGAAGAGCCCCTGAGCTCCCCAGGGGCCAGGTGGTAATCTGGGGGTGCTGGGTCCAGCCCACCCCCCACTCAGTTTTTCTTTCCATTACGCATGAGTTAGCAGCCCTGCTTGATGGATCTTACGTGATGTCTTGGTGATCTGCTCCCTCTGCTCGCTTTCCCTGGACCAACTCCTGCTTTCTGATTTCCACAGAACCAACACCCGTGCCACCAGCTTCCTATTTTCAGCTGGACCCCTGCGGGGGGTGGGGTGGGGGCAACTGCTTTGGTTTCTGTGGCCTCAGGAAGAGGAAGCACAGGAAGAGCAACGGGGACTCCCAGAGGAAGTGGACGCCGTGCCAAGTCCAGGAGCTTCGATGCTGGCTTCAGCTCTTTTCCCTAGGGAAGGGCGTGGACACCCTATATTCAGAGTCTGGATTTTAAGTGTTTGGGAATGGGATAGATGAAAGGGCATGGTAGAAAAAGGGACTCATCAGGCAATAGGATCTGGTAAAAGGAGGTCACAGCATTATGATTAGGGAACATGCCCCAAACCCAAAGAAAAGGGTAAAGAAGGGGACGTCTGTGCCGGCACACTGCTCTACACAGGTTCCTCAAGTCGCCTGAGAGGTTTTCATTTTACATCAAGTCACTCATTTTTGATTTTTTGACCTTCCAATGCCTGAAATACTAAATTTTCTGTCATTTTTGCTGCTTATTCATTTCTGGGTACATTTTAACATGGCCAGGGAGAAAGGCTGTGAACACATCACGCAGCCTTTACATACAGACACTTACTCTTAATAAACCACTGATCCCAGGGAAGGCAGTTCCCAGGATGCCAGGGGGTGGGGGCTTGCTGGTTCTCTGACCCCCTGTGAGTGCCCCTGCCCACCAAGAGTAGACAAGAAAATTGATGCCAAATACTGTAGCTCAATCTCAAATTGAAATTCCACTTGGATTATGTGGAAAAGCTTAAATAAATTCTTTTTTTTTTTAAGATTTATTTATTTGTGCATATAAGAGCCGTGGTATAGGTCAGAGGTACAGGGTGGTGGTGTGGTGAGAGGATTCACCAGAGACAGAGTGGGGGGCAGAACAGGCAGTTCTACTGAAATAACTGCTGAGGGGAGCAGCTGGCAAGACAGGAGAGGTTTGCTGTGCCCTGTGGGTCAGCTCCCTGGCCTGGGGCCGAACTCATGCTGCAGTGGCTGTTGATAGCTTCATAGTGCTGAGACTTAACCCCTTGCACCACCAGGGAGGCCCTGAAATAAATTCTTTTTTTTTTTTTTTTAAGATTTATTTATTTATTCATTTATTTAATTATACAAGCACTGGGTACAGTCAGAAGCACGGGAGGGTGAGAGAATTCACCAGAGCCAGAGCCGGAAGCAGAGCAGGCAGAAGGACCGAAGCACACTGCTGAGGGGAGCAGCGGGCGGCAGGAGAGGCCTGCGCACCATACGGGACCCTCCTCTGGTGGCCGGGGAGCAGCCGGGGATCGAACCAGCGCTGCAGAGGCTGCGGGCAGCTTCGCAACCCAGCGCTCAACCGCTGCGCCACCGAGGAGGCCCTGAAATAAATTCTTAATGAAAGTGTGGAAAGAATTGTTTTTGTTCAGAAAAGATTCACTGATTTTTTTAAATACCAGCAAATATGTAGACGCAACATCTGAAAAAGAGAGACTCCATGATTTGAGATGACTTTTCTAGGAATTTGAAACTGAATCAATTCATTGAGATAGAAAGTGGTTAACTGACCGTTTCTGAGAATCAAGTCTTCAAGGTGAAGAGTTTGCTCCAGGAGGAGTCAGCTGGTATTTTGGCAACATCTTCCCTGCAGGGCTGAGTTCCTGGGAGAGGGGGAAGAAGTTTTAAAGAATTATGTTGACCATGTGGGTAGGACTGGCCTCTCCCAAAATGTTCAGATAGACTTTTCTTAAAATGTCCAGAGCAGGCCTTTTTCCCAATACGTGTCACCGTGGCTTGTGGAGCTTGGCTCTCTGCAGACCTGGGGAGAAACTATTACCCTAACCTTAAAGAATTAACCCATTACCCAGAGATAAACTTTCCATCAGAGACTTATGTTAAGGAGGACAGACATTACAGGCAGGGTTTTGTCATATTGTTGCAGAAATAAATTCTAGCTTTTTACCCAGGCAGGGGAAGAAATAAATTATTGACTTTCACCCAGGCTGGGGAAGAACAAGCCGTACTTCAGGAATGGTGAGGTCAGGAAAAGCTTTATTACTCATGCATGAGATCCCAGACCTGGGTAGCCCCGTAAGGTCTGAGCATCTGTCTAGAGACAAAGGGTTTCTTTTACAATTAGCTTCCTCATCCCTGGGATAGGCACAAACGTTTATTGTATTAAGCTGTATTGATTTTGAGACAAAAGATTTAAATTCTGGTTTTAAGCTTTTAAAATTATTTCTGTATTTTAACTTTTTTATTAAGAAATATTTTGATCATATAGAAAGATGCAGAAAATAAAACAGACAATTCTAATGCCAGAAAAAAAAAAAAGGGTTTCTTTTATACACAACCATCTTACATTGATAATATCAGTTAGCAAGCACAACTATTTGCTGTAAAACTCCTAGACAAAGGGGAAAGATGCGGACATTCAGGGATGGCCTTTGAGAGATAAATCAGCTTGGCTGGAGGTCCAAACTTGTTAAAATGTAACCTGGTTTAGACAAGCTAAAACTTAGATGGAAAGCTCTCTAAGGAAAGGTTTATTAAGTAAGCAAACTTGTTATTTACAATTGCATTGGATTATTTACTGCACCAGGCCTTCAACCCTTTAGCAGGGAGCTGGAAAGAGTTATTGGCTAAGCGGTTCCCTTTCAATATGAAGTTATACCCTCCTTGTGTGAGACCCCCTCCTTGCTCCTTGACACCCCACCCATTCCTCAGTGGGTGCTGGATGTCACCCTCACTCTGCATTTACTCTAGAACTCACAGCCTTGCAGATTGTCCACACCATTGTAATTAATGGGGTCTTTTTCTCCTACTTGTCTTTCTGATGTTGATTTGCTTGCTAGTTCAGGCTGAGTAGCCCCCAGAGGAGTGGGGGAATTTTCCTCTGGCGTCACCAAGCACAGCCCTAGAGACAGCACTGACAAGGTCCTTTTTGAGCAGTAAAGCAAAGAGATGAGAAGAGTCTGTTTTGAACACAGGCTGTTCCAGTCTGACTTTGTTTTGAGACATCCCTGCTTCCTTTCATTTGAGACTGTGCTTTTTAAATGTGGGCCATAGCCCAGTGCCAGAGTGCAACATGGGGAGGGGGGCTGCCAGGGCTGGATGTACAATGCTTGGATATACAAACACTTAAGCACTCCCAGGAACAAGAACAGGGACAATGTGGCCTCAGTGCAGACAAAAGACTCAGCGGAGGCTTCTCCGGGGCTGCGGAGTGGAGCAGGAACCGAGCACTCCATGTTCCCAGGGAAGGTGTTCACAGCGCATTTGTAGTCAATCTTCAGAGGGGTCTCAGCAAGAAGTCAGTCAGTGTGTCTGTCCATAGTTTCAGGCCTGATTTTCTTTTCCATGACGTAAATGGTGCACTTTTTTTTTTTAAATTGAAGTCTTAACCTACTGGTTTTATTAATGGAAAAGCCAGCTGGAAGAATGCTGTTTAGACCAGATGCCAAAATACAGCTTCCTTCTCTTTTCTCCTTTGAATTAAGTTAACCCACTTAGCTGCTGAGAGTTTGAAAAAGAGCCAGTGGAAATGCAGTTTGGCCTCTGGAGAGGAGGAGAGAGGGAAAGGGAGGGAGGAGGGAGAGGAAGAAGCAGAGGTGCAGGTGGCGGTGTGGGGGTGGGGGGCAGGCCAGGCGCTAGTGTCCTGCCCACACAGGTATTCCTTCCAGGGTCCACCACTGGAATAGAGGAACAAATTTCCTCCTTTCCCCATTTTTCTCCTTTTGTGGCAGCCACTCGCACCACTGCCAGGGCCAGCCTTGGGTACCTACTGCACCAACTACCAATGTGCGCTTTGGCCTAGTTACTTAACTTTCTGTTCCCCCAGTAAAGTTGCTAGGTTTTCTGAGGATTTCTTCAGATAATCCATTTAAAGCACTTAAATGGTGTCTAACCAACAGCCCATGCTCAAAAATATTGATCAAATCACTGCCCCGGGCTGAGAAAGCCTTTGGCTTTCCCCAAGGTCCTCTGATCTTTGTTTTGCAGGTAAGGAAGTCAGGGCATAAGCAGCCAACTGTAAAGAGAAGAAACACAATTTGTCAGTAGACTCCTCTTCCTACTGGAAATCTCCTTAGGTGGGGAGGTCAGTGGCACAGTGGATCAGGAGACCCTCCAGGGAGCATGAGGGACTCCAGTGAGTGCTGTTGATCGGGCTGCACCAAGAAGGTGCTTAAGCCTGAAGATCCAAAGTGGGTGATGGGTAAGAAAGAAATTATTCATCTAGATTCAGATACAAGTATGTATAATAAAGGGGAATAAAAACTCAGGAAATACCTATAAAAGGTTAGGGCTAACACCAACAATCTTTTTTTTAAAGATATATTTATTTATGCATACAAGAACTGGGGTACAAGCCAGAGGTGTGGGTCGGGGGTGGGAGGATTCACCAGAAACAGAGTGGGGAACAGGCAGATTGACTGAAATACACTGCTGAGGGGAGCAGCGGGCAAGTTAGGAGAGGTCTGCTGCACCATGTGGGTAGCTCCCTGGCTGGCCAGGGAAATTGAACTTGTGCTGAAAGGCTGCATATAGCTTCACAGCGCTGTGCTGAACCCCTTGCACCATCAGGGATGCCCCAGCACCAACAGTCTTGACTTACGGAGAAAACTCACTTTGGCATGAGCTGAAGCTCTAGAAGTAATTTTCCTCTTACTTCTTTTCAGGAGACAGCCACAAATGGAAGTAGACTGGATTCCTGAGTCATCAGGGCTAGAAGAAATTCACCCAGGAGAGTTGCCCAATCAGCATCAGAAAGTGAAGTGGACTGCACATACAACAGTGGTGTCAAGGACTGAAATGTTTGGGTGGTTTGTTGTCGAGCTTGTGTTAGTGATCCTAAGGCAGACTCAGCAAAAATCACCACTACCAGGCTCTATTATCGCAGTCACCATGGCATTTCAGATCAATAATAATTTCTTCTGCTTTAAGATTTTAGGAAGTTCCTGTTAAAGGCCAGATGTAGAAGTGTAATATGTTAAGTAATCAAAATTCATGAGGACATTTGCTGAAGTCAAAGACACACAGGAAGTCAAAGAATGAAATGCACTCATTCATTTTTTCATTCCCTGTTGAACAAACACCTACTTTGAGCTGCTGGAATTACTGACAGTTTTTCTCTTTGGTAGATTATGAAGGACTTGTTTATTAGGATGCAGATTTCCCCCCCCCCCAAACCATACTTATTTTTTCACTATATAGGATTTCTCCCCTCAGGTGTGGTCACCATACTTTTCCTACCATCAAAATGCCCACAGTCCACCACACTCCACTGCTGGAGTCCTCTCCTACCCCTCCCACTTCTGTCTGGGATGTCTCAGACCTATAATCTCCTTGCAAGAGTACATCTTACAGTTTGTCATCATCTGACCCTTTAGTTAGATTCCACATGTAAGTGAAACCATCCAGTACTTACCTTTCTCTTCCTGTTGCCATCCATCCATGTTGCCACAAGTGGCATGAGCTTATCTCTTTTGATTGCTGAGTAGTATTCCACTGATTGTGTATACCATATCTTCTCCTTCCACTGTCTGCACTTAGGTTGTTTCCATATCTAGGCAATTGTAAATAGTGCTACAATAAGCACTGGGTTGCAGGTTTCGTTTTGAATTCGTGTTTTTGTGTCACTTGGGTAGATTCCTGGGGTGGAATTGCTGGGGCATATTTAGATCCACATTTAGTCTTTTGAGGAATTGGGATGGAGACTTTTTAGATCTTTATTAGAAACTTATACTCTCTGGGTGCCGCCTTAGTTTTTTTTTTTTTTTTTTAATAGAGGCATGTTTTATTTATTTGTTTGTTTGTTTTTGTTTATACATGCACTGGGTACAGTCAAAAGAGCGGGAGGGTGAGAGAATTCACCAGAGCCAGAGCAGGGAGCAGAGCAGGCAGAAGGACCGAAGTACACTGCTGAGGGGAGCAGCAGGCGGCAGGAGAGGTCTGTGTGCCATGCGGAACCCTCCTCTGTTGGCCGGGGAGCAGCCGGGGATCAAACCCACGCTGCAGAGGCTGCGGGCACCTTCGCAACCCAGCGCTCAACCGCTGCGCCACTGGGGAGGCCCGCCTCCTTAGTTTTTATTCCTCTGTTATACCCAGGAAGGACAAGAAAAAGTTCCCAACTGAACTCACTGTTGCACATGTGAAGAGGACTACTATGCTAGGAGGCCCTGGGCTAGGAAGGGGAGAGCAGGAAATCCTTATGCACATGATTATTCTTATTATTTTAAGTAGGGAGGGTAGGAAAGAACTGTTTACTCCTGTCAAGGTAGATAAGAGAACCTGCAGGACTTATAGGTAGCTTGGGATTCCTTGGAATTCAAATCTGTCTAGTAATACACTATAATGACCATTGTGTACTAAAACAAACAGAAGCAATTAATTTCTCCCATCTCCTCTAGATAAATAGCCTTTGGAATTCTTTCAGCTTTCTTAGTATGATGGAGATTCTGAATGATGCCTGTACCAGAATTTTTTAAAAGTATGAACCAAATCCCATATTTGTGAAGTAGAGACTTGTTTCACTTTTATAGATGTGATTGCTTAAGTGACTTCCTCTTACACAAAGCCATCAGGCTGCTCCCTGAGAGGTAGATCAGGGAGACTGTGAGACTGAACTGGAGTCTGCTGGTGGGAATGGACAGCAAGGACCCCCAAACAGAGACTTCTAGGGGGGCTGGCAGTTCTAGGCTCAGTGCAAGGGTCTAAAGATCTTGGGTAACAGCTGGTTTCAGGGCAGAGTGTAGGGACCCCTGTAGACCATACACTTAGCCAGGTTTGGCTTGTGCCTTTGCAGAAAAAAATGGCTGGGCATTAGAGGGAGAACATGTATGTGTGTGTGAGAAATGAAAGAGTTGAAACCTCAAAACTATAACCCGGAGCAGCATTCAAGCAATTACCGGTGGAGCAGGGCCAAGAGTAGCCAAAGTGCTGGTGACTGATGTCAATTTCCAGTTCTCTCACTCTGTCAGCACTGAATTCTTGGAAGCTCCTGGGTTCTTGGACAATAGGGGGTTTGTATCATGGGAGGTGGGAAACAATGTGTGGAAGCATTCTGAATATGAAAGGCATATGAAACTTGGAACAATTAAGTAAAAAACAAAGTTGCCATATTTTGATGCAGAATTTGTAGGAGGTCATAAATTACATTGGCCTTGATGAAGAAGGAGTTGGGTGTCAGGCATCTAAAGCAGCATAGGATATATATGCCTGGCAAAACAGATTATTGAATAGGTACAGAATTTTTGGCTACCTTTTGAACTTGGTTTGACCCCCACACGTGACCAAATGAATAATACATTAGAACAATGAGATCTATTCACACAGCCAAGCTAGCTTTGAATTCTGCTACAACAGAAATCAGACTATTCCTATTACCCTGGCCCCTCCAAGCCATTTTAGTACTGACTTAGAGGAGAAAAGCACTTCTTTTAAAGAGGATCTTCAAAACTAACAAAGTCTTTTAAGGCAAAATACAGATTTCCACCTCAGACTTACATTATATTCATTCTAATAATTCACTCCCTCTTCTGTTTTTGCTTAGGGCTCATTAATATTCTTGGATCTTGAGTTTATATTTTTTAGTTAAAATTGGAAAAATTTTAGCCATTGTTTCTTCAACTATTTTTTCTATCCTCACCCCACCCCAGTTAATCCAACATATACTTAGCTTGCTTGACTTCAGCCACAGCTCACTGATAACCGTTTATTTTTTAGTATCCCCCTTGGGCAGGAATCACTGTCCTACAGGACCTCATGTCC
This sequence comes from Talpa occidentalis, assembly GCF_014898055.3. Classification (NCBI taxonomy): domain Eukaryota; kingdom Metazoa; phylum Chordata; class Mammalia; order Eulipotyphla; family Talpidae; genus Talpa; species Talpa occidentalis. Next base: position 117,593,262 of record NW_023604972.1, read on the forward strand.
AGTGACTCAAACCACTGCTCATATAGTTCCCCTGCTTTTTAGTTAATTCCAGGAAGAGGCAGAACTGGCCTCTACTACTGCAGCTTACAGTCACTCTGAGAACCTCTCACCACAGCGAGGAAGATGCTTCCTCTCCCAGGATCTTTTTAAGGTTCATTGATCACTAGTGGTCATGAGTCCACACTGAACCCACATTTCTTGCAAAGAGATGAGGTTGCAATTTTTTAAAAAAAGATTTATTTTTATTTATGCATACAAGAACTAGGGTATATGCAGATCTACTAAAATGCTGAGGGGTGCAGGAGGCAAGATAGGAGAGGTCTGCTATGCCATGTGGGTTAGCTCCCTGGCTAGGGATGGAACTCAGGCAGCAGTAGCTGGCCATCAGGCAGCAGTGGCTAGCTATGGCTTGATAGTGCTCAGATGTTAACCCCTGCACCACCAGGGAGTCCCCAGGGGTTGTGATTTTTAATTAGACTTAAACCACATGTTGGGCCACCAGGGGGTTAGGATGAAGCACTGTGAAGCTATTTGCAGCCACTGCAGTGTGAATTTTATCCCCTGTCAGGGAGGTGACCCACATGGCACAGCAGACCTCTCCTGCCTCATCCGCTGCTTCCCTCAGCAGTGTATTTCAGTCAATCTGCCTGTTCTGCTCCCCACTCTGTCTCTGGTGAATCCTCTCACCCCCCCATACCTCTGGCCTGTACCCCAGTTCTTGTATGCATAAATAAATCTTAAAAAAAATTGGGTCTTTTTATAAAAAAACAAGCCACATGTTGCTAGAAGCAGCAGTGGCACTAACCTCTGTCAGTGCTTCTCAGTCTCCACCATACCGACAGGGCCCCAGATGCCCTGGGCTGTGTAGGGTGTTTAGCAGCAGCCTTATCCTTAGCCCCGGAGTTGCCAGAAGCCTTCTGTCCCGAATGTGACAAATGTAAATATGTCAATTGTCAATTATCCCTGGGGTTGAGCAAAATAGCTCGCAGGGAAGAATCTCTGAGTTTCTATGAGGAATGTGAAAACATACGTAAGGTCATACAGTATTTTCCCTGTTCTGTCTGATTTTCTTAGAATACTGCGCTCAAAGGCCACGCCTGTTGTGGCACATGGCAGAATTTTCTTCTTTCTCATGACTGAAACATTTACCCATATCCCATCTTTGTCCATTCACCTGTGGATGAACACTTGGTGGCCTCCCTGTTGTCTTGGGAGTAAACGGAACAGTGCAGGTAGCTCTTCACTATCCTTATAAAAGCACCGTTTAAATCATTCCCTGGCTAACTGGCCTCAGTTATCATCATCATCCTCCCCCAGAATTGTGGAAAGTGAGTCTCAAGGTTTTAGGCAACTTGTCCCAAGTTGCACCGCTGGTAAGTAGGAAGAGCAGGAGTTTCCTACTAGATTTGAACCACCTCATTCTAAGTTCCATTTTTTTCTTCCACCTTGTTCTTTTGGCTTATAGTCCATCCTTTCTAAATTAGAGAGTGTGGGTGGGGGAGGAGAGGATGGCTGTTTGCCACCCGTGTCTCTAGAAACACCCATGCAATCTTCAGGGCCAGTACTTTGGCTCTGCCAAATAATCATTGGTTTTTTGTTTTTTTTAAATTTATTTATTTTTATACAAGAACTGGGGTACAGGGCAGAGGCGTGGGAAGGTGAGAAGATTCACTAGAGACAGAGCAGGGAGCAGAACAGGCAGACGGACCGAAATACACTGCTGAGGGGAGCAGCAGACCAGACAGGAGAGGTCTGCCGCACCATGTGGGACCCTCGCCTGCCAGTCAGAATCAAACTGCAGAGGCTGCGGACAGCTTCACTGTGCTGCGCTCAACCCGCTGCACCACCGGGGAGGCCCAATAATCATTGTTTTTGACCCGCCGAGATAAGCACTTAGATAAGACAGGATTAGGACTGCTATCTAGTCCTGTCTCTGGTGTGTGTTTCCTCACACAAGCCACCTGGCTCCAAGCCCCTCGCCACCAAAGTCCTACCTTTGCAAGGCATGGCCTCCTCTTCGCAGACCTGGCAGATTTTTGAACCTGGGGAAAAGCCTTGCTCGGTGAGGAGTGCTGCGCGATCAACACTACTGGTAGCACCTGCAAGTTTGTCAGAAGTGAAGAATGTCGAGCCCCATGCCTAAGTTAATCCGAGTCTGCAAAATCAGAAACCAGCAGTTTTAACTGGACCCTGCATGATTCACGTGCAAGTCTGAGACGTGCTGTATTAGATCCAGGCCTCCTGTGTGATTTCCCAAATTTCTCTCCAGGCTGGTGGTTTGTTAGCACAAAAGAAAACCTGCACGATTTTCATCATTCCAACAGGGTGTGCCCAACAACATGGGCCATGGAATGGCCATTATTAAGATTGTGATGTCTGCCTTAACCTCATCACATCTTGGAGCTGTGAAAGGGTGTTCATCCTGAAGACCCCAGTAGCACAGCTGCATTGAACAGATGGGGCAGGAAGCCACCCAGGGCCATGGTCTCCCACGGCAGTGGCATCACACTGATGTGCTTCCACTGGAGCTAAGCCAGGTGGCTCCATTTCTGAGACCTTAATGATGGATACTTTGAAAATCTTCACAGATATTTCATTCTGTAACATCTCAAGAGTGTAGATATCACCTCACAGGATGACAATAGTGATGGGCCCCAAATTTTATTTTCAGCTTTGTCACTTGCTATTATAGTTGTAGAACCTTGGGTGAGAAAATTGATTTCTCGGGCCCTGATTTTTTGTAAATCGAAGGGGTTAGTCTGCTATTAAAGGACACTTCTAGCTCTTGTAACCAAACACACCTGTGGTCAGGGAGCGTCAGTGATAATCTTTGTAACAGCCATAAAGTGACTGATCATGCAGACACGCTGTTATCAATTTACAAAATTGCCCAAGACCAGGCGTAGACCATGAGAATAAAGTACAGCCTGACAGAGACGTGGAGAGGACTTTGAAAATGACTGAGATCAGGCTTCCAGCAGAGTCTAAGAATTCTTCTGGAACATGGATGTCGCCGTGACCTGGTGGCACCAGCTGTGGCTGTGTCTGATTGGCTCGCCTGCTCTCAGCTCAGATTCCCTGGACAGATAGGGTAAGGAATAGGTCATCTGCTGCTGCTTCTACAAGAGGCCAGGCCCTACATGACAAAGAAGATTTTTTGGTGTGGCCTTATTTGACAAAAGTTCAGTGATTTGGCATAATACAATCAAAGCAAACCCATCAATTTAAAGCACCAGAAGCTTAGCCTTTTTTTAAAATTGTAACATCAGAAATATAGACAATAACAGGCACATATCTATTTAATTAACATATATTAACATTTTATCACATTTCATTTAGATCTTTTTCTCTATGGGAATTAACACCTATTTCCATTTCTATATCCACTTTAAAATCATGCCTTTGAAGTTCTCTCTTTTGAAATTAGAGATGTAATTTTATTTCTATAATGACTACTCTTACATTAAAATAAAACTCTTGTAGGGGCAGGAAGACCACAGTGCAGGTTTTCTATGATCCAGCAGACCCGGTAAAGGGGGAATCGGAGTCCTCAGTGGTTTTGCAGGTTTTTATTGGGATTACCAGTATATGGCAGGCAGGGGTGCTGGGGGGCTGGGAGACTGGCAGGCCTCCCAGCCCCCAGCAAGTCTTCACTCTATATGGGCTCTCTGGCGTTCTCTCACATTCTCTCTGCACTTCTCATGGATCTGCTTCTCTTTCAGCTTCTGCTGGCGTCCCCGTGACGCCTCCCTTAAAAGCCCAGTCTCAGTCCAGGTGAATCCCATCTACCTATGCCCACACCCTACTCCAGGTGCCCGCCATCAGGCATGCATTCAGGACCACAAGAATCCATCATCTATCCTGATGGCGGGAGGGCAGAAAAGCCTGATACCTTTTACCTTACCCTACAACTCAAAAATGCCATAACTTTTTATCTATACTTTTTCTTTACCTCAGTTTAACATAGTTGTTGAGACAGGCGTAGGTATGAAACTCAGGTTCACATTTGTATTTCATTCTTATTAGCTGTTGTCTAACAATTTCCTAGCTTTAGTTTTAGACTGGAACAGGAAGTTACAATAGAAATAAAAAGAACATCTACCTCTTACATGTATTGTGAGCATAAAATAACATATTTAGGCTGGTGCTTGGCATAGCAAGCATGTGGAATAATTAAAATCATCATCATCATTATCATCTCAAATACAGGCAAATTCCTGCCCCTTTGTCCAATGTTCATCTCCTTGGCCATTTGCAATGTTCTCGTTTTCTCTAGTATTTTCAATGTTGCTTCTTCTGGATCTTATTGAACAGGCTATACATATGTTGAGTTTTGTTTTTTTTTTTTAATATTGTCAGCATGCCAATTTCCAACAGGTATGCAGGTGCTACAGCTTCCCCACACCAACCAGCAGTTCTTGGACTCTGACAGGATGTCCAAGAATTCTACTAAATCCTGACACTATCAGAGACAGCATCAGGATCCATGTCAAGGGTTCAGTCTCCCAAGCCCACCCTCCTCTTCAGGTGCTGGTAGCAAGCCTCAGGTGAAGCAGGGGTCCTCATGATCCACTCCTCAGACGTCAGGTCCTGTAGCAAGCCCCAGATTGTGATCTGTGCCTCTGACCCACTGGCTCTAAATCAGAGGTTCCTGGAACACCCATCTCAAATTCTTTTAATTTGCTAGACTTATGCACAGGGAGCTCAGATTTTCTGCTTACTTGCTAGATCACGGATTTATGACAAAGGATATTAAAGGATATTAAAGGATAGAAGGCAGCAGCCGAGGGAAGAGATACGCCCTTGCTAAGTGGAGGGTGTGGGGAAAAGTATGGAGCTTCCACACTGTCTCCAGGTGCACGATTCTCTCCAAAATATTCACAAGTTCACTTGCTCAGATGGAAAACTCAGCAAGCACCTCCTTGGATTTTTATGGAGGCTTCATAATACAGGTGTGAGTGATTAAATCTTTGACCATTGGCAATTGAACTCCACCTCTAGCCTCTCTCCCCTCCGAGAAAATCCTGAGGTGGGAATGACAGCCCTACTTTCTGTTTATGTTGGTTTCCTGGCAACCAGTACCTGTCCTCAGGTGTTTTTAATTCTAGCAAATTAAAATGAAGTTACCTTCATTAACATGACAAGAGCGCCTTTAACCCTTTCAACAATTAAATTCCAAGAGGAGCTGAGAATGAATTGTAGACAAACTATTTTTGAAAAGGGCTTCTACTACATTATGTAAATTTTGTCAAATTTCAAAAGTAATTATCAAATTACTTTTCAACCAACTTTTTAACTTCTTTCACAAGTTCAGCTGTGAGTTATAAAATTCTGTGTTAAAAAATATCTTATAATCGGGGCCTCCCCAGTGGCGCAGCGGTTGAGCGCTGGGTTGCAAAGCTGCCCGCGGCCTCTGCGGCGCCGGTTCGATCCCCGGCTGCTCCCCGGCCACCGGAGGAGGGTCCCACATGGCGCACAGACCTCTCCTGCCGCCCGCTGCTCCCCTCAGCAGTGTACTTCGGTCCTTCTGCCTGCTCTGCTCCCTGCTCTGGCTCTGGTGAATTCTCTCACCCTCCCGTGCTTCTGACTGTACCCAGTGCTTGTATAAACAAAACAAACAAACAAACAAATAAATAAATAAAACATGCCTCTATTAAAAAAAAAATCTTATAATCGCACATGGTTAGTCAGTGTAATTATGATGATGGGAATAACCTTAACTGTTTTGAGTCTTTATGCTATACCTTGGGCTAAGTGCTTTATTACATTGTCCCATTTAATCCTCATAAGAACATTATTATGTTGGAGTCATTATAATTCCTACGATATAGGACCTCCCTGGTGGTGCAAGGGGTTAACCACCGCATTATGCAGCAGTCTGCAGTTTCTGCAGCACCAGTTCAATCCCTGGCCGGCCAGGGAGCAACTCACATGGCGCAGCAGACCTCTCCTGTCTCGCCCACTGCTCCCCTCAGCAGTGTATTTCAGTCAGTCTGCCTGTTCTGCTCCCCACTCTGTCTCTGGTGAGTCCTCTCACCCCCGCCCTCGCATCTCTGGTCTGTACCCCAGTTCTTGCATGCATAAATGAATAAATCTTTAAAAAAAAATAATTCCTATGATATAGAGTTTGAAGTTGAGATTCAGAGATGTAGAGCAATTTGCCCAAATCATATTGCAAGTAGTGTGGAGGGCTGGGACTTGAAGCCGAAGTTCTTTGAAATGAAGCCAAAAATCATGTCTACCCTACATTTAGGATCCAGTTAATCATCCAATAATAGTCCTTGGAGTTTACGCCCATCCGGTTCTCTGATATTTGCAGCCTGTGGTGTCCTATAGTTGATGTAAGCTATAGCATAAGCCCCTTATGGCTGAGTCTTGGATTTTGTTACCCTGAAGGTTTACAATGCAAAATCATGTTATCAGGAAAAATCCTTAAAACTAATTATAGCTGTTTAGTTAAGGGTCAGACTTTCACTTCAGTCTGAACTGGTTAAAAGCAACATGCACACACAAAAAATAATAATAAAAAACAAATAAAAGCAACATGCACAGAGAGAACCCTCAGTGACTAAACATTATCTTAGGTACAATAATATTCATTTACATAATAAAATCCCTGACCAAGGAGGTACTTGGCCACCAAGTTCTGAACACACAATCCATGAAGATGCATGATCTAGTCATGAAACTATGCTGCGCCTGCCAGACCACAACTGGACATTCCACCCTTCCCCAGCCCTGTCCAAATACCAATAATCCTATAAAAATCCTAACTCCTTTTAGGAAAGGGAGGTAATACTTTGTGAGCAATCCCTCTGTCTCTTGATTCAAGTAACTAAAACTCTCTTTACCATAAATATTACCACTCGGTCAGTCCATTAGTTGACTCACGCCAGGCAATAGATCCCTTACATTGATAAGACTGTTTTTAATCTGTAGAACTGGTACAATGACTCAAACACAGTGAAATTTATCTTGACTGGAAGAAGAAAGTTTTCATTTTTTTACCATTTCTGCTCATTTCCCCCTCTTTCAACTATTCCTTTCATTTGATATTTAATCCAATGATTGTCAATTGACCAACGGATGGCCATGTCTCTTTGAAGAGGAGGAGGTTATGTCTGAAAGACCTGGGAGAACTTTTCAGGTTGAAACCCCGTGATACTCCTCTTGATCAGCCCTGCTTCCATCTCTCCACTGTACTGACTGCCACTGAAATGTGTGAAAGGCACGCAAAGAAAAGTCTGAACCCCTGAAAATCGATATCCTGTGTTCCTAAATATTCCATGCACACATATTTTGTAGCTTTGAATAGATTGTAAGTACTTAGCAGGAATTCTCCCTTCATTTGGGAACATAAATTCAGAGAAAGGAAAAGCTAAAAAGGATCTATAATTATCTGGTCCATTTCTTATATCTCAGTGTCAAGGGAACTGAAGCCTTGAGAATTTAAGCAATTTGCCCTGGTTGCATCTTTTTCAATGGCTAGCAAATACTAATTACATGAATGAAAGAATTGGAAATAAAAGTCAGTGGGTACCAAATCTGGCTTGCCTTTAAACTGGTAACAGACAACATCTACAAATTTAGAGATCTAACTGACTTTATTAAATGATTCACAAGGTTCACAAATTCAGAAACTGCAAAGGCTCACACAAAAATTAGGGTACTTATAGGCAGAGACAGGGTGGAACAAAGTTATCAGCAAAAGAAAAGAAAAGGTAAAGTAACCTTTTTTCAGGGGAAGTGCAGATGACCTCACTGCTATTGATTAGGAAACTCCAGGTTGATAGGTTTAGGATTATATTTTGGGACAGGTTGAAACTACAATATGTATTAAGTCTGGGCAGACACACTGTCTGAAGGCTATCAGCTTGGGCCTGTTTTTTCTGTTTTTAATACTATTATATCTCAAGGGCAAAATAATGTTCTATTCTAACCACTTCTACACTTGATCTTAGCCAAAAGGCTGAGAAGCAATCTCTAACCACTTCTAAGCATAAATGCCCAGTAAGAAAATATTAATTGTAACTGCTCTATGTCTGCTCATCTTTCTCATCCCTGAGTTCTTATGGCATTGTAAGATATATTGTATCTAGGGCTTGTTTACTGATCTGGTACTTATTGTTTATTAAAATTTTCCTGCACATTGGGCCTCCCTTGAGCACAGCACTATGAAGCTTTCCGAAGCCTCTGAGCCGGATTTGATACCGGCCGACTGACGAGAATCCCACATGGCACAGCAGACCTCTCTTGTGTCGCCCGCTGCTCCCCTCAGCAATGTATTTTGTCAGTCTGCCTATTCTGTTCCCTGCTCTGTCTCTGGTGAATCCTCTCACCCTCCCGCACATCTGGCCTGTACCCGGGTTCTTGTATAAATAAATCTTTTTTAAAAAATCTTAAAATTTTCCTGCACATTAATATTTTTCTGGATTTTCTGCACATTAAAAACTCTGAGAGCATCTAAGTTTGCTTTGCCTCCCTCTATCACACCCAGACTTGGAGCAGTGTTGGTCTTTACTAATGGTTAACTGAGTTCTTCTTTATCAGTAACTGATAGATTAACTGATATTTAACTTCTGAATAAAGAAGTTGTTTACAGGTAACATATACCTCCTTTGAGTTGAATATTGCCATGTGACATAATTTTAAAGTAAATGAGTGAAGATTAAATTCTCTTTTAAGGGTAACTAGAGCAAATAATGCATTGTGCTGACTCGTTCTTAGAGACTAAAAGTCCAACTTTTGAATGTAGTTTCCTGTTCTTCAGGAACATGTGATCTTCACCTGCAAACACGAGCACATTTGAGAATGATGTTATTTACTCATTACACAATCACAGATCCACAGCATGTTTTCTGGGAAAGGCGATCAATAGTCATTAAAAAAGATAAAAGCTGCAAAGATAGATGTTATCCAGAGTTTTGGAGCCTGAATTCCACAGCACAGGAAAAGACCAAGGAGGAAAGTCTAGAATGGTAGTAAACTAGTCTGGGAGTCAGGAGACTCGATTTCTATATAGTTCTGGCTCTGGTTCAGCCATGAACTTTGATAAGCCTGTAAATCTTGTTGCATCTTCAGCTTCTCATCTTTAAAACCCAAGAATTGAATTTCAGATGATTGGTAACGTCCCTTCCAGTTGTGAGAGTCTCCTATCAATTTTAATCATTACAATCAATATGTAATGGTGACAGGAAGTATTAGCACTAGAAAGATGGACTACAGAAAAGAGAGGAATAAACAAGTGATTTTTTTAAAAAGTTCTTTTTTATTAATTTATGCATACAAGAGCTGGGGTACAGGCCAGAGATGCAGGGGGTGAGAGGACTTACCAGAGACAGAGTGGGGTAATTAGTTTCAAGGAACCAGGAGGAGCAGTATTTGGGAAGCAGAGAAACTAACAGAGCTCTTATTGCTGACTTACCTCATTGAATTGTTAGCAGTGGAGTTTGCTCTCTTCACTGTACGTGGCCATCCAGGTGACTCACTCATGTTCCAACGTGTCTGGTCACATGTCTCAAAGTTAACTGCCTGAGGCTTTTATTGCCCAAGCTGTATTCCGAGGACAGAATTGAAAGTCAATCTAACAGTCATCAGCTGTGACTTGGGCCACACATGAAAAGAGTGAACATGGCAGTGCTGAGGCTGCTCTCTTTGGAAGGATCTGCTTACAAGGTTGATCTTTTTTTTTTTTTTTTTTAAGGATTTATTTATTTATTTATACAAGCACTGGGAACAGTCAGAAGCGCGGGAGGGCGAGAGAATTCACCAGAGCCAGAGCGGGGAGCAGAGCAGGCAGAAGGACCGAAGCACACTGCTGAGGGGAGCAGCGGGCGGCAGGAGAGGTCTGCGCGCCATGTGGGACCCTCACCCAGTGGCCGGGGATCCAACTGGCGCTGCAGAGGCTACAGGCAGCTTCACAGACCAGCGCTCAACCACTGCGCCACCAGGGGTGCCCTTACAAGGTTGATCTTGACCAGTGTCTGGGTGTTCCCACAATTCTCAAAATTGATAAGAGTGGCTATCTGTGCCTAGACTGTGAAAACAAGGTGATTTATGCTGAACACATGCTTTCCTGGAGTTTTGATATGAGCTAGGAGTTTTGATATGAGCTAGGCAGAGTGCACATGTGGCCAGCCCACAAGAAATTGTTGAACACCAAGTTTCTAGTGGACTTCCCTGAGAAAACAAAAAACAAAAAATCATGTATGTCAGACTCCTGTGTATCTCCTTGCTAAAAAAGAAAACACAAACCTGAGCCTGGATTTCACGAGGCTACCTGTGTCTTATTTTGCTTTATGATTTGTGTATCCTCACATCAGTGTCCAAATATGTGCTGAGCCCCATGAGTCCTTCCAGTGGTTATGGGAATGGCCTAGGGGATCCTAGCATAGGTCACCTCAAGGATTTAGGTCAACTGAGGTATTGGCTGTCTTGGGGGCCAGGTGTTCATCATTGGCCCAGTGGTTGCATATGGGGGAAGGAAGGTGGAGTAGGACTTACCCTGGTCACTTGCAGCTTATGGAATGGTCTAGAGCAGTGGTTCTCAACCCTGGCTGCAAAACAAATCTTCTGTGATGGCTTTAGACCCTATCCCAGATTAATTAGAATCTGTGGGGGTTCAGGCCTGAAGAATGACATATTTTAAAAGCTGTTCTGTGACTCATGTGCAGCCAGTCTCCACCTGCGAGCTGGAGCAAGTTTCCCTCACAGAATTCTGTTTTCTGAACACAACCAGACTGCTAAGAGACAGAGTCTTGAAATGGCATGGCTGGCAGTTTCCGTTGGAAGGACACAGTGGGCCTGGGAGGCACAGTGATCCATGTGGTCACTGCAACACACATTTTTCACATGAAGAAATGAAGAACCCGTGTCTCCAGGCATCCTAAAAGAAATGAGGGGGGTTGCTGAGCTGTACTTATAAGCAATATTCTGAGAAATATATATTTTAAGGCTTACACTGGGCCATCTTTTACAGCATTCAATTTATGTTGCTAACCTTCTATAAATCCAAATTCTAAAAGAAAAACAAGCAGGAAAAAAGTACATTAAAATGCATGTAACCAGCTGCAGCAATATTTTGCCATTGACCCACATTCCTGAACATGTTGTTCCACCAAAATCTCTCTCATGAAATAAACACTCACATCTGCTCTCAGGGTTATTCAAAGATCCATGTTATATTGTTTATTTTGAGTAGAAAGTTTCATACTTTGTCTTTTAAAAAGCAGACTGGCAGGAAGGCCCAAGTGGGCCAGCCTGCAGAGTCATTGCCAGCCGTTCCTTTCAGCGCAGGGGACACAGCAGTTGACCTTTGCACAGGAGATGGGGTCCTGCCAGGCTCCCTGTCACCGGCTTCCTCACAGCCTGCAGTGTCAAAGTCCTCTGAGAACTGCTGTAGGAAAAAACCCCAGTTTCCCGCAGCGTTGGCAGCTAATGCAGCAGCGTCTCGTTCACAGCAGACTGCCTGGCAAGGATTTGTTGAATTGATTTAATGTAATCAAAGAACTGCTGGAAAAAACTGCGGTTGACGGGAAAAAACTGCAGTGAGCTCTTGGCCTGGTGTATTCTAGAGCCCAAGGCGGCTCCATAAAGAGTCACGTGGTTAACAGCAGTTGTTTTCTGCTTGGAATCAGCCTCAGCTTGCATGCCCTTGGGAGATATCCTGATGTCCAGGTGGGAAGACATAGGCAAGAAGATGTAGTGTAGGCTGGTAGATGAAGGGTATCTGTAAACAATCTTGAATACCTATCACCCATGCCTAGCATGGCTTCAATTGGCACATCTGGAATTAAACAACTGCTGGTTTAAAACTTCAGCCTCCAGCCTTTGGGGCTGGCATCTTGCTTACCCACATGGGCCACATGTTCTTTCAAAGGATTCCCCTCCCCCTATTAAAGCCCACTATAGGAAAGGACTTGAAACTCATTTATCCTAAGAAACTTAGGTTTAAATACTCCAATGAGTTTTTACATTTTAGCAAAGTTCAACTAGCAAAGGGGAAGGAGGTTGATTTTCAGTGGCAGAGGTGGTATAGGGACCTGAGGGGTGATTTCCTGGCACCCTGACTGGAGTCTTATGCCATCTGGGTATGTGTCTTGGGCATTAGACATGTGGGCGTGGGGCATAACCTGCACTGAGAACTACTGCTAAAGGCACCCTTGGAGCCAACCTCAAGTCTGCACCACCATTTTGTGTGCTCCAGAGCATTTCATTTTGTGATTCCATTTTGCTTCTCTTTCCACAAGTTAGCAAGCCATCTGGCAGCTGCAGAGCAGAGTCAGCTGCGGCAGTTCTGTTTTCTATTTACTGCTTGGCAACATCTCAACTTTGAGTGAATTCTTAACCCTGATATGGTTTTGGAAGTTTTTCCAAACACAAAGAGACTGCTAATAAAGAGTCCAAGTGGCAGGGACCCCACCATAAGAGGCTTGAAGAAAGACTGTTCCACGAAACCAGGAAAAGGCATTCTTATGTGTTGGTCACATATACGACCAGAAACAACTTAATAACTAGCTAGTAATGAAGTGATGTCAAACATGAAAATGTAACAATAGCTTGTACAGAACGACCCATTTTGGTAAAATAATGGCATGATTTACTGTGGAAAAAAAAAGTCAACAAAAATATGAATAGCCCGGGGCCTCCCTGGTGGCGCAAGGGGTTAAGTTATGAAGTTATCAGCACTATGAAGTTATTGGCAGTCATTGCAGCATGAGTTCAATCCCTACAGCCAGGGAGCTGACCTACATGGCACAGCAGACCTCTCCTGTCTGGCCTGCTGCTCCCCTCAGCAGTGTACTTTGGTCAATCTGCCTGTTCTGTTCCCCGCTCTGTCTCTGGTAAATCCTCTCACCCCCTGCATCTCTGGCCTGTACCGCAGTTCTTGAATGCATAAATAAATAGCAATTCAATAAATTGAAGGAAAATCTCCCCAGGGCCTCCAAGAGACATCAGACTTCTTTTATTCCATTGTTAGACAGACCCCAGTTGCAGAAATGGTGGGTTTTTTTGTTTGTTTGTTTTATTTTCTCAACTAAGCACATAGCTGCTTAAAAACTTCAGAGCTGTGTAGTGAAGGAGAAGGAAGGACATGGATGTTGGAGAGGCAGCTGGCTCTGCCTCCCCAGGTAGTCCTGCTATTATTCTGTTTACATGTGAAAAAAACCTACACATTGGGAGTTAAGCAACTTGCCCAAGGTTATATAGTTAATGAGTAGAAAAGCCAGACTAACACAGGCTGAGTCCAGAGCCTGAACTTATAACCCTGTGCTAGGATTTGAAGTGGGGGGTGGAGGGTGAAGGGAATGGTGTGGACAAATGCGGGACAGATGGTATGCAAGTGAGGCCCTAAAACTGGAAAAGGGTAGCCCCACCGAGGACTGGTGGGGAGTAAGTTTGGCAGGGGGTTTGGGTTCAGTCCATCTGCCTGCTTATGCCTTCAGAGTCATGAGTCTGTTCAGTGCTGAGATTGAAATAATGATGATTTAAATAGTCAAGTGCCGGCAAGAAAATCTAGTCTAGAAGATAAAAGTCAAAGTCAAGTCATCGGCTATGACCAGGGTCAGCACATTAGGAGACACCAAATATGAGCCTACCCAGAAGGCACAGTTGTGGCAAATCAAGGTTGAAGCTGGAGGACCCCAGAAGTAGCAGCCAAGGTTAGGCTGTTCTGAACATGCAAAGGCCCGTTCCAGTCTTCAAGACAGAGGTGCTGCAGACCAAGGTCTGCCTCTGATGGCTTGGAGTCAACACGTTGAACTGGAAACTTGGAAAATATTACATACCTAAGACCTGACTTTTTTTTAAGATTTATTTTTTATCTATTTATGCATACAAGAACTGGGTTATAGGCCCGAGTGCGGGGGTAGGGGATGAGAGGATTCAGCAGAGACAGAGCGGGGAGCAGAACAGGCAGAAGGACTGAAATACACTGCTGAGGGCAGCAACGAGTGAGACAGGAGAGGTCTGCTGCGCCATGTGGCTCCCTGGCTAGGGCTCGAACTCAGACCACATGGCTGGCGATAGCTTGATAGCACTGAGATTCAACCCCTGCACCAGACCTGACTTGTTTTTATAGTAATATCTGGACATTTCAGCACCTTTAGGACATTGGCACATTACTTAGCTCTAGCTCTTAGCCTCTCTAGTTCAGCACTTAACATTTAAGTGGATTTGATAACCCCAGACCATCAGAGCCCCCAAAGACATAGTGAGATGTTCTCCCTCAGAACTGGTAACTGTCAGACATTAGTTTCACCTCTGTTCTCTCCCAGGGTAACTGGAATGGTAACACATAGAAAAAGGTAGAATTCCTTACGAGGGAGTCATGCCAAACGGCTAAGTATGTATACATTTAGATTTTATGTCTTTTAGGTCATTCCTCAGTGCAGTGCTTGCCCCAGGAGATTTCAGCTCACATCAGGAGACATTGCTTATATGGTTCAGCAAAGAACAAACCACCTGTCTGTGAGGTGAGATTTCCAGAGGTTAGAAGACTGTTGAGAAGTTTGAAAATTGGCTGCATGAAGATTACACGACTATTGCCTATAAAACACATAGTCGCCTGACTGCCACATAGTATTGTAAATGATCGTCATGAGTGTAGAATTTTTAGAAGAAAAAAATACACACAAATAAGGACTGGGAGTCACTCTTCTACTGCAGGAGAAGCTCTGCTATCCCCAATATATCTTGCCAGTCTTATGTCACATGCTCATCCTCAGTTTCTCTGTGGAGGCGGGCCCGGGGTCTAGTGGGCCAGCGCACACGCGCATGCGGACACGCACTGCTTTTCACACTGCTTGGAAAGGTCAGGCTACATGCCTTCCTGGCGAGGTAATGCTGCACAGATATGCTCTTGGGATGAAACTGCACCAAAGGTCAAAACTTGCTTTGCTAGTTGTCATGGAGTTATTTTTCAAAAAGTGGAAATAAATATTTTGCCATTATGTTATTAGTTCACTAGTAAACAAAAGTATAAATTCTATTCTTGGTTGCTTTGTTGGAATATTTATATTATTGTTTCATAAACATGACAGACTCTCCTTCCTTACTGGTTTGAGAAGTAGTTTTGTGTAACATGGGCCTCTGCTCACTTGTTTGTCACAGAGGGGGGTGAATTTGGTTTAGGGTGATTTCTCCCTTCCTGACTGTGATTCTAGGTTTCTGTGGTTAAAAAAACAAAACAAAACAAAACAACAAAAACAAAGATATTGCAATACAAAGTAGAAAAGTGGAACAGACGGTTTGTAAAGGGTGAACTGGGGAACCACTCACTGCTAAGAGATGTGCTCAGGATTTTCCCTTCATTAGGTGGGGATTCCCACAGGTTCAAGGTCAAGACATCAGTGGCATCCTCTATAAATGTATTTCTCATTAATTCAGGGGTTTAATGTCATTTGGGGTTCATTGGTACCCCGACGTGCTTCTTGCATGTTGATTTCAAAACTATGTCCCATGAGGAGCACTAGGTCTGGCTTTGACTAGTTGGACAGGTTGTTTTTCTTAACTAATAACAATCTATTTCAAAGAGTTGGTTCTTCTGATGTTTGTTATTCTCTGCATGTACTCAGTCTCACTTGAAATTTGGCACCATATGGAGTTGCCTCTAATTGCATTTATGTTTGATGTATCAAACAGTTCTTAGGTCTGTGAACTTGTGAGCCTGAATATAAGCACCCTTCAAAGCATAGTTTCATATGAAACTCAAAGGATTGCATTACTCCTTATCTAATCCAAGCTGCTGTTCCCATGCCTTCCTCTGACCATTGTTCTTATTTATCTTATTCAATTTGGAAATATCCTTACTCTTTCCTCAGTGGCCCTTGACAGTTGCATACTCCATGGTTTCTCTTTCAGCGTGGATGCCCAAGAATATTGTATTTGGGACACTGCACTGGATGAAGCCCACATACCTTCTTGGACATGCAAGGGGGAAGAGGAATAAAATAGTCCCCAAATATTGGGAGTCTCCATTTCCCTGTAGATGAAAAACACCACCTAACAATCAAACTAAGGGTTTTAGCATTTTTCATAAGCCCTTAATATAGTAATAACACCCTTTTACTTTGTAATATTTTGAGACATCAGTGTTTTACAAATATTAATGGATCAATGCCATTTTGTCACTGACTGTAACTAATCAACTGGTTTATAAAGATCATAGTTCATAGCATTTTTCTTTTTTAAGTATGTCATGGACTCATGGATTTTATCACGAAAATTACCTTCCACCCACAAAAAGCTGAAAATGCTCATGAAAAATATGATTAAACATATGCATGGATGGTTTGGGGACAAATGGTAAGAACGAGACAGCATGACGAGCATGAAGAGAGACGGGCTCTTGGCTCCAGGGTTGGAAATTATGAGAAATGAGCTGATGGCATATAGTCAGTCAGTCAAACAGTCACTTTCTGTAATCTTAATGCCCAATTGTGTGGCTGAAGCAACCAGTCAGGAGATTTTAATCATCCAAAAAAGGCAAATTAAGATAAACTTCTAGGCAGGGCTGTGGTCATATCTACAAGGTGCTCTAAAAGACTGTAAAGTCCAAGACCAAGTGCCTGTGAACATGCTATGAGTGTGCCAACCTATTGTGCTGTCCGATGTCTGGGCTGGATTACATGAGCCATTTTTCCTTTTGAAGTTTCCAAGAGAAACTTGCACTTGACAGCCATCATCTCAGATGGTTTTCAAGTAAGCCATGGGCACTCTTTACAGTGTGTGCGTGCTTTTTTTCCCCCTTAACTTGTCTGTCAACCCTGTTAGAGTTTGAGGGCTTTAAGAACGTAGCATTGCGCCTTAAAAAAAAATGTTTGCTTGATGTCAACATGATTTGATTTAATACCCAATCAAGATTTCTTTGAAAGTTCTGCTTTCTTAAAAATGCTGACTTGACCCAAGTGACCTAGTACCGAAGCAACTTTTAGGAATGGACTCCCTTCACCCAATCATGGAGGCAAGTTAATATTTCTCTCCAGCTCGTGACTTTTGCCCCATTGTGGGGTAGGCACTTCCTAAATGAAGAGAAGCAGCTACCGCAAATGCTGCAGTTCCCCTCATTCGGTGACCATTCAATCACATGTGAGCTCCTTGTGTTCTAAACTTCATGCTCTCAGATGCTATAGGGTCTTCTTTCACTGAGGCCAATGGGTATGATCCAGATGGTGAGTTCATGTGTTAGGATTTTGTGGTGTGCTCGTTACAGTGCATTTTTGAAATGTATTAAATTTTTAAATTCAATAATATGAACCAGCCATCCTGCAGCAAGTCTATTCTTTGTAAAAACAGCGATAAATCAAAGTAAAATAAGATGGAAAAAAAAAAAGAATGGATTCCCCTCAAACACCACAAGCTCCCCACCTTCTCCTTTTCCCATGTGGGGGTTACATGAATACATTGGCCTGGACCCACCCCATCCTGGTCACTTTGCTCTAGAGGGATTCTTTTAGGAGACGGGCATCTGCTAGACCACATGTAAGGAAAGGAAGTGATAGTGAGATACTCAGTGTCCTGATGCAGACAGGACTTTTTATTTTATTTTATTTTTTTTTTTTTACAGCTGTTGGCCATTTATTTGTATCTCTTTTTTTTTTAAATAAATTTTATTTTTATATTCCCCATACAATTGCAACCCCCTTATTTTGACCCCAAGACAGGACTTTTTAAATTTGTCAAGGAAACGGAGTATAGGGGTAACTTCCGCTTTATGCAAAAAATGTGCATAAGATTCAAGTATGTATGTATGTATGTATGTATGTATGTATATGTGTGTTTATATGGAAGCAAGTATGTATATGTACTTTTTTCTGAGGAGGTATTAAACATTTCATTGGGTTCTCAAAGGGATTTGGGGCCCCCAAAGTAATATCTATTGCTTAGTGTGAGTGAACAGAATCTGACTTTTAAATGTGAAGCTTCTACTTTGGTAATGAGCTTCTTGAAGGGGAGGCTAACTCTGAGCTTCTTACTGCTCTCTGTACCTTGAACAACAGGGTCAGCACGCTGTGATCAGTCGTGATGTGTGTGGACAAAATGCACGAGGAGGGGTAGCGAGGCTTACCTGAAAACCAGCACTGTGAAGATGGCATCATCCAATGTGGCTCCTGCCCCTACCCACCACTGGTGTGCCCACTCGCAGCAATTGGAGTGAAGAATCTTGCCTCTTCCTGTAAAAGCCGAACTTTTCCATTTTATTTGTACATTTTGAAATGTCCATACTCTTTTCCAATGTCCAACTACGACTGCTACCCAATTTTTATTTGTAAAAGGTGCATCTCTGCAAAGATTTTATATTAAAGTCTTAAAACATTCTGAGGGATACACAGGCTTTCCAGGAAGTGGGACGTCCATGACAATAAAAAGAGGCTGATTTTCCTCATTTAGAAGTCTATTTTCTTATTCCTTTCCTGAAGTGAAAAAGAAAGGAGCAGAAGTCTGTGAAATCCCACACACATTCAAGTT
This sequence comes from Talpa occidentalis, assembly GCF_014898055.3. NCBI lineage: Eukaryota > Metazoa > Chordata > Mammalia > Eulipotyphla > Talpidae > Talpa > Talpa occidentalis. The sequence continues at coordinate 117,611,730 of NW_023604972.1, forward strand.
TTAAATGGAGAAAGCCAAGCCAAGAAGAGCTGTGCCAGCAGGAGCAGGCAGTGTGTGGGGGCAGCAGGTGACTTTTCTAATGAAGCTCACAGTTTGGGTTAGGTTAATGGGCTGCTACAAAGCAAGAGGAACAAAAAAATCCCTGCTCACCCTCCTCCAACCCCCACCCCCATCTTAAAAAACAAAACAAAACAAAACAAAAAAGCTTAACTCGATGGCTCAGCAAATGTTTTCCCTATTATAGTTTGGAAAGAACATGACTTGGAGGCTCTTTTTACCCCTTAGCCTTTCCTCCCGCCCCCGACTGTACCATTAACTCCTAGATACTGGGGTGACTCCAAGGGCTGGGCAGTAAATCAGCCCTTTCCGCATACTTTCCCTGCACTTCATCCATGACAACACTTGTTGCGTGGGTTTTTTTTTTTGTTTTTTTTTTTGACATTGTGTTTTGACATTGTTTTATGATAATCAGTCTAGGGGTTTGCTCTGTTACAAGGTCACAGACTGGGTACTGAACTTTGGACCGCAGCTGAAGGCGAGGTAAACAACAGGGCTATAAATACCAGCGTGTCCTCCTCTGGCTTTGTGGAGCTGCGAGGCTGAGCAGAGAGAAAGTAGCGGCTCTTTGGCAGGGGGGCTGTAAGTAGGACTTCGTATTTTCTTTGATTCCTTTAGAGTTTGGTAAATCTTCTGAGTCTGATAAAATGTTTCTTTGCTTAGAATAGACTTTAAAACAAGACATGCATTTGTACAACGCAAGTCATTATTTTAAAATCATGTAACTATTCTATCCTGAAAACATGTAAAATAAACCCTTTCTGGGCAACCTTTGACTGTACATTTTGTGCTCTTGAGCGAAATGTGCTGTATTAAACCTGCTTCTGAAAAAGTTTTCAAAATTTAAGGTTTTAAGTAACCTCCTCTTTTCACCATATGCATATGTCAGGTATGTATAGGAGTAGAAATTGAAATTTTATTTGAATGGTAATGTTAATAACCCCTGAAGGAGGGGGGGCAAAAATCAATATCCAGTATATTTTACTGTCCCAGGTTATTAAAAATTTACCATTAAAAAGAGACGGAAAGAAAAACCAGGCAAATGAAAGAGAAGCAGAGTGTGAAATAGGGTGTGGTGGGCACAGACCTGGGGTGGGCAACTGACAGCTGTTGATTTCTGTGCTGCGCTCTGCATAGCCCTGACAGGAGATGGGTGCAGGGAAGGCTGCAGAAGTCTGACCCTTTGCACAAAGCCATGACGACACAGAAGCACAGTATGGGTCCGAGTTAAATATCTCCCACTGAACTGCAGAGGGAGAACTCTAGGCGGAAATCCTTCCATGGATCTAAAGATCAGAGAGGACAATACGGCCTTACAGAGCTACAGAAATATCCAGGAGTGTTGTGAGCAGATTCAGAAAAGAAAGGTTTGATTCTCTGTGCAGAAGTGGTCGTCCCTCTGAGAATTAAAGAGTCAAAATCGGGTGGTTTATGAATAAATGCAAAACTTTGCAGTATTGAGTGGTTTTTAGTTGAATGAGCAAAGACCCTCAGAATCTCTTCAGGGTTAAGGATGGAAAAATGTTCCAGATAGCCTTCCTTTTAGTGGGGAATTTTAAACAAATGTATGTTTGTATGGGGTTAACAAATCTAGCTTCTGTGATTGAAAAGTGGGGGAGATTATGATTTTTTTAACTGCTTTCTAGTTGTTTTTGGACCAGCTCCAGTAAATCCAATTTTGTTATCGTCATTATTTTCATGAAGCTGACAGCTCTAATTATAATCAAAGGTTTATTATGTAAAAAATAATCTTAAAACAAAATTGAACAGCCTATTGATTATAAAAACAGAAAAATCTGAACATATGTATTTTGTAATCCACAGCTTTGTGCAAATGGTTTTATTTTTCACTAAAAACTAAATGGGGGAAATATCCTTTCATTTATATTCACCATTTAGCCAGTGGGAACTGTACACTAGAAGGCAAAGTAACAATGGGTAACAAATGCTGAATTTAGGCTTTATAGTTACTGAATGTATCTAGGACATAGGGAAGATGTAGCTATTCTTGCAGGAAACAAAACACTTTGAGTTATTTTGATGTTCTTTTAGCCATCCTGGGGCATAAAGAAACAAACAAAACCTTGGCTAGCTATAGTTCTTAAGGGTATCAATACATTGTCTAACAGCTGTCAATACAGCTTAGTAGCTGACAGCTTGTTCTGGATTTAGCAGAACTGACTTGAATCCAGTCTCTCTTATGACTTACTACATATATGAACTTGGGTAAGACACCTAAACCCTCTCATAGGCATAGTTTCCTCAGTTACAAAAGGGGTAATCGTCACAGAGTTATAAAGATGAACTGATCTGATAGAAGAAAGTGCGGCACGCTGCCTGCACGCAGCTCTGTACGTGTGTTGTAGATGAGATGACAGCTTCAATAAGGATAACTGTGTCATCAATATAAACACCATCTTAAAGAATTTCCCTAGACTTAGTCCAGATATATCTTCTCCTTTTTCAATATCAGGATTTTGATAATATTAGGATAGTTGGGGGCCTCCCGGGTGGCGCAGCGGGTTGAGTGCCACTCTGTGAAGCTGTCCGCAGCCTCTGCCATGCCGGTTCGATTCCCTGCCGGCCAGGGCTATTCCCACACGGCGAGGCAGACCTCTCCTGTCTCGCCCACTGCTCCCCTCAGCAGTGTATTTCGGTCGTCTGCCTGTTCTGCTCCCCGCTCTGTCTCTGGTGAATCCTCTCACCCTCCCGCGCCTCTGGCTTGTAACCAGCGCTTGTATAAATAAATAAATCTTTTAAAAAATACATTAGGATAGTTGGGATGGCCAATAATCTCTCTGCTTTCCCCTCGCTCTTATTCTATTTTTCTCTCTTCCTTCAGTTAGGTTCTTCATCAAGCTATCCCAAGTACGCAGGAATTTTGGGGTGTAAATAAGTTCAAGGATAGTCAGATTTTAAAAAATTCTGTCCACATCTACCCATTCCTTAGAGTGCAGATAAACATACTCAATCTAGTTAGACTTTCCACTTCCCTCTCAGTTCTGGGCACACTGCAGGTAACTCATTATTAGCTGCTGCCTTTCCCTTTCCTAACCATCCCCCTCTTTCTTCCCTCCCCCCAAGAAAGTGCTTTTACTGTTTGATCCCAGATCAGTGTTTGAAAATGCACCAACTTCCTATTTCTGGAATTTTGTCCTGATCTCTCTCCACAGACTCTTACATGAAAATGAGCCTGATTCCCTGTTGAATTTTTCTTTCTCAGCTGAATGTGTCCTTTTTCCCCTTCTTTTAACCACTTCTCTGTAATTCACCTGTCTTATTTATACCTCTCTGCCGAGAAACGTAGCCCTAGTTTTGGGAACATTTTTGATCAGATATTTAACTTTCCTACTCAGAAGGGGAATTTTTACACACCAGAATGAGCCATCTCCTCACAATAATTTAGTGGCAGTCAATAAATAACCTCATGATGTGTAGATTTCAGTGACAGTGTATGAACAGGGCCCTGAGACATTATTTCTTTTTCTACTCATCTTATATGCAGGAGTAACAGCTTGGCAGGTAATTTTATGTTTAAAGAGGTTCAAATACTTCAATATTAACAGTGCTAGACCTTAAAGAGGAACAAAAGAGAGCCATGCCCGAGGTTCTTAAGTATGGAAGGTTCAGATTCCTAAGTATGGAAGGTTCGAACCTGAAGAAGCGAGAGCTCTCTACCAGTGCCCTTCCTGCTGCCTCCTTTCTTCTGGGCTTCTCTTTCCAAGTGGGCTCCTTTCATATCTGTGCAGAATCCCTCACTTACCCTTTAGATTGGTAGAAGACTGAAAGCAGTCAGAATTTGGTTTGCCTCCAGCAAAAGTCAAATTATATTTGCAGAATGTTATTTGACAATAGAGGTCACGGTCCCAAAATTTTTCTAAACATGTATCTTTTCTTAGAGAAGTGCTGGCAGCCTGTTCAGGCAAATCTCCCATAATGTGCATACTATTTTGTTAAGCCAGATAGTTGTTTTTCAGAAAAAGATTTATTTATTTATGCATGTAAGAACTGGGGTGTAGACCAGAGATGCAGGGGGTGAAAGGATTCACCAAAGAGAATGGGGAGTAGAACAGGGGGATTGACTGAAATACACTGCTGAGGGGAGCAGCAGGCGAGGCAGGAGAGGTCTGCTGCAACATGTAGGTTGCTTCCTGGCTGGGATCGAACTTGTGCTGCAATGGCCTGTGGTAGCTTGATAGCACTATGTCTTTAACCCCTGCACCACCAGGGAGGCCCTAAGCCACATAGTTAAGTGGTACTTTGACAACTCCAGGCCTCTGGCTGATCTTTCCCCATTATAGGCAGATTTAGTGCAGAGAGGCACGATTGGAGTCCAACAACATGCACACAGAATCCATGGGCTAGGTATTTATAGGAAGCAGAATTATACCTGCTGGTTTTATAGCAATTTCTAGATATGCCTGTGGAGTCATCTGTGAAGATGACAGGAAAGTTTTCTCTTCTACAGGACAACCCCAGCCATGTGGAGGAGCCTGGGGCTTGCCCTGGCTCTCTGTCTCCTTCCTTATGGAGGGACAGAGAGCCAGGGGCAAAGCGCTCTCTGTAAGCAGCCTCCATCCTGGAGCATAAAGGATGTAAATCCAATGCTGAACTCAAATGGATCAGTGACAGTGGTGGCTCTTCTTCAAGCAAGCTGACACCTGTGCATTATGCAGGCATCTAGGTAAGATAGTCTTTTCATGGGCTAGGATTTCTTCAAGGAGAAAATAATACATACATTTATGTACACATACATACATATGTAAAGTAAAAGTAGAAAGGATGCATTTATCAAACCACATATTTTTTAAAAACTTGCTTCTGCATAGAATTTACTAGAAGAATAAAGACTAGGAGGATACACACAAAATTGCTTACAGTGGTTTTCCTGAGTCAATGGAATTTTTTCATCTTTTGGTGAATCTTTATTTTGTTATGCACTACTAAATATATGTATTACTTGTGTAATGAAAATGTTCTAAAATATACTCTTGCAAATGGATTAGTTATTGCAACGTAGAAGCAAAAACAAGTGCTTTGCCAAAGTAGAATGAATGCTAAACTCACTACCAAAGGTCTTACTTGGGTCATTTACCAAACACATAGAAGAAAATAAATGAAAAAATATTTGTTGGGTTATTTGCCAAATATTTATTGCATAGAATTCTCTGTAACTGCGAATTTAATTTAAAAATATACACTTCCTTAATGTAAGGATTAAGAGAGCATTTAATATAAGGCTTTAACTGAGCACAAGGGCTCAGTAAATACTTTTTTAAAAAGGAGATTTAATTTTTTACAACAATATAAAGAAGGGTTATAAGCAAAAAATAGGAAGAGTTTCATATGAAAAAATTAAGTGAGGAGAGGGATTTCAGTAGTAAAATTAAATGAGATTATTCCTTTTTCCCTGTATTTTCCCAAATATTTCAGATTGGATGAACTGCGAGTAAAATTGGAGAAAGAAGGATATTTCAACATCTCCTATGTTATTGTTAATCACCAAGGAAGTGATTCTCAACTAAAGTATACACATCTTAAAGAACAGGTTTCAAAGCATATTCCTGTTTACCAACAAGAAGAAAACCAACCAGATGTCTGGACTCTCCTAAATGGAAAAAAAGATGACTTCTTCATATATGACAGGTGTGCGAGCACATACACACACATAGCACCACAGATTAAAAAAGATATTGGCTTTGTATTTAACAGTAAATGATTTAAAATACCAGCTTTTGTTTTATCACCAAACATTCAGTTTCAGTGTGAGCCCATTAAAATGTCTGGTTTTAATATATTTTTGAAATCACTTTCTTTCACACAAAAGAATTCCCCCCACCTCGGGAAAATGACATTCTGGTTAATTAAAAAGGATTGCTTTATATATCATGTACATTTCTAACTCAGGAATTCTGTGAATCAATCACCATGCTTACCAGATCGCTTGCTTATCTTAAATCTAATAGTTTTAAGACTACTTACCTGAATTTATGAGCTATGAAGTGTGTTAATTATCTACATGACTCTGCTTTTGATTCCATGAACTAATAAAACATTTATTTTGAGGGAACCTCAGTGCATATACATTATCTGCTATTAACCAACATTCTAATTCTGCTCCGTACAAATTGAGTTGGTGCTCAGTTTTCTTCAGAGGTTGAGTTGGACTCTGCCTAGGCTACACCCTACTTAGTCTTCCTCCAGTGACATTTCTTTCTTTGAGACCTCCAAATTTCCTAAATTTAGTCAATGCAAAGTATAAAATTGTACAGTCATATATAAAATTTGATAGTCATATAAAATTGTATAGATTGAGTAAAATGTGGCCCAAAAGAACATTTCAACTTCACCATTTCTGAGAATGTCAAATGTTCTATAATTCCATTTCTTTCATTGTGCTGAAATTTTTGTCAAGACTGGTCAGAACTCCAGGACTTTTTTGTTATGCTGTGATTTCTTGTTTTGTTGAATTTGTGATTAGAAAGCTCAGATGATTTGAAGAGCTTAATTTAGGATAAATCCCAATAACTGTACTTCACAGTTTTGATGTTATTTATAGTGACATATTAGTAACATTTCAAAAACTAGCATTAAACTCAGGATAGTCTTGCAGTAACCTGCCTTGGTGGGGAGTGCTAGAACTCCTTTGAGACCCCATTCAAGGAAACTGACTGAGAGTATAAAATGATCTTAGTTATAAGACCATTAAACCTATAATTCCTACAATTCCTATCCTAGACCATGCTTGTGTAGAATGCCGGTGGGAAAAATATTGTAATCACATTATATTTGTTCTTTTTTTTAGATGTGGCCGCCTTGTATATCTTCTTGGTTTGCCTTTTTCCTTCCTAACATTTCCATATGTAGAAGAAGCCATTAAGATTGCTTACTGTGAAAAGAAATGTGGAAATTGTTCTCTCACGGTATTTTTCTCATTTTTTTTTTATTGGGAGAAAAAGAGGAAATCTTAAAAGCTAGCTAAATAAGTTAGTGTTTCATGACCAATAACTAATCAGTGTTTCTGTAGGTGTACTAAAAATAAACACTAGCTTTCATAGTTACATACACTTCCTGCTATGTAACAGGCAATATAAAAAACTTCTCAAGATGCACAGTGCCATCTTTTCTAGAAGGCTTTTAAAAAGCAAAAATCAGGGTCTCCCTGGTGGTGCAAGGGGTAAAGCACCGCACTATGAAGCAATCTGCAGCTTCTGCAGCATGAGTTCTATCCCCGGCCAGCCAGGGAGCTAACCCACATGGCACAGCAGACCTGTCCTGTCTCGCCCGCTGCTCCCCTCAGCAGTGTATTTCGTCAGTCTGCCTGTTCTGTTCCCCAGTCTGCCACTGGTGAATCCTCTCACCCCCCTGCACCTCTGGCCTGTGCCTCAGCTCTTGTATGCATAAATAAATGAAATCTTTTTTTAAAAAGCAAAAATCAATATAGATCACAATTTTAATTACCACCAATGATTTTGTATGAGTGCTGGAAGAGACAGCCACAGAAAAGAGCATTACTGTTCCCATCAGAGCATAGAGAGAGCAGAGCTTATCTGTGGCATTAGCTAAAATGGAGCTGGGGTCCGGATACCTACTTCCTCTAGAGTGCAAGTCTATCAGCTTTCCCTTAAACTGCCTGCGCTCCTGCAGTTGGAATTACTGCATTTACTTCAAAATGGATTCAATTTTCTACTTGATATTACTTTCCTATCAAACATGAAAATATTTATTCCTTGTTATACTCACTATATTTTAATATTATTTAATATTATTTATAAAAAAGATATTCAGGGAATTGATTTTAATTTGAATTCAGTAGACTTCATCCCTTCATATTGAAAAGGAAAATAATTATGAACAATGTTTCCCTGATGGAGAGTATTGAGAACTCAGGTTTTAAAAAAACTTCTGAATTTTATATGTAAATATACATGTCTGAACTTCTTTCAGATTTTTCCCAGCTCTAAAGAAAGCCACCTCTATTTTTAATGAAATATTTAATTAATTTAGTTGCTAAGGAGTACAACAGGTAAATTACTCTAGTTATATCATTTTCACATTTCAATCTTTATAATAATCCTATGAGGAATATTTTACTGTTTTTAAAGATGGGGAGACAGAGATAATGCAAATACAGTAGTAATTCAATGTCTACTTTATATTAAGGGCTTAATAAATGCTATCTATTTTGATTTCTCATTTTGGGGTCAATTCAGTACTTCATATTTTTGCAAATGCCTAATTGTTATACATATGCCTAATTATATTGAAACAAAGGCAGAAGCCATTCCTATATCAAGCTTAAAATTTATGAACCATATGCAAATAAGAATATGCCGTAAGTATCCGAAATGTCGAATCAAAGTGGATTTTCTATTTCAGTGTATCCTAAATGTTGCTGATTATGACACATTATTTTATGTACCCTAAAAAAGTGCTGCCAGTCAAAGTAGGACACATGCTACAATATCATCAGTAGTATTCTGATTTTAAAGATATTAATATGTGGAAAAAAACATAATGTATAGTCAGTGCAATACAGATTTGTTTTAAAGATTTATTTATTTATGCATACAAGAACTGGGGTACAGGCCAGAAGTGTCTGGCCGGGGTGGGGTTGTGCGTTGAAAGGATTCACCAGAGACAGAGTGGGGAACAGAACAGGCAGATTCAGTAGCGGGCGAGTCAGGAGAGGTCTGCTGCGCCATGTGGGTAGCTCCCTGGCCAGGGATTGAACTCTTGCTGCAGAGGCTGCATATTGCTTCATAGGTTGCATCTTAAGCCCTTGTGCCACCATGGGAAAGTAGTTATACTATTACTATAGTTAGTTATTTGTTAAATTATTAAACAATAAAAACATTATAGCGTGTATTTTAAATATGTATCCAATTTTTTTATGTTTTTAATAAAATACGATTATGCTCTCTAAGGTAATTCAGAAATAACAAAAAATAAGTAGCATATAGTAGTTGTATGTCAAAGTCCTATGAAATTTATAATCTTTCAAAACCTTTAAAATACCAAACTGTACCACTTAGTGAGTCTTTGCTCTCTCAAGATGATTCTGTAACTTTATTTTAAAAATCAGTTTAGGTTGAAGTTTAATATTACATTGCTATAGCTATAAGCTTTGAGGCTATCATTTGTGAGGACACAAAACAAAGGATTAAGTGAATTAAAGTAGTAAGTTCATGCAGAACAGAATGTCATGGTCAGTGGAAAATGGGCAGTAATTTGCCATTTTTGGCTGACTGGACTATACTAGAGATGCATTTAGAAAAGTTTTGGTGAAGTTCAAACATTCCCTGGCATAAGTTGAGGTGTGAAAAAACTACTGATTAGGAACAACTTACTGGCATTTTTGAATTATTGAGATAAATTTGCTTACTTTAGAATATAGTATTCAATTCTATGCATGGTTGGTACAGGTGAGAAAAGTCCCATGTACGTCAACTGATTTTAGGATTTGATATTTAATTGACATTACTGTAGTCAATCTAAGTTCCTTTAACAGGTTCATTGACTCTTATTCCTGCAGATGCAAATACAGTGGCTTGACTTTTTTTTAAGTCTTGTGTTGTTCTCAAGTTCTTTTTTAGAATTCTCGAAAGCTTTGCTAATGCTTTTGATAAGAAAAGGAAAATTTGAATTTTGCTGTCAGTTAAGCCAGTATCGAAGTTTAAGTGAACTGCTGAACTTGAGTTGTTTTATACTCTATTTTATCTATTTTTGAAATATTAATTCTAATTCATCTGTAAGATGCTTGAGGATTCTTTGAATAGTAGCAAACTTTGCATAAGAAGCGCTTTATAAATTAGATAAGAATGAGAATAAAACAACTGAAAAATCAAAGTGTTGAGGCAGACATCAAATTCTTCTCATTCATAGATGCTAGAAAAAACAAATCCAATTCAATCCTAATTAACAAGTTGGAATTTCAGTATGTTAGAGCTAAAAATCACTTCTCAAGTATTCCTGCTAAATTTATAAATTTGATGATGAGTGATTCATAAATCTGTTTCAGACATTGGAAGATGAAGACTTCTGTAAAAATATATCTTTGGCTGCTGTGGGAAAAAACACCAGTGAGTCTCCGCAGCCACATAATCACCACCACCATCATCATCGCCATCACTTTCACCTTGGGCACGGTCACCAGCAACTAGGGAAAAGTCAGCATTCAGACGATCGGCAACCAGATGTGCCAGCTTCTCCTGAGCATCACCATGCTCTGGAACATCAGCACCAACACAAGCACAAGGGCCAACAAAAAGAGGGTAACACAGAGAACTGAGATATGCCAGGAAGTGAAAGTTTACAACTTTCTCCTCTACAAAAGAAGCTCTGACGAAAGGGATGTATAAATCAGTTACTCTGAAAGATGCCCAAAGTTTCAGAATTGGCTCCTGGTAGCTGATGCTGACACTGACGACATCTGATATTTGAAAAAACAGGGTCTGCAGTCACCTGACAGTGTAAGGAACATCTCCCTTCTTTATGTAGCTGACAGGGACTTTGGGGAGAGGAAAATGTCATTGAATCTTGACAATGACGTTTGCCTCCAGCTGCCTGACAAACAAGTCAGCAGCAGCCCATGCCCACAGAAGCTAGCACTAACTGAAGCTGAAAAGATCAGGCAGAAATGTGAGAATGACCTTCAATCTAAATATTTAAATTAGGTTATACTCCCCAAGTCATCCTAGACACAATTTCATTTCCAGCATTGTTTACAAAGTTACCTAATTAGTGATCCAAATACAGGAATTGGATTTGTGCAAACATGGAGAAATCTCTTGTATTGGCTTCCAGATTTTAAAATTTATGTCAAAGAAATATTGACCCAAAACCATATTTTTATTACAGAGCAACTGAAAGGTGATTGTAGCATTTGGTTAATATGTCTTTCTTTTTCTTTTTCCAGTATTCTACTTGCATTAATGAGAACAGAAACATAAACTATGACCTAGGGGTTCCTGTTGGATAATTAGCAATTTAGAATGGAGGAAGAACAACAAAGACATATTTTCCATTTTATCTTATTTCTCAAAACAATATTATCTTTGTCTTTTAATCTTACTTTTAAAATTCATTAAACCTTTAAAGAAGTGAACTCTCTCTTTTAGCATTCAGAAATACTTAAGCATGAATATTTTTCTCACTACATTTTAAAATATCCATTTATGCTTTTTTATATCTAAGACTCGTATCTTGATTTTTTTACTATCACATATGAATGAAATCTTTATATCTTGTTTCTTTATCTAGCATTGAACCACACTGTAAAACTAGAAAGCTGTAAGGGGAAAGATCAAGGAAAATTTGAATTTTGCTGTTGATTGCTTAGAAAGTATTTCCATAGTCAATGATGGTTCAATAGGTAAACTAAATCCTATGAACCTGAACTTCTTTATGGTTAATACTGTTAAGCTATTCAATAGAATGCAGTATACAGTTGGCTGAAGTGTGGATTTGTTTCAATAAACTCAATATAAACATTTAAAGCTTTTTTGTTTGTTTTGAAACCGTTGAGGGTTTTTTTTTAATTAAAGTAGTTCTTATTATATAAGATAAATGCTTTTGGCATTACAGAGAAGACTCACTCTTCCTATTAGCCATGGAAGTGGGAGAGGGGGCAGGCTCAGAGACTTGTGAGGGGAGGGGTGGGAAGAAGAGGTGGGGAAGGGAGTGAGGGTGGTGTCAGGCAACTAGTTAGGGCCTAATCCAGCCCACATTAAGATCTCCCAGCTTCAAGCCCCTTTCCACTCTTCAGTTACCTGCCACTCTTTTTTTTTTTTTTTTTAAGATTTATTTATTTTTATGCATACAAGAGCTGGGGTATAGGCCAGAGGTGTGGGGGGTGAGAGGATTCATCAGAGACAAAGTGGGGAACAGAATAGGCAGGCAGACTGACTGAAACATACTGCTGAGGGGAGCAGCGGGCGAGTCAGGAGAGGTCTGCTGCACCATGTGGGTAGCTCCCTGGCCGGGGATCAAATTCATGCTGCAGTGGCTGTGGTTAGCTTCATAGGTTGCGTTTCAACCCCTTGTGCCACCAGGGAGGCCCTACCTGCCACTCTTGTTTAAAGATTTCTGTTCAAAAGTATCAATAACTCACACATAGCAAATATACACAAACCTCATGGTAAACATGGCTGTAAAGACAGCTTTTTAAGTCATTATTAATTAAGTAGTAGTTATATTGACAACAGAAGTAAAATTTTCAACTGCTTTTAAAGAAATTAAATAGTAATGAATGAATTTACTGCTATACTCAAAACCGTCTACGTTTGGCAGAGTTTTTGTCAGTAGGCAAAGAATCTTTGCCCACAGAGAGGCGCTGCTCTAGATCATGAATGGTAGCACGAAGAATAGCAATCTCCTTATTTTTTTCTTCTTGAAGATGTTGAAGTTTCTAAATGAAGCAGAAATAGTGTTTTTGCAATTCAGGAATACCAAAGAACAAGAAAACAACAACAAAAACTACATTTAAGGCTTAAATAGGTATTTAAAATGATCCCTTATTTTGGAAGGCCTGTAATTGCATTTTTGTGGAACATAATATGATAACATTGGTATATAGACACCAAAAACACATTAGTAGCATTTGCCTTTTTGTTTTAGTTTGCTTTCTTTTCACAATATAAGCTTGAAGTTATAAACCATAAATAAAGGAGGAGTTGAACAATAAGAAATCTGAGTGCCTGAACTTCAGGATAATATTCAACTATAGTTCAAAATCTATTGTGGAATTCCATAGATGGTCCAAAGAGTCAGAGGACTTCTCTAATCTTTTAATTTGCTACTTTTAAGCTAAGATTTTTAGCTTAAAAGTAACTTTTAAAGATTATTCAAATTCTAATGTCTTTCTGATTGTGTGGCGTATTTTAAGAAAATCTGTTAAGTATATTGCTAGTAATATTGGATAATTTTTGTAAAAACATTAAGAAAACTAATTTTTGTTTAAGAAATAGGTCATAGAAGAAAAACACATACCCTTCTGTAGATACTCTGTGGCAAAACAGTAGACTCTGGATATAACTTTGATTTAGTTTGAACTCTTGCTAATTTGGCATCAAACTGAATAAAATTTAAAAAGAAAGCTATTGAGAACATTCTAGTTAAGTAATGAGAAACAATTGTTTCTATAAATATACCTTTTGACATATAATATATAATTTAAGTGTAGTCTATGTATAACAGGAGATAGAAGTTTTTCTTTATGAAATAATTATTAAGAATGAACTAAAGGAAAAAAAAAAGAATGAACTAAAGGACACTCAAACAAAATTAACCCTTGTTTCATATTAAAATTATTTTGGGAGCTTCTTAAATGTAACAAATACCTTGGTACTACTTTAGAGATTCTGAAGAGGGATAGCCTCATCTTTTTCTCAAGGCATTCGGTAACTCTATGCTGCAGGATTAAGACCCTAGTTAAATAGGGTTGAGAATTTATATGCTTTTTAAAAGAAAATGTAATCAATACTCATGGGAGAAAAATCCATATACCCTTCTGTAGAAACTTTAAAAATGAATAGAATTTGGATATGATTTTGCTGATTTAGTTTTAAGTTTTATTGGTTTGATATTAAACTGAATTAGGTTAAACGTCTTGTCATAGGCCATTCTTATGGTCAATATTTTTTGCAAAATCTTCCACTGTCTTCTCCTATTCAGTTTAAGTTCAGTTTAGTTTCTCTCCTCAAAGAGAGGAGAATAAATTCTGTTTTGTGCCAAAGCTATGGCTGGACCAGGCCTTGTCATTTTTATTATGATTGCAAGATGCCCTTTGGCATTAACCATCAGGAAACTGAAAAATAAAGGCTTGTTATTCATAGGATCTGGAAAATGCACAGCACCACTGGGGCCATACCCTGAGGTCACAGGTCATAGTGGGGAGGTAGAAGATACAGGGGGAGTGAAAGAAAGAGAGTACTTGGGCTTGGGATCCTGCTTTTATTGGGTTTGAGGGTGAGTGTCCAGGGTTTCATGGGTTCACTTTTTCTTGGTGATTTTAAAACATAAGAGCAGGAATTTCAAGCACAGGAGGAGGAAAAAATTGAGTGGTCCAATTGTCAGTAATTAAAATCAACAAAGATCTCTAAAGCAAAGGGGTCTCAGCTGGGGGAGGCAGTCTGGCTCTCTTTCTAGCCCTGCAGCTGGCAATGTTCGTGTTTGTTGAAATAACTTTCTTTGGCATGGATACCTCTTTGAAATGGACATCTCAGCAATCAAAGTTCTCGAGTCAGTCTTTTACTTTAAAAAAAGAGAAAACCCAACTGTCATGGTTTAAACTATATTTTTGTGAGGTTGTGTTCTGATTTGGGAAGACAAATGGATAACTACAAAGAAAATAAGTAACCAAAAGTAGTTCAAACAACAGACATGGGCTAGACCAGTGATAGGGCCTGAATGGCAAACAAAATGCACATTCATAGTCAGTGGATTAGAAGTTGATAGTAGATCTTAAAATATAGCCTGCTGGGGGTTGTAATTGTATGGGGAATATAAAAAATAAAATTTAAATAAAAAAATTAAAAAAAATATAGCCTGCTGTATCTTAGTTGGCTGTTCAGTCTTCGCTGTGGTTTGTGGGTACACTTGACTAGTGCAGCAGCAGCAAAGAGACTCTAAAGTCAATATCTAGCCTCCTTTCTAGCACATGATCATACACTCTTCAACACTGCACCTCACCAAGCATTCCAGGGATATCAACTTGCAGAAACATAGATAGTAAGTTTAAGCCTGTGAGCTCTGAAGACATAAGGTAAAATGGGACTCAGGCTGGAGGAAAGTGATGGAATAATTATGGAAAGAGACATTGGTAGAATCTAGAAAAAAAATTAAAGAGGAACTATTTTGTCAAAATAGCATTTTTTTTTTTGAGACTCTGACATCCAGTTAAGAAACATACCGAGGGGCCTCCCTGGTGGCGCAAGGGATTAAGATGCAACCTATGAAGCAATGTGCAGCCACTGCAGCACGAGTCGGATCCCCAGCCAGGTAGAGACCCACATGACGCAGCAGATATATCCTGACTTGCCCGCTGCTCACCTCTGCAGTGTTTCAGTCAATCCGCCTGTTCTGTTCCCCACTCTGTGTCTAGTGAATCCTTTCATTCCCCCCCCACCTCTGGCCTGTACCCCAGTTCTTGTATACATACATAAATAAATCTTAAAAAAAAAAAAAAAGAGAAAGAAACCAACTGAAATGTCTTTAGAGCAAATAACTGGAATCTCGGCCTTCAAGATGCCCTATTTGAAGTCACTTAAACTTTTTAAAAACAATATGATTTATCTGTAGATGTATATTGTCTGTATATTTTCCCACACATTTATTATGGAGAATTCTTTCTCATTTTTACCCTAAATAAAAGCAAAAGGAATTTCTAGTTTGTTTGCCAGATTTTCACAATTTCTGCTGAGGACAGTGCTAAGGATTACAATCTCTACACTGCTCAAATGGCAGTCCTGTGAGGCCTGCATTGATTCAGCTGTAAAATGCAGATCCTTTCTGTGTTATCTGTTCCTGCTTTCTTAGGAAACAATAACCTGTCTGGAAACCAGGACCTTCTCCGTGACTGGAAAGCTCCACCTTCAGGCCAAGTGCTGAAAAGCAGGCTAGCTAACAGCTGTTAGAGCATTTGAACATTGCTTGTGAAGTGCATGACACTCTTTTGCAAGGTTGTTGCCACACCTGAAATGTCTCACTGAGATGAAAAATAACCAAAGTACGGCTTAAACTAAGAGATGTATCCTTAAGTTTAGCACAATCTTAAACACCTACCTCTAGCTGTAGTTTGATTAGTTCGTTTTGTTTTTCCCTTTCTTGAGTTCTTAACTTTGCTTTTAACTCTGAAATTTCTACCTCCTTTTTCTCTATCAGTTCTTTATGCTTTTCTTCATTTAATTCAACTGAATGAAACAAAATAAACAAAATCAATTCATCTTATTTTGATAATTTTATAAACATTTCTTTAGCATTTCAAATAATTTAGGAAAAATTTTATTAATAAAACATACTTTAGAAACTATTTATGTGCAGAGTAGCTTTTACATTTTTTTTTTAAGATTTATTTATTTATTTATACAAGCACTGGGTATAGTCAGAGGCACGGGAGGGTGAGAGAATTCACCAGAGCCAGAGTGGGTAGCAGAGCAGGCAGAAGGACCGAAGTACACTGCTGAGGGGAGCAGCGGGCGGCAGGACAGGTCTGCACACCATCTGGGACCCTCCTCTGGTGGCCGGGGAGCAGCTGGGGATAGAACTGGCACTGCAGAGGCTGCGGGCAGCTTTGCAACCCAGCGCTCAACCGCTGCGCCACTGGGGAGGCCCAGCTTTTACATGTTTTTGACAAGCCCCTGCAAAATGCTTGAAACACAAAGGTTAGCCATCCAAAGTTTTTGAATAAATAAACTAACTCTACTCTTAATCAATGGCCTAGAAAATGAGTAGGAGATTTAGTGGTTAAAGGAGGACATGAAGCCTGGGTTCCTAGGTGTAGAGGACCTTGATTTACTGGATGACTGTAGAGCCACATCAAGTTCCTGTTACACTCTATTTCTCATGGTCCCTCTCATTGTTCACACCACATCTCTGGGCTTCATCAAATTTCCTTTTCACTCGGCTTTCCGATTTCTGTCGATAACACCATCTCATCCGGATGGGAGCCTCACAAACATATTTGATTTTTGAGAAAAAAATGTCAATTAGTCCACAAGACCTACAAGTTAGGGATCTTGACATCTGACTAATTTACTACTTACTTAGGTTCAGGCCTCATTTTTTTCTCACTTGGATTCTGTGTCTAGGATTCCTATCACCATTCTCTACCCCCTGCATCCTTTGCCAGGTGAGTCTTCCTAAAGCATACCTTTAAGACTGGCCATTACCTCGAAAATCTTCCATCATGTCCCATCAATTAACCTCACAATTAAACGGTCAGTGTCCAGTCCTAACCATAGTTTCTGGCATTTCTCTTGCTGAACTTTCTGTGGAGTGCAAATGTAGGCAATAGACTATTATTCCCTTAAATGTCCTGTGTCTCCCCACTCTATGTCTTGGCTTTTAGCTTCTCTCTGCCTAAAGGCTGTTCTTTCCATCTTCACCAATCAACCTCATTCACTTTCTGGGCTTAGGATCAGTACAAAGGTTCCATCTTAGCATGGAATGAGGTGAAGCCCAGAATATATTTGGCTATCCAAAGCCTTAGAGACACTGACTTCCATCTGTTCTCAGTCTGTACCTATCATATGTCTGGAGGCAGCGCTGTTGATGACATGAGTGCAGAGAATTTGTGATGAAAACAAGAACTGAAGCACTGTGTGGATCACATACAGAGACCAAATCAGAGGATAGGTGCATGATTTTCCCTGAAACATTTTGTTCTCAAGATGATTTTGGTCTTATGAAGTGAGGTGGAAAATGTTTCCTCTTTTTGGGGGGTTAATTCTCTGAAAAAGTTTGTGTAAGATTGACATGATTTTTTTCCCCCTGAAAGGTCTGGCAGAATTTCACCAGGAAAGTCTTCAAAGCCTAGAGTTTTCTTAGTGGGAAAAATGTTTCTTACAGATTTAATTTAATACAAACATAGAACAATTCAGATTTTCTATATCTTCACGTATCTGTGTGCTCTCCTCCCATCAAAGATGTCTAATTCACCAAAAAAATTAAAATTTACTGGCATAAATATATTCATTGATGCAATCTAATCCTGTCTTTAGTATTTGATGCTCAGAGGATCCAAAGATACTGTAAAACTGTTTTCTAAAGTGGCTATATACTTTTATAGTTCCATCCATAATATATACAAATTCTAATTGCTCTATATCTTCACCAACTGTTGGTATTGACAGTTTTATTTTAGGATTTCTAAAAGGTACAAACTGGCACTCTTTGTGGTTTTAATTTGAATTTTCCTACTATGAATTATCTGAACATGTTTTCATGTGCTTTCTATCTGTGTCTCAGAAGAAATTCCTGTTCAAATATTTTGCTTATTTCCTTGTTGGATTATTTGACTTATTACTGAGTTGTCAGAACTCTTTATATATATTTTGGATATAAGTCCTTAATCAACTATGGATTTATAACTATTACTATCCAGTCTATTGCCTGTCTTTTCATTATCTTAACAGTATTGAAGGACAGAAGCTAATAATTTTGATGAAGTTCAATTTAGAATCTATTTCCTTATCACTGAGGCATTAGTGGTGGGCAGGCTATGAAAATATACACTTGTAGAGGTATCTGAAAGCAGATACAAAAATGTAAACCTATTTTACCTAAACAGAATTTGAAAAAAATAGATTTTTTCCTTTATTATTCGTGTTTTTGTTTTTTTACCAAGAAGTTGTGCCTAGCTCAATGCTGCAAAGATTATTCTCTTCTATGTTTTCTTCCAGCATTTATATAGATATAGATTTACATTTACACCTGGGCTACATTTCGAGTTAATTTTTTCATATGATGTGCCTAAGTATGGGCTCATTAGAAAAGTTCTTACTGCTTTATGAAATCAGTAAACCTCAACATTAAATTCTTGAGACCTGTGTTACTGATGGAAGAAAATGTCATTAAATTACACATATATATCAAAACTATTCATTATACATTTATATTACTTTTATAAGGGTGTTTTATTTCATATTAAATAATGTATAAAATCATGAATCTAATTTAAAAATGTAATTTATGTCACACAAATATATAGAAAGCTATAAGGCAATGTTCCTTCAAGAACACTTGCTATTACTGAAAAAAATTATATGCATATTTAAATTCTTTTATGCTATCTTAGAATTTGGTAAATTAAAAAGGAAAAAACTTACCTTTTTTCTGCATATCCTGATAAAGTTTCCTGATTTCTATTTTATGTCCTTCCTCTTTGATTCTCATTTCACTCATAAGTTTAGCAATATTATTCTTATAATCCTAAAGATTAAAATACATATTCATATTTTGATTTCAGCTTGAGTTTGAAAATCTTAATTCTGTCAGAATTTGACATATTGGTTCTTGGGAGATGAGAAAAAAAATAGTGTAATAGACCTCCCAATGGGCAGAGGGATAGGAACTACCATTTATTGAGCACATTTTACATCCTAAGCACTGTGTTATATGTTCTATAATTGCTATTGTTATGCTATTCTTCTAGAAATGGTATACAGGGTATGTGGCTCTTGGGAGAGAATCGGTGACTCACATTAAGGGCTCCCTTCAGTTAGATGGCACAAATAAAATTTTGGTAGATTACTCAAATCATAAAGATTAAAGACTCCTTTATATAAAGTTTAAAAAGTACTGGTTAATAGAGTATACTCTAGTAATTGTACATTAACTTAAATTTAAAATATAAGCAAAACAGGGACCTCCCTGGAGGCACACGGGGTTAAGCAAGCACTATGAAGCTGTCTGCAGCCACTGGAGCACAAGTTCGATCCCCAGCCAGGGAGGTGACCCACTGGCAGTAGACCTCTCCTGACTTGCCTGCTGCTCCCCTCAGCAGTGTATTTCAGTCTATCTGTTCTGTTCCCCACTCTGTCTGTGGTGAATCCTCTCACCTCCCCCGCCAACCCCGCCCCACTTCTTTATTTATTTATAAATAAATAAAGATTTATTTATTTATACAAGAACTGGGTACAGACCAGAGGTGAAGGAGAGTGAGAGAATCCACCAGAGACAGAGCGGGGAGAAGAACAGGCAAAAGGACCAAAATACATTGTTGAGGGGAGCAGCAGGCAAGACAGGAGAGGTCTGTGGTGCCATGTGGGAATGTCCCTGGCCGGCCAGGAATTGAACCAGCGCCATGGAGGCTGTGGACAGTTTCATAGTGCTGTGCTCAACTTGCTGAGTCACCAGGGAGGCCCCAATAAATAAATCTTTTAAATAAAATAAAATAATATAAGCAAAACGGCTGCATCTCTTTTTCGGTAGAAAAAGCAATGCCAGTGACATATAACAGCATTCTAGTCTACAAGTAACTAGGGTTGACAAAACTTGTATTTCTTAAAAAATTTTCATTCATTAAAGATTCTGGCACACAAACATATACTCTACAACTTTTATCTCTCTTTATAAATGAAACATCCACATTTTTTGTTCTAATTTGAGAAAACACATGCTCTACAAGGATTTGACTGCATATAAAGATAAATAAACTCACCAGTTCATGAGATTTTAACTTTTCTTTTGTAATGTCAGCATTTCTTTTTAGTTGTTCATTTTCACCTACATAAAAATCATCAAAGCAAAAATCCTAATATGGGAATATATTGAGTAATTCAAGTTTTCCTTCATGTATGCATTCAACATTTACTACACATCAGACACTGTGTATAACAATGGAAATGCTAAAATAAAAAGAATTACCGCTCTTCATAGAACTTACAGTCTAGTGGTGAGAGGTGTAAGCAGATATACTATACTTTGATAACTGCTTTGTAATGGCAGAGTGTCTGAAATACCACGGAGACCCGTAGAAGAAACACCTAAGTCTGTTTGAAGGGATTTACCACTTGAGCTGAGTCTTAAGTAATAAAATTTACCCCACATTGGAGAGGAAGGCATTCTAAGTACAGATAACTGACCAGAAGACTTTGGGCTTGAGTGACTATATCATGTTCATGAAAACTGCAATTCAAGTGCAGTCCTGCTGGAGAGCAAAGTGTGAGTAGCATGTGCTAAATCAGGTGGGGCCATATCCTAATAGGAGGTGGACACATTCTACATGAATTACTGAATTTTACAGGTTGCAGGGTCAAGAGGAATTTGGAATGGTGAAGGGAAATGATTAGAATTAAATGCTGAAAAGATCTGGAAGATGTATGGGAGGGTTCTGCCCTAGAAGGATGGAGATCAATAAAGGTAAATCAAATAAGAAATAACAGAAACTTAAATTAGATCAGTGGCAATAGGAGAAAAAGAAAAATAAAGATAACTAGATGTTAGGATAACTAGTTTAGCGACAAGATAACCCAGGCAAAAGGAAAGGGAGACTTTTGCCTTCCAGGTTTCTGGTTTAGATAATTTAAAATATTCATTAGTTTGGCATTCAGAGACGAATTAGTGCCTATCCTTCACAAACTCTTCCAAAAAATTGAGAAGGGACAATACCAAACATGTTCTATGAAGCCAACATTACACTAATACCAAAACTGAACAAGGACAACACAAAAAAGGAAAACTACAGGCCAATCTCCCTAATGAACACTGATGCAAAAATCCTCAATAAAATTTTAGCTATCAGAATCCAACAATGTATCCATAAGATAATTCACCACAACCAAGTAGGATTCATTCCAGGGACACAAGGATGGTTCAACATCCGAAAATCAATCAACGTTATCCAACACATCAACAAAAAGAAATATAAAAACCATATGATAATATCAATAGATGCTGAGAAAGCTTTCGACAAAGTGCAACACCCATTCATGATAAAAGCCCTTGAAATTCTTGGGATACAAGGAGCATACCTCAACATCATAAAGGCCATCTATGACAAGCCAACAGCCAGTATCATTCTCAATGGTGAAAAGCTGAAAGCAATTCCATTAAGATCTGGAACAAGACAAGGATGTCCACTCTCACCACTGCTTTTCAATATAATACTGGAAGTCCTAGCCAGAGCAATAAGACAAGAGAAAGACATACAAGGAATCCAAATAGGAAAAGAAGAAGTCAAATTATCACTAGTTGCAGATGATATGATAATATACATAGAGAACCCCAAAAACTCCACAGAAAAACTAATTCAACTCATCAATCAGTTCAGTAAAGTGGCAGGATACAAAATCAACATGCAAAAGTCAGTAGCCTTCCCATACACAAACAATAAATCTGAAGAAGAAGAAATAAAAAAACCCATCCCTTTTATTATCGAAACAAAAAAAATCAAATATTTGGGAATAAATCTAACAAAAGAGGTAAAGGACCTATACAAAGAAAACTATAAAACACTGTTAAAAGAAATAGAAGACACAAAGAAATGGAAAAACATCCTCTGCTCATGGTTTGGAAGAATAAACATTATTAAAATGGCCATCCTACCAAAAGCAATATACAGATTCAATGCTATTCCAATCAAAATTTCAATGACATTCTTCAAAGAAATAGGACAATTATTGATGAAATTCATATGGAATCACAAAAAACCCCAAATAGCCAAAGCTCTCCTGAAAAAAAAAAAGAAGGAAATGGAGGCATCACACTCCCAGACTTCAAACTATACTACAAAGCCATAATCATCAAAACTGCATGGTATTGGAACAAGAACAGACATACAGACCAATGGAATCGAATAGAAAATCCAGAAATAAACCCACAGATTTATGGTCAACTAATCTTTGACAAAGGAGCAAAGACTATGCATTGGAGCAAAGAAAGTTTGTTCAATAAATGGTGCTGGGAAAACTGGGTCGCTACATGCAAAAGAATAAAGCTTGACCACTACCTCACACCATACACAAAAATCAACTCAAAATGGATTAAAGAACTAGACATAAAACCTGAAACCATAAAATACATAGAAGGAAATATAGGCGAAACACTATGTGATATGCACATCAAAGACATCTTCACAGACACATCACCCAAAGCAGTGATAGTGAAGGCAAAGATAAACAGCTGGGACTACATCAAATTAAAGAGCTTCTGCACAGCAAAAGAGACAATAACAAAAACAAAGAGAAACCCCACCAACTGGGAGAACATTTTTGCACCCAACACTAATGATAAAGGACTGATCACAAAAATCTGCAAAGAGCTGATGAGACTCAACAACAACAAAGAAAATAATCCAGTCAAAAAATGGGCAGAAGAGCTAAAAAGAAACTTCTCTGAAGAGGAAATGCAAATGGCCAACAGGCATATGAAAAAATGTTCAACATCACTTGTAATCAGGGAAATGCACATCAAAACTACCATGAGATACCATCTTACACCAGTGAGAATGGCACATATTAAAAAAACTAGCAACAACAAATGTTGGCGAGGGTGTGGAGAAAAAGGAACTCTCCTGCACTGTTGGTGGGAGTGCAAACTGGTCCAACCACTATGGAGAGCTGTGTGGAGATTTCTGGACCTACTAAACATAGAGCTTCCATATGATCCAGCAATTCCACTCCTAGGTATTTACCCAAAGGACACAGAAACATCCATTCCAAAGAACACCTGCACCCCTATGTTTATAGCAGCTCTATTTACAATAGCTAAGCTTTGGAAACAGCCCAAATGCCCAAAAAATAGATGACTGGATCAAGAAGATGTGGTACATATACACCATGGAATATTACTCAGCATTCAAAAAAGAAAAACACATGCAATTTGCAGCAACATGGATGGCGCTGGAAGGGATCATGCTCAGCGAAATAAGCCAGAAAGAAAAAGAAAAATACCGGATGGTCTCACTCATAGCAGGAATCTAGAAAACTTAAATAAGGGACCAGGAAAATGAATAACTATAAGAAAGTGAAAATCAAAATCAACAAAAAACTATGAACCAGAGACACTTTTTGGGGGGTGGGAGGCAGGAGGGATTGGGGTCAGAATGGGGGGGTTGCAATTGTATGGGGAATATAAAAATAAAATTTATTATTTAAAAAAAATATTCATTAGTTTGGGAAAAGTTAAAAGGGGAATGACATCTCATTGTGGTTTTGGTTTGTATTTCCCTAATAATAAGTGATGACGGTCACTAGACACAAGAGTCACAAAGTGGAACTCTTGTGTATAGTTGATATAAACCACAATGATATTTATAAACATTTTAAAAATAGTTTTTTGACTTTTGTGTGACCAAGTTCTTTCTTGTTCTTTTGTTTGTTGTTGTTGCCTGTGTTCTCATTGTACTGTTGTTATAAAGTTTGTAAGGTCTGTTTTTTTCTTTATATAGCATCTGTGGTTTCCAGATTGGTTAAGAAGATATTTAGATTGTACATGCTGTATTGGGGATTTTCTTTCAAGTCTTTATTGTTCTTTTTTATCCATCTGGAACTTATTTTTGATGTGGTGGGAATGAGTCCAATTTCTTTTTTTCCCAGATGGAAAGCTGTACAAATATACCAGTACCATATGTAAAAATGCCACTTCCCCCCAATAAATTGAAATATTCCTTGTATTAGACACTAAGAAATATTATGGCTTGTTTCTAGAACCTAGCTCTCTATTTGTTCCATGAATATGTATTTCAACTTCTATGCCAATATCATATTGATTTCATTACAATAGCTTCAGAGCATGTTATCTGGAAAAAGGAAGTCTTCTTCCCCCATATTCTTCTTTTTCATAATTTTCTTATTTATTCTTGTTTTTCTTGTTTATAAATTTCTTCTGCCAAATGAACTTTAAGATTATTTTACACAATCTTCTTCCTCTCCCCTTCCCAGTTAAGAATTCTAATTAAAATTGCATAATATATAAACTTCAAGAAAATGGACTTTAATGATGATAAATTTTCCTTTACCCAGAAAACAGATCAAGTCATCTAAATATTGTACTACTTGCATATTATCTGTCTTTTGCACATCTAT
This sequence comes from Talpa occidentalis, assembly GCF_014898055.3. Lineage (NCBI taxonomy): Eukaryota > Metazoa > Chordata > Mammalia > Eulipotyphla > Talpidae > Talpa > Talpa occidentalis. The sequence goes on from NW_023604972.1 coordinate 117,636,314, forward strand.
AACTATGCTATCTAGAACCACAGAATTTATCATTGAACTACAGCCATCTCCTGAAGAAATAACCAATCTTCTTAATACTTTATATCACATCTCAGTTGACTCTATGTTGGCTTTCATCTGTAATACAATCAAAATATGTTTATTGTTATCACTGCTTTTTTTTTTTTAACATCCTACCTGATTCTGCATTAGGCTGTCAAGCATATATTCCCATACTGGCTATTTCCTTAAGGCCTAAGGTTCTTGTGGCTCTGGCTATAGAAGTTATAAATTCCAATAGCATTTTGCATCACTGGAGAGTCCAACTAGCCCTGACATCTGACAAAGAATCTTTTTCTGAAGTCACCAAAATTCACTTTATTCTCTTGGACTCTAATAACTTTGCATGACATTTTTCTAAAATTGATTATTCTCCTTTGGTACTGAACTGTGAGGAAAGTTCTTCAGTGTGTATTGTCTTTAGACTCATTATATACTTATAATTGACTTTCTTTGGTATCATTCATGTCTGATTACTTAAGTTTGTCATTTAATTCTGTAACAATTTAGATTTCTTAGATAAACATTCTTATGAAGTTGTCTGAGAACATTCTCAAAAATTGAGGGCATCCACAAGTGGTATTTACTCAGATGCTGTTAATTTTTTTTTAATCTTTTAATACACTGTGCTTTCATTTTGTTTTTTAAAAAATCAGCTATTCATAGTAATATAACTACCCAAATTATGTTTTGCCCTGATTTTTAGAAAATCCACCCAACTATCTTCTCATTTATTTACAGGGTCAGTGTCATGGATCTACAATCTCCGCAGTTGTTCAGAGCCCTGCATTCAGAAGCATGCCATACTTGGCTTAATACTCTGCCACCAATGTCTTGAAATTCTTAATAATTTTGTCTTTGAACTTATATTTTGTAAATAATTCCAGCAGGACAATGGAACATGTGAGCAAAGAGCATATGAGCCATATTCATGTCCCTGTCTCCATATTTGTACACAGCATTTGCCATGATGCTTGGGAAGTTAGCAAGACTCAAAGGTACAATTAAATGTTTCTGAGCTCCTTGGATCTGTGTGCCTATTTTTATTCTAATATCATACTGATTTACCACAACTTTGTTATATAGAACAGCATTGAATTTATGAAGCACAATACCAACATTCTTTTGTTTTCTCAGAATTGCTTATTTTACACAAGTATAGCCTTGATGCATGACAAAAAATTAAATAGTAATCTATTACTGCAGTTTATTTATTTTTTATTTTTTATTTTTTCCTTTGAAAAGTGAACTTTACTCTCATCAAAGGGTGAAATGGAAAGGGGCAATAATACCTTATTTTTTTCAGGTTTATTAAGATATAACTGACATATAAGTTCATGTAGGGTTAAGATGTACAATATGATAATTTGATACAAATACACATTGGGAAACACATTCTTCACCTCACATAGCTACCATTTTGTTGCTTATTACTGCAGTTTAAATAGAATATTCATTATGTAATACATTGCTAAATTTTTGAAAGTATTAAAGAAAGTGATAGACTGATTATTAAAATATCCCAATTTCTCTGAATTTTCTGTTCAACAAAGCACTTATTATTTTATAAAAATTCAGAAAATGATTAATTAGTAAGGAGCCCAGATTTAATGGAATTTACTGTGAATGATGTAAAAACTTTATTTTTAAAGGTGCTCAAATACATAATTTTTCAAGGTTTTATTTTCTAGCTTACCTTTCAAATTATGTTGATATTCAATGGTCTGTTGTAGTCCTTTTATCATATTATGAAGAGTAGCACATTCTAAAACATAAAGAATAAATTAATTGAAAATTATTTGCTTACATTTTGAAATTTTTCAAAGTTGAAATATTTACAATATTTAATTTATAATTATGAGATATCAATAAGGCAATCAGGTATCTCAAGGTGAATTATATAAGTACTTTTTAATCAATCACTCTTCAATTCAAAGGCATTCCAGGATTTAGTAATGAGTTTTTAAGACACAATAAATGCAATAAATCCAGTATTGTAGGGTTTAACACCTATATCTAGGTTTTCAGTACACTTGTCACCAGTGTGGAAACTTCTGTAACTTTAAGCAGTCTTCTTGGTTGTAACCCTAGTATAGTAGTATTTTCTGTTTTGTTTACCATTTCTCCCTAGGATCTCTAGGATCTAGAGCAATTGTGGTCCACTGTAGGCATTCCATAAATATATGCTGCGTGACTGATGGATAGACCAGCAATATCATAGTAAACTGAAGTAAGAAAGGATTAAGTAGAGAAGCTTTGGCCTGAAAAAACTAATACATACTGGTTTTCTGAAAGCTATGCAAATATTAGATCACTTAACCCTTTTAGCCTTAGGAAGTAGATCTTAGAATTTGCTACATTTTGGGCCTCCCCGGTGGCGCAGTGGTTGAGCGCTGGGTTACGAAGCCGCCCGTAGCCTCTGTGGCCGGGGTTCAATCTCTGGTTGCTCCCCGTCCTCTCCTGCAGCCCTCTGCTCCCCTCAGCAATGTACTTCGGTCCTTCTGCCTGCTCTGCTCCCCGCTCTGGCTCTGGTGAATTCTCTCACCCTCCCGCGCTTCTGACTGTACCTAGTGCTTGTATAAACACATAATCTTAAAAAAAAAAAAAAAAAAAAGAATTTGCTACATTTTAACTATGAGGAAATTGATATACATAAGTTGAGTGACTGCCCCAAGGGTACATTTATAACTAGTAAGTTGCAGAGCTGGAACTTGAATCCCAGTAGTTCAAAACTAAAGTCTATGATTTTAACTACTTTACTAACACAAAGGAGAACTTCAGAGTAATTTGATTTGCAAGTCCTGGAAAGAGGGCAAGAACAGAACTAGAGATTCTTTGTGACAGTTATTATCATTGCATTTTTGCTATAAGGTTAGGAAACATAGGGTACACTAATTTTACAATTTTACTAGCTAAATAGATGGCAATGAAAACTTTGTAGAGAATAATAATATTTTTAAAAAGAAAGATAACTTTGAAGTTTAAGGGCCACTCAACCTTTATGTTCTTCACTTAACAGCTAATGAATATTGAGCTTTATTATCTATCTTTCAGTTTTTGAGGTCCATGCCCAATATTTAGTCAGTGTGCACCAGTATGACGTAGTGACTAGCTTCCACTCTGACATCTGTACTAATGGTTAAATATTAAATACCTCATTTGCAGCTGGTAATAAAAAAATTGTCTAGGTATAACAGTACCATTTATTCAGTGATCATTCTGCCAGGCATTAAACTAAATATATTGTAAACACTACCCCAATTTGGTATTCAAAATGTACCGAGAAGTTAGTATCACGATCCTGATTTACAAAAGAAGTCATAGTAGAGATCTGGTTACTTGCCAAAATTCCACAGCTAGTAAATGGAAAATCTCAATTTAGACATAGTTTTTCTCATTTCAAATCCTGTGCTCTTGATCTGCTATCTAATACTTCCTCAGGAATTGTAGCAAATGTTGATAAAACCATAAAACTTGGAGTCAGAGGAACTGGATTTGCTTTCTAGCTATCTTCCTCTGGGTGAGCAACTTAACTTATTTGAACTTCAAACTCTTCATTTGCAAAATAAAAATATGAGTAATACCCACCCTAGCTCACATAATAGACTATTAACAATCTAATGAGAAAACAGACCTAAAAATTCACTCAAAATATTTAACATAGGTGTAGTTTTTAGTCTCCCATGTCCCTCAACAATTTGTATGTATCGCTTTCCTCCTTTATCACATTGCATTTTAGTTACTTGTGTTTTCTCCCACTAGATAGTGAACTCTTCCAGGTAAAGATCATTACTGACTTATTTGGATACATCTTGCATCTAACATGGTGACTATTTCAAAAGTGTTCAAAATTTTGTTTGCTTTTTTATTTATTGAAGGAATGAAAGAACCAGCATTGTGAGGACAGGATGCTAAGCTTCACCGTTTAGATGGAGGTGCTGTGGGCAGCTTCACAGCCCAGTGCTCAACTGCTGCTCCACCAAGGGAGGCCCTGAAGCTGTTTCTATGACTGTGGTTTTTCACTCTTCCCCACACCATGTTTGCCATTCTACATTCCACTGAGATAGTTTCCGACAACCTCCATTTTTCCTCTCTTGTTATTTCCCAGTAGTAGGGTGAGAGTTAAATTACATTTGGTAGACATCAGCTGATAACCTACTTCTCTACTATGTTAGCTGCCACAATTAAAAAATTCAGTAGGAACAGACTCTGATATCGCTTGTTTTTGTGACTTTGAGCCATGAATCCAGCAATTAATAAAATATGGTAGCTGAAGGTATAACAGTAAACAGTAAATTAAAATTAAAAATACATATTTTCAAAATGTGAACACAAGGTGGCCCTCTCAACACATTTGTTTTTAACAAAGGAAACTGGCTCATAAGGAATTCTTAAGGTAGAATACCATTAACTATTTTAGAATGATTTAATTTTTTTTGCAAATCTTTACCATCATTATCATTTCTGCTTATAATGTAATTTGAAGAACATTATACAACCCAATTCTCCCTAAAAACTAGAGCTCAGAATGTCAAGCCACCACATTAATTTAGTAAATCTACACTTATTTTAAGCTCAGATTTAGGCTCTACCTTTAACTAGCAATTTGGTATTAAATCTGTTTCATAAAGCAATTTGAAATATTAAATACAATTGTGTATGAAAAATATTTTTTTACAGTGCTTGGCCCTCAATGCTAATATAATTACCATCTTGAACTGGCAAAGAAATTCTTTTTCTGGTATCAAAGGTAGGAAATAAAATATTAGAATCTCAATCTCATCACTAAACAAATCCAATCATATATGTGGTTTGTTCCTCTCTAAGTGAACTAGTACACACTTGACTCTGTAAGCTGCCATTCTCACTTGAACTTCTACTTCTGCCCTGAATTATCTAGCAAAGTCTATTAGATTTAGAATAAGTAGAACTGAATTTTTCTTAAATGTACTTTTTTCAAATTGTAAATATACACGAAATACAAATATAGAAAAGTGTCTCTCTAATCTCTGTTCTAAAACTACCTAGTTTCGTTCTTCCCAAAGCAAGTCACTGTTACAGAATGCTGTGTATCTTTCCAAAGGTATATAAATATATATGGGAGAGGGCATGAGTACATACAGTGTTTATAAAAATTACAGCACACTGTACATTGTTGCTTTTACATATTGGCACCTTGGAAATTATTCAATATCATATCAAGTGACTTCATTCTATTTTTATCAAGTACATATTATATCATTAAATAAATATACCAAAATTAATTTAATCAGATCTCAAATGATGGATAATGTCATACTTGGGAAGGCTTTCTTCATTCTAAAAAAAAAAAAAAAAAAGCCCTATATTCTCTTCTAGAATTTTTGTGGCTCTATCTTTTGACTTTTAGCTAAATTTGTTTTCCAGAACAGTTTTATGTCCAAAAAAGTTGAGAAGATATTACAACCTGCTTCCCCTATAATTAACTTCTTACATTAGTATGGTATATTTGTTACAGTTAATGAATTAATGCTGATGCATTATTATTATTATTAACTAAAACTTATACTTTTTTTTTTTAAGTATTTTTTTAAAATATTTTTATTTATTTATACAAGAACAGGTCAGAGGCGTGGGAGGGTGAGAGAATTCACCAGAGTCAGAGCGGGGAGCAGCTGGGGGGCAGGAGACATCTATGGCCATGTAGGTTTCTCCCTGGCCGGCCAGGTATGGAACCTGCACTGCAGAGGCTGCGGACAGCTCCACAGCACGGTGCTCAACCCACTACACTACCGGGTAGGCCTAACAATCTGTGCTTTATTCAGATTTTCTTGGGATTTGTCTTATGTCTTTTTTTTTTTTTCTGTTATAGGACTCAACCCACAACAGATCACATTTAACTGGCATGTCTACTTAGGCTCCTCCTGGCTGACACAGTTACTCAAAATTTTTTGTTTGTTGACTGACCGCGAAAGTTTTGTGGTGACTGATCAGGTATTTTGTGGAATATTCCTCTATAGGGATTTTATCTGATCCTCATCTCATGAATAGAGAGGGTTATGTTTTTTTTGGCAGAAAGACTACAGAAGTAAAATACTATTTTCATCACATCATATTAAGGCTGCATACTATCAACACGACATCAAGTTGACCTTGATCATTTACCTTAGGTAACATGTCAGGTTTCTCCCCTATGTAGTTCCTCTCTACCACCCTTTTTCCATAATGTATGATCTACTATAGTGAAGAAAGTCACTACATAACCCATATCTAATGAGTGGGGTGTTATGATTTACTACCTGAGGACAAATGACATACATGTATGTTATTTTGAAATCCTTCTGCAAAGGAGCTTTGTCTCTTCTCCATTTATTTATTCAAACATTTATTTTTATCAGTATGGATTTATCCATGTTTATTCTATACTATGAGTTATAAATCCAATACTATTTATTTTGTTGGCTCAAGCTGTTCCAGCTATTGAGAACGCTTTCAGTTGACTCCTGTATGCTTCTGATATACCCCCATTATTCCTGTTCCTTTTATCATAAACCAAGATCTGGGTGTTAGGTGTGCTCATTGCTACTGGGGTATTCTGATTACATGCCCTCTCAGTTGGTAATAGCCAGGAAATACATGTACATGGCTTTCTCTCCCTCTAACACCAGTACTTTACTAGCAGGGAGCCTGGTTCTGGAAGAGCAGCAGTTGACGTGGATAGGACAAAACCCCTAACTGTGGAATTTCCTGGACATCAGGCATTTCTCCATTCAGGTTTAGAGGAACCACCATCATGGATGAAACTGCCACAGAAGGCAGTGCTGTGACTTCCTTAGACAGAGGTGGGCCTGTGGGACAAGAGAGTTTCGTTGTCAGGCTCCTGGCAGCAGAGCGGTGCATATGATGTGGGTGTCTGAGAAATGAGGAGAGACCTTAGGACTAGTAGAGCTTATTTTTAACACTAAAAATTTTGAACCATGTTAAATTCCTTTTGTGCCATTGTGAGCTAGGGATTTAACTGTATATATTTATTTTTCACAGTCTTAAAAGCCTGGATTGAGTCTTGGAATTACCATTTCTTAGCTGAGTGGCTAACTTCTTCCATTCTATGTTTCTTCATTACTAATATGAGTACTGCCTGTCTTCCATGGCTGTAGTAAGGATGCAATGAAATGGAAGTCTGGAAAATTCTATGTGAATTTAAAATATTTTATGAATGTATGATACCAAAAAAACACTTTTAGAATTAGCATTTCTTCAGGTAGGAAAGAACTAACCTTCTTTAATTGAGACCCCCTTTGTTTGCATTACTTTTAATAAGCAGTTAGCCTTTTCCAACTCAATATCCAGTATTTTGTACTTTCCACTGGTTTCCATGATTTTCTGTGGAACAAACAGAATACATATTATTACCAAGTCAATGCTACCATTTTGATGTTTTTACTAAGAACATGAGCACTAATGAAAATATAAATCATTTAATTTTTCATAATTGAGTCTCACATATATTTTTAAAATCAGTCAACTTCCTAATTTATTTTAAATTTTAAAAGCAACATGGTAAAAAAAAAAAAAAGGTAAAAAAGACTGATTAATAGTTGTAAATGAAAAGTAAAAATATGACCTAACTTGACCCTCCTTCTTTCCAACTTTTCAACCTTCAGTCCTATGGTTAACAATTTCTTACACATGTTCTCCACCTATTTTATGACTATACTATTGTAGAAAAGGATCACATTATGCTCTGTCCTGCACCTTGGATGTTCTACTTACTACTACTCTCCTGGAGATGCTGTCATATAAGCAGATATTGCATTTAATGCCATGTATGTATATATTGTAATTTATTTAAATAGTCCCCTAGTGAGGAGAATTTGTGTTGTTTCCACTTTTTTATGCTATTATAGAAAATGAATAAACATTCTTGAACACATTCTTTTGTAACTTTGTGACTGGTATAGTAGCCACCACGTACCTTTCAAACAGTTTCAAAAATCATCAATTCAAAACCAGCCTTGCATTATCTATACCTCTATCCACTTTCTTATTCTCGCCACTTCTGAATTTACCTCAAAGCAACTCCCTGACATTTTATTTCATCAATAAATATGACCATCTATATTATCTCTAAAGTTAAGACACTTAAAATATGATTACAATACCACTATCTCATCAAAAATAAACAATTTCTTATTTAAATGTTTAAGAATATGATATTTTCAAGTAAATCTCCAATTCTTTGTACAATTCTTATCTCTTATTTTTTTTTTTTTAAATCTTAAATTTTATTTTTATATTCCCCCATACAATTGCAAACGCCCCATTCTGACCCCAATCCTTCCCCTAACGCCCCCCACCCCCCAAAAAGTGTCTCTGGTTCATAGTTTTTTGTTGATTTTGATTTTCACTTTCTTATATTCATTTTCCTGGTCCCTTATTTAAGTTTTCTAGATTCCTGCTATGAGTGAGACCATCCGGTATTTTTCTTTTTCTTTTTGGCTTATTTCGCTGAGCATGATCCCTTCCAGTGCCATCCATGTTGCTGCAAATTGCATGTGTTTATCTTTTTTGAATGCTGAGTAATATTCCATGGTATATATGTACCACATCTTCTTGATCCAGTCATCTATTTTTGGGCATTTGGGTTGTTTCCAAAGCTTAGCTATTGTAAACAGTGCTGCTATAAACATAGGAGTGCAGGTGCTCTTTGGAATTGATGTTTCTGTGTCCTTTGGATAAATACCTAGGAGTGGAATTGCTGGATCATATGGAAGCTCTATGTTTAGTAGGTCCAGAAATCTCCACACAGCTCTCCATAGTGGTTGGACCAGTTTGCACTCCCACCAATTATCTCTTATTAAGGCAAATAAAACTGGTTAGGAAAGTCCAAGTTAATTGTTTAAAAACAGTTCATAATGTTAATTCAAAATACACACTATCATGGAAATTCCTTTATATGACAATATTTCATTATGCAGAGGAAAAGAAGGATAGAGAAAAATGAGAGAAAATAGATGATCTTAATTAGATTATTTTAATTATATTTATTAGGTAATAATTAATAGATTGTTTTAATTATAATAGATTATTTTAATGGCAATAAATACACATTATTCCCCCGAACTCTTGCTTCATAAATGCACTCTCCAAATCTTTAATTTATTCATCTACGTTTTCTCAATATTTCCTCCTACTCTTCCCAGGAGAGGGGAGAATTTGGTCTATTGTAGGGTAAATGGTTTTGGGACTTTTTTGCCCTCCCACCATTAGAATTGCCCTGTCTGATGGGGTACCTGCAGTTGTTAAATTGTTGTAAGTTATGCTGTTTACTTCTGTGGGCCATGGCAGCAGTATTGCCATAGCTGCCAAGAGAAGCAGAACCGGCAGGAGAGAAGGGGAGAAAGAAGCCCAGAGTGAAGACTTGCCTGCTGTGTACCTGGTTGTTGCATTACATGTAAAAGCTCAATAAAACCCTGAGAAAGCCACCAAGGGCTTCAGGACACTCCTTTACCGCAGTCTGCTTGGATCATAGAACCTGCTCAGTGCCCTTCCTGCCCCTACATCTATTATGAAATTTGTTGAGTTGGGAGGGGCACTTTAAGTGGGCCTGCTTATAGACAAAAGAGAAGGAAAAGGAACAGACAGAAGAAGAGAGAATAGGAAAGACTTAAAAAAATAAATAAATAAAGTTAGCTAGATGGTGAAGGATTGAGAATTGAGTTTATTTCAGTTCTTTCTAGACCATTCCTGAATTTATAGCTAGCCTGCACATTTAAGTATGTATTTTCCCATTAACTTTAACAAAAGCATTTCAATTATTTAATCCCTTGCCCCAGAACACTTTGTTGTGTTAGTATATTCAAAAACCAAACATAAAAATGAGAAAGGGCTTAGTGAAATCTGTTCTACTTTTCCTATGTACTATGACTATTTGATATCTTTACATACCTCTTCTAGCTGAGAAAAGTCACTTATAAGTTTGTCAAGATTCACACTACTAATCTTTTTCATACATCCTTTGTCGCTTTGATCCATGCCTTCTAAAGAGAAGATAGTGTTAAATAAATACTTTAATTAATAAGACTTAAAGCACAATGACAATTCAAACACTAAAATTTCTGTAGTCAATTATTGAGTACCCACTTAGTTTTATTGCACGCAGAAAATTTTGTTATATCTATTATTAACAAGAGTCACATACATTAAGGCTTCACCACTCTACAAGGTTTCACCCCCACTCTACAAGGTTTTCTCTAAACAAGCTGAAAAATGGGGTAAAGATATGTGCATATGTAGAAATTATTTGTCCCTTTTATATAAAAACCTATGTCATTGTTCAATAATCATCTTCTTAATATCAGTATGGATGATATATTATTAAATCTAATGCATGACTCTTAAGTACAGATATTATCAGTTTCAATTTTAAAAATATTTAATTAGCATGCCACAAATTTTTTTTGCTGAATTTTCTCATAGTATACTTATTGCTATGGACGAAATCATGTTCCCCCCAATTTATATGTTGAAGCCTCAACCCTCAAGGGTGTTTTTCCTTATAAAACCTTCACTAATATTGCAGTGCATGCAATATAACTAAAAATATTACTAAATTGCATGTTACTAAAATAACATGCACTATCACTGCATGCTATCCCTTTGGTCTTACTGGCTTAACCATTCAATTCATTTCTAGCTCTCTTCATGGCCCCTCCTTGCAGTTTCCTGGTCTGAGCTCTTCCATGGGGATGGTCCCATTAACCAGGAGAAACTAGATGACCAGTTGGTGATTTCAGTGCTCGTCAGTTTCCTTAATTAGAAACATACTGATTTGTGACCTTCAAGACCCAGCTTCAATCATCTCCATAAGTGGGTAACAACCCCAGTCCTTTCTTTTCTTTAAATTTATTTATTATTATTCTTTAAATTTATTTATTTATGCATACAAAACTGAGGTACAGGCCAGACATGTGGGGGTGAGAGGATTCACCAGAGACAGAGTGGGAAACAGAACAGACAGACTGACTGAAATACACTGCTGAGGGGAGCAGCAGGCAGTCAGGAGAGGTCTGCTGTGCCGTTTGGGTATCCCCCTGGCCGGGGATCGAACTCGTGCTGCAGTGGCTGTGGACAGCTTCATAGGTTGTGTCTTAACCCTTGCGCCCCCAGAGAGGCCCCCCAGTTCCTTCCTTGCCTTCCTCCTGCCCCCTTTCATGCGGGCCTCTCTCCCCAACCGAGCAGGGTGCTCCTTGGCCCGTTTTCGCGGGTCCCAAGGACAGGCTCGGGCTACCCCAATTTCTTCCCTCCTCACCTCCCACCATAAATTTTCCTCTCAGCCGAAGGCGTGGGGTCCTGGCTCCCTTCACCTACATCTTGAGGTCCTTAGGGCTTACCTCAGCGGGAGCACCGCAGGCAGGCGGGGCGTGGCTGGGTCAAAACCTTGTTATGACCCAGAAAACCGATGAGGTGTGAAGTAAAGAATATTCAGGGGGAAAGTGGGAACCTGGAACTGCTCACAACAGTGTGGGGCGCCCCTGTTGTGGCCGACGCCCCCACAGCCTCCCACGCCGCTGGCTCCCGCGAGGGTGGCGGGTCCGGACGGGTCCGTCCCCACTCCCGTTCCCCTCCCAGGGAAGCAGGTTCCCCCAACTATGGGTCCGCAGGTCTCTGGGACCCTCCTCCAGGCGTACCTCCTTAACGTGGCTTCCCCCAGCAACAGGTGCTTCTCAGATATTTGCACATGGTTTCTGTAGTGTGAGGACAGCTAGTGACTGCCAGATCAATAATAATTTCCCCAACCAAAGAGTAACTTACTCTGGTTTACGTTTTGAAAGTGAGTTAGCCTATTGAATAAATAATAATCCACACTTATTTGTGTCACTTATAAACAAGTCTTATGCACTACCAGAGAATGTTAGATAGTGGGGAGAAAAGTGTGACTATAATGTTGTTTGTCTAATCCAGAGTCACTTAGTGGATATGATCTCCCAACTACCGGCTTTTCTTCATTTAGTGGTTAAGGGCAAAGACTGCAAGGATTCTAGCCTTATTCCTCTATCAACTGGGGGATTGTGCTTAAGTTTCTAATTATATTCAAGGGATATGAATCTTGTTGGTGCAATGGGTGTATGGAGGTCAGAGACTGCATATTTGAGGCTTAGAGATTTTGTAACTTAGATCATCATAAATTCTGACGCATTATTTGAAATTAAAAAACAAATAAGCCAGTAAAATTCTGGTGGTGGGGAGAAGGTAGGGGGCTTACAGCTGTTACTCTAATGTGTCCAAAGTTATATGATGGTAATTTATAATTCAGTGTGCTTTATATTTGTATAATAAGCATTAGGTGCTAGGTCTTGTTCTATTTCCTATTTTATTCCCACTCAACATTTTTTTTTAATGAAGATTTATTTATTTATGCACACTAGAGCTGGAGTACAGGCCAGAAGTGTGTGTGTGGGGGGGTGAGAGGATGCACCAGAGTGGGGAACACAGAACAGGCAGACTGACTGAAGTACACTGCTGAGGGGTGCAGCGAGTGAGAAAGGAGAGGTCTGATGTGCCATGTGGGTAGCTCCCTGGCCGGCCAGGGATCAAACTTGTGCTGCAGAGGCTGTGGATAGCTTCATAGGTTGCGTCCCTTGCACCGCCAGGGAGGCCCCCTTCCCATTCAACATTTTGTCTCAAAGATTCATGCTTGGGGTAGTGCTTAAAAACATGACCTCTCAAAACTAGAATTACTATATTGAGTAGCTGGCTCTTCCACATTTTAGCTCTGTGATCTTGTGCAAATTACTTCATTTCTCCATATTTCAGCTTTCATATTTAGGATGCCAAAATGGAGAAACGCAGGGGGTTGAAATAAAGATAATGCAGATAAACAAAGAACCAGATAACAGTAAGTGTTCAACAAATGTTTGCTAGTATGATGTCATTGTAGTATGATTATCATTACCTGCTTTAATATCATTAATGATTTACTGTTATTGCTATCACCATCATCATCTAGTTCATTGTTTCTGACCACTGACTAGGGCTGATGTATGTATCCAACCCATTCTGTCTATCCAGCCCTTGAGGATGGATAACACATCGATTCCTACTTTGTGCTACATCATTTCTCCTTATAAACCTATGCAAGAGATGCTCTAAAGCACACATTAGTAATAGTAGCAAGTCACAGGTCACATGCTTACTCAGTTTCACTAAATACTGCTAAGTTGTTCTCTAGAATGACTGTAACAGCTTATACTTCCACTACTTGAGGCAAGAGTGTGAAGGTCTGAACAGCTCAGGACAATTCTGAAGGGCCATTTCAAATCCATAAAAGTCTCTACGGGACCAGCCAAGGTTTTCTTGGGCTGTCTTTGCATCTTGATTTACTGCTCTACCCATTCTTGCTTTCTTCTCCTCCCTGCCACAGATGTTGATCTCAAGGGCACTTTGTCATAAATAGTCTGCATGCTCAGCAACATGGATGGAGCTGGAAGGGATCATGCTAAGCGAAATAAGTCAGAAAGAAAAAGAAAAATACCGGATGGTCTCACTCATAGCAGGAATCTAGAAAACTTAAATAGGGACCAGGATAAAGAATAACTATAAGAAAGAAAATATCAAAATCAACAAACAACTATGCACCAGAGACACTCTGTGGGGGGTGGGGGGGGGCGGGGAAAGGAGGGATTGGGGTCAAAATAAGGGGGTTGTAATTGTTTTTTTGTTTTTTTTTTTTGCCTTATTTTTCTTTATAAAACAAAAATTACACAAAATTGGAAAATGTCTATGAAAGTAGCAACAATAAAATCTAAAGGCAGTGTGAAACATCAGAATCAAGGATATCTACAGAATCAGTTTTGTAAGACTCGGTTTCTAGTATATTTTTTTTTTTTAATTTTTTTTTAATTTTTTTATTTTTTTTATAAATTTTATTGTTATATTCCCCATACAATTGCAGCCCCCCATTCTGACCCCAATCCCTCCCCTCCCGCCCCCGCCCCCCTAAAAGTGTCTCTGGTTCATAGTTTTTTGTTGATTTTGATTTTCACTTTCTTATAGTTATTCATTTTCCTGGTCCCTTATTTAAGTTTTCTAGATTCCTGCTATGAGTGAGACCAGGGGGTTGTAATTGTAAGGGGAATATAAAAATAAAATTTAAATTAAAAAAAAAAGAAAAAAAAATAGTCTGCATGCTAACTGAGCCATAGGGCGAGCATAACTTTAGGGTCAGAAGAGCATAGGAAAAAGCCTTGAAGCAATAAGGGAAGATCTAGAGATAGGGGCAGCAGAGCATTCCTGGACAAGGGCAATAAAAAAAGGACTGTTAGATGAGGCTGTGAGGCAAGGAAATTCCAGGCACAGCAGTAAGTCAGATTGAGTGAGATCCCCCAAGCACTAACCAATCATGAAGAGACTGAAGGGGGTTTTAGAATAATAAGGGGAAAAAAGTACATATTCCCTGAGGCGTGACTCCATAGCAGCTTCCTTGCCCCTCCTGGCCTGCCTCAACAGGCCTTGGAGTTTCACTTTCTGTTCCTTTTCTCCTTAATAAACTTTTTTCTTATATCTATTTTTCTAAACAAATTTGCCTCTTTTTGCTTGCTTGCCTGAGCGTCAGTGATGTTCCTGCTGGGGCTTTGCGAGACACCAACCCGGGGTAGTATAGTGGCTGGGACTCAGCACTGCCCAGGCAGCGGGCAGTGTGGGATCCATTCCTAGCTGAGGAACTAGACCTGAAAACCTGAAATTCCGGTAACAGAACCTCTGCTCACAGTGTGCTTCCTCAAGATCCTGACCTGCAACTCCATGCTATTTTTCAACTGAATTTTAAAACATAAATATTATATAGTGAAGTGATTCGAATGTTTAATCTCAACAAATGCATACAACATGTTAATGAGAAGGCCTTCTGATTTTGTTGCACTTTGAAATGGTTGTTTCCATTAAAAGAAAAAAGAAATGGTTTATTTTAGGAACATGTATTCTGTTCTTCATTTTGTTCCATTTTTGCTATTTTGAAAAATTAGTTACTTCTTTCTTGCATCTCTATAAAAGGAAGTAAACTATTGATGGGTAGCAGAATATGCCACCCTGAAATATGCCACTTTGGCATAAGCAATTATTTTCAGAAACTACAGACACAGGGAGAATCTCTGAAAATAGAGTGGAAGTTACACTTGGGAAAAATACAATGAAAAGGGGGTCTGGCCAGGAAGGGAGCTATTTAACCAGAGAGGACTTTTTACCTAACTATTGCTTGGCGGGGTAACTCATTTCCTTTTTTCAGCTTCCCCCATTTTGAAGTCCTAGACCCTCTGTCCTTTTCCTTAGGTCAGGAAGGTCTATAGGTCCCAATCATCTGGCCACCTTTTGAGTCTCATATCTTAGTGGGGTTCCCCTAAGTATGCACACAATTAAACTTGTTTTTTTCTCCCTCGTTAATCTCTCATGTCAATTTTTTCTTAGCTCAGCCATAGAAACATTGTCTAACCAGCATTTCAGAAAATGGGGAGCAATTGACTAAAATAGAAAATTTTAGGGCTTCAGAATCCTGGGAAACAAAGGATTAAGACTCTGAGGAGTTACCTTACAGCTGGGCATTTCGATTGTACTAAAAGCTGTACTATTTGACCAATTTATGTTAGCTCCATAAGTGCAGTTCTAGTTCCCACCTTGTTTATTCAAGGAAGATAAAGCCTCTAAGCCACCCCACTTGATTTACTCAAAGACAAAAATGTGTAAATAAGCAAATTTTTCAGTCTGTCACAATTACCAGATTCCAACCACCCCTAACCAGTTTTAGCAGTCTGCCAGCATGTAATGAAAACAGAGCATGCCCAGTCCTTAAGTTCATGAGCCCAAATTCACACAAACCTCATTATAAAATACTAAAATCTCTACCCGGGAAAAACTTGAGCCACTATTTTCTGAATATGTGACAAATGTGGTCACATGAACCCCATCTGAGCATGCTCAGATAACTGGCAGGGACCAGGGAAGACCGTGGAGGATCACATTTTTGGTCTCCATTGTCTAAGCTAATAAACAGTTTCTTCTACAAAACTTGTATCTGGTCTACTCAGGCATGTTCAAGAAACTATTGAGTGTAGTGATAAACCTAGAAGGACAGAAGGGAGTTTTTTTCCCTTCCCTACAACACGAACAGGCTAAGAATTTATTTTCTGACTCTAGAAAAGCTATTTATTAAAGCTGAAATTTGTTGTTTGTAATGGGTCATCTGTAAGTCAGTGAATTTCGTTTCTGATATGATCTAAAAGGAAATAGCTTATTATTTTAGACTCAGGTATGCTAGCCAGACAATAGTAGCAGAAAGGAACTAAAAGACTATTAAATAAGTCATCTTTCAGTTAAGCCCATTTGCAAACCATTCAAATATAACTTGTTGGGTTTTGTCTTTGGCCTTATATGTGTGACCTTAGGCAACAGTTAATTTCTGAGGTTCTGCTGGCATTATTAAAAGAAAAACTGAACATATTAAAATTCACAGAGTTCATTGCGCAAGAATTGATGCTATCAGCCAGCCAAATTGGAAGTAGTTATGAGCATTCCACTGACAGGAGCTGAGGGAGAGACTTTGATAGAGAAAAAGATGCAGCAAAACAAGGGATATGCTTGATTGGCTAGAGCTTAAAGCCTAGTAGATTGTCAGTGATTGGTTGTCCTTAGGTTTTGATTTTGTGACCTTGAAGCGTTTACAGGTTTACATTTTGGCCTGCTTGTGAAGACCTCGAGGACATCAGTTCCAACTCTGTCTAATGGTCTCCTTGTTTATCTGAGTAACTATGGGGCGGGGAGGTGCGACCAAGCACAGGGCGGGCAGGCAGGACAGTCCTCCCAGACCCCTGCAAATCTTTTTGTTTTCTTTTTTGGGCTCTCTGGTGTGCTGTCTGTGGCATTCTCTCTCCTCTCTTCCTCTTTCTCCCTCTCCCTCTTTCCCCCTCCCTCTCTGTCTTGTGGTCTCACCTCTTCTGTAGTCTTGCAGCTAGTCATCTCTTAGTCGTCCTCTGTTTCTGAGTGACGCTGCCTTATAGCCCTGTCTGTAGGCCCAGGTGTGCACACTCACGCGTGGCCACACCCAAACTCCAGGTGTCCACAATCAGGCCGAGTGCCCCACATCCACGCTCCCAAGCACCTTCTGCATCAACATGATCAAAGTCACAGGTGATATTCACAGAGGCTGGAGGCATAAAAAGCCTGGTTAATTCATTTACCCTACACAGTGTTAAGAGGACTTTTCTGGCATTATGAAAACTCTCAGACTTAGTCAAAACTATACTCCAAGGTCCTAAGAGTTAAACACTTTTTAAAAAAAGATTTATTTATTTTATGCATACAAGAACTGGGGTACAGGCCAGAGGTGTGGGGGGGGGGGTGAGAGGATTCATCAGAGACAGAGTGGGTGTAAAGGCAGGACTGGGCACAGTGCAGGTTTTCTGATCCCATGCAGACCGGGTAAAGGAGGAGTCAGAGTCCTCAGTAGTTTTGCAGGTTTTTTATTTGGGGTTCACCAGGCATATGGCAGGCAAGGGTGCTGGCTGGGGGGCTGGGAGACCTCCCAGCCCCCAGCAAATCTTCACTCTATCTGGGCTCTCTGGCGTTCTCTGCTTCTGCTTCGGCTTCTCCTTCAGGTTCTGCTGCTGCTGCTGCTGCTGCTGCTGCTGCTGCTGCTGCTGCTGCTGCTGCTGCTGGCGTCCCCGTGACGCTGCCCTTAAAAGCACAGTCTTAACTCAGCTGAATCCCATCCACCTATGCCCACACCCTATTCCAGGTGCCCGCCATCAGGCATGCATTCAGGACAAGGATCCATCATCTATCCTGATGGCGGAAGGGCAGAAAAGCCTGATATTTTCTTTACCCTACAGTGGGGAACAGAACAGGCAGAGTGACTGAAATACACTGCTGAGGGGAGCAACAGGCGAGTCAGGAGAGGTCTGCTGCGCCATGTGGGTAACTCCCTGGCCAGGGATCGAACTCATGCTGCAGTGGCTGCGGACAGCTTCATAGGTTGCATCTGAACCCCTGTGCCAGCAGGGAGGCCCTAAGAGTTAAACACTTTGTGAGGCAACCTTCTAGGAAAATATCAACCTGATTCCATTTGCCCTCTAGAAATGTCTATAATCTTGCCTGCTGTTCCCAGTGCGCGACCAAGGGGTACCCTGGGACCTCCAAACTTGATACTCTTGATACTTGATCTGGCCATCCATGTACACATAGACAAAGGAGGAGAAAAAGGAGTATTAGTTTCTTAAAAGAGCCAAAATTACCCATCTCCTCATGGTAAATGCACAAACCAGGTTGGCCTAAATTGGGGTCGCTGAGGTCCAAAAGGTTGCCACACATCCAAGGCATCTTTTGACAGGGAGCCACAGAAAAGGGGCAGAAGGGACCAGGCAAATCTGGGACAAAAGGAGCAAACACAGGATGAGGGCAGCCACTGTCTGCCTCCCCATGGGTCTCGCTATGTCTCTCTTCTAAATGTCTCAACATGTCTCTTCTCCACGTGTCTCCTCCAAGGCTCCCACATCCCTGGTGCAAGTCCAAAACCAAGAAGCAAGAACACTTCTTCTCCAAGTGCCTCTTTCATGCCCTTCTTCCTTCACTGTTATTTAACCTCACCTCACCACTCAGCTCCACCCATAGTTACATGGGCCAAAGAGCATGGTACCTTCCCTTTTTATGGAGCGTGTCTGTTACATTACTATAAAATGTAGCAACTCCAAAAATTGGGATAACACAAGATACGGGGGAGGAAGCCACTAATTCTGTCTATGGATGCTGGGGAAGGTTTTACAATGGAGGTTATTCTTACAGATCTCTATACTAGAAAGATGGACATGAATTATTCAGATTGAATAATGAGAACGATCATGTCAACAGGTGATTCTGACTTGCTCTCTTTGCACTGAGTTCTTGCTGCTTCTCTTCTCCCTGGGAAAGTCAGTAATCTTAAATAATAGCACCACCTATAGGTGATCTAGTGTGAGTACCCTGTCTGATAGCAACACTCCGTACGGTTTGAGACTATCCAACCAAACCAGAACTTCCTTCTTAGGCTGTGTCAAAAAAGTAAAAGAGTGAATGTAGACAAAGCATGAGAGTCACAGGAATAAGGTGGGATGACTCGAAGGGAGGATTCACCCTGTTGGCTCACAGCATGGCTTCTGGTTGTGCAGCCAAGAATGTGGCTTTGTTCCTTGTTTTATGTATGTATTAAGACCCACTGTATGGTATGGGAGATTAAAAATGGTCAAAAATTTACTGGATTCTGTGCCTTCAAGAGGTGGATATTATTGCCTCATCCCTTTAATTTAGACTAACCTTATTATAAGCTAGAAGAGATATTGTGAGATTTTCCAGCCTAGGTCTCAGGAGGCTTTGCTCATTTCACTCTCACTTTTTCATTCTGACTGCCTAAACAAGTCCT
Source organism: Talpa occidentalis (assembly GCF_014898055.3). NCBI lineage: Eukaryota > Metazoa > Chordata > Mammalia > Eulipotyphla > Talpidae > Talpa > Talpa occidentalis. The sequence continues at coordinate 117,655,773 of NW_023604972.1, forward strand.
AACTACCCCAGCCCACAGCCTGCCAACTTTTCCAACAGGTAAGTGTGTCCATGTGAGATCATCCAGCCCCAGCCAAGTCATCAGCTGTCAGCTGGTGATTGAGTGAGCCTGGCTGAGATAGGCAGAAAAAAATGCCCAGCTGGGTTCATTCCAAATGGTCAACCCACTGACATGTGAGCTAATAAATAATTGTTTAAGCCATTAAGTTTTGGAGTGGTACTTTATGGCAAAGGCTTAGTTTATTGCTATTATTTGAAACATGAAAAAGCCTAATGCAGATGCATGGAAAGGAGTTTGGCTATCTTTTCATGTAGTGCCATTATCCAAAAATGATCCTCTTTCAAATTGGATAAAGGTAGGTTTCCTAATTTGATACAAGCAGGGGGACAATTTAGGAGAATGAAACATGAGATAATAAGACTCTGAACCAAGGAATGAGGATAGGATATTTCAGAGTCTTCCAACTCTCATTCCTGAGCAGAAGCATTGATGACATTTTCATTTCACAAATATTCTCTCCATTGTGAAAAGTTACAGATTTGTGTGCCAATGTTCGTCCTGAGCAATCCCAATAATTGAAGCTGTTGGAAAAATCCTAAATTCTGAACAACTTGACTTTGCCCTTCATCAAAGCAAGCTGAAACACAATAATAGGAAGAAAAGAATATGAAAGCCTCAGTTGAGAAAAAGAGCATAAATTAGAACTCTCAAGTTCATTTCCCTGTATTTTGACTTTTGGAAGACAGTGGTACGTCATAGGAATAGATTTCAATAGAAATTTAAAAAATTTGTTACATATTACTTTGTAATCCTAAAATAAAAAATTTTTTATAGACAGTGCAGGAAATTACATTGAAGTAAAAATAAGAAATTTCAAGCCCTTATTCCTACCTGCCAATGATAACCATTATTAACATTTTGATGTGGCTCACATAATTACAAGCACATATTTTGTGTGTATTATATCAAATTTAAATTATACTGACTATATTGCTTTATACCCTCCCTTTTATTAAGGGCATTTCCTATCCCTTAAGTATTTGAATTTTAACAGTTGCATGGTATTTATGGGCAATTCAAAATATGTCTAACTATTGTTGAGTAATAATGATTTAATTCTTCCAAATTACATGAGTTAGACCTTTAAGCCTATCATACTTTATATTTTTCTCTGGTTAGTCCTATAATTAATTCTTAGGTATGAAAATACTAGGCCAAGTTCATGAATGTTGTTAAGGCTGGAGATACATATTGTCAAATATCCTTTTAGAAAAGATGTATCAATTTTGAACTTGCACCACAGGCATTAAGTATTGTCATAAATGGCAATGATTTATAAGGCTTCCAGGACATTTTTAATCAGTAGACCACTTTCCTCTACACACATAAAGCAGCAAAATGCATCGTGACTTTTCCGACAACCCAGTAACTGTTAAATTATTTTCTGCACACATTCATATTTGATTGTTATTAATAGGCTACTTACAATTTTTTTCAGTTTCCATCTGGATGAGTCCATATTTAAATGAGAAAGTGCACAGAACTTTTAGAAGGAGATGTGTGTTCTAGTACCAGATATTCTAACTAGTTTTGTGGCCCTAACCAAATTAATTCAGTTCTCTGTCTCAATCCAGCCATGAATTAATATCTCTTTATCTTCTGCATGGGTAGAAAATAAACTTTTTGTGAAAACATTTGACTAAAGTTGGTACACAAATTGGTTGCCATTTAAAAAATTTGCACTTTGGGGAGGGGCGGAGCAACATGGCGGCGAGGAGACGCTGCGAGTAAGATCTCCCATTAAAAAAAGTTAATAGGGAGGAAAAGCGGCAGGTCCCAGTGAGAACTGGGACACGGAAGATAAACGGGTGACGCCAGCAAACTGCCCGAAGAAGAAAGTGGCCATAAAAGAGGACCAGAAGGGAAGGAAGCGCAGAACCCTGCTCCCCTCCCCCGCCCACAGAGGCGGCACTCTCCGACCGGCAGAGAGGAGGAAAACAACAAACCAAAACGGCCAACAAGAACGAACTACGCAGCAAGCGGGACTGGGAGTGGAAAGAAACTATTGCAGCCACCACACCCCGTGAACGGGAGCTGAGGCGAACCCTGCAGGATCCGCAGCGGAGGTGAGCTCCGGGCGCCATTGAAGAGAGCCCCGCCCAGGAGGAGACCAGCACCAGCACACAGCCCCGGGCCGCCCGGTAAGCTTGCGCGGAAAGCGGCGCGCTGGAAAGGCAGACGCGGAGCGGGATTGCGCGGAATGCGGCGCGGATCGCTCTGAAAAGCAGTGCAGTTGAAAAGCAAACGCGGATTCGGATCGGATCGCAGCTGCCCAGGTCCCCGCACCTGCGACCTAGGCTTGCGGGGAGATGCGGGGAGGCCCTCCCTGAGTGAGCAGGAACCAGGTGCCCAGGCAGGGGAGCGGGATTCAAAAGGCGCCATTCCCGCGCCACTGATCTGGGCTACAGCCCGCGTCCTGGAACTGAGGGCTTTGGAACTGAGACCCGGGGCACGATATTAGGGGCGTGGGTTCAGCACGACGGTGGGGCACAAGGCAGACACAGCACCCCAAAGCCGTTGAGGTGTACCCTACCATCCCCACTCTGCTCCCTGTCCCATGGGGTGGAAAATCAGCTCCCCAAGGGCTCTAGGAGAGATCTCTGGCGCCACCTAGCGACTTGAAGCCAGCACAGGCTCCTGAAGGAGCTAGTGGCCAGCTAGGGAGTTAGCCCACACCGGGCCCCTTCCGAACAAGTAGTATGAGCCCACAGGGAGAGCGAGCACCCACAGCCGGGGCAGACCAAGCGTGCAGAAGAGTGTGCCTGAGACCGGACACGCAGGGAGTGTGTCCCACATCACCATTATAGAATAGGGACATTTCTTCAGTAAAGACTACCTGCAGAAGGCTTCCTCAGGAGCCAGAGGTGAGCGGGGGAAGTTCGCCCACGCCAGACCCCCTCTGGCCTGCAGTCCAAGCCCAGAGGGGGAGCAGGAACCCACTGCCGGGGCAGACCAGGCGCACAGGGGAGTGTGTCCCCACATCGGCATTTTAGAACAGGGACCTTTCTCCAGTAAAGACTGCTTGAAACTGACAGATGACTCCTGGAGGAACCAGAGGGGAGCAGAGAAGCCCACCCAAGATGCCGGCCAGTCCCAACAACACAGTGTCCCAACGCATACTGCAAATTAGAAAACAGACAGTAGGGAGGAGAAGAACCACGCACTAGCAACCTCTCCAGAGAAAAAGCACACCACGAAAAAAACCAGCCCCCAGACTGCAACGACAGTAACTTGGAAAAACTTCTGAGCCTTCCAGAAAGAGAATTTAAAATTGCCGTGATTAAAAAACTGACAGAAGTCATAAAGGAAAACAATGATAAGGGAAAAATAATCAACAATCAGAAGAATGAAATTGAGTCCCTAAAGAGGGAAGTAAAAGAAATGCAGGAGATCAAAGAATTAATGGAAGAACTAAAGAATTCTGGGAAAAGCAATGAAAGCAGAACTGATGAAATGGAAGAACGAATAAGTACTCTTGAAGACACAGAAATAAAAAGAACCAAAACAGAAAAGGAAAGAGAAGTACGAAGGAAAAAGAATGAAGAAAGACTTCGGGAACTATCTGACTCCATGAGGAAAGGAAATATATGAGTTATAGGAATACCAGAAGGAGAGGAGAGAGAAGTAGGAACAGAGAAAATATTCAAAGAGATAATTGAAGAGAACTTCCCAAATGTGAAGAAGGAGCTGAAAATTGATATACAAGAAGCAAGAAGAACACCAAACTTCCACGACGAAAGGGAAAATACAGCAAGACACATAATAGTAAAGCTCCCAAGAATCCAGGACAAGGAAAAAATAATGAAGCTGGCAAGAGGGAAGAAACAGATAACATTCAAAGGAAAGCCAATCAGGCTGACATCAGACTTCTCCGAAGAAACACTACGGGCAAGGAGAGAGTGGAGGGACATAGTCAACAGACTCCAAGAAAACAGATGCCAACCAAGAATACTCTATCTCGCAAAGCTCTCCTTCCTCTTTGAAGAAAGAATATGGACCTTCCCAGACAAACAGAAACTCCAGAATTTCATTGCAACTAAACCCCCACTCCAAAAAATACTACAAGGAGTCCTAAAGCCAGAACCTCAGAGGGACGAATAACAATGAAAGAAGGCCAAAAAAAAAAAAGTTGTTAAAAGAATAAATAAATAAAATCAAAGGAAAGACAAACATAATGGCAAATACAGATGTTAACATATCAATATTAACTCTAAATGTAAATGGACTAAACTCTTCAATAAAAAGACACAGAGTGGCAGCCTGGATTAAGAAACAAAACCCAACCTTTTGCTGTCTCCAGGAAACACATTTAGCTACAAAAGATAAAAATAGGCTCAAAGTTAAAGGATGGAAAACAATCCTACAAGCAAATGGACCAAAAAAGAAAGCAGGAACAGCTATACTTATATCAGATAAAACAGATTTCAAACTCAAAAAGATAAAAAGAGACCCCAATGGTCACTACATTATGATCAAGGGGAAAATACTTCAAGAAGAAATAACACTCATTAACATATACTCACCAAACGAAGGAGCACCAAAATATATCAGACAACTGTTGTCCTCTCTGAAAACAGACATCAGAGAAAACACATACGTAGTAGGAGACTTCAACACACCACTATCAACAATGGATAGATCAACAAGACAAAAAATAAGTAAAGAAACCAAAGCTCTAAATAAGGACCTAAAGCAATTGGGCTTAACAGACATCTATAGAACACTAAACCCCAAAAAAAACGGAGTACACATTTTTCTCAAGCACACACGGATCACTCTCCAGGATCGATCACATACTGGGGCACAAGACAAACATCAACAGATACACCAAGATTGAAATCATATCAACCATCTTTTCTGACCATGAAGGCATCAAACTAGAAATAAACCATAAAAAGAAGGCAAGGAACTTTCCTACCTCATGGAGATTAAAAACCACACTACTGGAAGACCACTGGACTAATGAGGAGATGAAAGAAGAAATTAAAAAATTTTTTGAATTGAACGACAAGGAGGACACCAATATCCTAAATGTATGGGATGCAGCAAAAGCAGTAATAAGAGGAAAATATATAGCAATAGAAGCTCACATCAAGAAACAAGAAAGAACTCAAAGAAACAACCTAATCTCGAAGCTCAAAGATCTAGAAAAAGAACAACAAAAAACCCCAAAACCAGTAGAAGAAAAGAAATAATAAAAACCAAAGCAGAAATAAATGAAATTGAAACTAAAAAAACAATCCAAAAGATCAATGAAACCAAGAGCTGGTTCTTTGAAAAAATCAATAAAATAGACAAACCCCTAGCCAGGCTCACAAAGGAAAAAGGGAGAAAGCACAAATAAACAGGATCATCAATGAAAGAGGAGAAATCACAACGGACACAGCAGAAATCAAAAGAATAATCAGTAACTACTATGAACAGTTATATGGAAACAAGTTTAACAATCTAGAGGAGATGGACAAATTCCTACAACTCTACAATCACCCAAAGCTAGATAAAGAAGAAATAGAACACCTAAACAGACCAATTACAAGCAGCGAAATTGAAATGGTAATCAAAAACCTCCCCAAAAACAAAAGCCCAGGACCTGATGGATTTACAAATGAATTCTACCAAACATTCAGAGACGAATTAGTGCCTATCCTTCACAAACTCTTCCAAAAAATTGAGAAGGAAGGGACAATACCAAACACGTTCTATGAAGCCAACATTACACTAATACCAAAACCGAACAAGGACAACACAAAAAAGGAAAACTACAGGCCAATCTCCCTAATGAACACTGATGCAAAAATCCTCAATAAAATTCTAGCCATCAGAATCCAACAATGTATCCATAAGATAATTCACCACGACCAAGTAGGATTCATTCCAGGGACACAAGGATGGTTTAACATCCGAAAATCAATCAACGTTATCCAACACATCAACAAAAAGAAATATAAAAACCATATGATAATATCAATAGATGCTGAGAAAGCTTTCGACAAAGTGCAACACCCATTCATGATAAAAGCCCTTGAAATTCTTGGGATACAAGGAACATACCTCAACATCATAAAGGCCATCTATGACAAGCCAACAGCCAGTATCATTCTCAATGGTGAAAAGCTGAAAGCAATTCCATTAAGATCTGGAACAAGACAAGGATGTCCACTCTCACCACTGCTTTTCAATATAATACTGGAAGTCCTAGCCAGGGCAATAAGACAAGAGAAAGACATCCAAGGAATCCAAATAGGAAAAGAAGAAGTCAAACTATCACTATTTGCAGACAATATGATATTATACATAGAGAACCCCAAAAACTCCACAGAAAAGCTAATTCAACTCATCAATCAGTTCAGTAAAGTGGCAGGATACAAAATCAACATGCAAAAGTCAGTAGCCTTCCTATACACAAACAATAAATCTGAAGAAGAAGAAATCAAAAAACCATCCCTTTTGTTATTGAAACAAAAAAAATCAAATATTTGGGAATAAATCTAACAAAAGAGGTAAAGGACGTATACAAAGAAAACTATAAAACACTGTTAAAAGAAATAGAAGAAGACACAAAGAAATGGAGAGACATCCCCTGCTCATGGATTGGAAGAATAAACATTATTAAAATGGCCATCCTTCCAAAAGCAATATACAGATTCAATGCTATTCCAATAAAAATTTCAATGTCATTCTTCAAAGAAATAGAACAATTATTGATGAAATTCATATGGAATCACAAAAAACCCCGAATAGCCAAAGCTCTCCTGAAAAAAAAAGAAGGGAATGGAGGCATCAGACTCCCAGACTTCAAACTCTACTACAAAGCCATAATCATCAAAACTGCATGGTATTGGAACAAGAACAGACATACAGACCAATGGAATCGAATAGAAAATCCAGAAATAAACCCACAGATTTATGGTCAACTAATCTTTGACAAAGGAGCAAAAACTATGCATTGGAGCAAAGAAAGTTTGTTCAATAAATGGTGCTGGGAAAACTGGGTCGCTACATGCAAAAGAATGAAGCTTGACCACTACCTCACACCATACACAAAAATCAACTCAAAATGGATTAAAGAACTAGACATAAGACCTGAAACCATAAAATATATAGAAGGAAATATAGGCGAAACACTACGTGATTTGCACATCAAAGACATCTTTACAGACACATCACCCAAAGCAGTGATAGTGAAGGCGAAGATAAATAGATGGGACTACATCAAATTAAAGAGCTTCTGCACAGCAAAAGAGACAATAACAAAAACAAAGAGAAACCCCACCAACTGGGAGAACATTTTTGCACCCAACACTAATGATAAAGGACTGATCACAAAAATCTGCGAAGAGCTGATGAGACTCAACAACAACAAAGAAAATAATCCAGTCAAAAAATGGGTAGAAGAGCTAAAAAGAAACTTCTCAGAAGAGGAAATGCAAATGGCCAACAGGCATATGAAAAAATGTTCAACATCACTTGTCATCAGGGAAATGCAAATCAAAACTACCATGAGATACCATCTTACACCAGTGAGAATGGCACATATTAAAAAAACTAGCAACAACAAATGTTGGCGAGGGTGTGGAGAAAAAGGAACTCTTCTGCACTGTTGGTGGGAGTGCAAACTGGTCCAACCACTGTGGAAAGCTGTGTGGAGATTTCTGGACCTACTAAACATAGAGCTTCCATATGATCCAGCAATTCCACTCCTAGGAATTTACCCAAAGGACACAGAAACATCAATTCCAAAGAACACCTGCACCCCTATGTTTATAGCAGCACTGTTTACAATAGCTAAGCTTTGGAAACAACCCAAATGCCCAAAAATAGATGACTGGATCAAGAAGATGTGGTACATATATACCATGGAATATTACTCAGCATTCAAAAAAGATAAACACATGCAATTTGCAGCAACATGGATGGCGCTGGAAGGGATCATGCTCAGCGAAATAAGCCAGAAAGAAAAAGAAAAATACCGGATGGTCTCACTCATAGCAGGAATCTAGAAAACTTAAATAAGGGACCAGGAAAATGAATAACTATAAGAAAGTGAAAATCAAAATCAGCAAAAAACTATGAACCAGAGACACTTTTAGGGGGGCGGGGGCGGGAGGGGAGGGATTGGGGTCAGAATGGGGGGGCTGCAATTGTATGGGGAATATAACAATAAAATTTATTATCTAATAAAAAAAAATTATTAAAAAAAAAATTTGCACTTTTAGGGCAACAAAATACTATATTCTTTCGATGAAAGTATTTTTTGGTGTGTTACTTTTTACTGAGGTTGATTTACAACCCTGCATATCATTTAGGGGTATATATTCACACATCTTCAATTGTACTGCATACTTTTATAGTAAAAAAACCAGTAGTCATATAAGGTGTATTAAATATTAGAGCTAGTAATCACAAGAAATTTGTTAATCTATGTTGTCGTTTAATCTTAATGAGAAGTATAGTTTTAAAAATGCAGGTAAAATATCATGAAAAGATTCCTATTTCCTATAGTTTAGGAGTTCTTAGCCACAACAGTGAATTATCTGGCATCAGCTACTGTTTTGGGTACTCAAAGATTCAAATTGTTCATAGACTCTGTCAAACAGTTTGGCAGCCTGGTCGAAACATGTCTATCATTCTCTGGACCAGATTGAGCTTGTCATTCTTCTCACCAGTGATTGCATCAAACTTCTCAAGTATATGAGATGACAGGTAAGACACTTCAAATGCACCCAAAGCATCAAGAATATTTTGATTACTTCCTACACCATATTTTGTCTAGAATCACCAATTTTTGTTTTGATTTTTGTCACCATGTTGACTTTGAAAGAGTTACAATCCCTTCTGAAACTCCCTGGCACATTCAGCAGTGATGTGGAACATTGGTAGGTGAGGAATTTACTGTGGTAAATTAAACCACATAAATTAAGATTCTACTTAAGTGAAGAATTTAACTTCTGAAAGTTAATCAGGGGGAAAAAACATTTTATCATGTACTTCAGTCAGCTAAAATGAAAAGATATAAACAACTAAATCGTGCTTTGATGAATGTCCTTTGGCTGATCCACTGGAGAGAATTGGCTGGAACCCCTGTTCTAGACTGGTGGTCTGGTACCAGAGGCCTCGCTTGGCAAAGGGCGGCTTCTCTTTCCACAAGTTGACCCTACTGGTGACTTACTCTTCCACATGAATTCCTTCTGTAAATCTCAGAAAAGGTTAATTCAGAATGTAATAAACTTAAAAGGGCTGTATAACTGTTTTTTTTTAAAGATTTATTTATTTATGCATACAAGAACTTGGGTACAGGCCAGCGGTGTGGAGGGGTGAGAGGATTCACCAGAGACAGAGTGGAAAGCAGAACAGGCAGACTGACTGAAATACACGCTGAGGGGAGCAGTGGGCCATTCAGGAGAGGTCTGCTGTGCCATGTGGGTTACTCCCTGCCTGGGGATTGAACTCATGCTGCAGAGTCTCTGAATAGCTTCATAGGTTGTGTCTTAACCCCTTGCACCACCAGGGAGGCCCTGTATAAGTGTGTTTAATATCAATGGGCAATGAGGAAAATCAAAGGGGGGAAAATACCCTAAGGATGAAAGAAAACTTCTTCACTAAGGGAAGATTTTAGTAGATAGTTTTGTTTCATATAACCCAACCCACTTTCTTAGGAAATTTCAGCAACCCTTGTTTATGGTATGTGACCCCCTCACACACACACACACACACACACACACACACACACACATCCCAACACATGGATGAACATGAAAACCTGATCAAGCTGGGCAAATTTGATTCTCCCTGCTGATATTTGAAATGAGTCTTCAGCCATCATCAGGTATTCTCTTGGAGCGGTTGGAACGGAAGTGGTGTGGAGGTAGGGAGCAGTGTGGAGGCTATTTCTTTCTTCCCATTGCACCGGGACACAGAAAATCCAGTCTGCAGGGCAAGTGGAGAGAGGACCACGGGATTGGGGAGAGGCTGAGACAAACTATGGAGTGAATTTTTTTCCAGCATTTGACACCTTTCTGTTTCTCATTTCAGCTCACCACGAACCTTCCTTAGATGCTCCAGGCATGTCACTTTCTTCTCTGAACTCCCAAGGTGTCATGTACAGCGCTACATTGACATCACTGGTTATGGCTGTCTGCCTGCTTGATCTTGTCTCCAGGGGGCTCTGAAGGCAGAGCCTAAGCTGCATACACATCCTCATATCCTCTTCACCTAGAAAGTCCTTGGTGCATGGTAGGTGCTCAGTAACTATTCTTAAAGCTTCTTTTTGGTGTTGGCTCCCGGGTGACTATACCTGCAGACAAGTTCGTCCCTGCTCAGGGAGGTACGGCAGAAAGAAATGTGGGTTAGGAAGAAGACTGGCTTTGGAGTTGGGAGGGAGAACCGGGCCTGTGCTTCTCACTGGTGCTGTGACTTCAGGAACTTCTGCAATGTCTTTCTTTCACTCCCAAAGGAGGGTAAGACTGACCTTATATTATCTCATCATTACCTGGGGTCTGGCTGGGGGTATGGATAAGGCTCAGATCAACCTCTGTGGAAGCAGGATTGGGTTTTTCTAAAGATGTGATGGTTTGAAGAAGGGTGGATTCTCAGGGAGAAAGGTGGGCTAAAGGGAGGCTAAGAGAGGCAAGGGCTTGCTGTGTGCCCACAAGAGGACCCTCTGTTTAACAAGGGTTTGCTTTTTCCATGTGTGTTCACATGCTCCCACCAGTAAAAGTGAAATTTTCCTGGTCTATGTAATTCTCTCTAATTAATCACAACCTTTAAAAAAAAATTTGACACCTTATTTTATTGAACTCAATATATCCAAAACATCATTATCACAACGTGTAATCAAATAAAATTTTATTAGTGAGATATTTTATGTTCTTGTTGCTTTTTGGTAAAGTCATAGAAATCTAGTGTGCATGTTACATTTACAAGATACATGTGGCAGGTAGCTTCCATATTGAAGCACACCTCTGGTTTAGCTGCCCAGGGAAGCAGAGAGTGTCAAGAAGTTTGGCCTACCAATTCAGCGCTTCACAGTTCAAAAAGGTCTATGTTCTAGATGTGTGGAGTGGCCAGCAGGAAACTTGGGGAAAGAGGAGAGGGATCAGGTGAAATCACTGTAGTTGTATGGAAGACTCAGACAGGTAGCAATATCTGTTTTTCCCAGATATGAATTAATCTAGATGGTTGACCTTGAAGGTATGAGAGATGCGGCTTGTGTTATAAAATTAGCAAGACTGAATGTGATCTATCTGCCTGGATCAGTATGTGATCGGCTGACTTTTGTTATCATTATGTACAAGTAATCTGTACACAATTATTGTTCGGAAGCAGGACAGACTGAGATTAAGGTATGGACTCAGAGCTCAAGTACTTGTGTTTGCATCCTGGTTCTAATATTTATTAATTTGAGACTTTGGTCAAGATAATGAAACTCTCTGTGCCTAGTTTCCCTATCAGTAAACTGGGAATAATAGAATTTACCTCATGAGATTGTGGTGAGGATAAAGTAAGTTCATGTGTGTAAAGTGTTTAGAATAGTGTCTGGAACATGGTAAGTCCATAAGAAATGTTAGTTAGAAATGCTATCTAGCATTGTCAAAAATGTCTAATTCCACTTGATGAAATTAGAAGGTTGAGTAGACCCAGCAGTGTACTTGAGCTGGTTTGCACAGTCTCATTAGAGCTGACTGTGCAATTCATTCCCAAGTTCATATTCAGCAATGAAACGGTGATAGCTTAAAATCAGCCACATTGGGGGGATTTATAACATGGAAATTGGCAGAGGCTACAAATCCGGACTCCCTCCCTCCCTGAACTGGTTATTCAGCAGTCACTAATTCTCGCTGGTATTGGGTAAGTTTATCAGAAAAAGAATCTTTTATCCTTAGTAGGTAATTCTTTGGATCCCTGGATATCATAAAAGAGCTTTCCATTTTCTTCATACTGTGACTAGGATCAGAAGCTCTTCCTCATCAAGAAAAGTTATAGCCCACATCATTTTTAGAATCCAGGACCAGGCAGAAGGTTTGTGTTTTCCACCTGGCTCCATCACTCACTAGTTAATTAATTCTGGGTAAATCTTTTAGGTTTTCTGAACCTTGGTTTTCTCACCTGTAAAGTATTAAAAATATTGTCTAACTTGTCAACGATACAGATTTACTATGTCTAAATGAAATAACACACACAAAAGTGGTTTATAAAATAAAAACACTATGCAAGGTATTTTTATCATATGGTACCATCTGAAGGAAAACTAAAATAAAAATCTTGCTACTTTGGATTTTTGACTAAGGTCAAAGTGCATACAATTTCCTTACCAATTATTTTATCCTCATAGAAAATACTGGTAACATCCCTTAATACCCACAGAACAATGATGTGATTCTTAAAAAACAAACAAAAATCAATAGAAAATTGCTCCTCTATAAATCCCATAAAAGACTACTATGCAAAAAACTATTCTGTTTGAAGTTCCTTCTGGGTGATTTTTTTCTTTAACTTATCAGACAGCAGGAAGGAGTAAATTATTTTTGTTCAGGTAATAACAGATACATATTATTCAGTAGCTCCAATGCAAAATATGCTCCTTTTTCATGAAGAATGATATGAGAATATCTCAGTGTTGAGAATCTCAGATTTCAGAGAAAAATGGCTGTACCGAATGATATTGAGAATATATGCTGATAAGACCCATGTGTTAATGGTTCCCTTCAGTCTTCTGGCTAAAGGGATGGGAAATTTCAACTGTTTGAATCAGGAGATAGAGTCACTGTCACAGAGAAGATAACAAATGCCTTGTGACCTTCAGACCTTAGAAAAATGTCATTCTGCTTATGAAAAAATAAAATAATGTACCTGAGTTGAGATAAGAAGAATCAGTGGTTATTTTAATTACACAGCTGCTTTGTCTTTTATTTTTTAGGAAGTTTTATCAAGAAAGTTTTTTTTTTTTAAAGAAAGTAAGTTTCATAGCTTCACATAAAGATGCTGCATGCAGATTTACATTCATCTGAGATTCACTATACTGTTATTTTGTGCCAGGCATGCTAGCTACCCTTCTTAGAGAAGCTCTCCCCAAGTGTTTATATATATAAAAAATGGGTAGGTACCTTTTCACTGTTAAATAAATTGGGAAATTTAAATATATATTTAGTATATATAATTACGTATAGTAATTATTTAATATACATTACCAGGGAGGCTTTTGAACATCATTATGCATTCTGGCTCTCATAGAGGTCTAGGTAGTATGAAGTGTTTTCCAAACTTATTTTACTACAGAATCATTCATTTAGAAATATTTCAGGGAACAGTTGTGCCCCAGAACACACATTGGTGAATGGAATCTAGGAAGCTTTCAGGTGGGCTAACTACCAGAGTGTGATAAACACCATTAGGAGTGGTTCAGAGCGGGTAGGGGCGGCACTCCGAAGGAAGCACTGGAGCTGGGTCACAGGGATGAGGGAAATTTTGACATGCTGAATTGGTAGGTGGGAGCTTTTCAGGCAGAGGAAGAGGAATGAACCAGGACATGGAGCTAAGAAAGCACAAACTGTTCAAGGAGTGGCAAGTATCTCTTGCTACATCCTCAAGGGGATCTTCTTAAGCTCACCAGATGACCAAGACCACCCTTGGCCCCAGTCAGCTTGGGAAAATGTAGGACAGGAAGGAGGTAGGACAGAGCAGCGTTGGGTTTTCTGCTTTACAGTTGTAGTTGAAGCAGCAATCCATGCACCAGTCTACAGATTATATACACCTGCCCAGTACTTCTTTTCCTTCCTCCTCCAGTGACATTTCAGGTGCCAGGGGAGGACACTCATACTGAGTAGACAAAGGAGCCCCCAAGCTTAGGCGTCCAGATGCCCCACTGGAGTCCTTAGCTCTCGTTACAACTTCACAGGCTTCCAGTGTCGTCAGAGCAACATGCTCATTGCAATTGAGTCACCAGACTTAAGTCCATAGTGTGGTTTATCTCCAGGTATTTAAGCCCATAGTGTGGTTTATCTCCAGGTATTTAGTTTGATCACATCCAGATGGGAGAAATCATCCCACTGTGAGTAATTTTGCCTGTGTAACACAGTTGACATCATAAGCCTAGACTTTCAAGGGAACACAGCTTGAACGCTAGCCAAAGGTCAAATTCTTATATTCAGATGCTGTTGTCTTTACACACAGCTCTTAAATATCTTAGCAAAGGAGATTGGGAAAATTATGTGGGATCTTGGATTCCAAATGAAAGAATTTAGATTTAAATAACTTCTAGCTTTCCTCCTATTTCTTATTGTTAACAGGGAACATGAAAGACATTGAATTAACATTTTGGTATAGAACTATGTAAATATGTAACTATTGTAGAACATGAATAGATATCAGTACTAATTATGCTTTAGTAGAAACAGAGAAATTTAAATACGAAACACGTGTAACCATTTTAATCTGCCATAATAGAAAGGGTGGTGCGCTTTCAATCCGTAGACCTCATCAGCCTTCCCTTTCTTTCACTCTGGATCCCTGGGAGCCTCGAAACACTCCCTATATATAACCCGCAACCCAATGTCATCTGAGATGGACTGTGTAAGAAACCATATCTGGCATTTAAAATGGAGACCTTCTGTTTTATAAATGTTCAGGCAGCATGTGTTCCAATACTTAGTGAAAAAAGAGATGCTTTCCTAAACCCTATTTTCCAATAAGAAGTGAAAACCTTGAGGTTTCACCTGTGGTTCTTTCAGGTAATGGCTACACACAGGGCAGAAATTCTTCTCTGTATTGAATGGAAACCCTCCAATATTATGAGAAGTCATGGCAATTCGCATGCAAGTTGCTGAAACAGTCAATAATTGTTTGGCCCCAAGATAAATAGGCTTCTTAACACCATCACGCATTCCCACCTCTCAGAACCTAGCGCCAGCCAAGGGCTGGGGCTTAGCAGTTGACCTGTTTCAAGCCTCCCTTGAAGGGCTCTCTGCTTTGTGACTTTATTACTTTCCCACCCAGACCCCTACACACCTACCTGACTGGCCTCTCTCCCGGGCCTATTTATGAATTACTTCTCATGATGACGAGCAGCTCGTCCGTCAAGCTGACCTGTGATAATGCATGAATGGCAGAGGAAAAACTTCTTTTCCTCCTTCCAGGCTACACGTTCAAGGTAGAAGTGTAGCTTCATGACAATGCTCAAGCACTGCTCTTCCACCTTCTACCTCCCCGCTTCCAACTTTCTCCTCCGTAATTTGTCACACAAATTACAAGGCACTGAAACTTGACTCAAAGAGCTTCGCAGTGTGAGGACTAGGCACAACTTGGGAAGGCCAGTAGGGGTCTTTGAGCTGGGTCCCTCTTTCACCCCCCCAAAGTAGGAGTGACTTGCTTTGCTGCTGTCCATCCCAGCACATAATGAAAGTCTCCACCCTGTTACTGATGTGTTCCTAGCAGTTGTGCCCAGTTCCCCTTACATGGAGAATAACTTATAGTGTGAGCTGGTTTAGGTGCTTTTCACACGGGTATTTGACAAGAGAAGCATGCCATCATGAATCCAAGAAAATAAATTTATTAAACTTTGAAGGAAAAAAATCCACAGACATAAAGAAAGTTAAATAGAAACTGCAGGACACAACTAGTCATACTAGTGAATAATGGCTTGTGTGGCCAGCAAAGTACCAAAATGACATTCGGAGACTGATTGAGGTATTTAGCTATTTTTGGCTATTGAAATGTTGTCAGTCTATTGTGAAATATAAGAGTTTTCCCAAACACACAATTTTAAGTTGAATTAGGTTCCACATCGATGAAATTTTATATGAAAGTAAATTATGTAGCTTTTAGAGAAAACCATAGCAGCAAGGTAGCAGAAAATCTATTAAACATCTATGACAAAGTAATGTGTTGAACTTTAAACACCAACTTCTAGTGTTTTTACGGCCCTTCTTACAAGAAACAGGGAATTTAAAATTAGCAACCATCAAGCTTGTTTCCTAAAAAGGTCTGAGCTAAATGGCAAACACTAAGTCAAAGCTAACTTTAACATCTTATTTAAGCCTTTCAAAAAGAAATACTTCAACTGAGAAGCATTCTTCAGTGAGATGGAGGTTCTTCTCTTTTTAATATACCTTTTGGGGAGCTATAAATGCTCCTAAGAATGATGTTTATGTTATTATGGGATTAGAAAATAATGTGTAAATTACTTAGGCCTCTTCTTTTTTTCCCCCCAACTTCCTGCTTTGAGGCCAATCCACTCAGAGGGGAAACAAAAACTGATGAAGCTTCTACTACTTCAAATACAGTCTATAAAAGATTGGGTGGGGAAGAGAGTTTCTGCTATTGGTTTAAGTAAATGTTGAGCTGTCTGTGGGGATTTAAAATCTTGTTTCTTCGGTTTCTTGGTACCATGAATAATGATGATGTGTCTGGCAGTAGGCTGTGAAAGAAAAGCCCATTTTTGACCTTTTTGTTCCATTATCGGGTTAACTTCATGTTGTCTGCTCCAACTTACAAAGTGCTGCTTGTGCCCTAGTCCCTTTCTAGGTAACTGAGATAGACAAAGTCATGTTGGAAGCCACACGGCTGCAAGGTGCTGATGATGTGTGGGTGCTGAACACTCACTGCAGGTGCGGCCTTGGGACTTCCGCATACTGGGCAAGACAAACCAGCTCTCATTTCTATTTCTCTTACTTTGTAAGTTGTCTGACATGAACCAAACTTTGGGTAAAAAAGGGGTTTTTTGCTTGTTTATTTCTTTTGGTTTATGGTAAGTTGATTTGTGTGCAAACACTTTGTTTTCTAAATGAACACATATTTGTTTAAACATTCAGATAAGATAAGCATGTTCTAACAATGCAGGTAACTACAATCATTTGAGATTCAAGATGTTTGGGGAGGTATAAAAGGAGCCTTGTAAAAAACTAATTTGCTTCTTTGTTTTGCTTCAGATGCACTGACCAAGCTTCAGACTGTAGTTGCTACATTCTTTAGATGGGTCCTCCTGAACTACAGTACACAGTGTGCAGTGTAATATAAAATAGCCATGCTTGAAGTGTAAATTATTAAAAATATTTTATCGATTTTATGTCAAAATAAGTGCTTTTTATATCCAAACTATTTTTTTTGTCTTCTTACCTATAATTTTAGTACCCAATCATTAAAAAAAAAAAAATCTGGCTGTGCTATGATTTGCATTCAATTTTCCTGAACTGCAAAAGCCACCTGATATTTCGCTTTTTCAAAAAGCATGATTTACTACACATTAAAAACATAGCTATTCAATGCTTAGTATCACAAAATTAACACCCACGATAACAAGACAATTGCTGCCACTAAACAGTCTTTGAGACAATTCTTTAAAATATTTACAATTCACAACAGGAATACCTATCTGATTAAGTTGTCATCTTCTTCTTTTTAATATCATGGTTTCAACATTTCAGGAAAAGGCATTTAGAATCCACTTCCCCTCCCGATCCCCCCACTCCCAGCCCCTCAGGTTTAAACATTGTTTTGGTTTAAGCATTTCATGCCCCAGTCAACTCTTTGCCAGTATATTTGCAGTTCATGGGGAATCCAAGAAAGCTACGGCATTATTTTGTTCAGCTGGTCTGTGCTCACGTAGCCACATGAGGAGAGAAATTCTTTGTCAGGCAAGGGCAAGGCAGTGGCGTTGAGGACCAGACCTTGGGGAGACTGTACTATATGAATGGAGGTGTAGTCTGGGACAGGCATTTCAGAACCCGGAGCACGTTCTGCTGTCCCAGACCTGCCAGCAGTAGTGGTAAGGCTTTCTGTGGTGATATAAATGTCTTCCTGGTTAAAGCTTGGCTCTCCCCGTGTTTCAGAATCCATGTGAGGGGCCATGGTGATGCACTTTTTGGCATCTGCCTCACAGAAGTAGGCGTTGTCCATGATGAAGTTTGCTTGGCAGCGTGAGACTGCTTCTGGATGTGCATCGCACTGGGAGATCCCTGCCTTATTCTTTTGGCCCGGGGAAAGGACCACACTCCCTGCTGGTGTAATGTCGCTTACCTGGGCATAAAAGTCGATATTTGCCAGTGAACTCAGATTGCTTAGCTGACTATGGGAAGCTTGAGGAGCGGACTCAGTTCCACCAATGAGAAGTGGTCTTGGTTTGTTTTCCTGTGTTGGGCTAACACTGGGCTGCTGAGTATAGTGGGGAGCATCATTAGAAGGTGAGTTATTTTGATTCTTCTGGTCAAGGCACAAGAGATCTGCTTCCCCTTTTAACCTTTGAGGCTGAGGCACCTCTGAGGTACCATCACACAGGTCACTCACATTGAAATCAGTCTCCAGAATGTCAGGTTCATAGCAGCTGGTACGCCCAGAGTCATCATCCTTTGCCCCAAG
The DNA here is from genome assembly GCF_014898055.3 of Talpa occidentalis. Lineage (NCBI taxonomy): Eukaryota > Metazoa > Chordata > Mammalia > Eulipotyphla > Talpidae > Talpa > Talpa occidentalis. Next base: position 117,674,181 of record NW_023604972.1, read on the forward strand.
GATATGAAGTGATTTCTGGTGGTCGTTGCTTATAAGTCTGTCTGTGTCTGATCCTTCTGTCTTTTCATCAGGATCATCAATATCTAGCTCAATGAATTCAACCCAGGAGTCATCATTGTAGAGATCAGGCTTATAGGTATCATGGATAGCTAAGATCGTGTTCACCTCTTCTAATTTTCCTTCCTAGGAAACAGAAATAAAGTGAAATTCTATGAAAAGAAATGATAATGATTTCTAAGGAAATAGAATGGTTAAGTGATTTAACAAATAATATTCAGAGACTAATTATGGTGACAGTAAGAATAGTAATGGCACCATAGGATAAAAAAATCCATGAAAATATGTTAGTGTGACTTTTGTTACAACAGGAAAAAAATCATATAATAGAAAATATGTTGGTGTAGAACTTTTTAAATACATGACATTCCCCTAATTTTAAGTGACTATTATTTATTTATTTATTTTTAAAGATTTGTTTATTTATGCATATAAGAACTAGGGTACAGCAAGAGATGCGGGGGGTGAGAGGATTCACCAGAGACACAGTGGGGAACAGAACAGGCAGACTGATTGAAATACACTGCTGAGGGGAGCAGCAGGCGAGACAGAAGAAGCCTGCTGCGCCATGTGGGCTGTTCCCTGGCTGGCTGGGGATTGAACTCGTGCTTCAGAGGCTGCGAATTGCTTCATAGTGCGGTGCTTAACACCTTGCGCCACCAGGGCGGCCCCGAAGTGATGCACTATTTAAAAAGAATTTTCTCCAGAGGAGTACCAGAAGTGAAATGTGATACATAGAGCTTGCAAAAGCTCTCACTATAAGATAGTTTTTCAGGTATCATTTTATTAGTGGTATCCATAATCTAATCAATTACCTTGAGGAGATCTGGATCAATTCCTTTAATCTTTGGAACTGGAACAGGAGGCAGAATCAGCATCTTAATCCTTGAAAACAAAGAAAATTTGGTTTGAAATATCTCTTATTTCAAAAGTTAGAAGCAAAATATTGGCACTACTACTTATTTCAAATATTCTGGTACTTTATCAAATACAAGGAAGAGAGGGAAAATATTAAGCAGTAAATGATAAAGACTATAGAAAGATAAAAAAGAACCAAAAAACAACAAAAACCTGTCATCTGAATTCAGTTTTAATAAGAGATGGTTTCTCTATTGTCATTTCCTGCCTCAATGTCTTTTATTGACATTCAGCAATAGTATTTGGGAAAAAGAAATTTAATTCCCAAAATCAGTTTCCACTTCAGTTACAAAAAAGGTAGTTTTCATGGCCACCTTATTAGTACTTTGCAGGAAAGATAATTAAATGAATAATAAAGGAAGAATGAATGAATGAATACAAGAAAGAAAGAGAAGGAAGAGCCAATCCATATTGAGCCAAAATTATTTGTGGCTCAAGAAAAGGTGAACTGGGATAAGCTCAAACCACAGAACTCACATTAATTATAAAATTATGTAAGGTGATCTCATTAACCAATGTCATGACAGGGTTCATTTCAGCCGGGATATATTAAATTAGAGCTATTGTTAATCAGCATGGGTTTATATATACAATTCCATGATGCACCTCCATTTTCTATTCCAAATATTTGTATTTTAATTCTTGTAACTATTAAGGAGGCAGATGTTATTATCTGTGGAAAGATTTAGAGATTCAAGAAAATAATCCAAATCATGCTTGGCACAGTTGAGGCTGAAATCTGAAGTATTTGACTTTGCCATCAGTCATGCTGTTGTGTTATTTGGTTTTCATCACAAAATGATTATTTCAAATGTTCAGAAACATAAAAAAATGCAGCATTACCCTAATTACAGGAAGCAAAGATGCCCAAACGTCTAGGGCCTGACTGTTATGTGTGCCTCTCCTTTTTTTTTTTTAATATTTATTTATGTATACAAGAACTGGGGTACAGGCCAGAGGTGCGGGGGTGAGAGGATTCACCAGAGACAGAGCAGGCAGCAGAACAGGCAGACTGACTGAAATACACTGCTGAGGGAGCAGCGGGTGAGTCAGGAGAGGTCTGCTGCACCATGTGGGTAGCTCCCTGGCCGGCCAGGGACTGAACTTGTGCTGCAGTGGCTGCGGATAGTTTCATAGATTGCATCTTAACCCCTTGTGTCACCCAGGGAGGCCCTGTGTGCCTCTCCTTTTGAAGTGGACAAAGCCAATAGGGACAAGTTAGTAGAAAACTCTCTAGGTGTGTGTTCGACCTTATGTCAGGTGGTGGACTTGGCCCCTACTATAGGGGCCAAGTAGGTCATGCAAATGCATGAAGCGAGCCTGCTGCCATGTCACAGGAAGGATGGCCATGGTGAAAAGAGTAAAGAATGTGCTTCCCAAATGGGACAGCAGGCCATGTGCCTTGGCACATGTACCTATGCAGGAGTGTCAACCCAATTTCACCAGCATGTTCAGTTTTTAAAGATAACCTGGAAATCTGTATTTTTGTGTAAAAAGAATCCCTACTTTGTAAACACTTTGCAGCAAAACCTTTACTCCAAAATCAAAAACACAACACGGAGCATGGACCTGTAGAATAAACATTGAATTTTGGCTTACAGAGCTCCAGCTTGCCATTTCTGCTTTATGCTGATTCAGTATTTCTTTCCTGATTTTGCAATGGTTCAAAGGGATGGGTTGTATGGTGGGGAACACGAGCAAGAGTGTAGAGGCCCAGGTGAAGATAACACGGACGTTACTTCACTTTCTTCAAAGCCAAATTACATTATAGTTTGCGAGAATTGACACGTATTAAGAAAGGGGGAAGTGGCTTGGAATGTGGCACACAAAACTTCAAACAAAATCACATAAGATGGGAAGCTCTTTATAGTCCCTGGTTCTGGGGAGAGCTGACAGACTACCTCATTCCTTGGGGTATTGTTTTAACTTAAATGTTACTTAAAAGAATCCTTTCTGCTTTCACTGGGAAATTCTAGTATGCTTGACAACCTTACAACACTAGTATTCTGAGAGTGCTTCAAACTTAAATTTTTAGCTGCGTTTACAAATATAGGTGAAATACAATATCATAAATATCCAAACAATTTTAAAAAAATCCATATTTACTTGAAGTCACCGTCATATGAAGCCTATAAATATTTTATGAGATTGCATTATGTAGGTAGTTTTAGTTTGCTACTTAAATATGCTTGGACATTAGGACTGTGTTCAACTTGGCCAAAGGCACAGGACTACCTTATAGTTTTTAGAGTAGATGGACCAAATTGTTCAGGAGTTGGACAAGGTGGTTAGGGACAGCCTACCCAGGTGCACAGTCGCTAGGTTTAGTTTCTTAATGTCCTCGGTTTAATGTCCCAGACAGGACTGACACCTGTGTGTTCTCCTTAACGAACACAAAATTGGTAAATGTGCAACTGCACATAATGTTTTACTGGGTAATTTAAAATTTTTACTTATGAATCACAAAAGAAAATTTCATAACACATGGAGACACAAATGGGAATTTAAACAACTGTAAAAGCATATCAAAGTAGACCATTTCACACCTACCTTTGCTGTTTAGAAAATATGAATACAAATAATATGACTGTTAGTCCAAATATCCCAAAGATAATAATTAAGAACCATGGAAATTGGAGATCTGAAACACAGAAGAACACTATCTCAGTCATAGAATTATGAAGAATTGAAGTTTACAACAGTTCACTTTTTTAAACATAAGTAATTTCAAATTTTTATTCCTCTAGCAAAGTTAGTGATTCATTTGATAACAAATGAAACAGAATGCAATGCTTAGGAGAATTTTCTGTTCCACCTTTTTGCTTCATCAAATCCCTTCACACACAAAAAGAAAAAAGCATCAAGTTTACGCATGTTTATATTAAAAAAAAAAAAAGCAACCAAATGCTTCAAGCACCTTATGTGACCAGGATGTGTCATTAAAGGCATAGGGTCTAAGAAAAAAGTGTTGCTTATTAACACACTATTTACCTAAATACTGTCCACTTGGTTTATTTTTAAAGATATGGTGGTATATTTTATCCTTCAGACAAAAATCTATCAAAACGATAGTGCAGACTTTTTTTTTTTTTTAAGATTTATTTTTTATTTATACAATAGCTGGGGTACAGGCCAGAGGCACGGGAGGGTAAGAGGATTCACCAGAGACAGAGCGGGGAGCAGAATAGGCAGACAGACCAAAAGCTCTGCTGAGGGGAGCAGCAGGCGAGGCAGGAGAGGTCTGCTGTGCCATGTGGGTATCTCCCTGGCTGGCCGGGACTCAAACCTGCACTGTGGAGGCTGTGGACAGCTTCACAGCGCGGTGCTCAACCCGCTGCACCACCTGGGAGGCCCCAGACCTTTTATTTTTGAATCACAATGGAAAAGTTTTAGACTCGTAGAACATATATTTTGCAGCTTAACAAATACACATATCCTTGACAGAAAAACATCACTACTTGGACTCCCATCTTCAGATTTCAGTATGTTTTGTAGCAGACTTGGGAAATCTGGAAAACTTCTATTTCATTTCTTAAGAAAAAGTGTCAGCCAGTTGCCTTATAGCTGGTTCCCACACTGTAGAGATTATTCACTTTTTAATATAAAACAAAGGTGGAATTCATCAGAATTTTGCTTTGTTACAAAGTAGGCTTTCATTTTGTGATACTCTTTTCTGATTTTAATTTTCTTATTCAGTTATTAAAATCCCCAAGGGAGATAGCATGATTGTTGTAAGGAATTAGTGGGGGAGAGAATGTCATTTGAGTCTTGTGGTAGCTATAATTTTATGTCAACAACATATTCACTAACAAAACAAAGCTAGAGATTCATTTTTTTCTTTTTCTTAACACTGAAGGAAAATCCAGTTTGAAAAGATCTATGTTAAATGAATTAAATGCCATCACAATGAGTTTAAAGAGCATGTGGCAAATTTTCTTTTTAAGATGGAAAATCATTACATAAAATACTGTTTGAGATAAGTAGTCTGTTAAGGAGGGCTTAGAAAAAAGAATGAGACATTTTCATTTAAATACTATTTAGTATCATGAATTCTACCTGCACAGTAAATGCATAAATAGAACATTAATTTCTCTATAGTTCATGATTGTTTCATTAACAAACCTCAGTTCCTCATATGGGGTTCAAACCTTCCAATTTTAGCTATAACTAATTTTCATTTTGGAAGTGATACATTTTATATATTTACTGCTCATTGTTGAGTAGCCTTCTTTATTTCTGTATCTTTAAAAGCATTAAATATTCTATTCTGAAATCATAGGCCTCATTTCTTTATATTTCAATTGTTTTCATATTTCTTTTCTATGGGATCTTTAAATACTCATGGACAGCAACTGGCACACTACTGATAAAGTCTTCTTCCGGGTAAAAGTCACACCTAAACTTGCTTATTGGTTTTAGAATTGGTTTTATTGACTCCCTATGCTGACTTAATATTCATCTTTCTCTTAGATGCCACACTTATATTAATCCATATAAATATCACATTTCTGCACTATGCTTTTGAAAAACTCTTTTTCTAATTATGAAACTAAAACAAAGTTGTTGCAGAAGTTTTAGAAATAGAAATATATAAAGAAAAGAGTTACCTGAAATTATGACAATCTCCCCTCCCCTATTAATCTCTTACTGTTTCTTCTCCTTTCTAACTTGCGGGTACCCGGGACTTTTCCTGAATTGAGTAATTCAAAAATTAAACCTTCCACTTTTGTAATGGATAATAATGAGAGCTCACGCTGGCGCGTGATGCTAAATATCTTCATCTGGAAAAAGCCCCAACAATGAAGGAATGTATCACTTATATTGACAAAGGCTATGTTGGCTGCTATTTTAATCTTTTATTTTTACCTTCTTCACATGCAAATGGGCTCATCTGAGGAAGTGTGACATAGAGCATCTCACTGAACTCGCCATATTTTTCAGAATTTCGTTGTCTGGATCTCACACGTATTTCATACTCTTTATCCAGTCTCAGCGAGTACACTGGGAGTGAAGTTGACAACACAGGGTCCATCTTTCAAGACAAAATAAAATTTACTGGTTACATGGTCAATAACACAATAAACTTTACCATTTGTTTCAAATTCTAAATGAATTTCTGTACCGCAAGTAATATTTTTAAATGCACTGGGGCATCTAAAAATAAAAATACAAAACAAAATGATCATCTTATTAAATGAATAAGAGTTCTCACATTTTTATAAGCCAAAGATATAACAGATCTATTTAAAGGAATGAAGTTATATTATCTTCGTATTCGGTTGTCAAATAGTCTACTAAAATCAAGCTGTACTAGAATTATTACGGAAAATAATAAAATTATAAAAATTACAGATTTGTTGTTTACTCTTTGGGATATTACAGTTTTATATCAAGATACAGAACAGAAAAAAAAATACCATATTTGCACACCAAAGCAAAAGGTAGTCAAATTATCTATGTATTAGCTGTGGGGAAATTCTGGGTTCTTATCTATATGATTTCAGAATTAGAGAGGGTCCTAGAAAAATCATAATTGCATTAATTAAATTTCTAAATAATTCTATTAAAAGCAATTACATAGTTCATCTGCTTTTTTGAGAAGACAAAGTCATTTGGAAATAACCTGTTATTCAAATTTGTGAAGAAAAAAACCAAGAGTCCTTTGGTAAAAAACATCAGGGTCCCACACCCTTCAGGCCAGGATATTACTTTGCCTTCCCAGAAAAGGGGAGGGTGAGGCTGTTAGATCTTTAAGACATATTGCTGTCAAAGAGGCAGCCCCAAGTAATGATGTTTTCCTTCAAGTGAAACACTCAAGGCAGGTATTCAATGTATGCTTTTCATATGTTTTCAGGTAGAACACCTTGTTCCTGTTCATAGGAAACTTGGAACACTCTTTCAACAGCATGGGTTTTTCACATAAATAAGATTCTCATAATTTGTTTTCTTAAGCCAGAAACTGAGCCTTCAGCTTCTAAAACAAATTTTCCTTTCACCTCAGTTAGTTTCTACTCACATAGAACCTCTTTTTCCCCACATTTACATGGGTGGCTAGTTTGCATCTTTTATAAAGCTTCTTAATATGTGGGATATCTGCATGTCCAAAATGATTTTGCTGTAGGTGGGATTCTGAATCTTAAATTTACTTTATTATTTACTTAAAATTGTTTTCAAGCTTATGCTTCCATTCTTGAAGACCTTAATTTTTCTGTTATCACCACTACTATTTCTTTATAGATTTCATTAGTAACCTAAACCAGGAAGGGGAGTTCAGTGATATGACCTATGGCTCCCTCTCTTCCCTCCACCCTTCATATGATGCAGTTAAATAGGACAGGTCTCTCTTCCTGCCCCATCAGATAAGCATTCCTATCTATTGCATTTAACAAGTTTGTCTTCTTGCATTCTAAGGAAAAGAAAGGACACCCTTAAGAGGATAATAAGGAAGTCAAGCATCTAAGGAAGTTAAACATCAGGTGCTAACAAAGCAAGTTGGTGTCTACCATATGCCTGCATCAAAAGGACATGCCCACCCTGACACTTGCCATCTGCCTTTTGTTTTATTCCTTTGTATAAATACCCCTGCTCTCTGCCAAAGGGTAGGACGATAGTCTTTTAGACTAGAGTCTGCTAGCCTCCTCAGTTAGTTGACAAATTAAACTGCTTTCCTTCCCCTCAAACTTGCTTTCCTTTTATTGGCTGAGGGAAACTGAGGCTGGTGTTTGGTATCAATACCAGCCACACCAAACTTAAATTTGCTCTCAAGGCCTTACTGCTTGCACTGAGCCTTGTTACCACCTGCAAAGGAACACCTGTTCTGATAATAAATTGATTTTATGTTAATACAACGTATTTTAATAAAAATTATACTTTCCAAAACAATAACATTGTTTTACAATTTTTGCAAATCTCTTCAATGTCTGGCTTAATTAAAAAAACTGAATTTAGAAAGTCTTATTTGTCTTATTTGACTCAGCATAGCTTTTTTTTTCCCCCAAAAAGCTACAGAACAGACATCTCAACTGAAATGAAAACAGAATTTAAAGACCAATATTTAACTGTTTTAAGTTTCCAGCTTTTCTCTAGTGATAAAATTGGTTTCTTTATTAGTAGTTCACTGACTGGATAGGGCTGATGTCTCAAAACTCTGGGTGTGAGGCTGGGCCGGGCTGCTGGGCACGACTTGATGACCCGGGCAGAAACCACCAGGTTTGGCCAGGGCGGTAGCTGTGGTTAGACTGATTTAGAATCAGTTATATTGGGAGCAGCATGATAATCCTGTTTTTCTTTTTGTTTGTGCCATGTGGAATTTATCTAAGTGCCAAGTTCCCATGCACTTGGCAAGGAAGTGAGTTCAGAGGTCACCCAGTACCATGCTACTTGCTATGTAAGAACCTCTTCGCGTGCTTCTCCCTTGAGGTATGTAGGAACACAGCATTCTGAGACCTTTACGGGACATGTCCCCACTCTGTTTACCTCCCAGAGTCATGTAAGAACTTATTTTAATGGGGGTCTTGAAAGTAGTAGCAAGTAGACTATTTAGCCCTAGCTCATTGTTGAATTTTATTTATTTATTTATTTAGTTATTTTTTATTTAAATAATAAATTTTATTTTTATATTCCCCCATACAATTGCAAACCCCCCATTCTGACCCCAATCCCTCCCCTCCCGCCCCCCACCCCCCAAAAAAGTGTCTCTGGTTCATAGTTTTTTGTTGATTTTGATTTTCACTTTCTTATATTCATTTTCCTAGTCCCTTATTTAAGTTTTCTAGATTCCTGCTATGAGTGAGACCATCCGGTATTTTTCTTTTTCTTTTTGGCTTATTTCGCTGAGCATGATCCCTTCCAACGCCATCCATGTTGCTGCAAATTGCATGGCTCACTGTTGAATTTGATCATAACCCTTTCTACTCTTAACTACATTCCTAAAGACAGCTCAGTGGTTAGAGAATATGATTTTTGTTCCAAAGTTAAACTGGATAACAAGGATGACTAAGGAAAGCTCTCCTTTCCTTCGATAGGTTTCTATATAAGTCCCAAGTGAGACAGAATTTAAGGTCGTCCAAGATGACATTCTCCTGATTACATTGGTTTTGCTCAAATAAATTATGGAGTGTGGGTCTAGAGTACTAGGTCAAAAGGAAGTCTAATTATAAATGAGAGGAGGTAGTAGAAATAAAAAGAGTTGAAAAGCTAAAGGATTTTTAAGGAAGGTGTAACGATATCTCACCATTTTCCACTGAGTCTCATTTACTTCCTTGTACTGCAGTTCGTATTCCAGGACTATCCACCCCTTCTGCACATCCGCGTTGGGTGGCGGCTCCCATCTCACCTGGATATCCGCGTGAATCCCCGTTAAACTGATGTTCAGTAAAGTCCAGTTGAGGGCAACGGGTGGATCGGGTTGCACTGCGCATTTCAACAGGTGATTAGTACCCAGAGAGACAGGGGTGAAAGCAGTGAAATGCTTTCTTCTGAAGAGACCCAACGATGTACTTTCATTTCTCATACTCTTACTTCTTCCAATATTCCTATTACTACACTCTCACTTTGTAAGAAAACATGTTTTAACTTCAGGATAACTTGTTCTTAGCTTTTAAAAGAGCTCTTCAAAAAATTCATAGTTGGGTCTAAACTTTGATCTGATCTATAACTTTTCTTGAAGATCTGCCATCCTTGGTATTTCTTTTAGCTCTGAAAGGATTAATGCTTTGGGATTTGGTCAAAGGAATGAATTCAAAACTGAAGGAAGAGAGTCAAGATCACCTACTGGGTTTAAACATAACAGTACATACAGCCTTAGGTAAATCTGTTGCACTCTGCTAATTAGGACAGCAAACACCACAATTTCCCCAATGTTGATGAAGAGAAATGTGGATTTCAAAGCTAGAAACTGTATCTAAATTTATATTCTAGGTAGTCCCCAGTAAATTAAAATCACTTGCAGCTAGAGTACCATATACTTTCTTTTCTACTTACCAGATTTTTTTCAAAGTCTGAGTCTCCAGGGTGGATCAGAGGTAAGAGTACAAATACATGTTGTGAGGAGCTGCCTGTGAGTTCTTACTGGCTGTTAAAATCTGGTGTCCCAAAGGGGAAGCTTCTGTATTCACTTCAGTGGAAACAGAGCTTATTGTGAAGGATGCTGTTGGTCACCCCTTTAAAAAGTGGGCCCACTTTTTAAAAATCATGACTAATCATGACCACATTTTGTGAATTAAATTAGAGGGATTTGTAAAGTAACAAGCTCCATGTGGCAAAACAATGAGAATAAAACTTCACCTTGAGTTTGTTGGGAGGAATTCTGATGACTTAAGCTTAACCCTTTAAGTGACTTGAACTATAAAAAATATTTTTCTATGTTGATAAAATAGCTGGTCAGATTCATAAAAGTAAGGATTGTGCTTCTCTATGTTGATAAAATAGCTGGTCAGATTCATAAAAGTAAGGATTGTGCTTCTCTATGTTGATAAAATAGCTGGTCAGATTCATAAAAGTAAGGATTAAAAATGGGAACATTTCTAAAATGTAATACTCAGGTTACATCTTAAAATTTTTCCTTTCTATTTTAAACAGGATAAGGAACAAGGTGGTTTTTGAGGGGCTCGGTACCACTATTCTAATTGTAACCTTTCCCCTCCCTCTGTAAACACTTCCATGTGTCATCCTTGACAACTCCTCCAAGATGTTTAAAAAGCATCTGAGACTAAGTACATCTCCAAACAAGTCCCTAGTCATCCCCCTAGAACTTGCCCCTCTTTCGGCTTCCCTATCTCCAACAAGATGGCTCCATTGATAGTTGCTCAGGATAAAAATGGTGACCTCTTCCTTACTCTTTTTTTCTCACCCACCCACATTTTGTCAGCCGTACTTTGAGATATTCCCAGAATCCAACCACTTCTCGCCCCCTCCACCTCTGTATCCTGGTGCTTGTCATTATTATTTTTTACTGACACTGCTTCATTAGTCGCGTAAGTGATCTCTTTATGGTCTCTGTCCCCTCTCGGTCTATCCTTAAATGTAAGACCCTCAATATAGTTGTCATAGTGACTGCCTCCACATTTAAATCATGCCACTCATCATTGAAAACCCTCCAAAGGCTTCCTATCTCATTCTAAGTGAAAGCGAAAGTCTATACAAAGGGCTAAAGGGTATCTAGCTTTGACTTTCTTGATCTCTTTGATCGGCTCTCTCATAGCTCTCTTTTTTGCTCACTCTGTGCCAGCTCATTCCCCACCACCCTGTTTGAGAGCAAAGGCATGGTCCCACCTCAGGCCCCTCACCCTTGCTGTGCCCTTTCGCTGAAATGCCTGCTCCTTACATACACACATGGCTGTTCTCTCATTTCCTGCTTTTCTCAGTTGTCACGTCCCAGGGAAGCCAACGCTGAGAGCCCTTTAAGATTAAGGGTACAGACTCAGAATGCTTCCACGCTGTAGGTTCAAATCACAGCTTTGTTTGATCATGAGCTCGTCATTGTACTGCTCTGAGCCTCAGCTTCATCCATAAAATGGGGACTATAATGGAAACAACCTCACATGGTTATTATATCTGACCCATGGTGGCTCCTTTGTACTTTTTCTGCTTAAACATCCTTAAATGTACCTGTTGGCAGTAAGATAAAATTAAAATTCCTTTATGGACTACACAAAAACACTTAAGATTTCTCTGGGTGGCCAGTCAGGCCTGCCTAACTGATTATTCTGTGCTGTTTGAGACTTTTGGAACTTAGTATTTGTTGAGAGGAATGATCCATCTTGTATACCTCGTAACTCCCACAGAAGCTTTACAGAATAACTACCCTCATCTCTGTGTAGGCTTCCCCATCCCTCACCCAGGCAAACCCTTAAATCTTTGCCCTTGGCTCATTATGCATTCCACACACCACAAGCCCAGCACCTACTGTGATGTACTGCGATTATTTGTCACATGTCTGACTCTCCTAGTTCATGATCGTACTCATTTTGGAATCACCACATGCCTAGCACATGACAGGCACTCAGTGAAAGTCAGCAAGGTGAATGAGGGGGGTTGGCTATTGGCAGGGCCAGGGTTAGAACTCAGGCTGTCACCCAGCATTCTTGGTACACCCATTTAGCCCCTCAACACAGCTACTCACTGACGTTAGGGAAATGTTACTCTCTAAACCATGTATTTGGATTCTATTATCTGCTTGTTACAGTTTTCTCAATCTTCTCCCTCAAAATCAGGTTATCAGATTTACTTGTTTCTGTCTGCAGCTTCTAGCCACACCCTCTCAGTCTCTTCCAGTTGGCTGATGACTGGGAAACCCATATAAGAACCGCCAATTTGAGACAAGGCACAAGGAATTCCTATAAGCAACAAAGGCTATTTGTGGATAGTTTTGAGACACTGGTGTCAGCTACTCAAAGTTCTTAGATACTTTCTATTTTGCTACTTACACACTCTTATAGTATAAACAGGAATATTCCGCTTGTAGATATCTGTTTTATTTTGTTTCATTCCCCCTGAGTCCACATGATGGACAAGGGATAGTCTGGATCTTTCCCTTTGTTCACTGAACTGATTGTCTCCAATGTTTGTCTTGGGATCTTATAACATATCTTTAAACTGATTTGATGGTTCAGTAAATATAAAATTCCAGAATTACCATGCTTTGTGATAAAGAAAATGTAGGCTTTTATTATAGCAATGAGATCAAGGGCCAAACTTCTTCAGTTGAGCTGAATATAATAATTACATCAAATAATTTAGGAAAGAATCTAAAGAGAACACTGAGTTTTTCCCTTGTAGAGGCTATGAGAGTTCTCTAAAGACCTCCTCAAGGGAAGCCTCCACAAGGCTCCCATTGTTTTCTTTACAACATTTACTGCCAGGTTGTTTTATGTTAGAGTCAATGTCAGTGCTCCCTGCCTTTCCCCTCTTGTTTACTAGCTGATTTCATGTCCTGTGAAGTAGATGTCCATACACCTACAGAGTGAAATGACCTTCCTACTCAAATGCATGTGGACAGTGCAGACCTCCCCACTTATTTAATCTAGAGTCATGTCAAACAAAACACAAACCTGTAATTTACCTATTTCCTCAACAGAGAAACACTTTTGATCCACGGTACCCCCATTGTTGGTTAGCCTGATACAGTAGGGTATCCAGATGGAGGTATAAGATGAGTTAAAGTAACAGCTGTTTTCTCCAGCAGAAATATAATCGGGGCATTCTTTCCATTCTTGAGTCCATTCTTGAGTGCTCCTGAAATGGAGGGTAAAAAAGGGTGAATTGTTCTCAAATCCATGCCATAGCTTATGTTAGAGTGAAGTGTTTGACAGTCAGATTCAGTAAATTGGAACACAAATATTTATGAGCAAGTAATTCAGCAGCACCACTTCCAACAAGTATCATACCTGTGGGTAATATTAGTGTCTCCATATGGATTGGAAGCCCTCTGGCATGTCTGCCTATAGTAAAACTGTATTTGCCAACTATATCTGCTTATTGACTGCATAGGATGTGCTAGTGCCTCAATTAAGTGATTTATGGTTAGGTCCTTTACTATCCCCTTTTTACAGACAAGGGTTCTGAGGCTTAGGGAGGTTTAAAAAAAGTTCCTTTATTAAAACACTCTAGAGAACCAATTCACAAACTATAGAGATTTCCAGAGAACAGCATCTTTGGACCTGGCATTTACCGAATTCATGGCGGAGGAATCTGAAAAAGCACAGATGGTGTCCTCCAGGCCGAGGCACCCACGTCCTGTGTGGTCTTGAGGCAGAAAATTGGCTACTACCCTACTTTGAAACACTGCATCCTGCATGCATCTCCCCAAGGCTGTATTATGCTTGGGTGAGTCTTCTGATGCTTTGGTCTCCTTACTGAACTGATTTTTTTCCTTAATTATATAAAGAGGCATATAACCATTTCAAATATGTTGGGCATTTATGAAACAGGAGAATGCTAGACATTCTCCTCTAGCCCCTGAAAGACAAAAGGCATGAATCCAGAAATTTAAACTCAGAAAGCATATTTTTTTATTTTGTAAATAGGAATAGAAATTTAATTATAGTATCCAAAAAATATTTTTTTAAAAAGGCAAAACAAAAATGGATTGAATTGAATCATGGGTTTGCTGATCTGTTCCTTTTCTTGGTTCTCTATGAAGAATAAGTCCATCTTTTCCTATGTCTTGGATCAGATAAAAACAAACATAAAAATCCATGGAGGATATATGGACACATGAACAGTGAATAAATCAGAAAATGTCTGTCTCCAAATTCACAGTCCTCTCTAGAGTCATTTCCCTCTATTCCAGGCTCCAGAAAGCATCATTTACCCAGATGACTTAGAACAATAGCAGGTTGTGTATTCAATGGAAAAGAGATGCCAGCAAATAAGTTAGTTTGGGGAAAGGAAATTCCCTGGTCAGCTGCCAAGGGGAACCAGAACATAAATGTGGAGCAATCAAAAGATTGCTCAGACTCAAGTCCATCTGAGTGGGAACAGAGCAAACGTATCCTAGAATGTGCCCCAGCTCTTCAACGCCCCGTCTGTCTGAGTGAATGAATTTAGCAAACCATCCTTGGGTGCCCACTATATAAGCCTCACACCTGGCACCTAGCATTGTGCAGGTATGATGATTAGAAGAGTTGCTCCCTTTCTCCAGGCTAGATTACCCTAGAAATGACCATCTGAGTAACGTTATATATAATTGTTACATATATATAATGTGCTCTCTATTTATGCATAGATATGTTTCTTGCATTCATTCCATCGATATTTAATGAGCATTGATTATATATAAACATTGTGGTGCACACTCTGGGGCATTACCGAATGACACTTACTGCAGGGAATGACACTTACTGCAGGTGTATGACAAAGCACTGTGGTTAAGTGCTCACAGGAAGTGCTCATTATACTCTCTTAGGAGTTCGGGAGAAGGAATGATTGCTCTAGTTGTTCGTGGAAAGTTTCCAGGCGTTTTTCGTGCTCTTGAAGGATTGCTCTTATGGCAATAAGGAAAGAAGGACAGGAACAGAGTGACCAAGGGTATGAGGTAAGGAAGTGTGGGTATGAGTGTGGTGAGGGGACCAGGGTAATGGAACAGTTGGGAAACACTTTGTTAGAATTGCTCCTTGGGTGGAATAATTCATTATTCCTTATTCTTCATTGGGTATCAGCTGAGAAGAGGATTTATATATTAAGGAGGCATAAAGCCAGGTAATTTGTGGCTGAGGAAGAAAAAGGTAGGAGTGACCTGGTGTGGGCTGCAGTGTCTTGGCTGACAGACCTGGCCGAGAGGGGTCTGAGGGACCCCTCTGAGGGATGGGAACAGGGTTGGTGCTGCAGGTTGTGGGGTGAGCAGGGATGAGGAGCTGGGGGAAGACACAGGTTTTCTTCTTTACAGCTGTTTCTCAGGCTGGTCTGATTGGCACCAGACAGAAACTTGTGTAGTGCCAGGGGGTCCTTGAGACAGCTGCTCATCCGCTGTTGGGAAGAACTGGAATTAACATGGTAGAAACACCAGGCTCTGAGACATTGAACTGTTGCTTAAATTCTTTTTTTTTTTAATTTTTAAAAAAGATTTATTTACTTATGCATACGAGAGCTGGGGTTCAGGCCAGAGATGTGGGGAGTGAGAAGATCCACCAGAGACAGAGCGGGCAACAGAACAGGCAGACTGACTGAAATTCACTGCTGAGGGGAGTAGTGGGCAAGACAGGAGAGGTCTGCTGTGCCATGTGGGTTTCTCCCTGGCCAGCTGGGGATGGAACTCATGTTGCAGAGGCTGTGGATTGCTTCATAGCGCGGTGCTTAACTCCTTGTGCCACCAGGGAGGCCCTGTTGCTTAAATTCTGATTGAGATTCCAAGAAGAGGCATACCCTTGGATGAGAGGGAGATTCATTTGATGGGAAAAGTTAAGTAGGCAGAGGGTATAAAAAGGATATGTTGTGTATATGTGTGCGTGTGTATGTATGTGTGCATTTACTACAGTAGGGAAAAGCTAAAAACATTTAGGGATAAGTGGGTCACTGAATCACAGAGTGGTTTATTTTATCTTGACTTTCAAACTAAGTAAGAATACATTAAAGAGAATGGTTTCACAAGACTGCCCAGAAAGTGACTGCCCAGGGCCTTTCATGTTACAGTGGGGATGACACCAGCAGTTAGTATAACAGATGGAACTAAAGTTAGTGTGAAAGTGTCCTAAAGATGTAGGGCAGCACGTAACAGGTCGGGATTTATATGGGGAGGTTAGCTGTGTGTTCCAGGTAGTTTCTCAACTTTGGCATGTCAGAACCCAAGTCCCCTTGGGGACTCTATGAAAAACCCCATACAGATGATCCAAAATCCATTAGCTGCACAAACAACTTAAAACACTTAACTTACGCATGATGGAACAAGGGCAAGTGGTTCCAAACAGAATCCTAATCCCCTCCCTTATGCACCAAAGTTGAGTTTTACTTTAAATATTTAAAAGTTATCTTTAAATTATTAAATTTAGAAAAGAAGCCAATTGGACTCAAGACAAAACTGTTGTCTGCCTTCACTGGGCTGAATTTCTCTACAGAGGCTCAAAGCCCATTTATGGAAACGTCTCTCTCTTTTTCTCTGACTGTCATGAGTTAAGTGCTTTAGGTGTGTTCCCAGACTACCTTGTGAAACAGGAGTGAGAACTGTAAAAAGAGATTATCAATAAAAATCAGAAGAGCAGAAGAAATGCTTCCGATTTAGAGCTAACCAAGTGGAAATGAAATCATAAAATAAAACATCCTTTGTGTTTGAAGGACAACTGTTTTCATTATATACAGATCATGCGTTTTAGGTTTAACAGAAAAAAGAAAAGTGACAATGCCCTTTCTCCTTTGTAATTTCCTCCTCAACCTTGCATAGAAAATAAACTTTCTTTTAAAAGACCAGGATACATTTTTGAGAGGGGCTTTGTGTAGGAGAGGCAGAGGTGGAGGATACAGCCTTATGGGCTTCACAAGCCTGCTGCCTTTGAAAACAGGAGTTTGCAGGCCTAGAGCTGAAGTAGAGCAACTCTGACAGGCTCCCAGAGCCCCCTTTTATGGGGGGGCCTGTGATTTGAATTTACCCTGAGTCCCCATAGAGGCCGAACCTGACATTGTCCCTGTGATGGGGTGCAGACTGTTCTGGATTGAACTGTCTTTTTTGCCAGCTCACCTGGACGGGAGCAGAGCCAAGCAAGCCTGAGCTGCCTCTGGGCCTGTGCTGCTGACAGCTCGTGTTGGGGTTCCCTTGTGCTTGAGCTCCCTGGGCAAGGCTGGGAACTGAAAGCCCAGGGCAGTGGCCCCTTCTTGGCCTCTTCCTGCCTCTACTGCTCTTAGGAATGCAACCTCAGCACAGTAGCATGTGCGCCAGGCGTGATGAAGGAGTCTGCAGTTGCCTGGAGACTGGATTCTAGGAAACAATGACACGAGTGCATAGTGCATCTACGTCATCCTCTTTGTGACTGGCCACTTGAAGTGTAACACATTCGCACGCTAATGGGCTGTGTAGTCCTCATCCCCTTTCTCGGACAAACCGGGCTGACAACTTACGCTATTTTAGCTGAGATATTCAGAATAACTCTCTGTTTACAGAGAAAACACAGAATCCTGATTTTGCCAGTTTGGGTTGGCACTCATCATAAGGCTAGGGATATGACAGTCTTTTCCTCTGGGATCCCAAATTTCACTAGGGCAAAAACTAATGACACCCTTCTGAATATGCTGGAGATTTTTCCTCCCCCCTGACAGAGGTATCTCTGTTAGTACAGAGTCTGGGTTTGGACCAGGGATGCTGAAAGGCGTGGGGTGTGCAGAAGGGGCTGAGAGGCAAAGTTACATGGCCTGACAGATGGAGGTTAGGGACATGCAAGTACTTGTGAAGGCCTCATACCTTTGGATTTCTCTTTTTGCTCAGGTTCAAATTTGATGAGTAATTGGGTGGTGAAAACCTATTTTCAGAAAGTTGGCTCAAGGCTGCCATTTCTCTATCCAGTTTACTGTGCTATACAAATAACTTAATTTGTTTTGATTGAGCTGAGCTGGCTCTCTAGGTTGCTGAGGCAAAAGCATTAACATTGAACCTATGAATCTCTCTTCACAGATATCTGGCAGTGTCACCAAACATGGCTTACTATTCAAATGTGTTTATACAAATTGACTTTGACTATTGGCCTAAACCTCTCTGCAGTACCAGACTTAATAAAAAAAAAAATGTATTTGGTGCCCAAACATCTCATCTTTGAGTGCCCTTTGGGGTAGACGCAAGAGACACCTCTGATAGCTGGATGGCGAGTAAGGTGGGTCCTGGTTGTGAACTTAGTGTTTATTAGCAAATTAAGCACCCAACTCTGCATAAAAAATGATCATGTAGCACATCAATGATCACAAGCAGTGAAGACTTTTGTAGTCTGGGAACTGGAATTGTATGTCGTTATTATTTTAAATTATCACTGTATTACCAATAATATGAATAGCAGTCACCATTTATCGAGAGCTTACTGTGCACCAAAAACTACAGGTTTTTCCTGTATTTATAAACCCCCCACAAGAAGCCAGGAGGCACGATCTATTAGCTCCTATTTGTACTCATCTGCCCAGCATTATTGGGGGAGCGAGGCTGAGTGGGGATGAAAGGCAGTTTGTTGGCCCTGAGCCCAGGCCTTTAGCTGCTCGCTGCATCTCTCTGCTCCTCTGTGGGGTATGTAGCCTTCTCTGGGGACTGAATAACACCTCTGGCTTCAGATAAAGAGTCCTGCTAACCTCTCATCTAGGCTTAGATCTTCCCTGGGTATGGATGGAGAAGAGGAGATGTGAGAGTGTTTGAACCTAAAATTTAGAATACAGGTGGGGGAGAGCACAATGGACTATGGTGGAGGACTATGAGCACTTTGGTGGTGAGAAATTATGGTGACCATACCTGAGGGGGGACAATCCTATAACGTGAAAAACAAACAAGGATGTAAAATAATTGTATGCTATTAAGAAAAACAAAGTCTCTTTTCTCCAAAGAAACCAAACCGAGTCTTTTTAAACATATCCTTTCAAAAGCTCACCACAGGTAAAGTAAAATTTTGAAGTCTGCCATGGCCTACAAAGCATGGAACAGTCTGGCCCTGGTTAACTCTGAACTCTTCTCCTGTAACGTTCTCTACCTCCTGCCTTGCATCATCCATGCTGGCCTCCAGCTTTCCCCAAGCTTGCCACATTGGCCCCAGGGCCTTTGCACTTGCAATTCCTCTGCCTGAACAACCTTTCCCCCAATATTCATGTGACCTCTCTCTCTTCATTTGTCTTTACCATCATGCATTATGTTAGAGAAGGCTTATGACCTCTTCATTTAAAATATTGCCCCCCCCCCAAAAAAAAAATCACCCAAGCTCCCTATGTACACACTGATGCACAACCACCCACTTTCACGCTCATTTTCTCACATATGTACATTTAAAGATGCACACACAGGCATATGTATTCTCACGCACACTCCCACACATTCACTCATTTGCTCATAATACTTTTACACATGTGTACACTCATGCATATTCACTCACACCCACACTTTCACACATTCACCCTCAGACACATACACACACACACTCACACATATTGCTGACTATCCTTTTCTGACTTTACTTTTCCTAATAACCCCTATTACCAGCTGATATTTCATTAATTTTTAACTGTCTGTCTTCCCAAGCTATAAATGAGGGACTTATCTTTTTGCAATTACTTGCCATAGCTCCACTGCCAGCAATATTACCCAACACATAGTAGGGGCTTGATACTTTTCTGAATAAATGAAATGAATGAGCACATCTAGGTCACTAAAATAAATCATTTCTGCTCCTACCACTGCATGCACGTTGCTATAATTTAATAGGAAATTTCATGGAGAGAAAAGTTAGAAAGCATGAAGGCTGCACCTTCTAATATAGAACAGCCGTATGGATCCTGGGCTCGCTAAGCCATGATGAACCCCATCTGTCCAGTGGCATGAAAAAGTCTCTAGTTCAGGTGAACGGCACTTGGTGAATTTAGGCTTCCCAGAAGAATCTGCAGGATAAAAACAAAAAGGTAAGGCATGAAATCAGAAGAGTAATGTATGGTCCTAATGAAACACATTATTTTAAGTAGTGAAGAACCGCTTCTAGAAAAGCGGTTTCCTGGGCCACTGTTTCAGAACTTATTGAATGTCAATTATTTGTCAGTCTTGGATGCCAAGGGCAAAGCATTTTGCCTTTTTTTCAAACATTAACTTCTTAGGGTCTCTTAGGAAACCAGAGCTAGGATGAAGATTTGGGGATAGGTAGTGTATTTGGGAGGCGACTCCAGAAAGTCAAAGCGCAGGAAAGGGAGAGAGGAGAAGAGAAGGAGAACAGCTAATAAAGTGTGTTATTCCGCAGGTTGCCATAGTGGTTAACTGGGACCCAATCCCACAAAGGCCCCTCTGGGGAGCTGGGTAGAGTGTGCCTCACCAGTACCTGGAGAAGGATACCGCACTTACTGGTTGGGGTTGACATACACAAACTTCTAGCTGCACCTGTGCATGAGCTGATTTTGGAGAAGCCGGGGCAGGTATTGGCAGCATGTGTGGCACTTTCTCATGGTGGTAACTGTCCAACATGATGCGTGCTGACCTCAGATGGGAGAGAGGACGCAGTGTGCTACCACAGCATCCCCTATGGGGCTTTTCTCTTCTTAAAAAATTTATTATAAAAAGTCACTCATGTATGCATTCTTTTGAAAGATTTTGCCAGTAAACTCATTAAATAGACATTGACAAATTTGGGAAGTGGAAAATGCATCCTGTGTTAGGATATTTACCCAAATTCCTCTGCATCTACGAAATCTGCAGCTATAGATGTGCAATAGACAGGTCTGGGACAGAGTCAATTTTTCTATAGCAAATGTCATTGTCTTCTGAATCCCAAGATCATTTTGGAGATGGTCACATTTCTTTTGTTCCTTCCTCCATCCCTCCCTCCTCCCTTTTATTTTTTGCTTCTTCTATGCATAGTCTTCAATTTGATGGGAAACTTAATATTTTTGTTTTCTGATTCAAAGCTCACATTCTTGGGCAGCAGGAGGAATCTCCATCTTAAAGTATCTTTATAAATACTTAAAGCAGAATTAAAAAAATAGCATGTGTAGGGTAAGTGAATTAATCAGGCTTTATACACCACTAGCTTCTGTGGCTATCACCTGCGGCCTTGATCGTGTTCATGCAGAAGGTACTTGGGAATGTGGACACCTGAGTATGGGTGTGGGTAAGTGTGCACACCTGAGCCTATAGGCCAGGGATGTAAGGATGGCTACAAGAGGTCCAGCAACATAACCACAGAAGAGTCAAGATGATGAGTGCAAGAGAACGCCAAAGAGCCCAGAGAAAGAGAGAAAGCCAAAAAGATTCCCCAGGAGCTGGGAGGCTTGCCAACCCTCCCACGGCATGCCCTGAGCCTGGTTGCCCCACTACAGCATACAAGCAAACACATAATATTTTCTGATCAAGTTCCAGGTATATACATGGTGCTTTGAACCAAAATATGCTCCCTTTCTCCTCTGTCAACAAACTCATGCCAAATGAGGCACTAAACCCAAACAAATCCATCATTCAGCCATCCACTCAACATGCAGGGAGTAAACATCTATCTCGTATTAGGCCTTGTTCCAAGAATACAGCTGGAGACAAACTAGTAACATCCTGGTCCTCATGGAGTTTCCATTCCAGTGGGGGCTTCGGGAGGTGGCTTTCCTATGTAGAAAATAAGCAAGGTAGGAAGAGACACTAGAGCTGGACCATGGGGACAACATCCTCTTCCACCATTCCCCATTTCAATTCAGGGAAGAAACTCATGCTGGGAAATGTGTCCTTGTTTTAGAACACCCGTTGCCCTGAGTAGTCTGTTTATAAGCATGTGAATCCTCAGGAAATCCTGAGATGTGGATTGTTCTTTGCCATGGGAACACATGTTGGGGGTAACAAAAATTTTGGCTTAATAAAATTCCATGATCACATAATCGTGAAAAATATTTTTTCCATATGAACTAAGAGGTTTACAAGAACTTGGGAGCATGGACAGTGTCTAGCTTGGTAGCAAGGGCAGACAGCCAACCCTCTAGGGACTTAGCATTTACAAGTCCATCTTAGAGCACTGAAGGAGTCTTTGAAATCTGGTAGAACAAATATGGTGAAAAATAGGTTTTGCTGGGTAAGTACCAATTTTACAGAAATGTCTTTTTCTGTTAGCCAAAACACTGAAAACACTATTTTTAGGTACTTCCACAAATTCAGTGACAAATATTTTCAAACCACAACTATTTTAGTGTTCATCAGATTTGAGTAGAGTGTTTCATATTCTGAGTGTACTTTTGCATAGAAGATAAGAAGAGGAAATAAACTAATTGAGAGTTTTGAATTCTAGTCCTGGGTCTGCTTCCATTTAGCTATGATTTCTCAAGTCATTTGGACTCCAGTTTCCTCAGTAGAGAGGGTGGAATGGATGTAATTGGGGGTACTTTACCATTTGATGATTATAGCGAAGTCACATGTACCACCATACTCATGGATAGGATCAAACATAATTTTTGGCATTTGAGCTGAAACAATCTGAGATCATCAAATAAATGTACATGCCATTCAGATTCCTATGTTCCCTTGTAATAAGCCTGCCATGTGATGGCAAGAATGATCCCAACCCAAACACTTGAAACACAGAGGAAAAAACGACTAGCTGGGGCGAAAAACTTCAAAAAAAATTAATTTGAAACACTTTTTTTTGACCTAAACTTAGTATTCTTGTTTATTCTGTTTCCTTTTAACTGCAGATGTATAGAAAGCATTATATTGTCTTCTTATTCTAAATAAGAAATAGGAAATGCATGGTTGTGGTGCTAATGTGCTGAAGCATGTGCCTACACGGGCCATGTTATGCATGGGCAGGCATGGTGCTGCACAGCTGTTATTTTCTTTGTCTTTCTTTTTATGGCTGTCTTTCATGGCTGCTCCCGTTCCCTTTATTTCCATGCATTTTCCTTTTCTACTTCTTTCTTTCTTCTAAGTCTGGGTATGTGCTGTTAACTGCTGTAGCAGCCAGCCTTTCCAATGGCCCCAGTGGTTCTTTCCTTTTTTTATTTACAACCTCATGTGTCTCCTCCCTTTGAGTAACTTAGGTGAAACCTACAGAATATGGGAGCATTGAGGCATGTCACAGCTGTATTACACAAGATTGTTACATAAGATTGTTACTTTTGTCTTGGTTGAAGTCTCTCACTCTCACTTTTTGACAAATGAAGCTGCCCTGAGGGTTCAAATTAGTGACCTAGAGCAGAGGGTGGCCTCTGGACAAAGACCAGCCAGAAGCTGAGGCCTTCAATCTAACAAACTTTGAAGAACTGAATCCTGCCAACAACAGTTAGCATGCATGGACAGTGATCCCTCCCCAGCCTTCGGATGAGACCACAGCCCTGGCCAACACTTAGATGGCAGCCTGCTGAGAATCTGAAGCAGAGAACCAGCTGATGAGTTAATTTGGGGGAAGGGTAGGGGAAAGATTAATTGGAGTAACTATTTGAATAACGTTCAAACAGAACAAATGAATCCAATATATGAGCACAGTGTTTAGGAATGACAAATGTCATTTGTCTTAGCAAATGGGATGTATCACAGCAAGTATGGGGCAGTGGGTAACCTCTCTTGAAGGCAAGAAGTGTAGTATAGCAGTTACCTAGTTCCTTCTCAGTCACCTGCTGCTTCAACTCTAGCCATGCAGAGGCCAACATTCCTCAAGTTCAGCCCCTAGTCCCGGGCTGAGGTTTCTCAAGTCTGTGAGGGTATAGTGTAACATTAAAATAAGCACATTTCTGACTATGCCTGAAAACCCTCATAGAAACTTGTTTTATATCTCACTGTGAAGGCAACAAATGGCTACTATGCACTCCAGGTCCCTCTCTGATGAGCCATGAACCATCATTTCTAAGCTGGCAAACCTCCTGCTCCTATGTGTTTATTTTTTTGCTAGAATTAAAGACCATGTAGTTCAATATCCATTTATAGCATCTCTAAAAAGAGTGCTATTATTGAAAAGAAACTCTACCTTTGACCCTAAATTAATTCTTAGTAAGAGAGATGAGTGTTCGAACTCAGTCACTCTACATTCTGAAGACATTTGGGATTCATTTTATTTTCTCCTTGGCTACTTCATTTTGATAATGAGGATGCTGATTTACAGCTACATATTTATTTTAATTATTATTATGGTAACTACATGGTGTTACATATCACAACATGCTGAATACTTTAAATGCATTTTTTCCTTTAATACTGACAACTCCAGCAGGAAGATATTATTCCTACTTAGAGGTAGATAAACTGGAGGTTAAGGAAATTAAATGAGTTTCCAATGTTTATCCTGCTGTAGGCAGCAGTCATACAGACACAAACCTATATGCTTTCAAGCCTAAATTGTAGCACTAGCAATTGTTAGATGATTCTCTTCTCAAATAATTCCTCAAAGGGAACAATGACAAACTCAGATGTGCTCTTTTTTTTTTTTAAAAAAAGATTTATTTATTTATGCTTACAAGAGCTGGGGTACAGGCCAGAGGGTGTGTGTGTGTGTGTGTGTGTGTGTGTGTGTGTGTGTTGGGGATGGTGGTGAGAGGATTCACCAGAGACAGAGTGGGGAACACAACAGGCGGATTTACCGAAGTACACTGCTGAGGGGAGCAGTCTGCTGTACCATATGGGTTGCTCCCTGGCTGAGGATCGAACTCGTGATACAGTGATAGCGGACAGCCTCAGAGGTTGTGTCTTAACCCCTTGTGCCACCAGGGTGGCCCTCATATGTGCTCTTAATTCAATTCTCAGAAATCAGTAACCTGGAAAACCCTAAGAATGCCATTTCCTAACTGTGACTGCACATTGGATTCGACTGGCAGCTTTAATATATACTTGGCTTCCTCCCAGAGACTCGAGTAGATATGCCTGGGGTGCAACCTGGGTATCAAGATTTTCAAAAATTCCCCAGGGGCTTGTACTGTGTAATCCAGGTTAGAAACAAAGTTACAGGTAAGCACCAAAAAGCTGGCTGCCCACATTGTTAGATTTTCTGATCACTTCCAGCACAGCTACTTATCAAGCGTGACACTTGGTGTACACTCCTGTGAGTGCAGATTGGGAGAGTGTGGGAAGACATGACTATTAATTATCACCTTGAAGGGTGCAGTAGTGCTTCATGATAAACATGCAGAGAACTAAGATATTTTAAGTAGATGTGCAAAATGGCACATATCTAAATGCTAACCTAGACTAAGCTTCAGATGGATTGTACATTGGTAATAGGAAATAAGACTAAATTAAATTGGTATTCTCACTGGCATTGTTATTTAGGAAGCTTGAAGAGTTTTACTAAACTAGTTTTTAAAGTTGATGGAATGATAATGTATTCAAATCTATAAAGACAGAGGGACAGTCAGGGAGCTGAGAGGCACTGCTGGTTGCAGCACCGTATCTCTGACAGTGACCTTGACTGCTTTAATCAGTCACATTAGCTGGGCAGGCCAACTTGGTTTCTTCCTTCACTACCCAGTGGCTTTCCCCATGGAGGAAGATGATCCTCCCAGACAGTGCATAGGGAGCACATCACACAACTATTTCTGTTTAAGTTGCTGTTACATTCTTGCTCTTTGCTCTCTCACCAGACATGCTTTTCCATCCTCAGTTATGATAAAGGAGACACAAAAACCAAATGAAATAACATGCAAGTTTCTAATGTCTGTTGGGACTTGGGGTTAGGGGGGGAAGGAAGAAGAAGAGCAACATTGTGGGAAGGGGAGGTGAGGGCATGAGCCTTTGAGGGGAAAGGAAACCTTCAGAACTTGGGTTGTGGAGTAGAAGGCACTCAGCAGCCATCTGTCCTCAAATGTGGAACCTGCACTGCACATGTCATGAGGACCAACAGCTGTGACAGTTTTGAACACTTGTTATCACCTATGAACAGAAGCTGGGGGCTTAGATACCTTCTGTGGAGGCAGGGGCTTGAAGGCACAGTGTTGCCCTACGACCAAAGTACAACTAAACATAACCAGTTAAGTTTCCTTTGGAGTTGGGCAGCAGTAGACAAACAATAAGGAAAAGTTCTTTCATCTGATTAAGAACTAAATCTTGTAAAGACATACTAAAATGGTAATTTTATAGAACAGATAAATTTTGAACAATTTTAACCCTAAAAGATGAAAGAAGTGATGAGACCAAACCAGAGTATGTGGTTATATGTGCATGAGAAATGAAAGGAAATATTGTAATGAGAGAAAAGCAGGGAGCTCACTGGACCAAATAACTCTTATTTGGTAGATCTGGGTTATCCTCGGAAATCTGCATATGCAGTCAATCAAGGGGGTCAGTCTTAGAAGAGAAAAACAGCCCTTGCAGGCTCAGTCATCCTGATTTAGATAAAGAATGGTGACTGTGGAACATAAGCCAGAGTTATTGTCAGCTGAAACAGCTTTCATATGTTCTGAAGATTGCACAAGCACGCTGGTTGAGCCAAGTATGGTGAAACTGTAATGTTCCTTTCACAAAATAAACAAAAGATGGTGATTCCAGCACAGCTAGTCCACTTGCTAGACTTGGCTGCACAGGCTTTGGGTAAAATCTTTGGGTGACTAATTAGCCTAACTATCAGTGATTTAGAACATCTCTGTATTTAGCCTTGATATCAGGGTGAAGCAATATTACAGAACAGAACATTCATGATCAAAGACTGGATGAGAAAAGATGTAAAGAGATATAATTAATTCTGCCATGATTGTAAGAAGCTACTACATTCAACGATTTCCAAGCCCCTTTCTCAAGCAAAAATAGAATGGAAGGGGGCATGATAACAGCAACAGAGACTTCTTGGGGGTTGCTACATGTCAATCTCTGTTAGGCACATATATCCACTTCTTTAATTCTCACAACTATGGAATGAGGAGAGTATTGTTATATACCATCGTGTAGAAGGAACTGAGGCATGGAGAAGCAAGATAACTTTCACCAAGGATACTTGGCTACTGTCTCTGAGCCTTGAGTCTAGCCCAGGCAATCTTAGTCTGTCATCTCAGTCATGAAATATGTAGCTTTCAAAGTTTTGAAAAATGACTCAAGAAATATGACTGAGCATGCACATATGTGACATACATGTGTGACATACATATGTGTTCACATCACACCACATATATAATAAAATATATATTGTGTTTATATTTATATCTTTATATCATACACATACACACATATATAAAATAAAATATCTTTTACTCTTACTGCCTTCAATGAACTGTTCCATTTTAATTTATAAATTATTCTTCAGGAAAATTATTTAATACCAGGTCACCACTTTGTTTGAAAAAAATTACATACAAAGCTGCTGACCCTAGAAGGTTGCAAATATGAATGTTGGTCTGCAATTCTCTGAAAGCAAGGCAAGGACATTTCATTTATATGGCACAGATTACGAGATATCAACAAAAATGCATTTTACAGATAACAAACTATTCTTGAAATTCTTTCCCCCAAAATACATTTTAAGATGTTCTGAATCATTAACAAAGTCTGAATATTATGTGACCTTCTTATTATTTTTTCATGAGGATTAGCGATTATCATGCTGAATCATGGTGTAACTATGTCTGCAGGATTGCTAGGCAAGGGCTGGCGTCTTCTTGCCCTGCAGTAAGTAGATTCCCTACTTTGCTGTGATATTCATGCTCTAGCTTCAGCTTTGTATAGTTCACAATAATTTATTTAAAAAACCAGCAATTCTTTAACTTGACAATTGCCTTCACAATGGATGGGAACTACCGGGAAATAAGTTTTGATAATACCAGGTGGTAGCTGAAAGGATAGATTCTGGAGCCAGACTCTTGGGTTCCAAGCCTATCTCCATCATTTACAATCTATAATCTTAGGCAACATACTTGACTCTTTAGGTTCCTCATCTGTAAAATGGGAATAGCAGTATCTCTTACAGGTAGGTATTGTGAAGATTGAATGGACTAATATAAGTAAAGTTATTAGAACAGAGCCTGGTATACAGAGTACATATATATGTGTTGCCATCCTCACATTCAGCTGTGATGTCGATTTATGCATTGTTGACCCTTGTCTCCTAAGGAGAGCAAGTGATGAATGTTATTATATCCAAAATTCTTCCTACAGTTTATACACAATAAGTTCATTGGAACCAGCCGAATTGTCTGAAGTGTACGTGGTTGTACTGTGACAACAAATACCTGAAAGTGCAGAGGTGATTTTCTGTGCTTGTGCTGTAGATAGTCCTGGCTACTGAAGTCTGATTTCTAGATACCTGGGAGATGCTGCTATAGTATTATGTAATAGTGTTAAAATTAAAAAATTCTAAGCAAAAGTTTTCTCTGAGTTTTCCCAAGACATAATTAAAACAGAATGCTGAAAGTCTATTAAGAAGCTCACACAAATCACCAGTGACTCATGCAGGTGTTGTGGGGCTGGACCATTTAGATGCTATCTGATTCCCTGGTGACCTGGACACTCTGGGATTATAGCTTTATAAGCTTCTTGATAATGGTCGTTTCAGAAATAACATATTAAGTAGGACGGGCACAGAACTGGAATTTGGGGAGTTCTTGTTCTTTCACTAATACGCCGTTAACTGTTACACTTTGCTGAGCCAAAGCCATCCTGAATGGAGTGGGCTGGGAGGTTGACTCACAGTTTAAAAAAACCTTTTGCCTTTCATTTTCTTGTAAAGGAGCAATCAACCTAAATCTTAGCTGGATCTTCCTGGTACCAGGTTCTGCACTGAGGGGTACTGAGTTTTGTGCTATGCCTGTAAATATATAGATTGAAGGAATGAATCCTTTCCCTGGCATTTCAAAGCACTCTTGTCATTTCCAAAGTGGTCCTCTATTTGAAGAGCTTCAGAAATGCAGTTATTCTTCCATCTGAGAGCCTCTTAAGCTCTCTTTCTCTAAAGGTCATGTCCTTGATTGATGCTGGTCTATCAAAATATGGTAAAAGAAATCTGTAAACTTCCTGGTTGATCACTATTCAAAGTGACTGAACTACCTTTCAGATAATATACTATCAAAGAGCATATTTTAAATGGGCTAGTAGGCTTTTTCAATCTACAGAATTGTCAAGTGATTACGACATTATGTATTCTCTGTGTAGGCTATTGGCATCCATATAGACTACTGGCAAACAGATTTTAAATTAATGATGGAAGTTGGCAAAAAAATTAACATAGTATTTTGTATTGGATCATACCAAATGTGAGGAATTCACCTTCATACTTGATTCTTGTTATGGTTCTCTATGGAATTGAAGAAGACACAGCTGTAAAATCTTATGCTCTGACACTTATTGGCCTTGAGTTGAGAACAAGAATTCACAGGCTCTGCCCCGAATCCTTCATTTTTAGAAAAGTTATTTTCAATTAAACTCTAGTACACTTTAAAAATGAATTAAAAAATTATAGGGCTGACTAAAAACAAAGGCTTAGTGAACATGTCAAGTTACTTTAAGATGAATGTCAGGTCAACTGAACTTTGTAGTATCTTGGAAAGTATTTACTGCACATGTGGTCTGGCAGGGAAGCTAACTGCACACAGACACTCTCGCTAGCTCATGTGTATAGCAATGTCAGGAAACAGAGCTATGTCTGTACTACTTCTAGCATTTAAGGCTTTCTCTTAAGCAAAACTTATTTTTGTTGTTTTATTTATAAAATGTATTGCATTTATTTTCCTTACTTCTTAAGCATTTGGGGCTGAACATGACTTATCCTAATTTTCAACACTCAGGAACATTAATTATCTT
This sequence comes from Talpa occidentalis, assembly GCF_014898055.3. Taxonomy (NCBI): domain Eukaryota; kingdom Metazoa; phylum Chordata; class Mammalia; order Eulipotyphla; family Talpidae; genus Talpa; species Talpa occidentalis. The sequence goes on from NW_023604972.1 coordinate 117,703,987, forward strand.
CCCTCTCCTTCCCTTTCCTCTCCCTAGCATTTATCTGGTACATTTAGTTATTTTTACATTAATTTGTCTTAAAATTTTCTCTCCTCTCCCTTGATTTCAGGCAGTTTACCCATCAATCTCTTAAGATTGCTAATAAGGTGTCTTGGGTGGGAAGCTGGGGGCACTATCTTCCTTGGTGTTCTTTTCTCTGGTGAGAGAAGTGGGTACCAAAGCAACTACAACAGTTCAAGTTCAGTGGCGCTGGGAGACAGTCCAAGTTCCAGCGGTGTGGGGAAATCAGGCACAGGAGCAGCAGCACAAGACACGTACTTAGTGTCCTACAGAAGAGCTAACTGAGGAAACAGAATTCCCATGGTTTCATTATTTTTAAATGCATTCTATATTGTATAGTTTGAGATGCCAAAGACAAAGAAATGACTAGTATGAAATCCAGTAAAAGCTATTTTCTGGGCCTTCCTGGTGGCCTGGGGGTTAAGTCTCAGCCCTATCACTGCTAGGTTCTGAGTTCTATCCCTGGCCAGGGAGGTGACTGACATGGTGCAGCAGACCTCTCCTGTCTTGCCCCCTGCTCCCCTCAACAGTGTATTTCATTAGATCTGCCTGTTCTGCTCCCCACTCTGTCTCTGGTGAATCCTCTCACCCCCTGCACCTCTGGCCTATACCCCAGTTCTTCTAAGCAAAAAAATAAAAATAAAAAACACATCAAAAATATTATTTCATGTGCGGTTAAGGTAAGGGACATCCTAAATGATATAATCAAAAAATTAAGATATAAAGCAAAAGGGAATTAATTGGAAGCTCTGATGGGAATGTAAAATGGTACAGGCATGATAGAAAACAATTTAGCAGTTCTTCAAAGTTAAACATTGAGTTACCATAAGACCTGGCTAGTCCACAACTAGGTATATACCCCAAAGACCTGAAAACATATGTTCACACAAAAGCTTTTATAAGTGTCTTCATTGCAGCATTATTCATTAGCAACATTTTTCATAATAGTCAAAAAGTAGAAACAGTGAAAAATGCCCAACCAACTGATGGGTGTATAGATAAAATGTGGTATAATCTATAGAATATAATCTATAAAATATCATTTGGTCATAAAAAAAGTTACAAAGTACCTTGAAAATATTTTGCAAAGTGAAACAGCCAGACATGAAAGGCCACATACAATATTACTCCATTTATTAAAAAATGTCCAAAATTGGCAAATCCATAGAGACGAAAAGTAGATTCATGGTTTCTTGGAAATGAGGTGAAGAGAACATTGGAGTGACAATAGGTACAGGGTGTCATACTGAAGTACTGGGAAAGTTCTTGAACTTCCATCTGGAAGTTCCTGAAGTTCCAACCTTTGAGATTCTGTTTTTATTGGTATTTTTAAAAATATTTTATTTTATGTAATTCTTACATCATTTTTCATTTTTGCACAATGTGTGCATTTTTATTTTGGTTATATTCCCCATACAACTGCATCCCCCCTTATTTTGACCCTAATGCTTCCTCTCCCCCCCTCCCCCATACTGTGTCTCTGGTTTATAGTTGCTTGTTGATTTTGATTTTTACTTTGTATTAATTAGTCTTTTTTCCTGGTCCCTTATTTAGGTTTTAGGACTCACAGCTACATCCAACATTTATTCATTCATCTGTTCATTATTGAACAATCATCGGACACCTGCTTAAATGCCAGGCTTCAGCTTAACACAATCCCTTCCTGAAACAGTGTGTTTGGTCTCAGAGTCATGACAAGCCACACAGACCATTTCTATAAAGAGATTGAACTAGTTCCCTTAGAAAGAGAACCAGCTTAGTTATTCTATCATAATAACTTTGGTTCTGTGTACATTCTGTTGTTTGGAGGAATTATACAACCTCATGTTTGAATCCTAAGTCTATATTCAGACTTAAAAAATGTTTCTTACGTACATTTCTATTTCCATAAAAGACCGGTATGACAGATACAAAGATTAATATGGCTTTTATGGACAAGGCCTCCGAAATTCAGGAATGGAGAATGTTTTTTATAAATAATTGTAAATATGCATATTTACATAATTTTTCATGTGTGTAGGTTTTCTTTTTTTTTTTGGTATTTGTTTCTGTAGTAAGGCAGCTGTGTCACACTTTATTTTTCTAAACTAAAAGTTCTCAGCCAGGGATGGCCCTATTCGTCTTCCCACCAGACACCTGGCAACATGTGAGGACATTTTTGATTATCTTAATTAGGGGTGATGCTGGCATTTAGCAGGTAGGCAGCAGATTCTATAAAACTTCTTATAACACGCAAGACAGGTCCTTACAACAAAGAATTATCTAGTCCAAAATATCAGTAGTGCCTTGTTCCAAATAATTGAAACCATTAAATTACAAAACAGTTCTCCAAAATTTAAATAAGTAACTAGAATAAAGAAAAAACTCAAAGAATCTAAACCCTCAATCTTTACCTCCTTACCTATCTAAACATAGAGAATCTAAACCCTCAATCTTCTTTACCTCCTTACCTGTCTGCTCCATAGAGAAAAACACTGCAATTTTAAGTTCATTGGATTATATTTAGAGGTGTTCACATCATCAAACATTCAATGTTTCAATTAATCAAGAAGTATTTATGCAGCACCTATTATGTATAAGGCCTCTTGAGTGCAGTCAGAGCTATAAAAATAACAACACAAATATTCTGTCTTTGAAAAGATGTCATCTAGCATGAGAAATAACATGTGCATATGAGAAGCAGTTGATAATAAAAAGTTGTTAAATAATTGCTTTGAGAATTAAAAAACAACAATGATTACTAAGGGCCTCATGAGGTGGCGAGAGGAAGGTTTCAAAGAGGAGTAAAGATAGGATGATGATCACCCACTTTGTCTGAGACAGAAGAAGGCTGCTACTGATCAAATCCAATACAGCCAGAGCCATGTCCACACACAAAGTCAGGTTTATCTATTCATACCTACTGAATCAGGGCCCGCATTCTGATTCCAGGTTCTCTGTAGGCATGTTAAAGACTGAGAGGCATTAGCTTCTCAGCTAAGGACTGTTTTTAAAAAGCTCCCCCCCATCAGTTTTATTAAGCAATAATTGACATCAGTGTCTAAGGGGTACAGCATGATGGTCTGATGTGCATAAACTGTGATCACCACCATGGGGCACAGCTATAGGTTTGTTTTTTTTTTTTTTTTTTTAAGATTTATTTATACAAGAACCGGGGTATAGGCCAGATGTGTGGGGGGTGAGAGGATTCACCAGAGACAGAGTGGGGAACAGAACAGACAGACTGACTGAAATACACTGCTGAGGGGTGCAGCAGGCGAGACAGGAGAGGTCTGCCTTGCCACGTGGTTTTCTCCCTGGCCAGCTGGGATCGAACCGGCACTGCAGAGGCTGCGGACAGCTTCACAGAGCAGCACTCAACCGCCTGCGCCACCAGGGAGGCTCGTTTTTTTTTTTTTTTTTAAAGATTTATTTATTTATGCATACAGGAGCTGGGGTACAGGCCAGAGATGTGGGGAGTGAGAGGATCCACCAGAGACAGAGTGGGGAACAGAACAGTTAGACTGAAATACATTGCTGAGGGGAGCAGCAGGTGAGTCAGGTGAGGTCTGCCTCACCATGTGGGTTTTGCTCCCTGGCCGGGCAGGTATCGAACTCATGCTGTAGAGGCTGACGGAATGCATCATAGTGTGATGCTTAACCCCTTGCTTCACCAGGGAGGCCCTACAGGGTTCTTTCTAATTGGGCGAGTGGCTATCAAGTCTGGGTGAGCATCAGAATCACCTGGGGATCTTTAACAAAAGATCTTCCAGAGATCTAATTGAATTAGATCAGGGTGATGTTTTTCATAATGTTACATGCCAATAAAAAATATTGTTTCCTTAAATACAACTTTATTGTTTCAATAGGATTACATTTCCCTTGAAATATGAAAATTTAGCATCCCAATTGAGATGTGCAGTAAAGGTAAAATACACCCTCAATTTTGAAGATTATGAAAAAAAAATGTAAACTACCTCACCAATTGTGTTTTTATTGAACTGATTACATGTTGAAAATGATATTTTTGATATGTCAGCTTAATAAGATATATTGTTAAAATTGATTTTAGTTCTTTTATTCTTTGATGTTGTTACTAAAAATTAAAAATAAGAATGTGAAGCACTGGAAAAGCTCACTTAGGAAGATATTTAGGTCTAGCAGATATTTTCATAATGCACCAAAAATGGAAGCTCCTTTTTTTTTTTTAATGATTCACATACCATTTTATTTTTGCAGAATAAAATAAGTAAAACTTGTATGGAAAATAATAGTTTGTTCTATTACAAAACAATCTTAAAAATCCTCCTTTTAACAATCTTCCAATTCTCATAGTTATCAGAATTTTCCCAGAAATTCCTTTTGTGTGTCTTTTTAAAAATTTTTATCTTTTACATCATTGTGTATTCCTGGAAGCTACCTTTGCTTATTCATGACTTCCCCAGTAAGTCTTAGGTTGGAATTAGTGGACTTTCTAGGTTCTATGACAGGGTTTCTAGGCCTCAGCAGTGTCAATATTTTTGCACCAGATTAACTCTTTGTTGGAGGGTTATCTTGTGCCCTTCATTTATTCCCAGGCCCCACCCACTAGATGCCAGCAGCACGCTCCTCTCCCTCTCTTACAACCAAAATGATTGTAGACACTGTAAAATGTCCACGGTGGGGACAGAATCACCCTGGGTAAGATCCACTGCTCCACGGGCATGTCATTCACCTTAATAACTCAATTACAGATGCTCTGATTATATTTAAATTATGTAACATTTAAATTGACTATGTTATTGTATTTCAACAAAGAACACATGAAAGTATTTTATAAACTGCTGCTGACAGAACTCCCGCTGTGAGCTAAGTCCTCACCCTAGACTTCCTTATTTCATCTTCACAATTTTTTTTGGTGGGGAAGATTGTACAAGGATATTATAATCATCGTTTAACAAACAAGGAAACTTGATTTCAGAAAGGGTGAGTAATAATTAGCTAAAACACAAACTCTTAATTAGCAAAACAGATTTGACTCCAGATTTTTCTCACTTCAAAGCTTCACCCCCCACCCTCCCTCCATATGCTGCACTGGCTGTTACAGTTTTATTTGGGCTTCTTCTTTATGATAACGTTACTTCACTGGCATTAGGCTCAGAGATTTATCAGCATCTAGGAGCTGTTAAGCAGCTTGTAGATACAAGGGCTTAACTGTACTTGATTTGGGAAGGTCCTGTATTTCACCTTTTACCCTCACTTATATGAAGCAAATAGGAAAAACATTCTTTTTTTTTTTAAAAAAAAACAAAAAAAAACACCACCATACATATTCCCTAAAGCAACAGTGCAAGCACTCCTCACAGAAATGAGAAACTGAAGACAGTCCTTGCCTCTGTAAAGCTTTAAGTCTGGTTCAGAAAGTAAGATTTATTAAATATAAAATAATCTGAAAGTAACACATTTTAGGATATACCGGAGTCCATTCATGGAGTTTCATAAAGAAAGGGAAGACCAGTATGAGTTACAGTGATCCTAGACTGTTTCATAGAGAAGTTCAGATATAACTGGAGTTGAAGAGATAAATAGGGGTATGGATTAAGAAGATGATCATTTATAACAGGTAACAGACTTTCATAATTGCTGTTGTAAATTAAAAGGTTAGCTGCATATTGGCAAGTCTTTACTTGTTCACTGGTGGACAGCATTTCACTGGACAACTCTCAAGAATAAAGGGAACAAAATTATGGTCCACATTTGTCTTTCCCTCTTTCATGTCAGGATTTCTGCTCACTTCTAACCATAACCAAAAGATAGATAATACAGAGAAGAGTTATTGAAGGAACATTTATTTCAGACATAAAAGAGGATTTTATGGGAGTAAGTCTTTGGCAGTTTCAAAAAGAAAACAGTTTATGTGCATTCATACACTCTTAGATTTGGATGAGATCTTGATAGTAAGTAGGTCCACTATTTCATTTTACAGATGAAGAATATGATATCCAAAGGAATGTGAGTTGCCCTCAGACAGCTGGTAAGAAGCCAGGCTTTGTGTTTTACTGCTTCCTTAAATTGAGGATCACAGTCACTAAACTTTATTGTCCTTTTGACTATTGTTCTTACTTATTTACTTCAAATTTATCGACATCTAAAGCGCCACCAAATTTCCAAGTGTCATCTTTGTTGACAATGAACCAAGTTTCATCCTGAGCTCTAAACTCCATGACAATTTTATGACCATGTTCAGGGTCACAGAGATAAGAAAACAAATTTCTGATTAGGTATTCTGCAAACATATTGGAAACCAAAATGAAACAAGTACAATGTCATAAACCAATAATTCTTCAACACAAGAAGAAAAAACTTTTAGTATGACTATTCAACTATGTAATAAGTCACAATTCTATGAATAATCTAATTATTTTATGACACTAATTGGCAGCAAAATAGGTGTCTAGGTATAAAGTCAATTAGGAAACTGAAGACAAAATGAAACCACACACAGATTGGGTTTCAATTTGCCTGATTAAAGGGAAAGTTTCCATAAGCAATAAGCTTTGCATGCTCTCAAACATTTTTGAAGAAGTTGTGGTCCTTCTTATGCTAAAAATTGTGGTGAACTGCTGCAGTAGTGACTTCTAGAATCACTAACAGGCAGGTAGGGCAATGCCTTATATATTTCCAGAATCTTTTTTCCTGGCCATCAGAGGCAGAGTGATTATCATAAAATAGGGAATCCCCAGAAGTGAAGAGAGGTCTGGATATATATGGATATAAGAGAGTATACTATAGTGGTTTAATCATGATGTTACATGAAGGTAATTCTAATAATATAAGTCCAATAACATAAAAGTCAACAATGAAATAGATGAGCTGATATTCTTCATCCCCCTAGAATAAGGATAAATATGATAGGAAGTTGACTTTCAAAATGGGAATTTATCCCAGACTACTTGACATACAGATTATTACTTTGTACAAGCACTATTTATTGTTGAACCACTAACATGGTCTGTATCATGACATTTTCATATATGAGAATGAGACAGTAATTAAAACCAAATATTGAAATAAGTGTGACACAGATCCAACCTTCAAGCTGTGTTTTATAAGCTATTAAATGAGGACCCCCTCCAAAAGAAGTAAACTTCAAATACATTTCAGTAGTATTTTGTTATATTAAACACATTAAAATATTCTATAGTATTGCTTGGTTTAACTTTATCAAGACTTTAAAATTTATATTTTCATATATACTTTACAATGAATAAAATATATTAAGATATTATGCAAATATACACTTTATAAATATGCAATCATGTATATTGTGATTATTCAAAAATAATTTTATTAATAGGGTATAGAATCTGAATATCAGTGCTCTATTACCGAGCATCATCCCTTTACAGATGAATGATTTAAAAAGCAAGGAGCTTAGGGGTTGCCAGTGTCAATGCAGGGCATGGACTCCCAAATTCTTATTGCTGAAACTCCTTTTTCATTTACCAACATTTCAGGTTTAAATTTAGGTACGTAGAGCCAGGGCACAGACCTGGGTCTGTTTGAGGCTCTACAAGTGCCTTCATCCTTAAAGGATTGCGCTATTGGAAACAAAGTCCAAGGGGTATCAAAGAGGGGGCTTTTGCCCACTAGATAAAAATGCAACTATATGCAAAGGAAAGATTCAGATATTACAGCAGAAAGACACTACAGGGCAAGCCTAATTGTGAAATCTTTACAAATGAATTACTTATAAGCAAGAGAACTTCTAAGAATGTATTTACTAATTTGAATTGTACAGGGGAATGAGGAATGGCTTAAAAAATAAAAGACTGATGCAGGTATGAAGAGAATAGTTTGGTACTTTGGGGTTGACACAAGAGAGTTCCTTTTCTCAAATGAGGGGTTTGCATGGCCCTGGGGGTTTTCTGGGCCTGATGGTTTTCTGATATGTTTGCTCCCCTATCTTTGCAGAGATTGGCTGAGAACCTGTAATTCATGGTCTGCATAAACTCTACTAGAAGATACATGCACTTCCTACACACCAGTGTTTGTAAACAAAGCTCTGGGGGACTAGTCTGCCTGCACCAGGACATCTGGGGGGTTTGACAAACACCCAGGTTCCTGGGCTCTACCCCTGCCCCACTGAACTAAATAATTTTCTCAGAGGGGCTTAGGAACCACTATTTTTGATTCCACTGGTTGATTTGCACAGTTTGGGGACTCAAATCTCAGGCAGAATATGTGGTCTGGTGATCAGAAAAGGAGAAAAGATTAGAGGTTCCCCTACTGGACCAAGGTCATTAGGGGCTCACATTTGAACAACAGTACTATATTCGTCCAGTGAACTTTGGTGCAGTATGAGACGACAACTGGCTCATAAATAAATGCAATGTTAGACTTGGATACATTTAAGGAGAGATTGCAAATCATCTTGGAAAGGACAACTTTGGGATATTTCTTTGTTGGGACAGGGTATGAAGCTAGTTAAAACTTACTACATTCAACTATGTCCCAGAAACACATTCAGTTAATGGTCAAGGCAATCACTGAAGGCAGTTAGTTTGGGAAACTCAAGACTCAGGTTAAACATCTTGCCCAAGTGTATTCAGCTAGTAAGAGGCAGAGGTGGGATTTGCACCAGATCTCTGAAATTTACAAGTGCATTTTTAAAAAAAGATTTATTCATACAAGAACTGGGGTATAGTCAGAGGTGCAAGAGGGTGAGAGAATTCACCAGAGACAGAGCGGGGAACAGAACAGGCAGATGGACTGAAGACACTGCTGAGGAGTGCGACAAGAGAGGTCTGCCTTGCCATGTGGGTATCTCCCTGGCCGGCGGGGAATTGAACCAGTGCTGCAGAGACTGCAGACAGCTTCACAGCACTGCACTCAGCCTGCTGTGCCACCGGGGAGGCCCCAACCAGTGCATGTTCAACTGCGCTTGTGTTACTACTGCAGTTCTTATTCCAAGACTCAGTGTACAATTGGTAAATAGGTAAGAGAAAAAGTCAAAGCACAGAGGAGATAGGAAAAAGGCGAATCTCATGTACCTGGTGAAGTGAATATATGTGGGCTTTCCCTGACAGAGCTTGCATAGCTCTTACAACAGAGGAGAGTAAAGGAATCTTTCTAAAATGATGACTAAGCACCCTTGAAATTGCACGTCAACAAACAGGAAACAGTCACTTGGTTCAGGCTGGAACATAGGGTTCCTGTTTTAAGAGAAGTTTTAGAGGATTGTCAACAGGAACAAGTTGTCAGGTCAGCTGTTGGGTTTCACGTCTTCTGTGGACAGAGCTGCCTGAATATCCCCCTGGAGTAATGGTACAGCACAGATTTGAGAATATGGCTCTCAATTAGAAGCCAAAGCTGCCAGTTACTATAGCAACCAAGATCCCTTGTGTGGTCTCTCATCAGACCCTAATTAGTAATGGAACTTTATTTATGAGTTCTGACAGGTCTTAGCACAGAGCAGTATGGTTGCTAGCCGCAGAGCCAGTACAGCTGCATTACATTTGTTACAGGGTACATGATGCAATTTCACAAGCTTATTATTACTTTTTCCTTTCTGTTTTGTATGGAGTTTTTTGATTAATGAATAGGGGCTGTCTGAATATATTTGGGGTTTAGAACAAGACAGTGGTGGTAGGAGGAGCTGATACTTTAAGGTCAGTTTGACTGTGCTGATTTGATTTTAGGAAAATAATGACTTTTTCTTTTGTAGTCCGAGTTTCCTCAAATTTAGTGAAATGGTGTAAGGGCAGGACATGGGCACAGGTGCAGGTTTTCTGATCCCATGCAGATCGGGTAAAGGAGGAGTCAGAGTCCTCAGTAGTTTTGCAGGTTTTTTATTTGGGGTTCACCAGGCATATGGCAGGCAGGGGTGCTGGCTGGGGGGCTGGGAGGCTGGCAGGCCTCCCAGCCCCCAGCAAGTCTTCACTCTATCTGGGCTCTCTAGCGTTCGTTCTGCTGCTTCTCGGCTTCTCTTTCGGTTCTGCTGCTGCTGGCTGGGGCTGCTGGCGTCCCCCCGTGACGCCGCCCTTAAAAGCACAGTCTTAGCTCAGCTGAATCCCATCTACCTATGCCCACACCCTATTCCAGGTGCCCACCATCAGGCATGCATTCAGGACAAGGATCCATCATCTATCCTGATGGCGGAAGGGCAGAAAAGCCTGATATTTTCTTTACCCTACAGTCCACCCCCTCAGGGTTTTCTGCCATACAGTCTATACATATATACACAATTTTCTAAGCAAACAAACAATGCAGCCATGGCCCACAAAAGCAAATACATCAAATAACAAAATACAACATAACAAAATACAACAGAACACAAATAAGTCCAGGCAGGGCACCAACCAAGTGCAAAAGACAATTATTGGTACCAGCAGATGAGCCACCAAATCTGCTGCCGAAGGCACTGCTCATACGAGGGAGGGGAAATCACACACGGCATCTGCTATAACACACCAGGAGCCGTCAGGCTTCCTGGCCTTCTCTGGCTGTAGTCTCGGCTACAAGGCACACACAGCATCCACCCCCAGGATGCACTAGCTCTGGGATTGGCAATTTTATTCTGTTGGGGGTAATCGCCAACCCTCAGGGTTTCTGTCTGCAGTCGCTCCAACACTCGGCCTTCATGGCCACCCATGCGACTCACAGACCCCTGCACTCAAGCCAACCCACTGCACAAGCACATGGGTTGGGGATCAAAACTCTACATGTGGCTTGGGCTCCACCCCAAGCCACGCTCCCCACCCATCCCCCAAGGACAGGTTCCTCAGCTCCTCACCCTCACTCAAGAATGAGCAGGGCATCACCCACAGGTGATTTTACGAGACTCACAGTTCTTCAGCATACCCAGGCTGCTTAACAGCCGCTTAGGGCTTCTCAACTTAGCATCAGTACCAGCTTTTGCCTTCTTAGTTGGCTTTTCTCCTCCACCTGGCTGCTGGGCATGCACAGGCTGCTTTTGGCCATCTAGGCCCACTGGCCACCCCCAGATTCCCATCTCCTGGGGTTTACAAACAAAACTGTTCCATCCCCAGGGTCCCAAAACATATCAACCTGCAAGGTCCTCCGCCTTTTGGCGGGATTGCCAGTCCAAGTCCATCAGTCCATCAGTTCAAGTCCATTGGCCTCTCCCTGCGTCAGCAGTGGCCTGCTGCCTCAGGGGTCATTGGCTGGTCCTTTCCGGTGTCGTTGGCTGGTCCTTTCCGGTGTCGTTGGCTGGTTCTTTCCAGTGTCGTTGGCTGGTCCTTTCGGGCGTCTCCTTCACGCCAGGTCTCATCCTGTAGCTCGTGGACGTATCCATCTTCTATACCGCCATGGTGCCTCCAGCGTCGTCACAGGCAAAGTCTGCTCTCCTTAGTCCCTCCAGGTCTTCGGAGGGCTCCAATACCCGTCTGCATGGATCCTGCCGACTACGCCAATTGTAAGGGCAGGACATGGGCACAGGTGCAGGTTTTCTGATCCCATGCAGATCGGGTAAAGGAGGAGTCAGAGTCCTCAGTAGTTTTGCAGGTTTTTTATTTGGGGTTCACCAGGCATATGGCAGGCAGGGGTGCTGGCTGGGGGGCTGGGAGGCTGGCAGGCCTCCCAGCCCCCAGCAAGTCTTCACTCTATCTGGGCTCTCTAGCGTTCGTTCTGCTGCTTCTCGGCTTCTCTTTCGGTTCTGCTGCTGCTGGCTGGGGCTGCTGGCGTCCCCCCGTGACGCCGCCCTTAAAAGCACAGTCTTAGCTCAGCTGAATCCCATCTACCTATGCCCACACCCTATTCCAGGTGCCCACCATCAGGCATGCATTCAGGACAAGGATCCATCATCTATCCTGATGGCGGAAGGGCAGAAAAGCCTGATATTTTCTTTACCCTACAAATGGGAACGGTAAGAATACTCAAGCTGTCTTATTGTGGGATAAACTCTGAAAAGCACCCACTTAATAAATATTTATTATTTTTCACCCAGAATAATTGACATAATTTGCACAGTGAAGTTGATTTTGTATTTATTATGATAACAAGAGCCAACATTTACTGCCATGGCCATCTACTCAACCCTGTCTTTAGATCTTTTGGTCTCATTCAATTCTTTTAACAGTAGTGTGAGATGAAGACTGGTAACTCCAACGTAAAGATGGGAAAATATTGGTTTACAAATGGGAAGCACCATGTCCACGAAGTCCTATGTAAAAGGCCACACCTTCAACCTCTTATAACACTGCCTCTCATTATTCTCATAGACGAGAGCTACATTAAGAAGAGGTGAAAAGATTAGAGAAATCAGAATGAGAAAGAAATACTGGATGATTTTGCCCATGTGGAATATTAAGAAATGAAACAAAGGAACAGACAAAGCTAAACCAAATGAATCCTAGAAATCTGAAACCTACCAGAGAGGGTGGCGGTATATGGAGAACACAGAGGGCCTGTTCACTGGACGATGGTAGAGGATTTTTGGTGCTTAGGTGGTGTTGTGGTGTGATAACATACATCTGAGGAGGTGAAAACTTATACTCCAAATCATATTCAATGCTGTAAAACCAATGTTACCCCAATAAAAATGATACCACTTACAAAATTCTATAATATAAAGTAAACAAAAACTACAGAACAAATTATTATAGATAACTTGTGAGTAATTCATTTTATTGGGGATAATTTAGTTTTCACTTGTCATCCATTAAAAAATAATTTTCTAACTAAAACACCCCACCATTTAGAATCACTTATAGTAACAATTGTTTCACACAAGAGTCATCAGAAGATACTAGAATTTATCGGTAAAAAGTACAGTAGGCTATTTTCAAGTTTCAAAGATAATTAATTAAAAAGACATAATGGCAACTTCACAGTGGAGAAACCTGGCAGGTAATACCTTAATCAAATGTTCAATTTCATTGATAATGGAGTAGATTGGCATCATATGCCTCAGGATCCTGGGACTAATGCAACACCAACTCTCTGGGTTTCCTGCCGAAAGTTGTAACCTAAATCTAGTCATGAGAAAATGTCAACAAACCCAAAATGAAAGACATTCTACAAAATAACTGGCCAGTACTCTGCTAAGCTGTTAAGATTTGTAAGAGATAAAGAAAAACTGTTCTGGGTTAAGGGAGATGACAGAAACACGATGGTCTGATGCTGTAAGTAATCCTGTGTGCGCCTTGGACCAGAAAAGAATGTTTGTGAAGAAATGGAGTAAAACCTACAGATTAAGCACACAAAAGAATCAATTACACAATGTGATAAGAATTGATGGTTCCTATGAAACATCACAAAGATTAAGATAATAAACACATACTCCAAAAGTTCCTCATGCCCCTGTGCAATTTTCTCTCTAGAACACAATTTGCATCCCACAAACCTCTCTCCCCACCCAAAGGCAAACATTAATCTTTATGTCAAAATACAGTAGTGTGCATTTTCTAGAATTTTATATATAGATTCAAACAGAAGGTATTCTTTGTGTTCTGGCTTTTTTAATTCAGGCTAATTATTTTGAGATTAATTTGTGATGGTGCATGTATCAATTTATCAAAGCTTTTTATTGCCAAGTAGTATTCTATTTTATAAATTTATAAAATATATTTATATTTATATCTATAGTAAGTGCACCCATTTGAAATAGTTTGAGTGTGGTTTCCAATTTTAGTTACATTATGTGTTGAGTTACATCCCCACTCAAGTTCACATACTGGATTCCTAATCCCAGCACCTCAGAACATGAACTTATTTGGAAATAGGATTATTGCAGATGTAATTAGTTAAGTTCAAATGACATCACACTGGAATAGGATGGATTCCTAATTTAATGACTGGTATCCTAATAAAAAGATGTATTTCTACAGAGGCAAGATGATGTGAATCTAGGGAGAATGCCATCTACCATCCCTGCAAGCCAATATCCCTGCAAGCTGTTTTACAGCTCCAAAAAATAAACAAAAAAAAACCGTAAAGAGGTGTCGTTGTGGCGTGTGGTGATGGGCAACGACACCCGAGTCAGGAGGCCTGGGCGTGAGTCACGGCTCCTCACTTCTTGGCTGTGTGCGCTCTGGGAAATCACTCCGGGGGCGGGGGGGGGAACAAAAAAACAAAACCTCCTTGTGACTCAGTTTCCTCATCTGTCAGGTAAGGATAATTATCTGACAGAGGATTGCTGTGATTTAAAATATGTAAAGTGTGATTTGATGCAGTCATATGGAAAACCAACCAGCAGTACCTCTGCTAAGTCTTTACCCTAAGACAATGAAAATTCTAACATGAAAAAACTTATGTGCGCCTATGTACAGAGCCAACACTGTCCACCGTTGCCAAGTCATGGAATATATACTCAGTGGACTAGTACTCAGCTTTCAAAAAAGATGAAATAGTGTCTTTTGGGACAAAATGGATGGACCGTGAGGTGATTATGCTAAATAAAATGTCAAAAAGTAAAAAACAGTTATCAGATGGTTTCAATTATCTATGGAACATAAATACAAAAAAAATACTGGCAAAACACAGCAAAAACAAATATTGGACTTAGTGAAAAATTTACTGGTTACCAGAGGGAACAAGAGGAGGAAGAAATAGAGGAAGACAGGGGAAAGGCATTGGCACTGGAGGTTTGGTGGAGGTTGAGTAAAACACGTACATATGGAGGAGTAAAAATGTACCCCCACAGTTATGTAGGCATGTGAATCACTGATAAATTTAACTAAAAAAAAAATGTGTAAAGTGCTTAGATCATCACATGGTAAATGCTATGGAAATACTATTATATTTTCAGGGGGTAAGTCTAATGATGAACGTCTTCAACAGAACTTAAAAAGCCTGCTTTTTCTTGCTCCTCTCAACATGTAACACGCCCTTACAATTCTGCACCAAATAATAACTTTGCTAGTGTTTTACAGACTGAAAGAATAGGTCAATTTCTTCTTAATGGAAATAACCCATTTCGCTTCTCTGTAAGCTCATTTAGTTTGGGGAAATCATAGGGTAAGAAAAATAGAATAAAAATATGGTCTTTAGGGCCTCCCTGGTGGTGCAGCGGTTGAGCACTGGGTAGCAAAGCTGCCCGCAGCCTCTGCAGCGCTGGATCGATCCCCGGCTGCTCCCCGGCCACCGGAGGAGGGTCCCACATGGCATGCAGACCTCTCCTGCCGCCCGCTGCTCCCCTCAGCAGTGTGCTTCGGTCCTTCTGCCTGCTCTGCTCCCCGCTCTGGCTCTGGTGAATTCTCTCGCCCTCCCGCGCTTCTGACTGTACCCAGTGCTTGTATAAATAAATAAAAATAAATCTTTAAAAAAAAATGGTCTTTAAAAGTTGGCACTCATCAGACCAGAGACCCCATCTGGCACCCCACCATAACACTGGAGAGTGTCAACCCTCCCACATGCAGACTGTAATTTTGTAAATTCATGTGGTACCAATTTCATTACTTTTAAAGACCATGTTTTATTTATTTTTACTGTATTATTTTTCTGAGGTAACAATGGTTTACAACATTGCATAAGATTTGGGGGTATAGTTTCACACCTCTAAAAATGTTACGACACCACAATCACCAAGGCCCTCATGATCCTCCCTCTACTAGGGGCCTTCTCACACTGTGCTCCTTATCCTACACCCCTAAAACATACATGGTGTTGTAAACCAACATTACAATAAAAAAAGAAAAAGAAAAATGAAACAATAGCAATAAATAAGTCTGTACCTTGGAAAATTTTGAATAAATCTGAATGATTTTACTGCTCAAAGGATTTTTAAATCTTTGGAGTTAAATTAATTCATGAGCCACATTAAAAAAAAAATCAGTTCTATTACTTTTCAGTCCCAACCAATCTAATTTAATAACAGACTGAAAGTTTTGGGAGCAAATAATTTCATTATCTGGAACTGGCTGGTACTAGCATTTTCCTGTCCTTGCTTGCAATTCCCCCAGGCAACTGCAGATAACTGGGGTAGTGAATATAATGGAAGCATTTAAGTGACAGTGTTGCTGTCTGTAATATTATCCCTTTAAACTGATGTGCCCTCTTATAGGACTTTGAATAACATCATCCTGTAGGGAAAATGGGGACAAACAGCCCTCAATAAATTGTAAGCCCTTCAGGTTCAGGGAGCTTATGTTCTGTCTAACTGCCGGGCCCCCTGCCCATCTACTCCCTGTGTTACTTAATTTTAGGTTCTCACAGGGGCTCAGTAAACACTCCCAATTCACTTGTAGGCTGAAGGTTGAAACATACCTTTATAATTTTTTATTTCAACTGAAATTTACATTTCTTCATGGAATGGACTCCGGTTTCTCCCCAGGATGGCTGGCTGACCACCAAAGTAAACAGGATTTCCAGAACATTCTGTTTTCTCAGTCTGTCACATTGCTTTATAGCACTCAAACTAAATCCTGGGATTGGGCTATTTTGCTTTCAAAATATCTTCAGAAATCACCCCACCACATGCCCAGGATCATGCTTTTTAGATTTAATTATTTTAACCAGTGCTGATAAATCATTTCATCTCCTTTAGTTACTCTGGCTGTTCTTTTTGTGTATGAGGTTGCTTATCTAGTGGGAAAGAAGTCCCTGGGAGTAGACCATAATTCTCCAGACGTCTGTTTTCCAGAGCACTTCAAAGAGAATCAGATTTTACAGCTTTGACTCTTAAATGGAGTTTTATGGTATCTGTATTACTTTGCAAAAAATCAACTGCCCTGTGCTATAACACTCTGATAATTTCCTCGTTTGTTGAATATTTATTTGTTTTTAAAGATTTATTTATTTATTTATTTATACAAGCACTGGGTACAGTCAGAAGCGCGGGAGGGTGAGAATCCACCAGAGCCAGAGCGGGAACAGAACAGGCAGACCGATGAAACACACTGCTGAGGGGAGCAGCAGGTGGCAGGAGAGTTCTGCGTGCCATGGGGGACCCTCGCTGGTGGCCGGGGATGCAGAGGCTGGGGGCAGCCTGGCAACCCAGTGCTCAACCACTGCGCCAACGGGGAGGCCCTGTTGAATATTTATCTTCAGCTTATTTTTCCAGATTCATAAAGGCATTTTTGTTTACTTGAAATTAATATTATTTTACAAATATTACTTATTCCATTGATAAAATTCTAAATAAGTACCCATGTAAAAATATGCTGATATCAGATCTCGGGCTTGGTATATTTATGTCCTTTTCCCTTGTCTTATGACTCTATGCAACCAATTCTCAGAGCTGAATAGAAAAAGGAAGGAAATCAACATGTTCAACAGTGGAAATTTTCACAAAAGTTTATAAAGTAGGTGGTATTTGTTCTTATTTACAGATCAGCAGCTTAAGGCTCACAGTGACTGACCTTGGACTAACTAATAGTCAGTGGCAGCAGAATTCTGTCTGTCTCATTCTGTGTGTGAGCATCTCAGACAGGCTTCTGAGGCCTGCTTCTGCCAGTTTCATTTCAAATACTCTTCTCATTTGAGGAAAATTTTAGAAAAATTAGTTGTGCTTTTTGAACCTCAGAAGAGTTGTTATTGATTCCAACAAGAAATACTGGCCAGGTTTAATAGATAGAATTTTAGGGGCTGTAGGTATTGTAGGTATTGCAGGTTGTCATGGTTTGGTGAGGATGTTACAAAATTTGCAAAGTCTGAAACACCTCAAATCTGCAGGCAGTTGCCATTTAAGCTACCAGTTGGGTATGGAAAATATTTTTATTTCTATTTCCACTTATTATTGATATCTACTTTCCCCGTCCCTTCTTCATTTCCTCCTCCTGCTCTTTACTATTATTTTTCTTCAATTAGAACAATCATAGACCAAGGGCAAGACAAGACTAAGCAAAATCTCCATTTTCAGCTCTATTAAAAAAGGAGGCTTGGAGTAAAGAGAGAAATGAAATCTAGGAAAAAATACAAATAGAGATGAAGTTAGGAAGACAATTCTTTTCCCTTTCATCCTAAATGACACACACACACATGCACACACACACAGATCCACACAGTTTCTTTACATGGGCGGCCACATCAGCCTCACCCAAGTACTTGGTTACAGTACAGAAAGTCTCTGCCACCCTATTTCTCTGTTTGGAACAATCCACAAGTCCTCAGAACTTTATGACTAGGGCCTTAGAGTACTTGTGAGGGACTTACACATTTTGTCACACCTGATCTCTGTAAACACAAATGTACAAATATTCCAATTTTTTAAAATCAAGGAAACTGCTCTCAAAACGGCCATGACTTTCACAAGGTGCATCAGGAACACTAGGCCAAGTTTTCTCACTATGATTCTATTTCTTGTTGCTGGAATACACCAGTCTTTAAAATATTTTTTTAATAAGATAAATTTGATGCACAATTAAAAGCACAAACTTGAGCTTACATTTAAATGAGTTGACAAGTGTATAGAGTCATCCGTACCCCCATCAAGATACAGAAACCATCTCCTCTAATTGAGGCATAAAATCTAGAATCAGTGGACACATTTGTTAAAGGGAAAAGAAAGCCTGATTCAGGGAAGTAAATAAAAAATTTTTTTTCAGTAAGAACTTTAGAATCAGGGAAACAGGAGTTTAGGCACTTGCCATACACATCTAAGGTCCTTGCATGAGGAAATGAGGAGAAAAGCCAGCAATGGGCTGTGTTTTGCTAGTTTCTTGTGCTTTATTCACACTTCCTTCAAGTTGGGTCAGCTTCTCTGCTCTGCCCTGCACTTGAATATAAGACTTCAAGAGAAAATTCGAGAAAGGCATCAGATTTTCCCTTTGCTTTACTTTGACCTGTGATTCTATCATGCTATCAATAGCATACAACAGAACTTTGGGATAATTAGTCTTATTTGCACTGAAAAAGGACCACAATCTCACCTTATACTTTGCACAGTGGAGCTCAATGTTTTAACTCAGAGGGTTCTCAGCCATAATGTTATAATTATACCATTTTCTCAGCAGTATCACCCACATACTATAATTACAGTCTAAGCTAAGGCTATGTTTATCGTGCACTGAAGACGACAGAATTGTTTTATTTTAAGTGATTTATTTACCTTCTCTGTTAGTAACAGAAACATATGGTAATGAGGGAATCACTAACTTAATGTTTCTCTGAACAAGAATTTCAGAAACCAAGGAGCCAAAAAAGAATATAAACCTCCTAAACCCCAATATGAACAAGTATAGGAAACACGATTCCCAGGCTGGTTTCCACACTGACCCTAATTGGAAGATCCAGGATGGGCAAGATACAGTGGTTAGTGTGTGGTGGCCGCTGGGGGGTTTCCGGGGGCACTCTCATTTGATTTGGCTTGCTGCAGCCATCCCCAGACACCTCAAGTCAGTTTGCAAGATTAACATTGTGGTACTGTTTTCTACCCAGGCTCCGAGCCTATAGCATAGTGACTCACCCAAGCACAAGGAACTTCTGTCCTGCCTGACCGTTCATTCATTCTCAAGACAGATTTCATTCCTGTCCACGATGGGTCAGTTCTGAGCAACCAAGTGCATAGCAAGGAAACTCTATTCTCAAGGATCTTAACTAAGTTTTTTAAACCTGTCTTTTGCTTATGTTCCTGGACAAATAAAAAGCTTTTATCTGTACTATGGGTGATGTACACTTACCCCTAGCAGTTTCATGCCAAAAGCTCCTCTAGTCAGTGACAGACTGAAAGCTACCCTATGGGGTTTTTCTTAATGTATGGCATGAATTCACCTGGCAAACAGGAATGGGAATGAGTGGAATATACTGGGGGTATAAAATCATTTTTTTCACTTTAGAGACAAATGAACATTAAAAGATATTGATACTAAAATTTGTGAAATTAATTTTCACATTTTTGAAATCACTAGGTTTTCAAATCAAACTAAATGGTACAGGTTTTCTCTGGAGTCTATGAGAACTTTAATTCCTTAAAAATATATTTCTCAAAGAAAAGAGAAACTATACTAGACCCAGCATCCTTCCTGTTCTCCCAGAAGATAAGATGAGCTTACGAACTAGATAAGCTTTGGCATGTGGGGTGCGGAGGTAGGTCTGGTGCTCCCAGTGACCAGGCCACCACTACTCTGAGTAAGAGTAAGAGTAGCAGTAGCAGGAGGAACAATAATAAAACATCTAACATTTATTCCATATCTACTTTGAGCCAGGAATTTTTCTATCTCACTCATATGCTATTCGAAAAATCCCTTTAAGTTAGGATGTTGATATCTCCACTTACAGATGGAGAAATTGAAGCCCGGATTATATTGGTAGAATGCTAGGTGAACACATCCACAACGACTCCAGGTCTCCAGTTCTCCAAAGTCCAAAAATCTCACACATCCTATGACCAACAGAAACCAATAACAAGAGTTTGTTGCAATCATTATTGGTAACAATAAGATATTCATAGGGCCTTATTGTCTGCTTGGAGGGACATTAAAAAAGAAACATGGCAGAATGAGGCAGAAGAGGAAACACATCAACTGCTCTCCCATCTGAAGAACAATTCTATTATTCATCTGTGTTAGCTTTAGTGTTGGAGGGTGGGGTGGGTACCCAACTCAGATACCATGGAACCTTTGCTAATGCCTCTCTCTCCACTCCCCTTCTCCATTTGCTCTCAAGTAATTTTGAAATCTCGGTATGAAGTTCATGCAACAAATACTATGTTAGCATTTCATCCAGGGCCCAGGTTAAGTTGTGAGGAAGGAACAGAACATGTAATAAGACAGACTCATTCCCCTGGCCTCAAAGAAGAACTTACAATCTAGAAGTTGCCGTGTATATACAAACCATTTGAGTTATGCGGAAAACCACAACCAACTCAACTTCAAAACTTTTGGAATTCAGAAAAAGAACTTAGTTGCTGTAAGAATGGTACCCATATGTTTCTCCATTCCTCAAGGGTCTGCCTGGTGGGAGCCTTAGGAAGGCAGGTGCATAAAGCCACGTGTGCTGACTACACAGAGCACAGGTGGGTGCTCCTGAAAACAGTTCCTTTCATGATAATCCAACTTGAAGTTTAAAAATTCTATTTCTTAAGGAATCTTAAAGAAAAAAATTATAGGCTGCTTTTCCCTGACACATGAAAATCAAAGGATAATGTGCAGCAGTAAAGACAAGAGTGCCGCTTGAGAACACCTTGAGGACTTAAACAGCTGAATCATAAAATCTGTTAGGATGCTCTGTGGTTTCAAGTTTATGAGTCTTTGACTGCACACAATTTCCTAACAGAAGAGCCTTCTGTTATTTCTTTCTTCAGCAGAAACTCAGTGGCAGCAGTCAGTTTATGAAAGATCTACAAGCCTGCAAAGTCAAGTTTGCCCTCAAACTGCAGCCATGTATTATATTGACTAACTCCTGATAACATTATGTAATGACACATCTCAGACAATTCAGTGGCCAGTTATTGTCCTTCCATCCATCCCCAAGCATTTATAAATGTTGGCTTTTATTTGATGGAGTACCTTTAATAACGATGATAAATTTGTACATGTCCACACTGATTAGCAGAACTATTTATTCTTACTTCACAATATCATCTTATATTTCAAGAGTTGATTTACAAATTCAAGTGAATTTGTAAAGAGAATCCAGTATTTTCATGAATGTTACCAAATTAGTTATTTTTCTACAGGAGACTAAAAGGTAATAATACAAACATAATGATAAAGTCCATAAAATACTTTATTACAGAATTGTTTTTTTTTCCTTAACACAGGGATTGGCACACTTTTTCTTAAAGGACCAGTATTCTATTGTTGGAGGCTTATGGTCTATGCTTCAGTTACTCAATTCTGCCAATGGGCCCCCAAAGCAGCCATAGACCATCTAAAACAGATAGGCATGGCTGTGTTGCAAGTAAACTACTTAGAAAAACAAGCATCTGGTCTGAGGACCACAGTTTGCCTGGTTTAAATTGTTAATCTATTTTTTTTTAAAGATTTATTTATTTATGCATACAAGAACTGGGGTATAGGCCAGAGGTGTGGTGGGTAAGAGGATTCACCAGAGACAGAGTGGAGAACAGAACAGGCAGATCGATGGGAAATACACTGCTGAGGGGAGCAGCGGGCGAGGTAGGAGAGGTCTGCTTCACCATGTGGGTTGCTCCTTGGCTGGGGATAGAACTCATGCTGCAGTGGCTGCACACAGCTTCATAGGTTGCGTCTTAACCCCTTGCACCATCAGGGAGGCCCTAAACACTTAATCTAAAAAGTATGTTATATATTGTGAATTGCCCACAAATCAATTTCCTATAGATCCTATATTTTAAAAAATCCTTTGAAACTTGTACAACTTGTAAGTTCTTTAGGGAAAAAAAAATCACCTCTTGATTATTTTTGGTTTCAAAACACACTATCACTTACTGCATATAATTGCCTTGAGGCACACTAACTTGAGTTTAATGGTACCCGTGTTTGAATTCCACAAATCTTTTTATAAATGTGATGTGTAATGGATTTCTTCAGTCTATAGATTAATCTGCATGAAAGTCAGAGCACACCTATACAATGAATTCAAGTTTTCTTCTTCAATGCACAAGCACATATTATCTGAAAAAATTGTTCACCACAAGTAGGAGCTGGTGTGGACAAAGACCTTTCTAGAATGACAGATTCAGGTGTCCTCTCCCTTGAGTTTCCTGGGTGCAGAAGCCAAAGCTCTTTAGAGTAGTAATTAGAGTTGTTTTTGAAGATAAAAACTCTGCATCAAATCAGAAGGCTGCAGGGTAGAAGAATTCAAAGGTCACAGCCAACTTCGGCATGCTTTAACTTTTGAGAGTTACTAAAGGGTATCTGTCACCTACTGGGGTCACGCAGGGTGAAAGAATGCTTGTCTATTTCATCCTTGAAAAATCAATGTTATGCTTTGGAAGAGAAATCATACTGAGAATTTGTACATAGAATATACACAGGCACACTGGAATTGTTAGGGAGGTGCTTAACCTTCTTTCTCAGACTTTTTGCTGTAATATGTACACTTTCTAGGATGAAGGCTTTTAGAGGCCCAATACCCACAGAAATCTAACTATTTTCTTAATGTTTGGGTTCTAGAAGAAATAGAAGACTTTAATATGTGTTTTTAACCAGAGGGAGCTGAAAGTGCTTTAGGAGGCTGATCCTGAGCTGTGAGAAGAACAGATCTCTTGTAAGCTAAGGGGTAAATAGCTACTTAACCACTTGTATGGATCAGCAAATTCTTGGGAGATGAAAGAGGATAAAAAAGGTAAGACCTAATACTTACCTTAAAAGAGTTCTTATCTCCCAACAATTATATGTGAAAGCAGGGCTATGTATAAAAAAGTGCTAACACATGTGAAAACAATGGCGGGCATTATCTGGGTATTTCAGGCTAGAAAAAGTCACTTTATTTTGAGATAAGTGAACATTATTTGAACTATCAATATTATGCATTATTTATATATTGTTTTGCTCATCTAGGGCCAGATACAAAGCATTTCTGTGACAATATCTTCTTTCCTCTCTTGTCAGTCTGTCAAGAGACTTAGGAAAGCTGTTTTCTCTGTACCTTTGTTTCTTCTGATATAAAGTGCATATTTTTCCTCCTGCTTCAGAGAAACAAGGAAGGGGGATAAGTAGTATTTGTAGATGTTTGGTATTATATGGAGATATGCTATGTTGCGTGTGAGTCAGGAAGGGCTGACCGCTAGTTTGGGTATAAGAGAGCCAACATAAACAGTGTTTCCTTAAAAGGAATCGTATAATCTGGGTTTACTTACTGAATCATTTATAAACAGTAGACTGTCAAGAACTCAAAGTTAGCACCCCTTGTCAGGGAAACTCTCTAATGCATGTCCAAAGCTCAAGTTCTTTATAACAAAAAAAGGCTGCACTCTCTAAGATACCATCTCTACATGGACACATTCCCCTTATGTTGGGCTTATTTTAGCTTATTGTCAGCTAGTAAATCCTCAAGGTTGAAACTATCTGATGAAAAAGAATGCTTAAATCTGAGAGGGTCATTCGATTCTTATAGGGGCAGCAACAGGGCACAGGCAGGAGGGGGCTATTATTTCCTAGACAGGTGAGTACCAAAGGGATAGTGCAAGAGATGATGCAGCCTTGTTCTGGGACACACCCTGAGAAAGCCCAACACTGGTCCTGTGACCTGGATCTAGGGTTCCGTGCAAAGGTTTTTAGGAAAGATAAGATTTATACTCCATGATGGACGAGAGAAATCTCCACTCCCTTCCCTTGCCCCGTCCCATCTTTATCCCTTCTCTTTCATAAGTGACTGCTGAAGGGTATGGAGGTACCCTGTGGTAGCCAATGAGTAATTAAAATATTGGGGGACACTGGCTTCTCCTTTTTAGCATTTTTTTCACTTATGTGCAAAATCCAGTAACTACTCATTCAACACTTGGCATACGCCCTGAACTTAGCAGGCAATGTAGGTTGCAAGGACGTATAAGAAATAGCCCCTATGCTGTCTATTAGGAAGGAATAGAAAGCACACAGAACTCTCAAGGTTGAAACAAATGACAAAAAGGTCTAAAAGGGCTTGCGTATGGGTTATTTCATATAGTTCACATCTAACACTTGTTGGAATAAATAAGAGTTATGAGGAATTACAATAAATACCATGGGGTCTGATACTATCCTAATTACTAAAAATATATCAACACTTGCAATTCTCACAACAGCTTAGTGAGATAGGTATAATTAGCATGTCTATTTTAGAGGTAAAGAAACAAAAACCAAGACATGGTGATTATGGACCTGAGGTAAGATCACGCAGGAAGTCAACATTAGAATTGGACTTACACCGAAGTTGTCATGCCCAGAGGCCGGGTTCCTCAAGCACTGTATCATAGACTCTGTTCCTTCAGAAGGGAAAATGACCACAGAGATTCCAGGTGGGAGCAAACATTTTCTTTGGGAGGGGACTGTGACAAACTTCGTGGATAAGGTGATATTTGAAATATGCCTAAAGACAAAATTCATGAAGGATTGTCCTATCAATGGGGAGGAAAGGGAAGGAAATTTTTACCGAGGTCACTATGAATGGTTATAATGAAGCAAGAATGCAGGGACATAAACAGTGGTGTACAAAGACACAGGAAGAAAAGGCTAGAAAAGCACGGAGGATCCATGTGTGAACATCTTCAGCTCTAGGGAGATGGGAGAAAAAAGGAACCTGGAAGCAAGGGTAGCATGACTTGAAAATAGAGAAAAAAAGGAGGCAGGAAAGTAACATTAGGGTCCAGGACAGAAGTCACGCTAATTGACATGATTAAGGGCTTGAACAGACAAGATGTTGGCTATGGTTTTAAATTTTGGTTTCAAAGTATTATTCATTGACAAGTGAAAGTAACTCGTGATTATGAAGGAGAATGTGAAATTATAGAAAAAGTAAGCAATTTACTTTTTGTGTCCATCTCTTATAAAGATCTTTTGAAATCTTTTCAAAACTTTATTCTTTAAGCAGTGGTTGATATTTGTGTTCAGAAAGATGTTTTCATAAAATCTTGGATTAACTGATGCTCCAAAGGACAGTCAAGGCAACTAATATTTTTCTCTAATTGGATATTTATCTTGAGGTGAAAATGTCATTGATGACGATATGTAAACTTTTACATTCAGTGAAAAGGAATGACATTTAAAACATGAGAGGGAAAATCCTCTTAGAACGATGTGCAATCATCTGAAAATTTTTCTAAGTTACACATTTGGCTGTAGTCATCAGCAAATCCTCTGGCAATAATCAATCATACATGAGAAAGAAAGAAATTACTGGAAAAACCAAAGAATGTGCATCCACAGCACCTGAACTGAGAAGTCTGGCTTCTTAAGAGGAAAAAAAAAGTTTTGCTTTTCTTGAGAAGATTCTAATCATCTTCAGCACTCTTCCCCGCAATAAATAAAAAAAAAATAAAAAGCTTGCCTAGTGGCAAGTTTATACCAGTGGCAAATTTTAAAGCATAACGAAGATATCTGGATAGCTCTTCAAACTGTAAACTCCCTTAAGCTTTTCCCAAGTGCATGTTTTTGCTTTTATTTACTCTGGGCTGGCCTTTTCATGGGTGAAGTCTGCTGCCACTCATGTGTATGGGCTGAAAGGTTTTCCTGGGGATAACTGGGCATAAACAGCTTTCTTTCCAGAAAATATTTCTTAAGGACCTACTCTGGAAGGTCTGTTAGCATGTGCTCATTAACAGATACCCATTCACACAGATGAGGCCCTTTCACCACACAGAAAGCAAAGTAAGGGCTTAGAAAATGCCACAGAGACTTTTGGGTAAACAAAAGATTAGAGCTACAGGTGATTCTTTAGGTGATGTAATGCATGGGTTAATCTTGGTATGATTTGATGCACACTTTTCTCCAAAGTTACTGACTATGGCAATGCTGTGTGTGGACTTTGTTAGTTAAAAATAAAGGAGGTTGTATAGTTATGGGCCCATGAGTTGTATTAGGGTGATACATCAGAGTAACATATCAGCCTGTCAATGCTATGCAGTAGTATAATTGGATTTCTTATTTGCACCTAAATTTAGTGGAACCTGGGGGTTGATAGGTAAGGCTGGCCGTGTATAGACAGAATGTACTTATATATATAGACAGAATGTACTTATATGACTAGCTCATGATAGGAAATTCCATCAGAAGCAGACTTTGGGCTCCCTGCTCCCTAGGTGCTTAGCAGGAACCTGGGTAGTGGAGACAAAGTATGTCCCATGTGACTGAATGGTGGAAGGACAAAGAGGCCTATGCATGTGTTCTCCAGACCCCGGTCAATGCATATTCCTATTCTGCTGTTGCTCTGTGGTATCCTTTGCCTGTAAGGAAGCTGTCCTGTCAGTATAAACCATTTGATTCCTATAAGCCCTTTCAGCAATGGAACTTAATGTGATTAATGTATAATTAGCACAGGGGGAGGTCAGATCCTCTATGAAGGGTCCCAGTGAGTCAAGAGGCTCCATAATAACAGTGGTACAGGCTACTGATTAAATGTGGAGATGGGTAGGTGACCAAGGAGCTTTTAAGTTTTCTTCCATTTAATTAATTTATTTGCAATATCACTGATGGCTTATTGTATTCAGGGAACTCTTTAGGCACTCTGAGCTATACAATTCTGAATAAGACACAGCTGTTTATAAAGATAGAGAAATATGCAAATATCTATGCTCCAAAGCTGTATTTACTGTATCCTGTAAAAGTGGTATGAAATAGCATGACCTCTATGATGAGAAGTAAGGGATTGCTTCAAGCCAAGGGTCAAAGTGCTTTGGCTGGCCTTAAAGTATGGGCAGGATTTATATTTATAGTATGCAAGGTCAGGTGGGAGGATGGTTCTGGAAGATGGGATTGAATGAGCAAAGTCTTAGGTAAGGGACAGCAAAGTGTGCCCAGGGAATACTAAGTAGCCTAGACTTACAAGTGGGGCTGAGATGGTGGCAGGTAGATTTCTGTGTCTTGGGATAGGTTTGCATTTAAAAAATAGGCAGTTGGAGGGGGCAGACATCAAAGATAGTTAAGGTTCTTTAGAGCAGCCACATCTTGGGTTCTTAAAATTGTTTTTAACAAAAAGATGGATACAAGGAAGGAGAGAGAGAGATGGGGTAGGCGGTAGGAGGCGGGAGAAGAGGGGTTATCACAAAGCCCAAGCTTGAAGGTGGCCTGTAGCAGGTAGGTGACATTTATTTATGCTTAATGAAGTCTGCTAGGATTTTCTGAGAGGGTCTTTATTTTTTCTTGCATGATTTTGCTTTGAATCTGAGAATTTAGAAAAGTGCACATGGGGAATGTGTACTGATAGGACATTTCATGTTGAACATGGTTTTTCCATGTAAAAATCCATCCTTAGGGAGAATAGGAACTCCCTAACATCAGGACACAGACACTATCTTATCTCTTTCTCATCAGGTGCAGAGCTTAGTGCTGGGGCAGAGCAGAGAGTTCAACACTTGTGATAGAGCGACAGTGTGCACAGGGGCACAGTGAAGTGGTGTGAGCACCCATTCTGTTGGGGTGCGAGGGGTAAAGGTGGCCCTGTCCTGGCAAGGGCACTGGGGAGGTGTGCATTGGCGCAGGTGCAGCCATTGACAGGAGCTGCTTTATCCAATCAACTCTGGGATAGAGCTCAGGTAACTTTTGATGAGAAGCAGAAGCATAAGATTTTTTCCTTGTGTGAAAAGGTCAGTGTCTGTGTTTCACCATAGATAAGGGATCATTAGCTAGCATTCTTAGTCTTCACAAAGACAGAAATCAATATCCACCAAATGTCTGACAGGACCAAATAACTAATGGGTTTCTTTAACACTTCTCCCTTACCTGGAGGTTACATTTCAACAAGGCTCAGTGTTCAGGCTTCTCAGAACCTATGACTTCAGAAAGAAAATAGCTTAGAGAAGACATTCCACCATGGGGAGAAGGTGGAAGGCAGGTGTTATGTCTGGGTGTATTTGAAGGTCACAATGAGGATGAAACATGTGCTATTAGTAAAACATTCTTCACAGATTTCTTCTCCTGTCTTGTTACTGAAAGTGACAAGTCACAGCATCTTCTGAGTGAAGGCTCTGGAATAACCCAAACATAACCTAACACCCTTTTATAACCCCTCAGGTTAATTAGCACATCAGTGACATCTAAACCAGGAGTGCTGTGGTGTTGTGGTCTGGCATAACCAACGAGAGGATGACATCCGTTAATGCACCAACTCTCCCTTTAGTCACCTCCAAGGGATTATTGTTATATCTCACATCAGAAATTTACTCTGCTATTTAGTCAAAATCCAAATGATGATTTCGTGACACCAGAATTACCAATGTGAGCAATGGCTTAAGTTCAGTTAGGCAGTCTGCCCCTCCCTTTATTATATGATGTGGACTTGAACACCCAGCTCCACTAGAAATCAAATCCATCCCTGGAGTTAATTGCTAAGTGATTACTATGTGATCAGGAATAATTTTTTTTTTTTAAAGAGATGAAACCTGGACTTTAAAGTTTGATGTAATTAATTCATTCCTGCAGGCCCCACAATTCATGGAGTTCTGTGTACGATGCTAACACATTAAAAGTTCAAGTTATCTATCTGGGAGCAATAGATGAAGTTGCCAGAAAGCACAGAGGCAGCACACATTCTTAGATGGAGAGGATTTGGAGAAGCTTTCTAATAGAGTGGATATTTGAGGTCAGTCTTGGGGTAAGAGGAAACTGTCAGACAAGAGGGGGATGCACAAAGGCATTTTAAGAAAGATGTAGTTTGCAAATTGCATGAAGCAGAATTTTGAAGTATAAGGCAATTTGAAGGAAAATGTTTAACCATCTGTTAATATGATCACTAGGTAGAGAAATCTCAAAATAACAATGACAATTTGATACAGGATTTGAGAAAAAGGAAGATTCTTAAACTCAATATATTGTTGACTCACAATAAATTGTTTCTTCCCCCCTTCTCACTAATTTGACCTTATTTAACCTCTAAATTAGCAAGTTAAAGAAAAAAAGTAGCCTTACAAAGAAGGTACAAAAGAAATTCTGAAAAAAAATTTTGCGTGTCAGTGCAATTTCCATCCAGTTCCTGTATCCCAAATAAAATAATTACAGTAAAGCATGGACAAAATTGCTGAAGGCATAAAAAGGACTGAAATTCTTACTTGTCCGTAGACCTGGATTAACTCTTTGCAGACTCTGGGATGCTCTGCTAAGGAGAGTTGGCGTGACTGGAGCAGAAAGAGAAGAAAACAATTAGTCATCCCTGAAAAAAATGGTCTAAGTGGCTCTGTTACAATTTTACTTTCAAATGATAAAATGTGACATGACCCAACCTCATAAATTTTCTCCCTTCTTTTTTTAAATTAAAAAAGAACTGTAAAAAGAACTCATAAATATCAAAGCAAATAAAAGGTTTTTGGTCTTAGTCACCTCCGGTCTCATGCCTGGACATCTCAGAAACAGTGAAAAAATGCCTTCCTATATCATTTGAATCCCAACTTGAGTCTTGCTTGTGAAAACAAAGAGGGACATAAATTCTTTAAAATGGTATGTAAAGCAGTTTAGTCAAGAGTTTATTCTTAGAGCAATATGAGCAATCCTGGGAAAAAAGAAGGAATGAGGGAAAGTGAAAAATTGGGCCAGAGAGATACGAAACTTTATGACAAGAGATGGGCAAAGAGTCAACCACTGTAAATGCTGTTATGAGTTTGATATGAATCTTAGGTTGCATTTAAAAAAGAAAATGGAAAATATCAATGTAATTGTCATTCTATCTTGAACTATTATACTGGGCCGTTTTGCAAGCATCTCAGCTACAAAAGCAAGTCATGGTCACGTGAGTGTTTCTCTAGGATTCCCTTCTTTAGATCTCGTCACCAGGTTATCCTTAGACAGGTGACAATCCAGCCTCACCGCAATCACTGAACAGATAGAAACCGACAGGAACAGTGCTAAGAAATCTTTCTCTGATATGAAGAAGTGAAGAGGAAGTGGGCAGTGAGTTGACACAGACCCATGTCCCTGGATTTCAGAGCAGGATGAATCCTGTCCTGTCCATCAGCCCCATTTGCAAGGTGCTTTTTCACTAACTTCTCTCCTACATTGTAGTTAATTGTAGGAAGCAGACTCGGAGCCGATGTTCGTAATATACAACCTAGCAGACCAAGTCAAGATCCTCCCATTAAATGTTTCAGAATTTGAACTCTTGCAAATTTTTTCAGTATGGGTCTATCAAGTGTGAGTACTTTCCAAGTGAAGTTGACTTTGGGGGTCTTGGTGAATGAACAACTTCAATTCTATGTGACTATTAGTTCTGAAATTATTTTTATTTTCTCTAAATTTTATTAACTTTTATTAACTTCATCTGTAGAAGATAATTACTCCCAAATTATGACAAAAAGCAAACAGAACACACATTTCCTAGAATAGCTAATGTACTACACATTGATTTTAATGTGGAAAACTGCATATTACGACAATCCCCTCAAGTCTACTCACTGCCTCGATACCCTCAGTCATCATTATTACTGTTATCTAAACCTGATCCCCAAACCCCAATTCCTTGCAACAGTTTGTTTATTACCCTATGTCCTAAGCTGAGCATTAAAACATTATTTTTGATGAAGGTTTGGCTGGCTCAAAGGTTTATGTAACTTCCAATTGTGAATGTCCTGTTTAACTGACAGCTATATATGCCTTGAGAAAATTTTGATAACTTAGGAAGAGGAAAATTAAGTTAATCATGAGATGAGATGGCACATGATCATGTGTTAATTTGGTAACAATTAACCAGGAAGTTAGTTTCAGTTTTAAGCTTGAAGAGTGAGAAAACTAATGGACAACAGTTTTCAGGCTGAATTCAGCAGTAAAGTTGACAAGTTCTTCCAGAATGATGACTGAAATGGAATGTGAGGGTGAGTTATGAGACCCCAAGGGAATGTGCGAAGCCAAACCTCAGGCCCGGAAATGCTTGGGGAGCGCTGGCCACTCTTGGCTCTTCACAAAATAGGTTTGACTTTTCTTGCAAGCAGCCATCTGGTGCATTCCCCTTTATGGTGTCAGTATTTGGTAACATTCTCATGAAACAAAAAAGCACAACTCAGCTAACACCTTCCACAGTATGTGATGAATCAAGACATAAAAGCAACAAATGGCATCCTTGAAGAAGGACTACAGACTTATACCAGTGCCAAGAGGTTGCTGACTACAAAAGAAAACAATGGAAAACAAAACTGCCACCCCAGCAAATGGGAGTGTCACCCTCAGTTGTCAGTTTTAGTCAAGACAGAACTTCTAGACAGAAAGGACAAGTGAAAACCAAACAAAGGGTAACAACTAGCATGGAAAGAGGACTCCAGGGTATTTATATGGGGCTTTGAAATGCTGACATTATAAAATGCATTAGTTACAGCTGCTGGCCTCAGTGAGCCTTCAGGCTTCTGGATTCGGATCAATAAAAGAAAGGGTTGGTCAAGCAAGAGTAGCAGTGGTGTGGTCCTTAACAAGTGCTGACGAGCTTCCCCGGGAAAATTACTCCTTGGGAAGGGTGCCAAACAAGGCTATGAAGGTAAGAGTAGGTGGGTTCAAGGGCAAAGGTAAGAGTTTAAGACACAACCTGGTTTTGTCAAGTGTGATCTGACAAGAGTAGGTGGAACACAGTTGAGCCTTGATGTGTCAATCAGGAGAAATTAGGGGCACACTGGGGCTGCTCTTGCCAAAAAACTTGATTTTGATCTTGCAAACACTGGGGAATTACTGCTGTGCAATGCCCTAGATGGAGATGCTCATGGCAGACTTATCCAAGAACTCACACAATCTAACCTGTCTGATTTATGCCCAACTTGTACTATGGCACATATTTGGACCACAGTTTCTTTTTCTGTAAAATGGGGAGAGTAACAGTATCTATATATGTAAAGTTTAAAGCAGTTAGTACATACAATGTGCTAACTATAATAATACAGTAAGTTCTTAGCAAGTGTTAAACAATCTTTTCCTCTTTCTCTTCCACCTCCCCATTATTATTACTATTATCATCACTGCTTTATTGCTACCTACTATCCTGAAAGAAAGGAAGAAAGAAATTCTTCCCATGGAGAATCTGACAATTTTTTTTTGCATGAGACTTTGCGCTTAGGGCTTTGTACATATGAGAAAAGATGGCTGTCCCAAGCCCAATAAAGCCCCTATTACTTAGGCCTTCCAATGCAGGCTGTATGTAGGCTTCGAGGATCAGTGGGGCAGGGGAGAGAAATCTACATATGTCAAAAATTGAGCCTGGGATTGAATATGATTGATTCCCATGCCTGCAAGTTGGCAAGTTCTCTACTGTGTTAGAGGGGGGCTGGAGTGGGAGAATGGGCGTTCTGGTGAGTATCACAATCTCCAGGTTGGCAGCAATGGCATTTTGAACCATCCCCAAATAGTCAGTGCAAACACAATTAAGTACACAAAGTTACTGCATGTGGTGACCATTTTACATGATGGGGACAAATAAAGGGCCTTCTGGGGTACCTGCCATAAAGTGTCTGTTAATAACTAGGGTTAGCAAGGATGTGATGAATAGGGGGCCTTGTATACTGTGCGTGAGAATATAAATTGGTGCAAAACAATATGGAGTTTCCTAAAAAAATTAAGAATGGAACTTCTGTGAACTTCCTGAGGAACATAGGAAATAAGTCAAAGAGATAGAGCACTACTATGTTCATAACAGCATTATTCATCATAGCAATGAGTTGGAAACCACCTAAGTGCTCATCAACAGATGACTGGATAAAGATGATTTGGCAAAGGGTCTCCCTGGTGGTGCGGCGGCTTGAGCGCTACACTGTGAAGTTGTCCGCAGTCTCTGCAGCACAGGTTCGATTCCCGGCTGGCCAGGGAGATACCCACATGGCACGGCAGACCTCTCCTGCCTTTCCCGCTGCTCCCCCCTTGGCAGTGTCTTTGATCCGTCTGCCTGTTCTGCTCCCTACTCTCTGGTGAATTCTCTCACCCTCCCATGCCTCTGACCTGTACCCCAGTTCTTGTATAATAAATCCTTTAAAATAAATAAAACCATGTCAAATATTAAAAAAAGGTGATTTGGCAAATATATACAATATAATACCATTTAGCTAAATAAAAAAAAATCCTGCCATTTGCAACAATATGCATGGAGTTACAGGATATTATGCTTAGTGAAATAAGTCAGATAGAGAAAGACAAACACTATGATTTCACTCATAGGTAGAAGATAAAGGAACAAACAAAACAAAGCTCTTAGACAATAAGGACAAAGTAGTGGTTGCTAGAAAAAAATGGGGTAGGGAACGGGTAAATTCAGTAAAAGAGTCCATCGCATGGTGAAGGATGGAAACTAGACTTTTGGTAGCAAACAAAGTAGTACATATAGATGTTGATTTATAATGCTGTGTATCTGAAGCCTATAGAATGTTTTAAGTCATTGCCACTTCAACAACAAAAAAAACTTAAAAAAAAATGAAAAACACCACTGGTTAACGTTAATTACTACCATTAGTTTATGGTTATGATGCTGAACTGTCAGAAAATCTTAACTTCAAGGCATCCTCTGACTGTGATAATCATTTTGCAATATATACATGTATCAAATCATGGCACTGTGCACCTTAGACCTAGACAATGTTTTAAGTTAATTTTTTCTGGAGAAAACTGGCTGGGGGTGGGGACCTCAGAGGTTTTACTCCCCCGCCCCCAGGCATGTTAACTGGCCACCACCCAGCAGCTCCAGAGACTGCTTCTCTGTCCTAGAACATGCAGTGGGGTCCCCAGGTGGCGGCTACCACTTTCATTTCAGTAGCGTCTGTGAAGAGCACAGAGCCTGGACCCTCATGGAAAAACAAAGTTTGCTAAATAGATGGGGCAAATGAAGAGGAATTACAAATACTTTAAACTTTGGGTTTGGGCTAAAAGAATCAAATAATTTATTTCCAGTCAATTGTGTCTCCCCTTGGAAATGAAGTTTGTTTGACTACTTATCCTTGCCCATATTCCAGAAACTTTTCCTGCTTGGATTTTAAATCTAAAGCGCTTTCCAGACCCACCTTTGTACACTAAAAGATCTGCATGTTTACCTTGCATGCCTTATACCCCAGCCAGGCGGTTCTTACATGTTTGGGATGCTCTTCCCTGTACACTGCTTTCTGGTTCTGCTGGGAGTCATTGCCCTCTGAGGGCTTCCTTATGTCCTCAGCTGGTGCTCAGGAGGAATCACTTGATGGAGCACAGGCTGATTTATTTGAATGCTGCAGACATTGTGGAAAGTTACGTTGTTGGGGCCAGGCTGCTGAGGCTTTGAGCAGAAAGGCCCCTCGGGGGTCAGTTCCTGAGCCACCAGGTAGGACTCCCCGGCTGCCAGGCCTTCTCTTTTGCAGTCAGGGGTGATGTTACACAGCAGACCATGGGCCTCAACTGTCTCTGGGTCAAGACCGCCCCTGGGCCCACCAAGCCTGGTCCCAAGAGCAGTGGCGTTTCTAAACTGGAATTTCCTTTTTGTGGCTAACTGGGTTAATTGAATTCCCCTCCGCAGTTTTTCCTGAATTGAAATGTTTTATCTTGTGCACATTCTGACTCTTGGCAGTTCTAAATAAGTCTGTGTAATCTGAGCAGGAAATCTTTGGGCCTTTCAAACAGACGGCACTACCTCTCCAGATCTCCATGAGAGTGTTAAACAGTAAATGACAGAGCCTATTATGGGAGATAATTTTGACGTAAAAAAGAAATGCTGCTAGTGATTTCAAACACTCTTTAACGCTTAAAAAAAAAAAAAAAAAAAAAGCTGTCTTACAAATAATCTTCCAGAAATTTTTTTCAAAAGAAATCAGTCATAAAAAGAACATGGGACATATCTGAAGAGGCTGCATTGAGTTGGAAATGTAAAATGTGATGCCTCAAGGTGAGGAGAATCATGTGAAATGGGAGATAAAGCCCTCTAGTCTCACAGTTTACAGGGACAAATGTGGGCATTTCCTGGTAACTTCAGCCTTCACAAATTTCTTTCCTGTCAGGCAACACTCTCCCTGGTGAGCTTTTAAAAACACATCCCCCTGACACAGACACATGCACAGTCCTAGGACATCTGTTTGCCATTAAAAACAGATACTAGAGCCTGATTTTCCAAATGGAGCCTTAGGGTGATCAGGGCAGTTAAAGACACAGGGTCTTAACGATGTGAATGTTTTGCAAAATTTTCTGGGGTTTGAGGAACACAGCACAAAGCCATAGACTAGCAGTGAACAGGCTCCATCCTGTTGCTTAGCAGGAATTCTGTTGCCTGAAGGTAAAGTCAGTCTTTTCACATCCACACTGACCAAGGTGCCAGATAAAGATTTAACAATGGGTACCCAGTTTTTGCATCTCTACAGGGCATTCTTTAAAAAAGATTAAATCCTGATTGCCTTCCTCTAGTATCAGCATAACTTTAGGTCGGGACAACTTAGAAGGAGAAGCTCCTTTCAAGAATTTTTTTTTTTTTAAGATTTATTTATTTATTTATACAAGCACTGGGTACAGTCAGAAGCTTGGGAGGGTGAGAGAATTCACCAGAGTCAGAGCGGGGAGCAGAACAGGCAGACTGACGAAATACACTGCTGAGGGGAGCAGCGGGTGCGGCAGGAGAGGTCTGCGCGCCCTGTAGGACCCTCACGTGGTGGCCGGGGATCAAACCAGCGCTGAAGAGGCTGCGTGCAGCTTTGCAACCCAGCACTCAACCTCTGCGCCACCGGGGAAGCCCAAGAATAATATTCTTAATGCCAATGACTCCCTGTTCCTACCGATCTAAACTAAATCCAAACTTGTGTTAGTTCAGAGCAAAATCTGAAAGATTGCCTCCTGGTTCAGGCTTCATAATTCTCACTTTGATTATCTATTATAATAAACTGTCTATTGTTGACTTTATTTTCAGTTAAACAAACAAACAAACAAACAAAATAAAAAAAAAACAGTGTGCTCTCCTTTTTGTGTGTGTTGTTTTTTTAGGACTGCTAATATAAAAGCTGGTCTCTGAGGGCCTGCACCTGTCTTCTGAAGTATCTCCTGATGGATGATAGGATTAGAAAAAAACTGAAGGGGAGGTGCACACCAAAACCAGAAACCTGGCTCACACAAGGAGGTGGGGGTAGAAAAGATTAGCATAGCCATTGACACAGCTATGGAAACCAAGATCCTTAGCATAACATCCAAGCAGGTAGCAGAGCGTGCACCCAAAGGTAAAGATATGGAGATTGAGCCCATTGTGGAATCTCCATCCCTTTCAGATTCTGCATAGTTATCCAAAATCAGCAACTCCCACACAGAAGAGGACTATATGAGCGCAGTCTCTGCACAGGCTCAGAGCAATACACCTCTGGCCTCCTGTGACTATGCAGATGCTTTTCACCGACTCTCTCCTCTGCAGGGTAGCTTTCCTGTCTGCCCGAGACCTGTACCATGCTGGGACTTCTCTTCGCTGACCTCCCTCAGCGGAGGCCACTCTCCTCAAGGCCGCCCACCTGCAACCATGCAGGCCTCTCTCAGCAAACCTGTCCCTTTTGGAGCAGCTCTTCCTGCCGCTTGTGTCTTTGACTCTTGTCCCTTTCCCTAGTAAACCTGTTCTTTTAAATATAACTACTATTGTTACAGGGCAGCCCCGATATAAAACGGGTTGCTTGGCTGTGGGTCCTCACCCGTGCGCTTAAAAGGGACTTATTAATACTCCACTGCAGACACACAAAAGGTTAATAAAAGGCTTATTCACAAGGGAAGGGGAAATGAGGAAATGTACAACTCAGGGAGAAAATAGGGAAATAAAGTCTTAAATGCGTCCTACCCGATCCACCGACCTGGAAACCCAATGGCACTCCCAGAGCTGGCCGCGAGCCAAGAGCCGTGAAGCCAAAAAGACCCCCCAAGACCCACATGTCTGGTTTTATACCAACCCTGGCTGCTTAACTCCACCCTCAGGTTCCAGCAATCTTCCCTTTGGTGGTGATGGGATTGGTTTTTCCCAATGTCTTGACGGCTTTGGTCTGGGGTGGGGGTGGAGTCCACAAAGCCTGTATGGAATTAGCTTAGAACATCCTTTCCCCCCTAACACTATCTCTGTCTTGTGCAGTGTGCTGCTGAAGGGAATGATCTAGTGAAACCTTTTCTAGAGTGAACCCAAGGAGCCGACACTGAAAGGCTGATACAGGGGGCTGGAATGCAAAAGCCCACCAGGGGGGCAGGAATGTGGAAACCCACCTAGAAAAAAAAAAATCAGACAATAAACCTCTTCTCGCCCTACAAACTTTTTCCCACCATGCAAACCCAGTTTCCCATCTGATGTCTCCTCACCCTGTAAAAGCCTGCCTCCCCCTGGCAACATGCGGGACTTCAGTAACTCCCCACCTTGGGTCCGTGACTCTCGCCCAGGAGCGCAATCAAGTTTTCCCACCTGTGAGAAACTTGGCCTGGCTCTCCTTCTCTTTACCGCACCAATGCTTTCACACACTAACTCTTTACCACACCGATCCTTTCATGCACTAACCCAACAACCACATCATCCCCCTGGCAAATTTCCAGGCTTTCCCTTCCCAGTCCTTGAAGGAACAGTGGACTGCCTTGCTCAGCCAGCCGCCACTAAAACTGCTTTTCATTATGGAAAAGAGCAGGGACGTCAGTATATGGCAGTGGGCAGTAAACCAGTGGGCAGTAAGCCAGTCTTCTCTGCCGTGTGATAGCAGGGGCCCAGAGCGATCATCGCCATGCTACCAGAAGCAAATGGAACCACACGTTGGCCCTCGGCCAAGATCAATCCCAGGAAGGCCAGTTGAGGCCAAAGGACTAAGACTGGAAGGAGATCCTGACAGACTACTCAAAGCTAAGACTGGGGTGTGGGAAGAAGGCAGAAGTGTCTCTGCCCTTGGAATGTTGTCTTAGGTATCTTAAATATCTGTGAATTCACTCATTAAAGCAATAGTCAGACCAATTTAATAAAGTCTGAAGTTCAGATGGTGACTCAGAGGGTGTGTTGGAGCTGGTACCTCTTCCCAACTCTGTCCAGTGACATCATGTCATTAAATTGAAATCAGCTGCAATGGGAATAAGAATTGACAAACGCTACAAATCAAGGCTCTCTGACATCTAAGCCTCTGGGAATTCCACCTGTTTCTCAATGCTGTTTTATTTTTTCCTCAAGTATTTTTTTATTTTCTACCAGTTGGAGTTCTTCAGACATTATGCTTCCACAGAAAGTGTGCATGGGTGTGCCTGCATACACATACCCCAGGATCTTGGCATTTATTCCTTGCCTACTACCTTAGCTATTTTTTTTTTTTTTTGGTGGGGGGCACAAATTCATGTATCTCCTTGTTGAAGCCAGGCAGTATGTCAAAATCACAGCATATCAAGGTATCTTAAGAAAGCATATACTTTGGGCCTCCCCGGTGGTGCAGTGGTTGAGTGCAGAGCTGTGAAGCTGTCCTCAGACTCTGCAGCCTGGGCTCGATTCCTGGCCAGCCAGGAGATACCCACATGGCATGGCAGACCTCTCCTGTCTCTCCTGCTGCTCCCCTCAGCAGTGTATTTCAGTCGGTCTGCCTGTTCTGTTCCCTACTCTGTCTCTGGTGAATTCTCTCACCCTCCTGTGCCTCTGGCCTATACCCCAGTTCTTGTATAAATAAATCTTAAAAAAAAAGAAAGCATATACTTTGCTGGAGATCTTAAGGCATGTCTTCCCCTCTCTGGGCAAAGACATCTATTATAAACAAATTGATATGAGCTCCTGCCACTCTATTCTTGTTTCCAAGCTTCATTCATTCATTTCCATGTAATCTTCCTTGATCAAAGTCCTGCCCTTAAAGAGTCATAAATAGTGGTCTTAAGTCACAATTGCTGTGTGTGAGAATTTGTGATGTCTAAGCCCTATTCTAGATGGTGGAGATATAATGGTGAAGAAAACAGATGGAATTCTGCCATTCTGGGCCCATGTCCAATGTGTGTGGGTAGACAGTAAACAGATAAGCACACAGACAATGTTACTGCAGCCTGCTACCTGACAACATGTGGAGAGAGTGGGAGGTAGAGATTGAAAGCAGCATGGAAGGATATAGGCTAAGATGTGTTTGAGGACAGGCAAGAAGGCCAGTGTGGAAAGAGCAGAAGGATGGGGAGAGTGGAAGGATTTGAGATTGCAGAGGTCCCAGGGGACAGCTCTTCCATGGTGCTGTTATAGGACAGGGAGAGGGGCAGCCCAAACCCCGCAAACCTGCCTATTCTAAATGGGTTCTGCCATCCGCCGCAACAACACAAAACATAGGAGACTTTAATGGGAAGGAACTTTAATAAAACTAGGAAACAATACAGGTAAGGCAAAGAGTCTAGTTTCTAAATGAAGCACCCAAAGTTACCCGTCCCCTCGTGGGTAAAAGTCCATCCAAATGGGATCGGCCCAGAGCAAGGCCCCAAAGCCTGCCACAAGTCTACAGCATCTTCCAGTGGGGACCCACAGAAAAGGGTCACAAACAACCGGACAAGCCCGGAAGGAAAAAAGCAAAATCAACATCAAAATCAAGATAAAAGCTGCCATTGTCACCTCCCCACGGGTCTCACCCACATCTGTGTCACCCAATCCACGACCAAAAGACAAGCACAGTTTCTTCACGTGTCTCTAGGCTCCATGCGCCTCTTCCAGGTCTCCTGGCTCCATCCTGCTTCCTTCCTCAGTCTCTTCTGCAGCTTCTCCTCTTCCTGCTCAGCTCCACCCTCCCTTGGGTGGGGCAGGGAACCTCCCCCTTTCCTGGGGACCACCCTGTTACAGTGCTCCTGGTCATAGTAAGAACTTGTGGAACATCATATGTCAGATTCCATGAAAGGAAGCGCTGGCGAGTTGGAGCTGCTATTGCTGCCATGTTATGGTAAGTGCTTCCCATTTGAATCCTTCACTGTTATAGTTGGGAATGAGGAGGTATTGGGGTTGGGTCCTGAGGGTATTTGGTGTATGGTTTTAATTTACAGTGACTTTTGTCCCATTCTCCTTGTTCTGGATTATACATACCAACCAGAGAACCATTTGTTCAAAACTTATTTATTGAGCACCTATAATGTGCAAGGCACTAAGGTATTGGGGTATGATAGAGAGCAACTAACACAGGCCCCAAGGTTCATGTCTCTATTCCTTACATGGATCCTTAGACCCAGAACATTTTGTTTCTTAGTCATATGGCACATTCCTCAGTCTAGTTTCTGCTTATCTCTCAATCTAACTTTAAAGTTTCCAAAATGGACAATTAATCAAAATCATTGCCCTTGTTTCCAGAATGGGGAGATCAGGGATAACTTCCATTTATGAAGTGAGGGATAATAAGTCAGAAAATGAAATAATGTACATAAAGCACATAACAGAATGCCTGGCACATAGTATTTGATTACAATGGACTCTAATGGCATTTTATTATATATGCCACTTGTGATAGTTATTTATGTCGTATGCCATATCTTGAACTATTTCGTTGCAGGTGATTATATCTTTGCCTCCTCCACTTGCTTAAAAGTCCCACAATTTAATCCTTTCTAATCCTACACACAGAAGGCTCTCAATAAATCTCTGTGGTACCTTGGCTACCTGGGCCTTTATTCTAACAATCTATCTTTTTATTAGCAGCTTTCAGATTATAGGCTTATTAGTTAATGTAGTTTATATAGATATACTTATCACATTTGTATATAATCAAAGAAAATAGAAAACTGACAGCTTCTCTCAGATAGATACCATGCAAAATTGTAGATTTATCTTCTGAAGGCCAGTTTTGGAGAGAAATTGTTGAAAACTCAGCTTTGTGGCTAAAGATGGGGCCAATTCCAAAAATCATTTTGCAGTGGAATATAGAAGCTCTACCAGAATGTGAGTGGAGATGAAGATGACAATCCACCATAGACACGTACCTTGGCAACAAGACACCTGATGCTTATTTTTTTGAACTATGTCCTTTTCCTGTGCTTTCTGTATTTCTTGGCTCCATGAGAAGCAGCCTTTATGGGCACTGAACCTGAACTCTCAATCTAACTTTAGAGTTTCCAAAATGGACAATTAAAATTAGAGTCAAAACATTTATTCAAATCATACATTGATTTAAAGTAGAAAGTTATACTGACTGAAGCTTTTTTAAATGACATTTTTCTGGAAGGAATATGTTTGAGCTAAAAAGAGCAACATTTCTTTGTTGCGTTAGGGCAGGCGAAGTTTTGCAGTGTAGAATTTTAGTTTTGCTTTCTTGCTCAAGTTATGTTTAATGTGATGATGATATGACAAAGAAAAAATATCAAAAGCCTATTGCTTATCTATGAGTGGCCAGGGTGCTGGCTGTAGATGGCCACACAGGATGTCTTTGTGTCTGGTAGCAGGGGCACCCTGCCCATAGGCTTTCTGGCAGGACAGGGACACTGTATGGCTTTAAGTGTGCCCTGATCGAATGTGGGAAAAGCAGCAGCTAGCCAAGTTCTAAACAGAGTTTGTATTGTGCTCAGGCAAGGAGGTGTGGGGGAGGGAGAGGACAGGACTCCCACACAACTTCTGTACTTTCTGGTAGATATAAGTTAAAAAGGCTGAGGAAGACACCTTTAGGTAGCTGGGGGCCAGTGAAGATCTGGGACTTTGTGTTGCTCAAGTTTAGAATATGCAGCAAAAGCAGAAAATTTATATGTATCTAAAATTTTTATACTTTTCCATTTAATGAATTTTCTAGCAGCAGCTAGTACAACTCAGGAGCAACTGAGGTAGTATCTGTGTACAGGTAGATCCCAACTGACTCTTACCTGTCATTAACCCCTTTACTGACATTGGAAAATCTGAATTCCTTTGTCATGGAAGCAACACACAGGGAGAAAGGGTCTTTTAGGAGCCAGAAATGGTTGGGCCACCAATATCATTTCAAATGAAAACCACAACAGTACACTTGTCTTTCTAAAGAATAAAAACAAAAGACAATTTTAAAAGCTTTCCAGGAAAGTGTGCTCTAATTTCGTGTTCTTAAGTTTGTACACCAAGAAATTTCTTATTTGTGGATTTTTTAAGCCCTGCATGAATGACTGCCTTGCAGCTCCCCATTTCTTCTTTTGAATCCACTTCAGCTGTACTTCTGCCCCTTCCCCTCCACTGAATCTGTTCTTGTCAAGCCCACGGGTCCCTTCTCATTCTTTAAACTGCTCAGCTTTTAAGGTGCATTTGACTCAGTAGCTCATTGCCTTGAAAAAATAATTTGTCTAACAAAAACATTGATTCAAAAGACCACCTGTACCCCTATGTTTATTGCAGCACTATTTACAATAGGTAAAACCTGGAAACAACCCAAATGCCCAAAAATAGATGACTGGATCAAGAAGATGTGGCACATACACACAATGGAATATTATTCAGCAATCAAAAAAGATAAACTCATGCCATTCGCAGCAAAGTGGATGGAACTAGAAGGAATCATGCTCAGTGAAATAAGCCAGAAGGAAAAAGAAAAATATCGGATGGTTTCACTTATAGCAGGAATATAGGGGAACCAAATAAGACATCAGTGTAAAAAAAAACAGTACAAAACACAACAAAGCAAAAACGGACAATTATAAATCAGAGACATCCTGCAGGGGAGGAGGAGGGAGAGGGGGTCAGAGGAGGGAGGGAGGAGCACAGGGGACTGAGGTGATGGTGCACTGGTGCACCGGGGAAGGAAACTATGGGGACTACACCTGATGGGGTGGGGGGAAGCAATATTGTTTAAAAATGAACAATGATGTAAATAAAAAAAATTAATATAAAAAAATAAGTTGTCTAGTTTCCATGATGCCCAATTTGCTTGGTTTCCCTCTTACCTCACTGATTCTTTATCTCTTTGGCCAACTTACAGTCCTCTGCTTGGAACCCTAAATATTGTACTGACACAGAACTCACTGTTTCTCTACTCCACCTTTTTTTCCCCTGCAAGAGGAATCTCATCAAGTATCATGGCTTCAACAGCATTTATTGTTGATGGTTCCAAATTTCCATCTTCAGACTGCGCCTCTCCACTGAACAAACTCTACTCAGCTTCTGGCATCTTACTTTAATGTCCAACAGGCATCTCAATCCTAACTCAATTGAGTAATACTTGACAAACCTGTTCCTTCTCAACTCTATCTCTGTAAATTGTTTTTTTCACCCACCCTGCTAATTAAGCTCCAAACCTTTAAGTCTTTTCCTCCCCACTTTCTCTAATTCCTAACCTCTCATTTAACTCAGTAACAAGTTATATCAGTTTCATTCCATTTCTTTCTATCTCCCTTGCTATTATCAGAGCCCAAGCATCTAACAACTCTTGCCTGGATGATTGAGTAGCCTCCTAGTCTTACAAATTCCACTTTTGTCCCTGTTCAATTGACTGTTGAAACATTAAACAGGATGACTATTTTAAAGCATGAATAGATGTCTAAAATT
Organism: Talpa occidentalis; assembly: GCF_014898055.3. Classification (NCBI taxonomy): domain Eukaryota; kingdom Metazoa; phylum Chordata; class Mammalia; order Eulipotyphla; family Talpidae; genus Talpa; species Talpa occidentalis. The sequence goes on from NW_023604972.1 coordinate 117,747,832, forward strand.
CTCCCAAAGTTTTCTATGTAGTCACACTCAAGATCTAACACCTTAATTGGTCACCAAAATCCCGTATGCAGTAAACATGGCTGGTTGTCTGCCCAGATGGCCTTTCTCCCTATCCTTCTTCCTAATGGAATCTTGATTTTGTTCAGGCAGCCAGTCTAAACCCAAAGAGCTCATGTCCCTTAAGGGAAGCTGACCCTACCCCTTTCCACCTGAAGATATGGTTGGATGGAGGGGTGTAAAGGGTCAGGAATGGACACGGTGCAGGTTTTCTGATCCAGCAGACCGGGTCAAGGAGGAGTCAGAGTCCTTAGTGGCTTTTTGCAGGTCTTTTTATTGGTATTTACCCAGTACACAGCAGGCAGGGGTGCTGGGGGGGCCAGGAGGCTGGCAGGCCTCCCAGCCCCCAGCAAATCTTTACTCTATCTGGGCTCTTGGCCTTCTCTCACATTCTCTCTGCTCTTCTCATAGCTCTGCTTCTCTCTCGGCTTCTGCTGGTGTCCCCGTGACGCCGCCCTTAAAAGCCCAGTCTCAGCACAGGTGAATCCCATCTACCTATGCCCACACCCTACTCCAGGTGCCCGCCATCAGGCATGCATTCAGGACCGCAAGGATCCATCATCTATCCTGATGGCGGGAGGGCAGAAAAGCCTGACATTTTTCCTTACCCTACAAGGGGATTCCTGTCCTCTCCTGAATTTGAATAAAGAGGACGTGACCCAAGGAATGCTAGAAAATTTAAGGAAAATAAAAGTTACAGGATGATATGTGTAGGGTAAAGAAAATATCAGGCTTTTCTGCCCTTCTGCCATCAGGATAGATGATGGATCCTTGTCCTGAATGCATGCCTGATGGCGGGCACCTGGAATAGGGTGTGGGCATAGGTAGATGGGATTCAGCTGAGCTAAGGCTGTGCTTTTAAGGGCGGTGTCACGGGGACGCCAGTAGCAGCTGCAGTAGCAGCAGCAGCAGTAGAAGCCGAAGCCGAAAGAGAAGCCGAGAAGCAGCAGAACGAACGCTAGAGAGCCCAGATAGAGTGAAGACTTGCTGGGGGCTGGGAGGCTGGCAGGCCTCCCAGCCAGCACCCCTGCCTGCCATATGCCTGGTGAACCCCAAATAAAAAACCTGCAAAACTACTGAGGACTCTGACTCCTCCATTACCCGGTCTGCATGGGATCAGAAAACCTGCACTGTGGTCCAGTCCTGCCTTTACAATGTTTTTTTGCTTCATCTTTTTCACCCAAGTCTTAAGAGGAAAACGATACACCCATGAGGACCAAGACAAGAAAACTTGGAAAATCAATCTGGAGCCACTGCTTCTGGTCTTAAGCTTGCCCTACACTGTTTTTCTAATGGTGTGAGAATGAATTTTCTAATCAAGTCATTTTGAATTATGCTTCCTTGCTGCTGGCTCCTGGACACATTCTAAGAGTTGTTTCTGCTTTCCTTTTTACTTCTTGTACCCATGTTTTTATCATTATGCCCTAGCCCTGAAATTTGCCAAGTTTATCCCACCTCAGCTCCTGCTGTTTCTTGCACACAAATGACCTTTGCTTGATTGACTTAGGCCTCAGCTCAAATGGTAACTTCCCACAGACATTTTCTCCAACCAATTACTTCCAAGATATTACCACACTTTATTTTCTTCACAGCCCTCATTTATCCTGGTATTGAGTTCTTCCTATTCATTCCCTACTAGAATAAAAAAGAATCAATCATCCTGGCACAGAGCAGGCATTCAGTAAATATTTGTTGAGTGGATAAACACATGCATGAAGCCCTTGGCCCTGTGATAATAAGGACATCCTCTACTCTGTTACCTTATCTGCAGTGGATTTTAAAAGTTTTAGGATATGTGTTCTAAAGATGTGGCTGTAAATATTTTCTTGGAAACCTGATGCCAATTCTTTTTAAATTAGCAACAAGTGTTTGCTAACTTGCATAGCTGGACCTAAAGGCTGTTAAAGTGGGCAAAATCTTAAGTGCAAATACTTGGCAATGAGAAGAGTAGCTGATATCTCTTCCCTAACCTCAGCAATAGCATCACTGTTTTCTTGGACTCAGATTTAAAAATTTAAACTTGTCTCTGATTTCACCTTTTCTCATTGGTTATCAGAACATGCCACGAGCTCTCTCTTTCCTTTAAGTGTTTCTTCCTTAGGCTCCACACTTCTCTTCCTTCACTTCCCAAATGCTATCTCATTTCTTCATCTGCACTTACTCCAAAGTCTCCTGCAATCTCTGCCCTGAGCAGGGAACTGGCCCATTCTTTTTAGTCCTGTTTGATTAATCTTCCTAAAATACCACATTCATTCTGCCACACCCTTGCTTATGGACTAGATGGCACCCTCTCCTCGCTGGAGGAAGTCCCCATTCTTCAGTCCAACATCCATTGCTCCTACAACTTCTTTTCCACAACTTGTTAATGCAAACACTTGCTTCACACAAGACAATGTCCTTACCAGCATCTGCCTGTGCTCTGTTTGCAGTCTTTTCTTTTAATCTTTTTCTTAGTCTCTTCTGCTGGAAGTTTCCATGCTTCCCTTCTCTCCCCACACGAAATCTCCAACTCCCTGAGAACACCTCTCCTTCATAAAATCTTCCCTGGTATTTGGCTCCATTTTGACGATTTTAACACTTTACTTCTTCCATCCCCACCAGTGATTTTTCTTAAAAACAAGACTGCAGGAGGAACATCAAATGAAAGTATTTGCTACAGTTACTACCATTAGGATGATTTCTCCAAACAGAAAAATGCATGCTATAAAGGAATAGGTAACAATGGAGGACACTAGGATTACAAAAAAGTTCTTGAAGGCATATTAGAATATGTACTATTTGTTTTTTGTTAAACATTTATTTATGCATACAAGAGCTGGGGTACAGACCAGAGATACACGGGGTGAGAGGACTCACCAGAGACAGAGTGGGGAGCATAACAGGCAGACAGACTGAAATACACTGCTGAGGGGAGCAGTGGGAGAGTCAGGAGACGTCTGCTGCGCCATGTGGGTCACCTCCCTGGCCGGGGATCAAACTCGTACTACAGTGGCTGCTTCATAGTGCCATGCTTAAGCCCTTGCGCCACCAGGGAGGCCTAGAAGATGTACTCCATGTAATGCTTATTTTTCCGTAACGACAATCTATCCAAAGTTTCTAGGAAAAGATATACATTGTTCTTACATGGGACATGTACTCATAGTAGATTCACACCAATAGATAAACTTTAGAAATAGTAAAATTTACAGTAATGTTATTTTCTTTAATTAAAGCCATGAAATATGTTTAGTCTTTCAAGTTTCTCTTCTAGAATACAGTTTTAATAAGTATCCTTCTCTGTATAACCACAATATCAATTTTTCATAACTGGAAGCATCTATCAGTAAGTAGATGATATGGCCATATTTTCTAGACATGTTTTCCCTAAACTCATTTCTTGATAAAGGCCTGAGCTGGCAAACTATATCTAATCATTCCAATCAACATAATTGTATTGGCAATGCTTAAAGGCAGTGGCATTCCTTAAATGCAACTCTGTTAGATTTTACGGGCAAAGAAAAAGTGGTTGAAAATATGATCCTTGGGCTGAGAAACCATAGTCTAGTTGGGGAGCAAAACTAACAGCTTGGAGGCCACCAGGGCCTCCTTACAGCTGAAATATTTAGAACTTGATGCACAAGAAGTTCTGGAAGTGAAAGCAGTGCAAGAGGAGCAGCTTGGTAACTTAAGGGAAGTGACAGGACTGGAATGGGTTTTGTAGGTCTGTAAAATGAAGATGCACACAGATGGACAGGGGAGGGAAGTACCACGCCCCAGAACAATGATATGGGCATAAGACATGCCCAGTTTTCCCTGCACCTCTTCCCAGATACACACCCTCATCATGACCACAGTAATGCCCTTAGATTGACATATCTGGGAAGAGATACAGGAAAAGCTACACATTTGGTGTGGAGAAGATGGGCTTACAACACAGACTTGAAGCATTTGGCAATGGGGGACACTAAGTCTCTTGAGTCAGAGTGGTAAGACAAAAGGGCTCTTCTAGGGAGATGAGCTCTTCAGCCTGAGGGTTTGGGAAATCCATGGGGCTCTTGCAATGGCCCAGGAATGAACCCTGTGAACACTGAGGTCATAGCCAATATTATTCTCTATTGTTCCTACTTGTTCAGGAACCTGGACAAAATAGGGCTTTTTCAACAAGACTCGACTTCTGTGTGCAAGTTTTCTTCTCTACATGTCCTGCCAAGTCTTTGAAAGACCATCCCCCTTGGTTCCTGCCTACAGTAGATAGTGACCTCCTCCTCAGTTACCACACTTACCATCAAGTACTGAAACACATACCTAATAAATTTGTGTCAGCTGAAACGTCAAACCCAGAGGGTCCAACAATTAACACAAACGTTTGTTTTGCAAAGTTTTAACTTATTGAGAAAGAAAAACAATAAATTTCTATTCCTCTACTTTGCAGGGAGGTGGGGAAAAGCTTTGTCAAATTTTCCTTCCCTCTTAGTATGGGGGCTTCATTAATGTCATGTTGGAAATGTTCTAGAAAATTTCAGACACTTTCATTTAAGGGAATAGTCTTGCTCTGATATAAAGACTCAGTCTGTTCATTCTAAAGTAAGGCTGCTCTGGTGAAAGTTAGAAGTTCCAAGTCTGTCATCCAGGCAGCATATACATACTCACTCTGCAGAAATCATGGATCACAAACCTCTGGCCCAAAGTTCAGAAATACCTGAAAATTTACGAGGCGCTGATGACAGCAGGGTAAACAGCTATTTCTATTTATTCATAAAAACAAATATCTGATAAGCTGTTATACCTATAAAGCCAGCATGACTCAGTGCATGAAAGGAATAATACTGAGTTATCCCTGTCCTCATCAAAGTTATATCCTATGGCTACTTAATCTCAACAGCATTCAGTCTAAAAATGACCAGTGTTTGTCTTAGGATTTTAAGAAAGCAATCCAATATCTTTAGTGAGCAGGAAAATGAGGCCATGATGATGAAAACCTAGTGAGTTTGGAGAATAACCAAAATCACAGATAGTTAAATCTCTTACCTAAAGAACCCAGCATTCAACAATACAACCATGAACTGGATGTAAAATAATTTCTCAGAAACATGCAATGTATCAACCTAAGCAAACATCAAGAGTGACAGCATTATATGCTCAGTGCCTATCACACCAAAATTAAAGGTTAAGTTTATATGGTGGGTGATTTATGCCTCCTCTCCTCATTTTTTTATTTAACAGCTGCACATGGGTGTATATGCAGAGTATCTTTTCTCTTTAGCATTTTAGAGTATAAAAAGCTTAGGGGGGACATTCTTTCTCTCTCCCCCCTCCAGTTAGGGACATATTCCTATACACTGCCCACATAGAGATTTCTTGGGAAGCAGGTATAAATTTTTTGCAAAGTCATTAGGGTGCAAAAGATGCCCTATTTCAGATGGCACTTTTCTAAAATTGATTTAAGTCTGACTCTGAGTCTCCTCACTCTAAGTTGGGGAGATAATCAATTTCAGCTATTTCTATAGGACATAACTATTTCCTAGTCCAGCCTCACAAGAGGATCTTTGGAGATCTCACAAAGAGATAAACATTTACAAAACAAACAAACAAACAAACAAACAAAAACCCCACAAAAAAACAAAAAACAAATCCATAGTCTTCCTCTGTGTTCGCACAACCTTTTCTTTTCTTCTCCTTATTCTCCTTAACTGCAAAGATGCTCACCAATATTTGAGGGGAAAACACCCAAAAAACAACAAAACAAAATCTAGGGAAAGTATTGTTTTAGACCCACAAATCCTCTAGCTGAGAACATATGATTTGACTGCTTTTTACAATGGGAGCAGGGAAACAAAACACAAATAATGCATCAATAAATGCTCCTGCCAATTTGAAATATTAAATGGCTAGTGTTCATTGTCCATCCTTGCTAAATGCCTCAAAGTGTTGAAAGGTGGCATTTTTTGATCATTATTTCCTTGTAATTTTAAACTAGAATATAGAGAGCACATATACTCGATGTGAAAAAAAAAAAAAAAAAAAAACAACATTCTGTGTCCTGTAGGGTTTGCTACTCAACGTAATGTGGTCCAGGGAGGGGTTGTTATAAATGAGAATCTCAGCCCCCACTCCAGACCTTGAGAAGGTGAATCTGCCTCTTACCAGCTCCCCAGGTCATTCTTAATCACCTTAAAGTTTGAGCAGCACTTCCTCAGATGATTTTCTGTTTTTCTTTTCCACTTCTCAGACAAGGCATATGATTCTTACATTTCTTATGGACCCCCTCAAAACCCTTCCAGATGAGTACTGAAAATTAAACTATAAAAAGGGGTTTCCTTCTGTTTTGCAACTTGGAGGAAAACTGAAAGCATCTGGGATTAGGGAAACAATGATTTCTAAAGGGAAGAAAGTTCACATTTCTCCTCTGGAGGGAAAAAGCCATGGTTATGTTCTGGTTCTTTGTTTATGGTACTAATTTTTCTAAAATTGTGAGGGCTTCTGGGCTGGTGTCACTCAACTATAATTTGAGAAGCTAAAGGCCAGTACTTGGTCCAGGTCCCAAACATAGCTTACTGACTGCTTGTTATAGACAGCAAGAAAAACGTCATTTGAGCCAGTCTACAAGTAATTTTCAAAACTTCTTCGACTTCCAAAAATTCTACTTGACCTATAAAATCTGCGTTTGGTTCTACCATTTGCACATTGCAATGCCAGTTTGTTTTCTAGCCAGATAGTCCTGATGTCCCTAACTGTAACAGGCCAAGAATCAGGGATATTTGCCTGTTACAAAAACCCAGTTCTCTATTTGTAACCCACAGTGGGGGGACTAATTAGATAAAAAGAATAAGTAAACATTTAAAAAATTATTTCCATATTTCATGACCTTCAGGTATGTCCCACATTCCTTCATTAATTCATTCCCATTTGCATCCACTTTTATTTTAAAGACTTATTTATACAAGTCCTGGGGTACAGGCCAGAAGTGCGGGAGGGTGAGAGGATTTACCAGAGACAGAGCGGGGAGCAGAACAGGCAGAACGGACTGAGAACACTGCCGAGGGAAGCAGTGGGCGAGGCAGGAGAGAGGTCTGCAGCGCCATGTGGATATCTCCCTGATGGGGCCGGGAATCAAAACCATACTGCAGAGGCTGTGGACAGCTTCACAGTGCTGCGGTCAACCCACTGCACCACCGGGGAGGACCTGCATTCCCTTTTAAATACCTGTTTTGAAGATAATTTTAGGTCTTCAGGATAACTTCAAAATCAAATGCCTGATATAAATTACAAGTGATATTTCCTGGGTTTGAGAAGATGCTTTCCAAGTTCCGTAGCTTTCCATATGGTGCCTAGTGTACTTGTTTTCATTTCTTAAAAAAACATATCACGTGGCTACTATGTGTCCAATCAGTTATCAAATATAAATTCAACAATTTAAGAGGCAGGGTTGTGAGACTTAGAAGTCTAAATCTAAAGCAGACCTTCAGGCTCAAGTAGATTATAGCTGAGCTAGAGGGACCAGATTGAACACAGGCACTTAGTGAGACAAGGCAAGGATGAGAAAGAATTAACAAGTGTTATCAGAGGAGCTTCCCAATATGTTGCTTGATGAGTTACTAATTAGACTGCTGCTGTGGTCGAGATCACTGGAACACCCATGGTAAACCTTCATGATAAACTAAACTTGAGGTGGACCCAGGAGGATACGAGGTGAGAATTACAAGGAAGAAAACTACTATGAGGGTGGAGTAATAGAGAATATTATATACTTATTTTGACTTTGAAATAACTAACAAAAATAATTTCTCCTCTGGAAGAGCCATTTAGAAATGAATTCCTGTGTTATAATGTGAATAGTGAAGCTGGATCTGCAGAAGATCTAGATCCCAATCTTCTGCAGAGAGTAGGGGAAGGTGGATGCATGCTGACCAGAGACACTTACAGACAACAATGTTTGTGAGGCTCAGGACCCTGGAGTCACATGGAAACGGCCTCTGGAAGATACAGTGCTCACTCTGAGAGTAAATGCAGTTTTAATTTAATCCAAGAAGGATAAACAGTTTCTTAAATCTTTATTCAATCAAATGGTTTGAGCTGCAACCGCTTTCAATAGCCCAAAGTTTTATAATATTAAAATTCTAAAAAATAAACATTGGACAATGACATTAGTAAGTTAACACCAGTAAAATATTTGAGCAATAATTATACTACTGCCCTGGATCAAAAAACCAGAGCCTCATGGTTGGCAAAGGCAACCCTCAGTATGGTCTCTCCATCCTTCCTATTATCATTCCTCATCAGTTAGTGCTGCCTAATGGAATCACCATCTGATGCTGCACCGAGTCAAAGTCATTATAAATTCTTGGTTTCTAGCCAAGGACTATTTTTTAAAAATTTTAAAAATCAAAATGCCTGGAAAGTTTTCTCTATCTATGGGACTATCTTGTGAAGGGACCAGTATTACCCAGAATGTCTTGTGAAGAGTTTCCAATATTAATCCTCCATCTGTGGCAAATCATCTATTATTGTAACTTTAATAATTTTCACAACAAAATTAAGTGACTTTCCAACAGACTTACTGGCAGAACATTTCCAAGAAACATTATCCTTGTAAGTTTAGGTCAAACCATCTTCCCAAAGGCTTCAGCAGAAGGCATTTGTACATGTGTGTTTCTATAAATCAGCACTATGGGAAGGCTGTACTGATGTCTTTGCCCTGCACTAGTCCTGGAATGTGACTTTGAGGCATTCATTCATCATTAAGGCAGAGGAGATAATTCTATGTATATGCATTCTAGACTCTTTGGAAGTTAAATATAGTATCTAAATTAGTTGATTTTCCTTCAATTCACCTTAAAGGAAACAGATAGGATACTGTTTCTCTGGCATTTCTGGAATAGCCAATATATTAAGAATTTAGACTATTATCACAGCTCCATCCCATGGTTTCCCATTCCTGGTGCTTCCTTTTTTTTAATCTTATCTTGACCTTACCTCTAGTTCTTTGGCTCTTCATCTTTCATTCAGGAGAATAATTTCTTATGACAGCTAGTTCAACATTAACTTTGCCAACCAAATTTAAAAAAATGATAAAAGAACTGACTTTTTGGTTGCATTTCAATTTATCACTTCCCTAGATAGAGAACTTTGACATTCTGGAAAATTTTAATTCACAATAGGTAGAAATGGTCATAATACATGTGGTTTCACTCTATATAGTGCCACAGGTATATCTATATTTAATATGGGATAATAAAACTGGCCGATGTTTAATAATCTCTATGGGCCAAGCACCCATATCAAGCACTTTACAAAAACAATCTCATTAAACTCAAGAGATAATACTATGTTATGTGAGTACACTTATTGTCATTTTAAAGATGTGTGTGGCAAAGCAGAGAGGGTAATTCACCCTGACTCACAAGGTGGTTAAGTAATAAACCTGGAATTGTCAGCCAGGCAGTGGCTCTGGAGTTCTCACACTTAAACCCTACAGTCTGGACTCTCTAAAGTCTGCTATCTCTCTCATTGTTTCTCTCGATGGATCAGTTGCACAGTCACTGGAATATGATAGGAGCAAGTGGAAGTAACAAGAAAAATAAAGTCTGAAAAACTAGAGCTGGAGTAGGTGTAATTATTAAATGGACCATAAATTTATAGATGCAATAATGGGGTTTCAGAGTGGTTAAGGGGTTGCTCCCCATAACATAGTTGGACTGAAAATGTGATCTAGGTCTCCTGGCTGATCTGAAAGCTCTTTCTACCATGCCATGTGCTTCCTCCTTTCTCCCCAGACTCCTTTTCACTATCAGTCTTCTGCCATGTTATTCCTCTGTTCCAAACAAGACTCAGGGCATGAAGAAGCTTAAAATCAGAAATATGAATAATAAATAGCACTACAGAATTCAACTGATGTACACTGTAAATCCTGTTTAATGAATTTCTCTCTGCTTAAAAGTTATCATTGGCAGTTCTCTGTGATATTTTAATGAGAAATAATGTCGAACACCTGTGTGCTGGACTATCATTGTTTCCACTGTGCTGAAAGAAATAGCCTTATTCGGTGCAAGATGGAGTACATGTATGAGCACAGTGGCTGAGAGCATAGAAGATAGTGAGGGAATAAGGACAGGGATAAAAAAAAAAAAATTCAGGACAGTGGCACTAAACACCTTCTGCCCAACAGACAAAGCTGCAAACTTGATAGAATTTCTAGCACCAAGCAGGTATGTTCACAGAAGACAAATTGTTCTTCTGTTAGGTGACTGACTCCAAGATGCTCTGTTGGCTTTGCCAAACTTTTCTTGGCACTGTGCTGCTGCCTAAGACCTGTCTTCCTGTCTTTTCTCCATCCTTGTAGTCCTTCCTTACTTCCTTCAATTCTTCGAGAGGTCAGACCTGAGTTGTTATTGGACAGCTCTCCTGCAGTCGACTCTCTCCCCATTTTTCTCACAGGAGTTCCCTCTAATGTATCTCGTGCATATCTTGTAGGTCTGCATTTCAGAAAACTCAGGCTGACGTAATAGCCAAATCTTGCATTACCAGAATCACAACAGTTGAGAAAAATAAATGGCTTCAACTAGTCAGCAACTAAGCCAGTGGCTGAAGAGCAGGAACACATTGTCTCATGAGCTTATGTGCCACTGAGCCTTGTTTCTTCTCCCCAGAGTACAGCATGTGCCCTGGGTAGAGAGGCTGCAAGCTTTGCTCTGAAGAGTCTCAAGGACTCAGAGGGTTCAGACTCAGGTTAGCTTCACTGCCAATGGTGTGTTTGCCAAGAAGACCCTGTGGCTCCAAGGACATGGCGAATCTTGGCATCACTTGACCATCTTTCGCTTTTTAACCTCTCCCCCGCTTCAACATGCCATCCTCATATTTTCTGTGATTTTTGTCTGGTCTTTTTCCTCTAGAAATTTTGTTCCCCTTCTTTAACACATTAAAAAAAAAAAAGTAACTCCTAACCCATATTATTAAAATTTCTGCTTCCTACTATTCAAAGGACTTCCTGAGAACCTTGCTGTCAAGAGGCTTTCTTGCCTCCAGATTTGCTATTTAAAGCCATGTTTGCATTTTAGTGACAGTCACTTTATCTTCTAAAAACCCCAAGGTTTTTCTTGGTCACTGGACCATTATTTTCCCCTCTGGAGTACTGAACCAAGTGATAGAGAACACAGATATTAAGGTTGACTTTGAATTCTAGAAAAAGAGTAGGAGATTTCAAATGGTATCTGAGAAAGATTACTCTTTTTTTTTTGTGGGACCCTCGCCGGTGGCCGGGGAACGAACCAGCGCTGCAGAGGCTGGGGGCAGCCTCGCAGTCCAGCGCTCAAGCGCTGCACCACCAGGGGAGGCCCTGAGAAAGATTACTCTTGAGAGAGCAAAAGGACTGTTCACAATAAAGCAGAAATAAATCTGGTCAATTTGATGGCCTCCTACTTCAGCATTTCCTTCTTTGAACTTGGACTTGGAATTTATGCATCTATGAAATCAAGACACTGCTCTTTACTCTTGATTCTTCTAAGAAATTCCTCTGGGCAGACACCACTGGTTGGCTACCCAACAACCAGGAACCGAGGTGCCCTATCCATGGCTAGACCTGCCTTGGTCTCAAACTAGTGAAGGTTTCCCATTCACCTTTGTTGGGCACTCATCTTGTCTACATCCTTTACAACTGGAAATGGCAGGTGACTGAGTTTGGACAAAAGAGACTAAGTGGAAGTATGCTGAGGACTTGGGAAAACCCTTAGATGACTTACGAAATGGACTGTTGCAAGAGAAGCCCTCATTGACAATACTCCCTCCTGTCTTCATGCCTTGAACTTGTGTCATCTGGAGGCTCAGCTGCCAAGTAGCCATCACGTAGGGACAACCATGAAGCTAAGAAGCTGACCCACTAGAAGTATCCAGGAAAAGCTTGGGATCTTGAGGACCCCTTTAAACTATCTAAAAAGCTGAGGCTACTTCCAAATTCATTTTTTCAAGTAAGCAGTGAATGTCCATAGGGTGTGAGCCAGTTACTTTTACTGAAAATAGTTTAAAGCTCCTCTCAGCCTCTGTTTTTCTGGAAGAAACTGTTCTAGTATCACAGGGTGGTCAGGTGGCTCCTCTGCCACTTCTCCAAGCCTCACCTGGGATCTAGGCACTCTTTCCTGCTCTGGCCCTGTCAGGCATGGGGCAGGACAGCACAGTTATTGCCAGCTCTGGGCCAGTCACCAGCTTGGCTTGTTTCTGTAACTCTGGATTCTTGTAAGTAGACACATAATACACTCTCTCCAGTTAAAGTCTTCATATATGCTGTCTTTTCCTCTCTGGGAACAGATCAAAAGTGAATTTCTATGCAAATTGAATTCTATTTCGATTCCTCAATTTTGAGAGTTTTCAAAAATACGCAACTTAGAAGAGACTAGAAAGGCTAGGCATGTAGATTTTAATGGAAAAATTCGCCATGTACTTTGTAAATTGTATACAAGTGAAGACAATTTGAATTTAAAAAAAAAAATTGAGTTTCAGCAGCAGTCATAAAATTCAAAATAAGTAATTCAAAATAAGTCCTATTTTATTACAGTCTTACTTTAGTGCTAGTCATGGCAGAAACGTTACCTTTTGGTTTAGTTGAACTAAGTTTTTTGTTTTTTTTTTAGAAGATTTATTTATTTATTTATTTATTTATAACTTATTTGTTTATACAAGCACTGGGTACAGTCAGAAGCGCGGAAGGGTGAGAGAATTCACCAGAGCCAGAGCCGGAAGCAGAGCAGGCAGAAGGACCGAAGCACACTGCTGAGGGGAGCAGCGGGCGGCAGGAGAGGTCTGCGCGCCATGCTGGACCCTCCTCCGGTGGCCGGGGAGCAGCCGGGGATCGAACCGGCGCTGCAGAGGCTGCGGGCAGCTTCGCAACCCAGCGCTCAACCGCTGCGCCACCGGGGAGGCCCCTGAACTAAGTTTTTGACTCAAAAAACAAGCATTGTTTCGCACATATGGTTTTTAATCTTTTTTGACAATCCATAAAAAAAGTTTTACATTTAACCCATATATATCATTTATGTCTCTGTGTAGCTAAACAATATTTAACTTTACTGTGAATGATATAAACCTCCATACTGTTCAGTGCTATTACATCAAAATATACTTACCATAAAAGTTTCATGGCCGTCTGATAATTGGTACTTGGAGTATAAAAGACATTGCTGAATTAACTTTTCAGTGGAAAGAATCTAAATCCTTGAAATAAAAGTGATCTACTGACGGTTACGAAGATGCTAACTAAAATTTACATGAATAGTTTAAACAATTTTAACCCTGATTAATTCATTTAACAGTCACAATAACCTGGTAAGAAAGGTAAGACTCATTTCCACCCTAAAATGAGAGAACCAGGACTCAGATGAACCACTTGGCTCTTGCTCACACTGCCAAACAAAGCAGAAATTCCCACCTGCTGATACTAATCCATCTCTTGACTTTCCTGCTTATTAGAAGATAACTAGAATCAGCCCAAATTGTAATTGAGAAAGTCCATAATTTCAGTAGTAAAATAAAAAACATTGCCTCTCTCACTGTGGCAGGAAATCTTGAAAGTAGATTGTGGTGTTGAATGGTTCAAAGCTCAAAATTCTAGAAGAAAGCAGTGAGCTTTTTTATCAACATCGAATTTCTGTTCTTCACCTTTTCACAAGCTCCTTGCCTTATTAATGTTACTATCCTGGAATAATCCTTTTTTTTCCTCTTCAAAATTCCAGGCTCTTCTTTGATACTAACATTAAGTTCCTATTCTTCTCTGCAGTCTTCCTGACCAACCCCTATGTCGCTGGGCACCTTTTGGTTTTTTGAATTCTACATCATTTACAAACTACCACAACATTTAGCCACTGATTACAATGCCTTGCTACTCTGCATATTTGAGATGTCTCCATCTTTTCCTCCTTATTAGACTGTAAGCTCTCTCAGAGTAAAGGGTAAGATAGTCTTTTATGTCTGTATATTCCACAATCTTTAGCACAATGTGGCATGCCTCACTGGTGTGCTTAAAAAATTGGCGAACTGTTAATAAATAACACTTATACTGTTTGTCTCCTTCCCTCTTGAAATTTTCAGGCCAGAGAGAAGATTGAGCCACAAAATCCTGTTAAAAACACTCTTGACAAATAAGTTTTCATTAAATGTTTATGAGATGAATAAAAAGCTGAATGAAAGAAAAGAAACAGCACCACTAAAATAGTAGCAGGTTCTTCAGTATTTGATATCTAAGGGCAGTTACATTATGTATATTTAATATCACACAAAATCCTAATAAATCAGGTTAGATTTTAGCAATTAAGGACATTAATCCTAGCAGGGATGAGAGAAGGGAGTAGCAGAAGAATTCAATTTACAGTAATGCTTTAATGAGATTTTGGAAAATAAACCCTAATTTCTTATTTGGGACAACTGCTTCAGAACCACTGGAGAAATATATATTCATTATTGGGTCAACACCCCTAAAGTCTCTTTTGGAATGAAGTGAGATTTTTTTCCAAATGCCTGAGATAACAATCTTCATATAGATTAAAATGAAAAAAGTAAGTGAAAACAAAAATTTGCACCAGCAGTTATACAAGCCACAGCTGGACACACCTGATTACTCATTGTGTGGTAAACAACGGAGTGAGTTTTTGGAGAGAAGAATCGAAAGAAAGTTGGTTCTGGTCCTTTTCAAAAAGCATTCTTTTCTGAGATTACAGTAAAAATTGACCAGGGTTGATTCAGATTTCTGGGCACAGTAGTAACGGTTTGATGGTTTCTTAGTATGTGAAGATGAAAACAAAACCTGTAGTGATTGAATGATAAGTCATTGAGAGGGTAGAGAGTGTCACATCTTCATACTGTTCTTTTGGCCCAGAACTTGATTCTCAATCAGTCCAAAGAGTTTAGGCGCAACCTTAGGTAACCTGCAGGATAAGATCACACCCTGTGCCTAGAGGGAGAGTTGATGTTCACCTGGGGTCACCATCTGTTACAGGTACAGCTGCTGGTTGTGGTGCCCACTGTCATGTATTGCCCAGAACCCCTTTAACACAGGACTTTTTGCCCCAGATGCTGAAGGGGCCGAGCCACAGCCTCCAGTTTTAGCCCCTTAGAGGTATCACCTCAGTGGCAGGCGGCTGCCTCTCCCAAGGACAAAACCCTTTCTCTACTCAATGAGTGGTCCAGGTTGGAGCATAATGGCTGCCATCTTGGTCCTGTGGAAAATGATTATGAAGGGTCAGGCCAGCTGCTGAGCTCCACAGGGGTGCTGTCACAGTGGGTGCTCGATTTCTGTCTGTTTTACAGTATTGATCCCAGGGGCAATCCCTAATAAACCTGCTGTATGCAAATCTGTCTCAAGAGTCACTGTCCTGAAGAGACCCATACATGACATGTTGAAAAAACTTCCACAGGCCAGGAAAAAGCTACCAACCCGAGCCCTGGAGGACCTCACTCTTCAAACTGCCTCCCCTGCATGTTCCCTGGACTTTCTGGACCTTTCTATAATCCAGTAAACAAAGAGGTAATATACAGCTTCACACAGTCACGTGCAAGGACTCTGTCCTGGTTCTCAGACTTGGTTCCTGCTGACTGGTTAATGCCTCAAAATGTGTTGTTCAATTTTTTAAATATGACTTAAGCCTACTGAAGTCAAGTGAGTAGCAAAAACATCTGAAGGAGACTGGAAAGGGGATGGTGGAAAAGTAGAGAATGTTTGCCCCATCTTAAAGGGTCAGTGGCTACTTACTTCCAGGCAACTGTTTTAAGAATGCAGGCCCAGGTTTGTCCGATTAATCAAAGGAAAGTAAATGTGCATCTGGGCCATGGACATCAGTTGGTGAGCTCTGTGAGCAGCTCTTTCTGGTCCATATGGTTCTAGGAGATCAATTCCAGTAGGATGTTTGGTATCTGATGGTTCTTTCTAAATTTCTGCCTGCTTTGAGATATGTGGAAATGTGGAAACAACTGCAATTTATACACCAAATCAGAAAACCGGGCTGGGGTCAAGGAGTTTAACCTAAAACCCATCTCAAGTAGTCATTTCTTCTAATGAGGTATGAGACACTGACCAAGTCTGCACTAAAGCTTATTTATTTCTTCCAGAAGAGCTTTGCCCAGCGCCCCTGACAGTGGTCATGCAGAGAGCTCATAACTCAACTTTTTTTTTTCCTTGAACTGCAAAACTGAATGACTCAAAAGCTTTGAAATGGTGTCAGGTGACCTGATTTTAAATGAAGCACAGCTCTCCTGAAAAGCTGCTGTCTGAAGACACTTTCCATAGTTAGCATTCATTCCTGCATACTCTATTGACATACATATTTTCTTGAATTTTACCTTAACTGCTCCCCCCCTTGAATTTAAAAGTTCTGACTATATGTTTTATCCCTAAATTATCAATCCAGATTTATAGAAATGTATTTCTTGAAGCTAACAGGACAAAGAAAATTCTAGAATTACAGGCAGAGGGAGGTTCTGGTAAATTTAAGATGTAAGCATGAAGAGAGTTCTGGGGGCTTGTAGCCACTGATATGCTCCAAATTTCTTTAAAAGTGAAGGGCAGTGTACCAGAGGTATAATGAATTTGAATTTACCTTTTGGAAAAAAAAAAAAAAGAATAGAACTTTAAATATGAGTCTACTGTTTTGGCAGTGAGCAAACATTCCCTTTAAGGACATGTTAGGGCCAAGCCCTGAATGGGCCCAGTGTTGAAAGAGGAGGCAAAGAGGAAGCCTCAAGCAGCCTGTGGCCTGCCTTGGGAAATTTCACTCCTAATCCCCAGGGGTATTTTCTGAATCCTTTCAAAAAGGAAAAAACTGATTTTTTTTTTTTTTTCAGTCTTCTTACTTATGCTAAGGTTTTTCTATCACCAAAAGGAAAGATCGCAGAACTTCTTAGCCTGGCATAAAATGCTCTCAACCATCTGGCCCAGAATCTCCTCTTCCACTGTTATCTTGGCTTGCTGTGAGTCAGGGAGCTCTGTGGGGTCTCTTTAGAGGTCACTAATGCCAGAGACAGCTCTTGGCTGCCTGAACGAAACATCTCTCAAAGATCCTCTTCTGAATATCATCAACTTGGGAGTTGGGGCTTTACCATATGAATTTGGGGCATACAGAAAGACCACAGCAGACGGCTACCTGGATATCCAAGTTGTCACCTGGACAGTACAGAAACATTCCATCCTTTCATTTTCCTCCACTGTATCCATTTCCTATGACAGGATAGTCCTCTCTTTTTTCCACATCTGTCTTCTCTTTTTAAAGATTTATTTATTATGTACACAAGAACTGGGGTATAGGCCAGACGTCAGGGGTGAGAGGATTCACCAGAGACAGAGCGGGGAGCAGAACAGGCAGACTGACTGAAATACACTGCTGAGGGGTGCAGGGAGTGAGTCAGGAGAGGTCTGCTGCACCATGTGGGTAGCTCCCTAGCCAGGGATCAAACTCGTGCTGCAGTGGGTGCGGCCAGTTTCATATGTTGCATCTTAACCCCTTGTGCCACCCAGGGAGGCCCACACTTCTGTCTTCTCTTGCCATCATTAAGGACCCAGTTCAAGTACACCTGCCTTTCTTTACTTTTGCTTGGTCCATTTCAGAGTGGTAGTTATTTCTCTTCTATTTCTGCATGTTAACTCTTACAGTTGAATCCCTCCAAGAAAGATGCTGCATAGGCCGTCTCAAATTCCTTGCTGGGAGTGTGTCACTGAGTTCCCCTCTTAGTCCTGGACATGGCGGAGCAAGAGCTAGTAATCATTCCAACTTCTACCAATATCACTCAGCGCTCAGGGGCTCTAATTTCTAGGCCACCTGCTTGTGGTTACAGCAGCCAACAACTTCTAATGAGACCATCAACCATGCATTCTGGCACCTGAAGTGAAGGAAGCCATTCAGAATGACAGTTTCCCTGGCCATTGAACAAGGCTTGGGAACAATGATGCAAAACCTAAGTAAGTCCTCAACTCATGGATGCCAGTCTCTGTACCTTCCCTGGTAGGGAAAAAGTACTTTTAGGTTGTTCTTAGTGGTATGCTGAGCCAGCACTTACCAGTGTATAAGGAGGTGTTAAAATTTTCAGGAATGTGTGAGCTGGCTATGAAACACAATCATTAACAATTCAATTATATCAATTTTATACTTGTGTATGTTCTTGAGGTTATGTCCATTGTATCTAAATTGTGTAAATACGATATAATGATGGACTTGTGCGTGTATTTCCCCAATTTCACACTGGTAAGCTTGAAATTGGCCGTGGTGAGAGTATTTATGCCATAGCAGTCAGCAAATACTACAAATCAACTTTCCTTCCACCCTCTCCCCTTCCCCGACAGCAGTGGTTAAATGTTTACCAGCACACACTGCAAATGTAGCTGACTCTGAGCAACAGGGGCTAGAGCTACATGGGTCCACTGAAAGGTGAATGTTTTCAGTCTCTTCTCTTCCTCAGCCTACTTAATATGAAGACAAGAATGAAGACCTTTATGATGATCTACTTATGATTTTCTTAACATTTTCTTTTCTTCATGCTAATTTATTGTATTGAAAGAACACAGTATATAATGCATATAACAAAATAAGTTTTGGTCATCTGTTTATATTCTCAGGAAAGCTTCTAGACAATAGGCTATTAGTAAGTCAAGTTTTGCCGGGGAGACGATTTATATGTGGATTTCTAACTACATGAGGAGGCATCAGTGCTCCTAATCTCTGCATTGTTCAAGGGTCATCTGTTTGTTCTTGCCAATCTACTTTGAGTGAACAGTCTTCACTGGATTCTATGATGATGCCACTACCCAGCCTCACATGTCTTGTAGGTGGCAGTGGGTCTGGTTCCTAGTAGAGCGGAGTATGATGCTTGGAGGCTGCCTTTCCCTACACTGGTGAGCTTGAGAGTCAAAAGATGTGGTCAAGCCTGACCTCTCTACAAGCTGACCTTCAAGAAAAGGAGTTGGCTTTCTGCACAGTTCTTTGGAAGAGTTCTGTAACCCAACGCGTAAGGCAAGCGATTCTGCTCAACCCAGAGGCTTGGGATCTCAAAGGCTTGATGATGCCAGGAGAAAGTCTGGTGCTACCTGCAACCGCAAATACTCAACTGGCAGCATTAGGCTGGAGCTGTTATTTTGGCTCCTACTTCTATTGTAGCTTGACCGCTGATCACACCAGGGGGAGCCAAATACTTTCCTAATCAGGTGATTTAAAAATCACACTCTCCCCAGGGCTCTGGTTCTGCAAGGCTTGTTTCTGTGTTGCCCATGATATGAAAAAGCAAACATGCGGTTGTGCCTTTCCTGTTGTCTCCAGGGGTTTCCCCTATGTAGGGTAAGGAAAAATGTCAGGCTTTTCTGCCCTCCCGCCATCAGGATAGATGATGGATCCTTGCGGTCCTGGATGCATGCCTGATGGCAGGCACCTGGAGTAGGGTGTGGGCATAGGTAGATGGGATTCACGGGGACGCCAGTAGAAGCCGAGAGAGAAGCAGAGAAAGAAGAAGCAGAAGCCGAGAGAAGGCTGGAGAGGCCAGAGTGAAGACCTGCTGGGGGCTGGGAGGCCTGCCAGCCTACCGGCTCCCCAGCACCCCTGCCTGCCATATACCTGGTAATCCCAATAAAAACCTGCAAAACCACTGAGGACTCCGATTCCTCCTTTATCCGGTCTGCATGGGATCAGAAAACCTGCTCAGTGGTCATTCCTGACCCTACACCCTATCACTGCTGTCCCAGCCTTCCCATTGAGAACACTCTGTCCATGTTTATAAGACCTCTCAGAGTGGCTTATACATACTTTATGGACATGTTTCCATTTTTCCTGGAGGTAGGGACCCATTTCATTCATCTAACATTTACCAAGCACCTATTCTGTGCTATATACTCTAGCAGGTTCTGTCTACAGTGATGAATGAAGCTGAGAAGTGAATGATATGATGAATGATGAATGATGCTGAGAAGATGATAAACAGTGCATTAATTTTAACTTGAACTAGCTATATGAAACTGCCTACAATTCACTGATTCTTAATATGCTCCTCTGCTTCTTCCATGGTTTAGACAGTCTTTTCCCTTTCTATATATATCAGCAGAATGTTCTAATTGGTTTCTCAGCCTTTAATTCTCTGCCTTTTCATTCTTTTTAGAAACAGAAGTGAGAATTCTTCCTTAGTAGGAAACTGTTACTGTACTCTTCTAGAGCTCTGTCCTCAGCTGCCTCTTCAATCAAATAAAACATAATAAGGCAATCAGCTCGGGAACCACAGTCAGATCTCCTTACAGCCCTCAGGACATCACTCACTCACTCCACAGCTGCATCTTTGTTATAGTCAGTCTCTCACTTGAAAGACCAAGTCTTCAACAACCCACTTCCTTCTCTGCCTAAGCGCCACTTAAGATCCATTTCATGAATGAAACCAGACACGGCTGACCCTACTTGGGCTGCACAACTCCGGGACTCCAACACCCCCCCTAACCTGGGTCACATCTTATTCATTCATTCCAACTGGAGACTAAATGCACAGGAAAACACATAAATATACACAATTAAAAATGCAGAAAAAATAAGCAAAAGAAAAACAAGGAGTAAAACAAGATCCAAGATCCAATGTTTATAGAAATTATGCCACAGGACATTGAATAATAAGCTAATATAAGTTAGATTTCCAGCTCCTGTCTTCCTCATGGCCACAGCAGACCAGAAAGCACAGTCACAAAATTTACGGTGGCCTTACTATACCAGAAGCTGAGAAAGGTTTTTTTCCCCCCTATGGTATTTCTGCACAGATCATTATAGCTCTTTTCTTACTGATCATTATAAAAGGGAATAGGGTACCCTACATCATTGCAAAAATTAAAACATTTCATAGAGTTCCTTTTAAAATAAAAATCAACTGAAGCTATTCTCTAGCATAGCTAATAAAAGACTGGGCAAAACCAAGTGGCTAGTGAATATATCCTGCCTTTCATCTAAATCTATACTTTTTGGATTATCGCAGAAGGCTCTGTTAAATAAGTTTAACATTACTTATTTTACTTTGGACCTTAGAGTGTTAGCTTCTAGATGTTAGGAAGTATGTCATAAGTATGTTCTTACATTGGTGGTACAATAAAGTCAAAATTATAGCAATAGTTCTGTAGTTCATAAAAAGTCAAAATGATGCTTTGTCTCTTTCATGGGTATACCTGGAGTTTTCCAGAAGCTATCACATGGGATAGTGTTATTGCTCTAAAGGCTATATTGTTATAAATATTTCTGTTTTAATTCTAATACAGCAAAATACCAACAAACCCCCTACAAACAAAAGCTCTCTGATGTATTCAATAATATGGGAGACTACATACATACAAGGTCCTTGAGACATATGGAACTGTTATGTAGATAATCATGAAAGTATTAAAAAATGTTTAAGAAGTTACAATGAAAGTGTTCTAGGACCTATTGTTCCTTCCATCATAATTCTAGAGGGTCCACAGTTGTTATTGCTACATTGGTGGCTGTGTAATATGTCAATAAAGGTACAACAAGGAGATGCAAGGGCTGCAGAAGTTGCATGTGAAAAGTTTAGAAACTTCTGATTTGAAGACAAGAAGGCTAATGGATAGAACGCACAGAGGTGGAAACCATTTTTCATGAGCAAAATGCCGACAAGAACTTGAGCGGTGTTCTGGTGATGGAAATATTTACCATTCAATAAGAGCCATTTAGACTAGATACATGGGAAAATTCTCTAATGGCAAGAGCTTCCAAGCAGAATCAGGTAGTTTTGGGAGTGCCAGCGATTTATTTTAATATTCTAAGCATGATTCAGGTAAAATGTCAGATGGACCCTGGAAAGAGAGAAGCCGGACTGGGATGAATGACCCCTTGCTTGAAGCGTCTGTTTATTGTCCTGTGCCCTTTGTATCCTTCAACCTTCAAAATTGTGACTTCAGAAATCAGCAGCTGAATTCCCACTAAGAAAGATCTGTCACAATTTCAGAACCTCAAAAACAGTTACTAGGCTACTCAATCCAAAGGAGGAAGTGGGTTTGGTTCAAGCATTTGAGATCACCATCTATTTCCAGCTAAGGGGCCCTATAAGTGGAGGAAGCATCTGATCTCTTGGGACCCCACTTAAGTTCCAGACCCAGCCATTACATTTCATCACACTGCCTTCAGAAACACCCTCAACAGAGCCATGCCTTTCCTGCCTCTTTACCCACAGATGGGCCCTTTTAGGAGGCACCTAACAATGTAAAGTCTAGGATACAGTA
The DNA here is from genome assembly GCF_014898055.3 of Talpa occidentalis. Taxonomy (NCBI): domain Eukaryota; kingdom Metazoa; phylum Chordata; class Mammalia; order Eulipotyphla; family Talpidae; genus Talpa; species Talpa occidentalis. The sequence continues at coordinate 117,770,087 of NW_023604972.1, forward strand.
AGGCGAGGCAGATGTAAGTAACATTGCCTCATACTTTCAGCTGCTCAGTGCTCAGCACCTGAATACAGGCAGAACTCTGATTGAAATATGCATGTACATATATAAAAAATGTTTACCAGTTGAATTAAGTTTGTTTATGCAAAAACTTCTTTGACATCAATATTTATGTTTAAGAACTTCCGAGACATCTTTCCTTGACTTTAACCCCCATGTTCAAAGGAAAACAGAAAACAAGTGAACAAAAACAAAGCTTTATCAACTCATTAAACAAGCCATTTCCTGTCTACAGAAAGCATTTTGTTATAAGTTGTGTAGACTTACGAGATACGGAACTTGACAAGGCATTTGCATCCAAGAAAATGATAACATAATAAATGTTATTTATATAAATGTTCTCAGTATCAAATGTTTTGTAACAATAATATTTGCATATTTAATTAGCATTTTCATAGGAATGACATCTGCATCATTCATTGCTTTTAAATTACAAATTTAGAATAGAATGTTGAGGGTAGAAGTCAGATTTTCCACTTTGATATTGCTTAGCTTTCATGGAGAATCTTAGAAATCATTTCATTTTGATTATTGCCTTCTAGAAGGCATCTACTAACAGATTCTCATTAACTGCACTAAGCAATCTGTATCAATTCATCCACCTGGCATTAGCTTCATATTATTTGGTTAACAATAGATAAGGATGTCAAGGGTTATCTTCAGTTCAACTAAAGACTGTCTAAAAACCTGAAATAAAATGGCAACCAATAAAATTCCTTTTATTTTCACTTACGTCAATGAACTTTAGAAAAGGTGTGAAGATAAATATTTTGTAAGACATAATAACTGCACCTACACCTATTTTTTTAAAAAATTTATTTTTTTTTATTTATACAAGCACTGGGCACAGTCAGAAGGGCAGGAGGGTGAGAGAATTCACCAGAGCCGGGAACAGAACAGGCAGACTGATGAAGTACACTGCTGAGGGGAGCAGCGGGCGGCAGGAGAGGTCTGCGTGCCATGTGGGACCCTCGCCGGTGGCCAGGGATCGAACCGGCGTTGTAGAGGCTGCGGGCAGCTTTGCAACCCAGCGCTCAACTGCTGTGCCACTAGGGGAGGCCCACCTACACCTTTTTAAAGAAGGTAAGGGGAGTTGGATTAGGCATTTGCCCAGACAGTATGAAATGAGGGTCCAAGGAGAACACCTTGGTGCTCCAAGAAGACCAGACCAGTTGGTACAGAAGAATAGAAATTACATTAGAGATTCATTCCTTTGAGTGAATCATGGTGCTCTATTAAAATGCACAAGCCTTGGGAGTTATCCCATTCTGAATACTCAGTGATCTCAGACTAAGTAATTTTATCTGGTTATCTGTAATCAAAGTGAAATAGTTTAAACCAAAGACCCTACCCACTGGTTGTGAAAGAGAAAACGAGCCAGGAAAATGACAGAACAAGGGCAGTGAGAGCCATTCATCTCATAGGAGGTCAAAAGTTCACTTCATAAACTGAGCTGCTGCCACTCTTTTGACCTGGTGTGGAAAGCGGCTGCCCGATTCTGGGCACTGGAAGTGCTGTCAACAGCCTGTGCAGCCCCTACAGACAACCCTTGACAGTGTTACAGCTGTTTCCTCCTCTGCCAAAACCACTTAAACTTGCAGGGCTTCCTGCATTCCTTTCAATCAGGGATGGAAGTGATAGCTCACGGTAGACACTTTAGCTCAAGTGTTTTTCATTCTGAATGCAGAGCTGTACATTTGCCTGATGTGGAATGCTCCTACACAGAGTTCCCTTTTAGAGACTGTGAGGTGGGTGGCCAACAGGGAATTCTCTTCTGCTCAGATTTTACTGTGCTGAACTGCAAAACAAATTCCTAGGCTTACATCAGGGAAATCAAGCCTAGTCCCCTCAAGGCACACCCAGCTGAATAAAGAAATCCAACACGTAAGGCAAGGAGTCAGTGCAAGCCCATTCTCCTTGGAAACACTTCAGTTTTAGGCATACTGGGTTTCCAGATCTGCAAATCCATTGGAAGGTACAGGCCAAATTATCAACAAGCATGTTTGTATTGTTATGCATAACCCTACTTCTTAATACCAAGTCATTTCTTTTAAATGCTGGTTTATAGCCACAATTCCCCCAGCAGTTTAAGTAGCAAAACCCAGGGGAAATTGATCATAATAGAAACCTTTTTAACATTCTCTAGTTGCTTTGCTTTCTGAGTATGTGACAAAACCTGATAATCTGTGGTTCTTTCAGGGAGACAGGAGCTCTTGAACATCAAGATTTATGTTTGTTTCCTTGATTCACACTACCACGTTGCCAACACAGCCGTCCACCCCATACTAAAAGTCCCGTAAGTGATGAAAGGAAGAAAAATGAAGCGACGTCGTGTTTGGTAGCTGAGTAGAAAACACTAGTCTTAGAAATTTCCCACAGGAATATTCCTTTCTGATTTTAATCTTAAGCTCCTTTAAATGATTACAGATAGAGTGCTCTAGAATATTTTAAAAATTATTTTGAAACATTCTGTATAAAGGTAGTTGTCTACAGCTATAACTTTAAGTGCTTGGTTGTGTGTTCAGAACAGAAAAGCATATTTATACATGGACTCAATTCATAATTGAGATTGTATGGCAAATGTTTCTCATTGCCATCCTATTTTCTGTCTCCATCATCATTTTCAGTGCAGCTAGGACGATGCCAGGTGTGCACATGCTCCCAATAAACACTAATTAATGAGTGGATGAAATAATTGGTTAATGTTGCCTTCCCTTCCTAATGCCCTTCTGCTGACTCCTACGGTCTCAGAGCTGTTCACAAGTGTTTTCACCTCACTCTGGTCCTCGCCAGCTCTGAATTTCTCAACACATCTCTTTCCCCAGACTTTCAGTGGTCTTGTTTTCATTGGGTCTTGCCAAGGAATGGTACAAATCTAGTGATTTGCCATGTTTAGACTGTACTTTTAAGACTGATTACTTATCCCAAGATGATTAACTCAAAGGAAACATCTCCACCTTCAATTTAATCTCAGGCATGTGGAGCCTGTCAGTTTTCTCACATGTAGCAAAATGACCTTTACAAATTCAGGAGGAAAAACTGAAAGACAGAGGCCAAGACAATACTGAAAACCCAAGTATAAACACATACACAGAGAGACACTAGTGGTTATTTTTTCAAGTGACATTAATCAACAGTCCAGAATTTTTACACTTAAAAGGTAAAGCTGTAAATTGATATCACACAAAACTCATACTATGAAAACAACAAAAAAGATGATGCAACTCAGAAGAGAAAGCAAAGGGAAACCCTAATAAAATTTTCTTCTCCGTCAGAATAATAAATTAGTTAAGGAAACTGAAGTCTCAAGCCAATAGAACCAGAAGCACCATCTCAAAGCTAGTAAAGTTCAAATATTCAAAATCATGTGAATTTCACCGCAGATCCTGAGAGCAGAAGAGGACCAATAAGCCACTGATTATTTCCGAGGATTTTGGGAGGACAAAAATACGCAATATGCCAATTGTTTGAATGGGTTCGAAAGGTGGATGATTCCAACTAGCCTTTGAACCTGAATCCCCAGCAACATTCTAAAATAAATTGTTTCTGAGCACAGAAAGGAAACAGCTCACTTGGAGTCACCATAGAGTCACTAAGAACAAATTATAGGAAATGTACTTCATTTCCTTTCATTACAGGCTTAGCTGAGTGTTTTTTAGGGACTGGTATTCACCTAATGTGTCTCAATTCCAGTGAGGCAGGTGATGGAGTCACTCATGACATGTTGTGAGTAAAATAAATTACTGTGACCTGAATAATTATAAAGATAAGTGAATTCATTGGTGGGTAAGCAAGTAACACACAAAGTTAATTACAGAATCCTGACAGCCTGTCCTTGAAGACCATGTCCAGGCTATTCAGGTTTTGAACTTGGTTTTATTTTGAAGGCTTTGGTAGAAGACAGATAGGGATGGGAGCATCTTTATGGGTTTATCAAATCCTTGGATAAAAGAAAACTGGTAATTCTGTCAGAGGAAAAAAAAACGGGATTTCTGATTTTAAAGATCTAATTAGACTAAAACACACAAAATTAAAATTGAATTTAGAGAGAATGTAGTCTCGAGTTTGAATCAAACTTCTGCAAAGCACAGAGCATTCCTATCACTAAGCTGATCCATCACAGAAGGCTCCCTGACACCAGTTCTAACGTGCTGCACCAGTTATAACCTGACTCAAGGCATCATTTAGATTTTGCAAACAAGATTCAAAACCATCAGGTAAGGATCACAATTTTCAGAGATACACTCTAACACTAAAAATCATCTTCCAGCCTCAGTTCTCCTTGACAAAGATCTTGGCAAGGAGAAGAGGTAAGTTCATTTATTTATCAGAAGATTGGCTCTGAGCCAAAAGATTCCTTCCTAGGAGATAACTCACAGTAAGGAGATTAGTTGCCACAAAGAATGGTGAGGATGGCGGCAGGGCAGGGTAAAGTGGCAAGAGGCAATGGAGGACAGAGATATGGTCCCCCTCCAGGGAAGGCCTAAGCTTCTCACCCAATTCTTTAGTTAGTTGTGATCTTCCTGTGTGCCAGGGAGAGGGTTGAGGTCAAGCCTCTATTTCTTTAAGGAAAAACAAGAGCAAAAGGTATCTTGCAAAGCTCCTATTACCACATGAAAGGGAAGGGAAGCAAACCTTTGCCGCTAAATGGAGTGATCAAGCAATTGGAGGTGCCTGATTTACCCAGGGAGGTGGGGTTCAGCCTGCAGAGGAAATCATGGCTTCCAGCCTCCGGGTAGTGTGCCCTGAATCTCTAGTCTTGGGGATTCTGAACACCGATCCCTCTTGCTTTGACAAAGGAAGAACAGCCCAAACCAGAAACAAGGGGGGAGAGAAAAAGAAAACTTGTCCAAGTTAGATTTTTTTTCTTCCTTCCCTCCTCAGTGCATCTGGGGTCCTGTGATGTTTTACCCAGCAGAGAAAGAAACCCTTTCAGTAAGAACCCTGTGTATTCCTGTTTCCGCAGCATCCCAGCTTTAGATTATCTGCAGAAAAGCCAGGGGGAGTTCCTACATTTGTTTTCTCATTTGTTTCTTCTGAAGCTATGTTTTCAGCATATTCTGAATAAAAGAAACCCCATTTAATAATGCTTACTCTATGTCAAACAACTTGATAAAAAAACAAGTGAGCCCAGGTGGAAGTCAATTAATTCAGGGAGCACTTTGTTATTTTTTTGGGGGGTCAGTATGAGTAATGGTGAGACTGACCTCAAGTACCAAACAACTTGGTGTTTTGACCCTTTACCCCTTTCCATGTTATTTATAAACCATTTCTCCAACAAACTTATCTGCTAGACCCAGTGCCACGTGTTCAGGCTTTTTTTAGTCATACATTTTGCACCTTCATTCAGCTTTGGCTGTAATCCCAGCCCTCTGGCTCAGAGGGACTTCATGGCCTGGCAAGAAGGCCCTTTGAGGTCAGTGGGGCCTCAGTGGGGAGGGTGAGAGCAGGGAGTCTAGAAAAACACACCAGTGGGATAACTCTGCTCTTACATTTTGGCTCTCATTATGCTGCTATGTGTGTCACCTGTGAAAAATGCAGCAGCTAAAAGGTAGATGAAGACTAATGGGCTTTGCAGAATCCATTTCCCTCCTACGAGCATACATGACGGTCTCTTTATGCTTGTCGTTAGATCCCTGAGTCCAACTGCCCTGTCTTGTTTTCATCTTCCAGAAGAATTACCCATACAAAGAGACCCGGCCATCAAAAGATTTAAACCCAGTTCTTAAGGAAAGCTTTCTATTGCTGTAGAGCCTACTCCTGTTGGATACAGTCCTTTTAGCTAGAAAGTATACGTGACTATCAAAAAGCCTGGTATTCTTGAAAATATGTACCCCTTCTTTCTTCCAAAAGATTTTCACTGAAGATTCTTGGATTGAAAGAATGAGGCTAGGATGGGATGAGAGGAAAGCAAAGTGAGATCAAAGAAGGTAGAGAGGAGGAAGAAAAGAAACTATCTTCTGTTATCCCCCTCCCCAAGCCATCAAACTTCTAAGCATTCTTTCATTTTTTTCCCTATCTGTTGTGCAACCTCCCAGTCTGGGTAGGTTCACTGTCCGTTCTTGCAGATGAAAAGAGAGTTTTGGAGTCTTTGGTGGATTTTACAGGCCTTTAAACTAATGCTGAATCAGAAACAGAGCAGCCAGCAGAGGCAGCAACTTGAGCCCCCAGCCTCAGAGTGAGGCTGCCCTTATATCCCTTCCTTCTAGGCCCAGGTGTCTGCATTTACCTATGCGCATGCGCTGTTGTTGTCTGGGCCTAGGTGTCTATAATCAAAGGCGTGTGTGGCTCTTGCCCGGCTTCCACACAATCTAGATGGCTGCCAGACCACAGGTGCCGGCCATGGGGGCTATGAGCAGGAGGGCAGGACAGGCCTGATATAACTCCATTTTCCCTACAATATCTTAGTCATCAAAAAATAAAGAGGTGGCTATTTTTGGAATCCTAAAAATTCAAGGTGGGAGAATAAAATCTGAGGGATAAAGTTTTTGAAATTTTGATATAGGACAATTACAATTCAAGAATGGCAACAAACTAGAATAACATCAGCAAAGGGGGCAGGAAAGTATGTGGCTACGGCTCTTAAGCATGTATCCCTTGCTATCTGCGAATACAGTGTTCCTATTTGGTATGTAATTTTTAGGATCTGGGAATGCTCAAAAATTATTCCATAAAATGAATATAATAGCATTTCCAGACTCTCCAAAATAATCTACCAAATCATACCAAACAGGAATGCTCAACTTCCAAATAGTGGGGGAAACTGATGTTCTGCAAACTCAAGAGAACTTAGTCATAGAAAGGAAGCACATAAAGCCCTGGGAACATTCCAGGGGTGGGTTTGGATGACTGAGTGACTAGAGTTTGACATTCATTTATCTAGTCAGATGTACCCTGCACCAGAAAACTTCAATTCACACACACAAAAATTAAATATAAGATGTCATTATTTACATAGGCGTATTTGTTTATAAAAGACTTAATCTAGGACCTCTTAAACTATGCCAGTTTAATGTTTGTTTATAGTCTATGAACCAGAAAAACCACAGGAGAGAAAACCAGATTGAAGGAATTCTGTCAGCTAAGTATCTATCAGAAAGGAAGACAAACATCATTCATGAGCCAGTGGGAAAACAGACTCTACTGACTGCTCTTTAATTTTGATTAACATGATTCTCATTTAAATATTCCAAGATTTCAGCTATTGGACAAAACCCGGTACAACTCACAGGGCTGGAAAGGTCTGTTAGAATCTGCACGATTGCAGCACATATGTAACCCAATCTTGGTATACAGGGGCAACTGAGTCTCACAGAAGTTATTTATTTGACCCAGACAAAAAAGTTTAAACATGGCATGAGGGCAGGAAACTGGAATTCAGGTCCCTAATATTGCCCTTTCCACATCACACTTCACACACACAGTAAAGGTGGGTCTGAGACTCAAAGCAAATTCTCTTACTACTTGGAGCTGTATTTCCTGTCATGACAGGGAAAAAAGTTTCGGGTGTGCCTGTGCACATGTGTGTATGTGTGTATGTGTGTGAGTTGCATGCATGTGTGAGCCAACACACTCTAGTTAAGTTAAACAGGTTGTATAACAGTATTGCAATAATAATATGCAATGCCAAAAAAAAATCAGCCAAATGAAGTTATATATTAAATTCCTTACAAAAATATGTTACCAAGTCACTTAACAAGGTGTTAATAATCAAGGATAACACAAGAGTGAAAAACCACAGCCACAAAAATGGTAATGCCATGCTGGTCTAGCAATCACACAGGATCCTGTGGGGATGGACACACACACAGACACACACACACACACAGTTTCTATCACTGTTGCACCTAATAGTCTTGCTCTGCTGGTTCACAGATGCCATTTAGTTTCCTCAAGCTTGTAGGAGTTTGGGGCCTCTATTCTGTGATAGCTAGTGTCAAATTTGTATCAGTTTTGTGACTGATGCAAGTCGCCACACCAATTATTTAATATTCATTACAAGAAAAGAGGAATGATTTTTTAATGAGTATAGAACCATGAGACTTAATGACACTGACCACATTATTTCTCCATCAGCAGGAAGCAAAGTAAACAATCACTCTGTGGAGGTAGCACAGCACAATAAAGGGGCACATGAGGGCATTCTGTTAGCCAGCCCTGAATTCTGGTTCTAATTTTGCCACGTGCTATATGATACTCCACCATCTTCTCAACCCCTCAATTCCCTTGGGGTAAAAGATCCTCACAGGATCTTGGAGGGATGCAAGGAGAACCCATTGCCTAGGTGTCTGTTAAACTGTAATATTGAGTTCATGGCACCCCCTCTCCGCTAGTAACTGGAAGTTTCTAAATTATAAGTTTTTTTTTTAAAGCCCTTTTGTTTTTTGCAAGATTTGGAACATCAAAAGACTAGAGGAGTCAGGGAACAACTATCTACTTTCACAAGAGGTGGAATTTGGGTAAATGATAAAAGAAATAAGGGACAAAGAAGCAAAAATATATCAAGGATAATTTTTTCCTGGTAGATTATGGAAACCTGGAAAAAGCCCCAAAATAGCTCATTATAAATCTCTGCTGTAAATGTATGTTATATTCAGACAGGGTCCAAACAGCCTGAGGCTATCCTATCTCTCTCATGGCTGTGGACATCAGGTGGGGACTTGCCAGCTCACGCTGGCCACTCTCCTGATGCTCATCAGCATCTCCACTAGAGGGCAGCAGGTGGAAAGGAGAGGATAGCAAAAGGGATAAATGTTGATGCTTGGCTAGCAGCTGTCAAGGTGGGGTGAAAACTAATTGGGATCAAAATAATGGGAGTGCAAGATGGCACACTCACTGAGCGGAAAATGTGAGAGCTTTAGTAACGAGTGGTTTTCCATTTTTAAGTGAAGCCAGGGATGGAGTGACTATGTTTGTTTCTCATAAATATAATCAAATTGAAATGAAAAGAATAACATGGGGGTATTTTCTCAAGGATTCCAAATGCACCAAGAGATCCACCTCCACCTGTCATTTGTTTGTTTCACTTGTAGTGTTTAAAAAAGCAGCATGCATGACATGGTTATTCTAACGGCCTGAGATATATAGTTCAGTGTGTGGAATGTTCCCTATTAATGTAACCTTAAATATGGCAGATGGATTTCTCTGGTGGTAAAAAGCAGTTCTTAAGATGAAATTTAATCTCATACCAATTATATTAATTTCAACAGCTGGCTTTGCAGTTATATTCTCCCATGCTATTAAAAAATAAATGCTTGTGGATGTCTCCTAGTTCACGCCACCAGAATTTAATTCTCAAGGTTGTGGAGGGAAGTGACAGGAAGCATTTGTTGGCAGCACTCAGATGTGACTGTGCTTTCATGGGGATTTACTAGCTGATGTTTAAGTTGTTGCATTCCTCATAAACAAGCACGAGTGACAGGCTTGAAGGGTGATCTTCCAAAACAAATGTGGCTCATAACCATTACTGCATATGCTAAAGCTAACAACTCCTGCTCTGTTTAACCTATGAATACCTCTGGAACAGACATTAGGTCAAATTGAAGGGTGGATGGTGTTAGTAAAGGGGGAAATGCAGAGGTTTTTAATGCAAATGTGGCTTCATCAGGCACAACAACTTTTCCATGGACTTTCCTTGCTAATGCCCATTTAATGTAGAACACCTTGGAATCAAGTTTGGAAATTCTGGTCCAATCTCCTTGGTACTGGCAGATAATTACTTTGGCATATTTACTTCTATCTAAATATGCAATGTCAGATTTAGTTTAAAGCAGGTGTTCATGATGCTGACAATGCTTTTTTTGCATGAATTGACCTCAAATGAACTGATCAATGTCCACTTGAAGAATTTACTCAGGGTTAAGCTTCTGCTGTGACTGGATATTATTCTCTAGTGCCTCTGATATCTGTGGCTTAACTTAAGGAAATATGGGTTGCAGTTTTTATCTTTATGTCAGCATTTTTGTTTGATGGTTTGCTATCATTTGAGCATTTGAGCAGGTATGAAAAGAGAGGAAAATTACAGGTGTCTTTGACAATTTCAAGTCTCAAGTTGCTCACTAAGATTTCATACCACTTTAACAGTAGCCCTGGAGAGTGATATTATCTATCATAATGATAGTTCATGGCTATGGTTTGGGTCAAAAGCATTTCTTCCTTTCATGGGGTTCCCATGACACCTTGTGTGGGTTCTATTCATATATCCATTATGGGACATCTCGTGTGGCCTCTCATTTTCTTTTAACATCTTTGTTAATTTGGAAAACCCTTAAGTCTCTCAAGTACTTGGCTCAAAAAAATGGCTGAATGTAGCAGCAAAGCATTATGGAGTGTACTGTGGCTATGTGCATCAATATTTATTTTACATTTACAAGTACTTAACCACACTTTATCTAATCTGACACCCCTACGCAACTGCCAGGTTACCGTGACCACTGCAAGTAGACCAGGGAATGTTTAGCAATGTCTGGAGATGTTTAATTGTTATAGCTGAGGTGGGTATGTAAGTGTATAAGGGGATGATACTGGCACCACCCAGTGGGTAGAAGTCATGGATGCTGCTAAACATGGCACAAGGCATAGGACACCTCCCACCATGAAAGAAATTATCTGGCCTAAAATGTCAATGGTGCCAAGATTGTGAAGCACTCATATGCCCAGGATCTCCAAAGATTATTTTAACACTATGTTCTGTCAATATTCTTCTGATTAAGTATATCCTACAAGAAATTATTCATGTACCTTATGAAACTACTTCTTGCATTCAGTCATGCTACTTAAAAACATACAAACTAACCAAAAAGCATGGGAATAGCAAGGACATAGCTTATGGCCTAACTGCTGACCCAGAATGAATTGTTGGTTCACCAACACTGGTCCTTTAGAAAGGTGCTTGGTGTTAACACCTGGGTACCTACTCCCACACATTTCGAGAAGATTGAATTCATTGAGCTCTCTTAGAACATTTTCAAGTTTAGCTATTTCTTACGATCAAAGTTCCTATGCGATAGTTAACTCCAAAAAGGAGTTAAATATCAGCTGTTTAAAAAGAAAGCTCCCCTGGTGGCGCAGCGGTTGAGCGCTGGGCTGCGAGGCTGCCCGCAGCTTTGTTCGTTCCCCAGCTGCCAGCGAGGGTCCCACAAAAAAAAAAAAAAAAAAAAAAAAAAGGAAAAGAAACCTCAGTTGATGGTGCACGGGTGCATTGGTGAAGGAAACTCTATGGGGACTACACCTGAGGAAGCAAATATTCTTTAAAAGTGAACAATGATTTAAAAAACATTAATTAAAAAATTAAAATTCAAAAAAAAAAAGGAAAGAAACCTCAGAGTCAAAATACTGGCAAGTGAATTCCTCCTTTTGTTTTTGAGACACCTAGGCATTGCTGAATTGGGGTGAGCAGGAAGTGATGGTTCTGCAGTAATATAGAGAACTGTAAGGAGGTAACCAGAAATGCCTTTTGCTCACCACAACTGAATATTGTTCTATAACTTACAAAAATGATTCCCTGACTTAGTAGGTGTGGTGGAGCAACACATTTGGATCTTTTATACTTCAATCTCCATCAGTAAATTGCATATTCCATGAAGTGTCAATTCCAACACTACAGAAATTCATTGAGCACGGAGCACAAAAGAATCAGCTCATCCACTCATTTTTCTGCTTTTAAAAATTTAATGGATTATTTATTCACATGGAATTGCACCCAGAAACACACTGTGTAAAATCAAAACAATTATTGTATGAAGCTGCGCGTGGACAGGAGTGGGGCACCAGAGTGCTTTGGCAGGTGAATTCCATAACCCCGCACATTAACCCCAGCCCATCTTGACCTAGCAGCTCATTCGCCTTTGGGGTGACTGTAATTGGCACAAAATACTTTCTTTTTTTTTTTTTTTTAAAGATTTATTTATTTGTTTATACAAGCGCTGGGTACAGTCAGAAGCGTGGTAGGGTAAGAGAATTCACCAGAGCCAGAGCAGGGAGCAGAACAGGCAGACTGATGAAGTACACTGCTGAGGGGAGCAGAGGGCAGCAGGAGAGGTCCGCACACCATGTGGGACCCTCGCCGGTGGCCAGGGATTGAACTGGCGCTGCAGAGGCTCTGGGCAGCTTCGCAGCCCAGCGCTCAACTGCTGCACCACTGGGAGGCCCACAGAATACTTTCTTGAATAGCAATGTCCTTGTTCTTTCCCTCCTGAAGAGAAGGCAACAAGAAATGAGACCTCACTGAAAACCTAAGTCTTACACATGACGTGTCACTTGATTCTCATGAATGACTTTCTGAACAAGTTATTATTTCACCAATTTTAAGATGAGAAATTAAATTATTTGCTCAGAGTCAGAGAGTTGAAACAGAGAGCTGGAATTCATACACGTATATGTTTGAGTCATAAAGTTAACAACTTTGGTATATGTTACCATGCTATCTGAAGAGAATTGGTTAAAGGCCTCTTCCACTTGACACATTTGTAAAACAGCACCATTTCATAAAAGTCCATGCCATCATGTCTTAATTGTATCGTTGAAAACACTTAAACATTGGAGTCCTCTTTCAGACTTCAGTTTCCTAAGCTTCTTTGTGCAACAGAACTGCTTTTTACAAGTATGTATTATTATAAATCAAATTATGTGTCTGTTTAGTTTGCACATTTACTTAGGCCTCGGGGTTTTCAGTAACTGAATACTTCTGTGCTTTTCTGTGTTATCTCAGCTGGTGCTTTACCCGATCACTTTAAACAAGTTATTTTCCTCCCATTTAACAGGTGAGAAAACTGTGGCTCTGAAAAGCTAAGAAACTACCAAAGCCTTTGCAGCAGGTGCTGTCAGTCCTCTGCTGATACAGACCCTTGAACCATCCTTGTGCTCACGGACACCTGATGTGCTTTCATGAACAATACCCAGCCTAGAATTTCAGTGTTTTCCTTCTTTCTTCTATTTTAAAGCATCAGCTGACCCTCTCCCCATGCCAAAAACTTCTGACTCTGGATTTATAGCAACCCATTTCCAACCAACATGGTGGAGAAATCACTCCCCCAACCCCAAATTCCACAGGGAACAATATCATTTTAGATACATTTCATGTTAATAAAAGGGCTTAATATCCTGCCATTTTTGTCTTTAATATTTCCCCCCCTTTTTTTTTTCTATGAAGCATGTGTTTCCAAACCTAAGAATACAGGTTTTTAGCACCCATCCAATGGAAATAACATAGGATATATGGGTACACTGTGGGGTAGTGTAGGGCAAGGAAAAAAAGTCAGGCTTTTCTGCCCTCCCGCCATCAGGATAGATGATGGATCCTTGCGGTCCTGAATGCATGCCTGATGGCGGGCACCTGGAGTAGGGTGTGGGCATAGGTAGATGGGATTCACCTGGGCTAAGACTGGGCTTTTATGGGCGACGTCACAGGGATGCCAGCAGAAGCCGAAAGAGAAGCCGAGAAAGAAGCAGCAGAAGCCGGGAGAGAGAGAACGTGGGAGAACCCAGATAGAGTGAAGACTTGCTGGGGGCTGGGAGACCTGCCAGCCTCCCGGCCCCCCAGTACCCCTGCCTGCCGTGTAACTGGTAAACCCCAATAAAAGCCTGCAAAAAGCCACTGAGGACTCCAATTCCTCCTTTACCTGGTCTGCTGGATCATAGAAAACCTGCACCGTGTCCAGTCCTGACCCAACAGGTAGCTACACTCTTGTCTTTCACACCCATAATGGCTGAATACATATCAGTTTGACTGGCAAATGTGCCCAGAGTATGCACAGAAGTTAATCTAGTTTCTTCTATCCTCTATTCCTGGAGAAGAACTTTCCAGGAAGTCAGGCTCAGTGATAGCTGTGAAGGGGGAGAGAGCTAGTCAACCATGCTTATGAAGTCAGAACAAACATGCAGAGAGCATGGTGCTGGCAAGCTGACCAGGGAGGTCAGCACAATCATCCACCAGCTTGTACACCAGCCAGGGCTGACTGTGCATGGCACCGCCGGTCCTTCGATGTGTTCTACTTCTTAGAAGCTGAGCTGGCCAAGCTGTACCCTGACACGGAGCAGGCCTCTGACAATTCGCCCCAGTTCCTATTCCCCTGCTCTCACTGTTAGTGCATGACTGGGGGGGGGGTACCCAGGGACCCCAAGTGGTACATGATCTAAAGGAGGGTCCATCCACGCACAAAGGCAAACAAAGTAGATTCTTTGATTTAAAAAAAAAATGTTTAAATGATATACAGAGAGAGAGAGAGAGAGAGAGAGAGAGAGAGAAAGAGAAGAAAGAATTTCAAATAATAGATTCCCGATAAGACTCCAAAAACTACCCATCCTCTCATGGGCAAATGCCCAAACAGGCTTGGCCTGAAGTGGGTAGCTGGAAAGCTTGCCATGAATCTAAGGTAACTACTGGCAGGGAACCACAAGAAAGGTTTAGGCAGGTCCCAGAGATACTAAAAATTCAAAATGTACCACATATTCCACTATGAGGTCAAGATAACGGCTGCTATTGTTTCTGCCAAGGACCAGGAGCAGTCTCCCACATGGCTGTCACCTGCATGTCTCCTCCCAAGTGTCTCTACTTATCTCTCCTCCACATGTCTTCCCCCTACCTCCTTCCCAGCTGCCCCCCATTCAGGAAGTCTGGTTCATGGCTTGCTAGAATTTTCAGCCCAAGGTGACTGACTATAAATGGGGGCAGGAAAATGATGCCCATTTACTGCACTGTGATGCTCTAACTCTTTTATGGAGATGTATTCTGTAACATCAACACAATACATTTTTCATCACTATCTGCTGTTAAGAAAAGCATGGTGCCTCCTGCTTCAACCAAGGAAGTAGCACAGTCAATGGCTGGGTAGAGGAGGAGTCAGACAGCTACAAAATGGTCCTTTTCTAAAAACTGATCTCTCATTTGGGGGGCAGCCAAAGCTCCCTAAAATAAAGTGGAAAACATCACCCATTCAATCTCTGTTTATGTGAATCTGTTCATACTTACATATAACACATGGATATCCAGAAGTCAAATATTCTAAATATTATTCCTCCTTCCATAAATATGCAAGGTTTGCTAAAAGATTAGAAGATATAAAATACTAATTTTTTGAAAAATATTCAGAGACCAAGAAACTAAGGATTTTATCAATATACTGACTTTTAATTTCCAGATTTCCTATTTTAAGATGGGCTCTCACAGGAATCCTGGAAAGATCTAATATTTAAGGGATGGGGATAGGAAAATTGATCCAGTTATTGACAATTTCTAATCATAGTCTTTCATAATCTGAAGCTCAATGTCCAAAGGGGCATAGGAAATTTGGATCTGGGATCTGGTCTGCAGGCATCAGTATACCTCTGCCTGTCTGTCAATATTTGAGGAGAGTTAATCAGGTAGGTGGGGCACAGATAAATCAGTGTCGGGAGGTTGATGCTAGGTGACTGGTTATTCAATACAGCTGTTGGCCAGTGCCAGGTGTTTGGGGTACAAAGGTCAGTTACCTGGAAAGAGGGTAACAGGATTTAGGAAGGGGGCCTCCCTGGTGGCGCAAGAGGTTGGGTTCAGCATTGCAGCTACTCACACAGCGCAGCAGACCTCTCCTGCCTCACCTGCTGCTCAGCAGTGTATTTCAGTCAGTCTGCCTGTTCTGTTCCCCTCTCTGTCTCTGGTGAATCTCTCACCACCCCTGCCCCCCGCACCTCTGGCCTGTACCCCAGATCTTGTATAAATACACACCTCTGGCCTGTATTTATACAAAAACTATGGGGTACAGGCCAGAGGTGCGAGAGGGTGAGAGAATTCACCAGAGACAGAGTGGGGAGTAGAACAGGCAGACAACTGAAAACACTGCTGAGGGGAGCAGTGGGCAAGGTAGGAGAGGTCTGCCGCGCCATGTGGGTATCTCCCTGGCTGGCTGCTAATCGAACCGCACTGCAGAGGCTGCAGACTGCTTCACAGCACTGCACTCAACATGCTGTGCCACTGGGGAGGCCCTAAATAAATATTTAAAAAAATAAATAAAATTCAGACTTCTAGCCCTATCACTGACTATTTGTATAAATAAGAAAAAAAAAAAAAAAGACTTAGGAAGGGCATCAGGCACTCAGGCATTAGTGTGTATGGGGGGTAGAGTTCTGGCCCTGGTGGCATTTAAAGTACAGCAGCCAAATAAGATCATCCTCTCCTAAGGGAAAGCCCACAAATCAGGGTTTAGGATAGGGCACAAGGATACTTGGGGCTTCTTGAAGGCCAGTGGTCCTGGATTTTACAGCTATTTTTTACTTGTACAGCTATTTTCCACACCCTTCCCACTGGGAGGAAATCTTAACCACTCCCTGGGTAGGATGGGAGATAAACAGCATGAATGACAATTATGGGGCATGTCTGGGGAAGCCCCAGGTCATGATGTTGGAACTCATTCACTTACTCAACAAAATAACTGAGGAGCTATGTACTCTGTGTGACAGAATAGTAGAAGAAGGGGAAATAAGAATGAACAAAACATCCTTCATGGAATTTAAGGAGGTCTAGTGAGTTCTAAATCCATAACAATGTGTTACCCAGGATCAGCAGTGGGCAGTTGAAAAAGAATTAAGTTGCATATATTTCAAGCTCAAGCCAGACTTTTCACACAACTTGAAACAGATGTCATTACAATCTCATTTTGAAGAGAGAGACACACAGCAAATGTCACCACCCCACCCCCGCCCCTCCCTGGAGCCCTGGTCTTGGTGAGAGCTTGCGGAGCAGCACCCCAAAACATTTCCTCCCTGGCTGGAACATGATCCACCCTGCCCCGGTACCTGCGGGCCTGCGGTGGAAATGAAACACAGACACTGTCACGAGTTAAGGTTAGGGCTGACAGCCAGTTCGGCGTTACATAAACAGAAACAGTGATTCCCCATAGATGGATCTGATGATATCCCATGGATTCATTTTGAACACATTTGGAAAACACAGACCAGAGAAAACTCAGAATCGCTGCTTGGACCGAAGAAGTGCCCTAGCCCCGGCCCCTGGTCTGTGCGGTAGCCCCAGCAGGGAGGGCACCTGGGAATGTGCACCTCGCGTGATCAGTTGCATCAGTTTCCAAATGTGTTTATGTGACACGTCATCGCTGCCTTGACACTGCTAAATGCAGAGGATGGGGAGGCTTCACTTGGGGTTTGACACTTTTGACATCATGGCTCCATGACCTTGTGGGTTTGGCTGAAAAAGCTCCCAGTCAGGGCTGCGTGTGAAAAGTGAGGTTGGTCCTTGGGTGAGCACTGCTCACCTCCCACAGAGCCCCTTTGTACAAGTTAGATGCACAGAGAAGTAGGCAGGTACCCACAGGGACTGGGCCTCAAGAGATGTCTTTGTTGGTGGCTCTTTGCTGGCTTTAGGCAATGCTTAAAATTTTTTTCCCTTTGTTTTACTCATGGAATTATAATATTTTAGTTTTTTAAATATATACATAGTAGAAAATTCAGAACATAAGAGGGAATCTGGTGAAATGTTTATCAAGAGATGAAGGCGAAGCTTAAACTGTACCCAATCTGGGGAAATGACCCCGACTGAAACAGTGAGGAGAAAACCAGCCCCGGGATGAAGCAGTCCTGGCCCTTGTTGTGAATGGCCGGGTCCAAGTCAGTGTAGACTCTGCATAATTGGAGTTGGGTTAGCCGTAAGCCAGAGAGAGAGAAGCAGGTGTGTCCAAGAACACAAGCTCTGGTCATGCTACGCACGATGCCACACCTTGTGTCAACTCATCCTCTCAACCCCATCGCAGGAGCCCCAATGTAGGCCACTGAACCAAAGTGGTGTGAAGACATTTTGCCTCCCAAGACTGGCCATGCAATAGCTGCTGAGGGGAAGGCTAGAAGTAGAGTCAATTGCTCAAGCTTGTGGACAACTGTTGGGTGGTTCCAGTCCTTTTATTTACTAATCAGTTGAGGCACAAACATAATCACCCACCCTGCCAGCTTCTTTCTAAGCATGAGTCACTGAGCTACTGTGAAAGCCTCAAAGACCTCCCAGATCCTGCCCAGCACATAGTTTTGCTGCTCTCAACTCATCCTGCCTATATTTGATTGCATTCTATGAGGTAAGAAGATACTTTACTGATGATAAATAATTGGAAGGATGTCAAGGTCTCAGGATATAGTCAGGAATATCCAGATTCCATAGGGAGGGAGCTCAGACATTTGTCCCTGCTGTTGGACCCTTAGGGCACAGTAGCCAATGCTGCCCAACAGTCCCAAGGTGGAAGTGAGCAGCACTTGGGCAGGAGTTGCGGGAAATGGTAGCAAAGGTGGCTCTGACATTGTACCATCGCCCCAGCGTGTCGCCTCCCACAGAGCCCCTTTGTGCAAGCACCCTTCATGGCTGAGGCTGAGCTGTGTTCCAGGGCTTCACTGCATTGAAAGTGAGTCACTGCTGATGTTGATACCATTAACTAAACACGTGGAAACTTATACAGGGATGGAGTCAGAAAGCTCTGACAGTCCCTGAAGTTAAAAATCCACATATAATTGGACTCCAAGCCCCGGAGAGTCCCTCTCCTCACTAGCTCTGTCTGTGAGCCATCCAAATTTTACCACGACTCTCACATTACCTCATCTCTCTCCTGACCTATTAGCATCATCTCCCTCTACATTCCTCTCTCTCAAATTCACTTTTATCCTATTACCAGCATTATTTCTAAAATGAAAATCTAACTATATTATTACTCTTAAAACTCCTTAATCACCTAAGGGAACCACAATTAAATTTTGCTGGTGTGTCTGTTTTCTCTTTTGTAGACCATGAGCTCCTTTAAGGCAGGAACTTAAGTTTAAAATTTATTCTTGAATCCATAAAGGCGCTTGATAAAGAATTGCTGACAGTTTTAGATCATCTGCAAAAGTCTATGCTGGTATCATGGGCAGACAGAAAAGATAGCAAATGTTCTAGAGACAAGAGAGATAAGCAAGAGCATAATCTGACCTGCTATGACCTTCTGAACTTCAGTGTCAAAATCATCTGTGACTGCCGGGTAGGGTTGCTGATGTACCAGGACTCAGGTCATACACTTGAAGATTCCTTCTTGCCTCATGGTGATGGCAGCAACCTAAAGCTCTGTGGCTTTCCTCCTCACTTTCCATGTAAATGGAAAGCCATGGATTGTTTGTTTTTGAAAACATTTAAGATGCATACCCTTTCCTGCTTGCCAGCTATAAGAATCATCCTAAAGCTTGTTTGAAAAAAATCCCATATGTCTCAGCAACCTCTCAGGGCTCCCTGGAACTTCAGCTGTAAGAGGGTAGGGTTTATTGAAGAAAAAAAAAAAAATGAATTGTTACTTTTACTGTCATTATTTCCTATATCTGTTTCAGGCTACTGTTTCAATGTTAGCAGATGCTGTCTCATATCATAATTCTTTGTGTATATTCCTGGTCTTTCAACACATGATAAATTTCCTCAGGAAGAAATCATGGTATTTCTTAGAGCCCTAAGTTCAATCTTTGAAAGTAGAAAGATCTAAAGAAATATCTACATTAAATCTATTGAGTGAACCATTCTGGTCCACCTTGATTTATTCTTTCTCAGAGCATGACCATTTGTATTCATTACACAATCCAGTCCTTAATGCTTACTTGACTCCCATTAGTTTCTAATAGTGCCTCGCAAGTCAAGTAGACTGAACTTCCTCAGGATGCCCAGGGCTTTCCTGCTCCCACCTGAGGTTGCTAAGGTCAAAGAGGATGCTCAGTTGTGGATGGACTGAAATAGTAGAGATTTATCAGCTAATTTATAAGTTACTCTTTGAAAGAATATATCCTTTTATCACATTTCTCATTCAAATCATCATCCCAGCAGCAACAGTTTTGATGCAATCAGCTGACAGTGAAGTCTTCTGAAAATAGGCACTGCTGGTCATCTCTGATTTTGGAAAAAGAAATTCTCCCTGAGTCTATATAAACTCCCTTGAGGAGTCCATGTAGAGACTCCTATTAAGGATGAAAGACAAAGAGGGGGCATCTATTACAACACTATTACAACACTAATACAATGGAGGCATTGTTCAAAGTTTAATTCTCATTAAATTTCCCATAGGGCAATTAGACTTAATAAAAAACGCTTTCAGGGCTGGTTACTTCTAATTGCTCATCTGCCCAGGCAAGAAAAAGCCTACTCAAGGTTTCAAGTGCCAAGCTTCCCCAGACATACAGATCTGTCATCTTCTATAGCTCCCAGACAACTTTTCTGCAGATGACACCTCCCAGATCCCTTACTCAGCATTGTCACATCATTCACTGACCCAACTGCTTTCAAATGAATGGCTGGTCAAACTACAGTAGTGTCTTTTCTTTTTTTTTTTTTAAATCCTTACCTATATTTTAATACATTGGTGAAATAATAAAAATAAAATAATTTGGCTACAATCTGGACCTGGCAGAAAAGAATACATAGCACATGAATAATATCATTAGAATTACCCCATGTGATAAATGGCCATAGCTGGCAAACACACACACACACACACACACACGTACATGCTTGAACATGCCCACCTACACCTTCTTCTGTAAATATCATACCCCATCCTTAACAATTCCCAGACCATTTTAAGGTAGAACTTTGGAATAGCTACATTTTCCAAAGGTATTTTGGTTAGCTCACTAAGAAAAAAAAAAGAGGAAGAAATCTTTTCCTTTGCTAATTTATTTACTATGTGTAATGATTGATAGCTGCATGATTTGGTCTTAATAAAAACCATTGCATTTTCTTACTCTCTGCTCTTCCCAAACAAGCAAAGAGAAAACCAGGAAAAACACAACAAGAAGTAAAACATACAACCAGCAAATGGTGTTGCTTCTCCATTTCCTGAAGTTAAAGGTTTACTAAAATGTCAAAGCAGCTGCAATAGATGTTCTTTGCAGATTTTCGAGGTCGAAAATGTAACTTGAGCTTTAATATTTCAGCTGGGGACACATTTTAAATTTTATTTAAAGAGTTCCTTTACCATACTATTCATCGCACAGGTTTTGACAATTCCTCAAGCCTTGCCCAGTGGAGTCAAAGTCACCTCAGTGAAGAAAGTAGAGATTAAGCCACCCTGACTTTGGAACAGCAGAGGATCTCAGCTGTAATTCTTTGGCTCAGAACCAGGGTCTAAAACCAGCCATGGGAAAAGCTGCTGAAATGGAGCCTGCAATTCTTTCCCTGTTTGACTTGCATAATGTTGACATTGTAACACCAGAGAGAACCCAGAAAGATTTCAAACAATTATGACTTCTTTTCTATAAATATTTTTAAATTGCTTTAAGAGATAAAATAACATATTCGAGCCTTCCTGGTCTCTTAGTTACCTCAGCAGCTCACTACTATGGATTTATTTTCAGCTCAAAGGTCAGGGAGGACATGAAGACACCACCACTTATGCTGCTGAACTGTGTTTTCCCACAGGAGGCCCGTGAACAGGGGAGTCAGCTCCTCTTAACGCAACAACCGAGAGGGTTGTCAGCACAGGAGAGATCGATTGCTTCTCTCCTCTGTTGAAGACCAAGCAAGGGGAAAAATTCAAGTACTCAGGCGACTTTTAAAAAAGTCTCTCACCCCTTTATGAGTACACCCTTCTTTCTGGACAGAAAAATAGTTATTTTTCCCTCCATTGCCCTCTCTTGTTCCAGTTACTTCTGTGATGAGACACTGAGCCATAAGTTCGAATATATTAATATCTCTCCACTAGGAAAAGGGTATAAAAAAGGAGGGAGAATTATAGAGATGGCGAAAGACACTCATGACTTCTGAGTATCTCATTCAACTATTTTGGGTGTCTCGTCTTTCACATTTAGACAAATGGTCCTCACCCTAAAAGTAAGAGGTGAAATTTATTGGAAACCTGCAATTACTGCCCTCAGAAAATGTGATTAAGAGGTCTTAATTGTGAGCTCTAGAAATAGGTGATGATATCCTTTGTCAGAGATGAGCTGAGTGATCAGGAGGTTAATAACCCTTGAGTGCAATTTCAATATCTCT
The DNA here is from genome assembly GCF_014898055.3 of Talpa occidentalis. Classification (NCBI taxonomy): domain Eukaryota; kingdom Metazoa; phylum Chordata; class Mammalia; order Eulipotyphla; family Talpidae; genus Talpa; species Talpa occidentalis. Next base: position 117,792,111 of record NW_023604972.1, read on the forward strand.
CCTGAGCCCGAGGACCATGAGAGCTGGCTTGTGTGCAACACAAATGCCCTCAGCATGATTTGCAGCTTGTATATTTGATGTGAAAACATCAGATACCAAAGCTGACTACTGTATTCCTCCTAAAGCATCCACAGACATGTCCTCCTAGTTTATTACTTTAAAGCTACGTTTCCTATTTGTTGTTACTTGAAATTTGCATCTCTTAATTCAACAGAGGTCAGTGTGGTTGCAGAACACTGGTGGTAGCTATGGGAAGGCAGAACTTACCTTCACTCCCAGAAAATGCATCACTGGAGCCGGCCACTGCTAAGGTGAACAGCAGCTGCCAGAGATCCATCCCTGTGAGACCTGCAATCACATACAAAAAAGACAATGATGAAACCAAGCAGTGAAAGCAACACATTGTCATTAAATAGTGTGCAAGGGCTGGCTAACCCACGACTAAGCTGACATGCATGTCAACTCTAGAAGGAACGCTTTAAGTCATTGCCCTAGAGTTTCCTACTGTCATGCTTTTCATGAGAGCAAACAGCAGGTTGTAATAAACTCTACTTTCTGTGAGCGCTTCCCTCAGGAAATAACATGGACACTGGAGATTCACACCCAGTTGATAGCCATAGGACCACCACACAAGTGACCTCCATACCTCCCCTCCCCCCGCACACCACTCTTTCAATACTAGGGCCAGTGTGGTTCTCTGTAATTTCATTTGGAAATAGAAAAACTTGTCAGCAATATCACCAAGCATGGGCCTTGAGCTGGACAGGCCAGAAAGGGGGAAAACAAGCAATCCATGGGAATAGTAGAACTTCTCCCGTATATCAACCAGTGCATAAAAGAGCTCAATTAACACTCCAAGTACTGAGCTAATGAGCGATCTAAAGGCAGTTTAACTGCAAGTCCACAGAAAGAAAGGAAGAAGCAAAAGAAAATAAAATATCCAAGCTCCTTAGGTGCCCCCCCTCCCCCCAGGGCACAGTGTCCTTGTGGGTTTTTAGTTTCAGGAAGAATATGGTCCCAAAGGCCCAGGAATGTGAACACCTCAGACTCAAAAAAGGATCAGTGTATGCCTTGCTAGGCATTCAGAATCCCAACTGTGGCCACAGCTCGAGCCCTTCATCTGATGAACAGGGAACACATCAACACACCCCTGTCAGCACACACCTCTATCTGGAGGAAATAAGCCTCTTTGGAAAAATAAACCAGGTGTCCACATCCAGGAGCTCTAAAGAGACAAGTTTGGACTGGTTTGAAAGGAACTCAGCAGACTGCCTTTTTTCAGCAGTTGATGCATCTGAAAACTAATGGCAACTACTACTTTGAAGCTTAGCTACAAACTTTCCACAAAATTACACTATTCACAAGTCACGGGTTATGCCAGTCATCACAGTGGAAGCACCATCACCACCCTTGCTTCCACTGGCTTCACTTTATTTATTTATATTTGTTTGTTTGTTTATTTAAAGATTCATTTATTTATGCATACAATAAATGGGGTGTAGGCCAGAGGTGTGGGGGGGTGAGAGGATTCACCAGAGACAGAGTGGGGAGCAGAACAGGCAGACTGACTGAAATACTGAGGGGAGCAGTGGGTGAGGCAGGAGATGTCTGCTGTGCCATGTCGGTAGCTCCCAGGCCAGCTGGGATCGAACTCATGCTGCAGTGACTGGCGATAACTTGATAGTGTTGTCTTTAACCCCTGCGCCACCAGGGAGGCCCCAGGCCTCACTTTTATTACTGAACATACTTGACAGTAATGAAGTAGCCCTCGCAACCCCTACTCAGGCCAACAGGATGAGCAGGAATGAGACTCCCACGGGTCCTGGAGTGGTGAGGTCCCTTGGTAAGGCGTCACTGGCAGCAGGTTTTCAATGTCTGCTGACCTGCACTTTCATTTCTAGACAGCAATGACCCATCATTTTTTCCCCATATGATTTTATGTTCTTAAAGAATTCTGGGGGGACATCTCTACATGAGCTGAGTATCTTCCTGTGCATGGGTATCTGTGTGAACACGTAAGTGCATAAGCCACCTCCTCACACCCCACCTCAAAGAGTCACGGATAGGCTCCAGGGGCAGTGCAGATGAACACCCTTTGCCAACTGAGATTTCATACCAATATGAGTTGCAGTTATGGTAACAGCCAGGTTTGAAATTCCTGACCTGCATGGCTCTGGGCTAATGGCCTTGCATCATCCTCAACTACTGTGCAAATCTGACTCACCCATCAGCTCTCTTAGGTGAACAGGTTGATGGAATCAGTTTGATGCCTCCAGCAGAAATACAGAAAAAGTCAAAAACTGGCAGCAGCTCTCCTGCCCGCCTGTGCCTATACAGATGCTCCTCTTTACCACCCTTCTCCCTCTGCAAGGCAGCACCCCAAGCCTGCCCGTCTGTGACCATCAGGCCTCTCATTCTCTCCTCCTCAAACCTGCTCTCCTGAATAAAAAGAAAAAGCCAAAAACAGTATGTTGTAGGCTGCAAATACCCTGCTGTTGATAATTGGATTATTACCTTGAAAATTTTATCATTAAAGCGCTTTTTTTAAGAAAAGGCACTAAGGAAGTGAACACAGCACCTAGTATTCATTTTACTAGCCATCCCCCACCACACTTAGGTGAAATGAGTCTCCCAGGCACATGTGCTCTTGATATCAGATTCTAACAGTGAATCCCAACTCCCAGGCGGCTTTTTCTTTTTCCGAGCTTCCCAACTGAGTAAGGACATGAAAAGGCTTGCAATTCTCAAAAGGGTGTTTTCTCTGGTGTGGAAGTCACCCTTCAAACACTTCAGACACTTGGTAGGTGCCAGAAATGTGGATTTTGCCACAGATGAATAGATAACCCCACCCCATCCCCCAGCTTTGGAAAACCACTGGCTGCAAATGCACTTTACTTCTCTCACATAAGAAACTGATTATCATAATTCCTTTACAAGCCAAATAATCTCCATAGAACACATTCTAGCCCACAAAACAAAACACGCAAATCAGAATCCCAAAGCAATGTTAAGCAGAAATCTGTTTGCATATTCCTATAGCAGAAAAGATATTTAAAACTGCCATTCTCACCCCTGTTTTGATCCAACTCCCTCCTGCCCTCCTGGCAGAATATCTCTGGTTTATAGTGGGAAGAGCACAAGGGACTATGGTGATGGTGCATGGGTGAACTGGTGGTAGGAATTCCACGAGGACTATACCCGAAATGATAAAGCATACATTGTATAAAAATGAAGAAAGATGTAAAAAATATATAAAATAAAAAAAAAGTAAAACTGCCCTTCTCCAAATAGACATTAGAAGAGTTTCTCTAGGGACCTAACTCTAACACCATAGTGGTGGAGGCAGAGCAGAGGATAAAGAAATATGGCTGGCTGCAGTGAGAGCTAACTGCTACCTTAGAAAGGAATACCCCTACCCCTTCCACTGTGCTGCGCCAGTGGGGAGGACTGGTGGTTGCCCCCTCTGTACCAGTGTACTTTGAGTACCATCATATGGCCCAGGTCAAAGGATATTTGCTTGATTGGACTGCAAGCTGCCTTCTTCAGCTTTGCAGAGCTCCATCTGCAAAGATCCTTCTTTATTAGCTTCTAGCTGAGATAAAAGGTGCCTGGGACAGAATGCCAACACACCAAGTCTGGAATTTTACTGTAATCTGTTAGTGAGGTGCCAACTGTGAGCTGTATTCCTCTTTCCCAACATAATCATCTAAGTGGAGGCAGGCATCGTCCAGAGGAATCTACCCAATTGTACCTTAGTCTACTGGACTTTTAAAGTTTGCAATATTTTCCTGGGGAAAATCCCTCTCTAAATTTCTAATGCTATTTATGCATTCTTTGGCTATAACCTCATGGCAAGATTTTAATGGGGGAGGGCAGAGGGAAAGGGCGAGGAGCTTCTATTCTTGCATAATGGAACTCACACCCTTTCCAATGTCCACGCCTGAGGCATTTGGTCTGCTCCCCCTTCCTCAAGAGAGAGCCAGTTGAAAAGCAGCGTGATCCAGCTGGCATAGATTTCAATTCTGTAGAGCAGCAGAGGAGGCCTCCAAATTACAGTTAGGTCAATGATATACTGACTTTATTCCTTGGCTATAAAACAGTCCATAAACACATGAGTTGAGATGGACATTAAATATATTATTTCTTTTCTATTTTTAATATCCATCTCCAAGCAATTTGTTCAAGTCTTTTTAATTAAAATTAGCAAGTATTTATTGAACTATCAGTGCTGCTAGCAATCTAAACCATGGTCACTGACTTCAAAACTTAGGCAAAATGGGCGCATCTGGGAAAAGTAGCAGAATACCTGAAAATGGCAGTTCAGAGTAGGGAAAAATCAGGCACTGACTGAGGGTTTCAAATGAGAACAAAATGCAGATGCGATTGTGATAGGTGAGGAAAAATGAAAGGGTTGAGGGATGTTTATTATGTGTGAGAGTGCAGCAAGTGCAGATGGCCTGCGTGTGGATCTGGGTTCTGATTCTGTCAGGATAATGACCTGATAGGACTCACAAGCTAGAGAACATGACTCAAATTCTGAATAAATGGTGATACTCTTGATTAGCAAGGAGGGCCAGACACAAACAGCATCTTCAACATTAATCAGAGGCTCACTAGAAGTTTTGGTACAGGTAAATCATGTTTTGAGTGGAATTTTCTCAGGGTAAATCTGCTCCTTATACCTTCTTCATATCATTGACAACTACTGATGGATTTGGTAATGACTGGATACAGAAGATGATAAATGCATGTCTATCGCAAGTGACTAAGTAATCAGTATATTTGTGGAGGAAAGGTGATAGTATTGATAGAAATTAGGGATTTGGGATCTGACTTGTTTAGTGGAAAGATAGGATCACATGATGGTTCTGGATACTTGGTGTTGAAAGTGACTATGAGACTTGTGGAAATGTTAGAAGTGGCTAGTGGGGAGCTGAAGTTAGGAGACCAAAAACAGAGAAGGTATTACTGGATTTCAGTGATATCTACCTGGAGATGAGTATTAGAAGAATTTAATGTGAAGACTCAGCTATTTTGTGAAGAATCTGTTTTTTGTTTTCATTAAAACTATATTTAAAAATTCTAAAAAGAAATATAAAAGAACTATGACATCAGAATACTAGTAATAGGTTTAGGAGTCTGCAGACATGTTAAGGCAAAATACCAAAATGGCAGTTGAATCCATCAAAGATAGTGTTTCCCTTGATTTTCATTTTACTGATCTAGCTATTCTCGTACTGAAAAAGGAAAAGCTGATTTAAAAATCTCCATAAAAAAATAAAGTAAGAAAATACAGAAAAAAAATCTCCATAAAAAGCGTAATTGTTGATGCTGCAAAAGCAAGACTCTAGGTTGATACTTAGTAAATGTGTACTTTCTAATGCTGGTATTGATTACTAATGAAACATAAAATTGAATCTAGATTTCTTAGTGAAGTTTTTATAAGAACTGGAAAAGGAAGAGCTTAATACAAAAAGGTATTTGGAACAGCCCACTCTAATTAGCATCAGGCAAACGTTTTGCATGTTGAGTTCATGTTATGACCCACTTTCATGCTGGTGGACATTTGAAAATTGGTTAGAACTACAGTACCCACTCATTTCCTTCCTATTAGACATTGTTGATGTAAATATTTAGGCTGAGATTTCTCTCTTCTCAGGATTCCATGATGGGAAAGTATTTTAAATGCATGAGAAGAGAGTAAAAAGATCTTTGGGAGTGGTACACAGAGTAGGTCTCTATTTTGTACTAAACAAATAAAGAATATCTGGAACCTACCTGTGCAGATCAATTTGGTTGCCAGCAGTCACCTATGACTATTGAGCATTTGCAATGTGTCTAATGTGATTGAGGAATTAAATAAGATTCTAAATTAAATTGATTAAATACTTTATTGGACTATTTAATTAAGCATATTTGGAAGAAGTAGGGTATGTGAATCTACTTTTTTGACTGCACATTTTATAAAACCTAAATACAGATCAAGTCTTTCTGATGAAAATTTAATTCTATATGGAGGTGTGTTAGTGTAAAATAAACACTTTTGAAAGGTTTGGTACCAAAAAAATGCAAAATATTTCAGTAATGTTTGTTAAAATCATTTTTTTGATTTTTGGGTTAAATGAAATCTATTAAATACTACTTATCTTCTGTTTCTTTCTTTCTTTTTTTTAAAGATTTATTTATACAAGCACTGGGTGCAGTCAGAAGTGGGGAGGGTGAGAGAATGCACCAGAGACAGAGCGGGGAGCAGAGCAGGCAGAAGGACCGAAGTACACTGCTGAGGGGAGCAGCGGGCGGCAGGAGAGGCCTGCGCGCCATGTGGGACCCTCCTCTGGTGGCCGGGGAGCAGCCGGGGATCGAACCCGCGCTGCAGAGGCTGCGGGCAGCTTTGCAACCCAGCGCTCAACCGCCGTGCCAACGGGGAGGCCCGTATCTTCTGTTTCTTTTTATTTTTAAATTTATTTTTCAAAATTCAAAGAAAACTTTAATCACACATGTGCCTCACATTTTATTTTATATTTATATTTGACAACATTGATAGTTTGCATACATTTGCATTCAGAAACATTAAACTGTTACAGAGGACATAATTTTCTTTGTAACAAAAATAAAATAAAATTTTATATTTTTAATCACCTATGAAATTATTACTGTTATGTTTTAGGAGGTCCTCCCAAGTGCAGAATGATGGGAACAGATCATTGGAGATTTGGGCATAATTATATTTATAAAAGTTTTTTTGGGGGGACATCCAGTGTGCCTTTGTTTACATTTAGAAGTGTGACTATACATGTTGTATTTCTCTTGGAGACATGGTGGTATACTGATAAATTTAACAATTGTCTTTTGGGAATTAAAAAAAAATTAAGTGCCATGATTGGTAGCATAATTTCTATGATGTATAAATAAATATCTCCACCAAACCACATTTTAAGCTATCAAGTCACTGAATATGGATTCATTGAATCACTGGATTTATTAGCCAATAAGAACTAGATCCAGCACACCACCAGTTGGGTGTTGTTTAACCTCCATGTGAGGTAACAGATACAAAGATTAATCAACCCACTGACACTGATACAAGATGTCAAGAGACAGTGCTACTGAGTGAACTTTGGACACTTGGTTTCATTTGATGCTGTCCACTATCAGCTTATCTTCCTCATAGTTTCCCAGGTCTACAGAAATTAACATCAGCCTCGACCACAGGTGCTATCCTTAATCTTCACTTACAGAGGGCAAATTTCAGGTTTGAGGGCATGCATTCTGCAGTTTGGTTGAAATCCTGGCTTTACCAAACTCCTGTTTACTCATCTCTAACATGGAGATATTATTATTCCTCCTCATAGGAAAATCAGGAGGGGATAAAATAAGATCATCTATTCAAAGCATTGGCACATCCTCTGCAAATACTCAATAAGCACTAGCTATTCATCAGATTCCTACTATAGCAGTAATAAATAGAGCAAGCTTTATGTCTCCTTGGAGTAGATTGAGAATGGGATCAGGAAGCCTGGGGAGGTGGCAAAACAATTAGCAAATGTGTTTTTGGGCAGCCACAATATGAAAGACCCCCCTCCTTCATGCAAATATTTATACCACATAAGGGTGCAGGAAGGGGAAGAATCAAAATGCAGTGTGTGCGTGGCCAAGGCTAAGGCAGGAATGCTGTCCATTTTTGCTTAGGTACATAGGTATTCTGCAACCATCCCAGGCCAGGTAGGTTCATTGTAGGCTCAGGCAGCTTGAAAGAGAAATGTGGAGCCCTTGGCATGCATCATCCCCACAACTTAGGGGAAACAAGCCAGCAGGGAGACAGCAACTTGCCTGCCCCACCCCCACCCCCGCCCGGGCCCCCCCAGGAATCCCTATGCTCTCTTTCCTCTCTTGGCCATTCAGTGATGGCTGTCCACAGCTCTCCACTGCACTCCACCATATGGTCTTCTGCTGTCCCCCCATATATTCTCGGTCTCATGGCTCAGCTGTACCCACCTATGCATGCCCACACCATTCTCCAGATGTCTGCCTTCAGGCACCCATATAAACAATTAGCATCATAGATGCTAATGTCAGGAGGGCAGGAAAACCCTGATAACTTTCATTTACCTTTCAATGGGCAACGGCATTCCTTCTGTGAGGAGGCTCAATTGTGAGAAATAATTTAGAGGCTGATTTTCCTCCATCACTATTTCGTCTATTTATTTCGTGAGAAAGAAAATTCCCTGCTGTTGTTACTGGGTTCAGATCATTTGTTTTATAAATCATGGATTTCTAGAGCTGAAAGTTGGGTAGATGAATTTTAATGATAAGAGGCTTGGCTTGAATCTAGGACTTTCCCCTTGAGAACAGAGAGCAGGCAGCTGGGTTCGAGGAGCCTGGGTCTCCACCTCTTCCTTTCTGGAGGAGTGAAAGAATAAGTTGCATTTTATAAAGGGCTAAATGCTCAGTGCCGCTGCTCTCTTGGTTGGCATGTGTATTCTGCTGGGAGTGGAACCTCCTCAGGGCATGGGTGTTCTTAGCTCAGGAGACCCCAGTGGTAGCTGGCAACACCTCACCACAGCTATCCCTGTGGATGGTCAAACTCACCCAGCCTCATTCACAGGGTACTGCCCCGATTCACGGTACAGGTGTGTCTCTAACATGGCAGAGAAAACCAACTGCCTAAACGCTTATTTGAACAATCAGTTCCTTTTCCTATCTAACTTTACACCACTGCACCGACAAAGTTATTTTTCCCAAAACAAGATTTGAAAAAGCAAACCTCTTACTGAATTTCTGCTTTTTCTCTCTGTCTTTCACAAGTGGCACTTTTTTAAAATTTAAGCTTTTATGACCACGATAGATAATGTAGAACATGAAGAATGTGCTTTAAACAAAAGTTGAAGATGTTGGAGTTTCTGTCAAACTCTCAGATGGGAAACAGATAAGCTGCTGGAGATAAGATTTCATAGAATGTAATCTTCAAACAAAAACATTCATTATCTTGACGAGATGATAATCTGACAATGATCAGTGCAATAATTCACAATGTACTGAATTCTTTCTATGTTCTAGAAGTGCACATCACTGCCTGTTAGGAGCAAACAGAAAGGCAGGTTTTTAAAGGAGCACACCCAGATAACAGCGCAAAAGTGAGGAGAAACTCCTCTTGCGTTCTCTCAAGTCCCAAATGGTGAAGTTCTTCTTTTAAGGTAAACAAGTTGGGAAAGAACAGTGAGGCAATGTGATTTCCGAGAACAAGCGTTGCTAGTGGAGTCAGCAATCCCAAGCCTGGGTGCTAGCCCAGGGGTGCCTGACTTGGTGGCTCTGTCGTTATTTAATCACCATGGACTCAGTCCACTCACCCAGTGGCCATTCCATGGTTTGGGGGATAAGTCAACTCCCACACAGTTCGATGAAAGAACAGCTGCCATTCATTGAGCACTACTTGTGTTCTGGTACCAGGTTTCTACTAGTTACTTCTCCTGTTTGAGCTGTGAGCAACCTGGGGGATGTGTCTCACTCACTATTGTATCCCTAACAACTAGCTTTGGGTCGGGCACTGAGTAGATGCATCCTAGAAAATCTGCCTATTCTATATACGTGCTGAGCAATGTATTTTTTCATTCAACTTCCACACAGACTGCAGGAGAGTGCCTCATTTTAAAACTGAGAAAATGAAAATTTAGAGGAGTTGATAGTGGTTAAGTGAACCCTGAAGCTCAGACTGACCACTGCCAGGTAGGGATTCGAACTGTGCTTGAGGTCTCCAATGACACCTTCACCTTCCCAAGCTGCTTCGTCAGTGCTAAACCAGGCAGACTAATGACATGAGAAGGAAAACAGCAAAGCAGAAAAAAATTACAGAGAGCAAGCAAAAGAGAAAGGGGAACATTGAGATTGAATTGTGGATAGGGACAGAGACCATATTATTTCCAGTCCTTAAGACCTGTCACAATGGCGGTAATTCATAAATGCTGACATTGCAGGTGTTTCAGGAACTGCATTATTGAAGGGATAGAATAGACATGTCTAGGCCTTAGAGTCTCCAAGAGTACCTGGCCTGTTTCTGGGTCCATTAGAGTTATGAAGTGTGTGCTCTCTATGACACCAGGGCATCCCCCCTCACCCATCTCCTTTAAGCCTATATGTATAAATAGAAAGAAGTCTATTTGGCCAGACTGACTGGCTCCCAGATGGATGGAAAACCAGGGGCAGATCAATGTCACAGCTGATCTCCAGGAAGTTTATAATATACCACTTTACTCTTCAAGATCACAGGCAGTATAATAGCTTGGACTTGGACCATTCATTGTTAAAAGCTTTAACAGAAAAGCCTCTCTAGAATAGCGTTGTGTAACAGAAGTAAAATGTGAGCCACAAATGGCAGCCACACATGTAATTTTAAAATTCTGAGTGACCACAACAAAAACAAAGTAAACAATCCAATCAAAAAATGGGCAGAAGAACTTAAAAGACATTTCTCTAAAGAGGAAATGCAAATGTCCAACAGGCATATGAAAAAATGTTCAACATCCCTCATAATCAGGATCAAATCAAAACCACAATGAGATACTATCTTACACCAGTAAGAATAGTCTATATTAAAAAAACTAGCAACAACAAATGTTGGCGAGGATGTGGAACATCTCCTACATTGCTGGTGGGAGTGCAACCTGGTCCAACCACTAGGGAAAGCTGTGTGGAGGTTCCTCAGACTACTAAAAATGGAGCTACCATATGACCTAGCAATTCTACTCCTAGGAATCTATCCAAAGGACACAAAAACATTATTTCAAAAGGATACCTGCACCCCTGTGTTTATTGCAGCACTATTTATAATAGGTAAGACTTGGAAACACCCCAAAAATAGATGACTGAATCAAGAAGATGTGGTATATATACACAGTGGAATACTATTCAGAAATCAAAAAAGATAAACTAATACTATTTGCAGCAACATGGATGGAGCTAGAAGAGATTATGCTCAGTGAAATAAGTCAGAAGGAAAAAGAAAAATATCAGATAGTTTCACTTACAGGAGGAATATAGGGGAACCAAATAAGGCATCAGGGGAAAAAAATAATAAAAAACCCACAATAAAACAAAATAAACAGACAACTATAAATTGGAGACATTCTGCAGGGGAAGGGGAAGGAGAGGGATTGGAAGGGGGGAGTGAGGAGCACAGGAGACTGTGGTGATGGTGCTTGGGTGAATTGGTGGAGGAAATTCTATGGGGACCCCATCTGAGGGGGAAAAAAGCAAACATTATAGAAACATGAATAATGATGTAAAATATATGTAAATAAATTATTAAAAAATAAAATTCTGAGTGACCACACTAAAAGTAAAGAAATACATAAAATTAACTTTAATATATAACCCAAAATATTCAAAATATTATAATTTCATCATGTAATAAATATGAACAGTATTAGGAGATATTTTATGCTCTTTATTCATTTTGTGTCTTTGCTCTGTCATGTATGTCAAACTCACAACACATCACAACTGTGCCACATTTCATGTGTTCGGGAGCCACAGGCAGCTGTCTGGTGGTTACTGCATTGGACTGTACAGCTCAGGAACACAGAGATTATGGAAGTCCACAGGGCCTGTGCAGAATGTGTCTGTGTTTATTATTGTTCACGAGCAAGTGAAGCTGCTGAGAAGAAACCTTTCAACAGTTATTTTGTAAGGTCTATTAGTTTCTCAAAGTCCTACAAACATAGAAATAGTCTTTCTACTGAAGTGAGAAGTAGGGTATTCCAGATTCTTTTAGCACTCATTTTGCATGTAATTACTGAGCCAAACTCTGTGTACAATTGAACCATAAACTTTGCGTTTGTGGCATGGAAGCTGGAATTCATGCACCCAATCTGTCACTTGTCATGGGCCTTTACATGTGAAACTCATCACCCTCAGCTTCCTTACTCCAAATAGAATGTCTGGAGCATATCAACAGCTCTTAGCCTTGGCTGCATATTAGAACCACCTGGGGCACGGTTTTTTGTTTTTTTGTTTTTTTTGAAAAATACCCTGGCTTTCCTGCAGGTAAACTGAGAAGCACTGACCTAGTGTAAACCAAATACGCAATGATTTTTTTTTAAGTTAGTGAAAATAGAGCTAATCTGCCCCCAGGAACCAATAAATATATGTTTTGCAGCAGAGAACCTTCTATCAATATGCCCAGTGGTAGAAATACTGAAATTTGAAAGTAGGATCAGAAAATATTATTCTACGAGACGTAAAATAAAAACAATACATGTGAGTAGAGGTAATCAGCCATCTACAAATACAATTACTCAAATAATGACAAAACATTATTTCAAAGTGTTGATATGACTGGGTAGGCAGAATGTTAAAGAGATCCCCCCCAAGATTTACTATCTGATTATTCACTCATTTAGGTAGTACTTTGAAGGAACTGTTCAGATATAATTCAGGTTAGTAATCAGTAAAACTGATTTTTTAAATTGGGAGATTATTCTGGATTATCTGAGCAATTAAAAGTAATCCATCAGCCTGAAAAAGCAGAAGAAGAAGAAGAAGGGGCAGAAGGGGGAAGTCAGAGAGATCAGAAACTTGGGAGGAGCAGAGCAGCTGTTGCTGGAGGGGACCACATAGAAATCATGAGATGCAAAGCCTTTAGGAGCAAAAACTGACTCCTAGTGGGCAGCCGGCAAGGGAATGGAGAGGGTGGTCCTGCAGGGCAGGGAGCTGAACCTGGCCAGCGGTTGAAATATTTTTGGAAACAAATTCATCCCCAGAGTCCCCAGAAGGTAATGCAGCCCTTAAAACCATTGAGTTGACCTCGAAGCAGAAAATTCAATTGAGCCGGGTTATGCCCAGACTTCTCACTTGAAGAACTGTGAGCTCATAAATGGCTATTGTTATAAACCACCAAATCTGTGGTAATTTGTCATGGAAGCAACAGAAAACTAAGACCATTCACTATGGAGGCTGAGGATGACTTCCCAGGTAACCAGGGTCACATGCCACTAGGGAGAGGGGCTTTTCAGAAGAATACAGACATTTGGAGGCAGAAGGAACTTTACAGATAATCCAGTCCAATTAATTAATGATTGATGAATAGTGAAAAAAAACTAGATAGTAAATAATTTATGGCTCTGTAGCCTCCAACCACCCTAGGCCCAGAGTGATTAGATGGGCCAACAAAAATGTGTTATTATAGACAGTTACAATAATCTCTCAGAGCTTGGAATGCTCTCCCCTGAAGTCATTCAGTTCCCTCTATTCAACTCAACAGTTGCCAAATAATCTTCTGATTGTTATTTTGTTTTGTGGGGTTTGCTTTTTTCCTGGGATATGAATACAATAACCAGCTGAAATGAAATAGCTTAACAACCGAAATGGAGAATAAACAAATACACTGGCATTCTGGTGTGTTGGTCCACCTCTTGTGTTTGGTTAGATTGAATTGGGCCCCTAGAATCTGATCACCTCTGGGTCAATTTTTTTTTTCTTTAATACATAAACCTGGACATGAGATGGTCCCAGGGAAAGTAAGAAAGCCTGAGAAATCCTGTCTAAATTAGTTTTCTGGCCTTGCTTCTCATCTTAATCTCAGGTCTAACCAGGAAATTAAAAAATAGACAATGTAGCAATGGAAAAGTAAATCAAAATCAAGGTCAAGATCTAGGACAACTTAGGATAGGGAGAAGATAAGGGCAAGAAGATGTACTTATGAAAGAAAAGGTGGTGTGCCAGGACCATTTGTAACATTTCCTTGTAAATCTTGGCTTCTCAGAACTTGTTTTCAGTCCTTCTGAATAAACCATTCAGTTCCCAGAAGCCTTCATCTGACACCCTATGGGATCACCACATCTTACAGGAAATTGTAAGTCAGGTACCGACCATGTTTCTCCTAATCAGTTGACTAGTGGATGATGGTAACAAAGAGCAGGTTGAGCCAAACCCTGAACCACTATTGATCCATAGAGACTGTCCACCCATCAAAAAATCAAAGGAACAGACATTTTAAATGCTTTCCTGATGCAAACTGTTCTAGTGAACTCAGCTATTTCACATCTTGCAGAACACTGTAATCAATCACTTATCTTCCCATCCAACCGAAAAGAGATCCACATTCATTTTTCACTTTTCAACCACTTGTGATCATGTTACCAGTTAAAACTTTAGTTCCACCTGAGAAAAATTTTCATCTGAGACTGGACCCCAGCATCCATACATTTGATCTTCAACACCATGGAAATGATGGCAAAAAGTGAAGCTAATTCCATACAGGCTTTGTGGATGCCACCCCCACTCCATTAAGACACCAGGAACTATAAATCCCAGGATCCCCAAAGGGAAGTGGTGAGGACCTAAGGATGGAGTTAAGCAGCCATTTTTTCTGTTTGTAAATAAAAACCAGCCATGTTAGTGGGGTCTCGGACACTTGGCTCGGGCTCTTGGCCAGGCAGGTTTGGTCTTGGCGGGTCATTTGGGACTCCAGGTCGGCAGAATGGGCAGGACACATTTAAGAATTTCTCTCCCTCTTTTCTCCCTGAGTTGTACATTTCCTCATTTACCTTTCCCTTGTAAATAAACCTTTTGTTAACCTTTAAAAAAAAATAAATAAATAAAACTTTAGTTCCAAAAGAAGAAAAAAAGCTACAGGGAATCTCTGGGGTGGCAGTTACATAGAGTATCCCCGAAATACTCAAGAATCAGGAGGCAGGTGCCTCAGACATCAGGAAATAATCATCTCATTGCCCATAAGCATCTGCAATCTCTCCCATCCACACTGAACTCAGAAGCTCCCACCTGCTCCCACCTGCTCCCTATCTAATGCACTAACAATCGCATCTCTCATATTCCTGTCTTCTTTACTAAGTTCTTCCAGTTACCATGGTTGGTCCATCCCCTCTTACATTTAACTTGTCACCATCAGGGGATGATGCCACTGCAGCATTCTCTCAGGTGTGTTCCTCCTCCTTTGATCTAGCCCCATCAAGGTCTTTCTTCCTTTACCTTCAAGGCTGCTGCCAGACAAACCACAAATCTTTCTCCTCTTCAAATAACACTCAGATCCTCTGTGAACTTCTACATTCCTCCTGAGATTTAGCAGTTCACTCCTGCATACCTCCACGCTGATTTTTTTAATGTCTACCATAAAATCTGCTACATATGGAAGTCCCGAGATGATGAACCCCCTGGATGTGGATAAATTAGTTCTCAGTGCCTGTGTTGCTGTCTGTAAGGTTGCTCAGGGAGACACAGACTCACTCCATCTGTTTATCACTCTACCCACCACTCAGTGCCTCACAGCATTTGATGAGCAATGAACAGAGATGTGCTCTGTGTGTGTGTGTGTTTATGGGGGTGTTGCTGGTGGGTGAAAGGTAGATAGAGGCACTAGCCATACTCCCCCTTCTCCAAGAATATCCAGACCATCATCTAGCTGTAGTTTCTTGATCTTTAGGGAAAGCAAGTTTGGGTAAAAGAGATTCAAAGGTAATCAAGATATGGCTGAAGTCTGGGAAGCCATAACATAATCTGAAAGCACTGGCTATAGGTACAAGAATATTTCATAAAGACAGGGAAGGTTACAGGTGAAAATTCTGCCTGGGACCCACCTGAATGTTAGCTTATGCTTCCTGAGTGCAAATTATCTCTGTTGACTTTTTCCAAAGGCACCAACTCTTTAAATGCTCAGAAAACTGGCTCTTTGTTCAGAGAACAAACTTTGAGAACCCAAATGCTATCATTTTTTAATTTTTTAAAAGATTTTATTTATTTATGCATACAAGAGCTGGGGTGCAGGCCAGAGATGTGGGGGGTGAGAGGATTCACCAGAGACAGAGTGGGGAGCAGAACAGGAAAATTGACCGAAGTACACTACTGAGGGGAGCAGCGGGCGAGGCAGGAGAGGTCTGCTTCGCCATGTGGGTTGCTCCCTGGCCGGCCAGGGATCGAACTCGTGCTGCAGAGGCTGCGGATTGCTTCATAGTGCGGTGCTTAGCCCCTTGCGCCACCAGGGAGGCCCCCCAAATGCTATTTAAAGGTGATCAGCCTATAAAAGGGTAATCCCCAGAGAATCTGGAAACTCCCCTTTCCAAGACAAGGAGGAAGGCAGTCTGAGATTTTGCCTAAGAAGAATATTATAAACTACAGGATAAAAAAAAGCCTTGCTTACAGTAGAAAGGAGTCAAGCAGCAAAGTAGAAGAAAGAGGGAACACTGAAATGGGAGAAGGAGGGAAATAATTGGTTTCAGCAATGTCAGATTTACATTTAAAAATGCAAAAGCAAGTTAAAATAAGGAGAGACCTCACTCTTACCATTTTAATCAAATTTTACAAGAAGGGAACACTTACCCATTGTCTGGCAGATATTCCTGAATTGGAGGCTGGATGATTTCCTCCAGGCTTTATTTGCAAGAACTTTTAAAATTTCCCTTTCATTCAGTTATATATGCAAAGCAGGTCACATTACACCAATATGGTTAAATCTGGCAGAGGGGGTGCGGCCAAAGGCGGAATACAGTTCAAGTTGCTTTAGAACTAAATCAATTAGTTATGTAGTCTCTTTCTTTCTCTACCTTTTTCTAACTATAAATGCACAATATTTGCTATGTAAAACTGTGATAAAAATACTAATGTACTTTAGTAATACATTAGTGTAAATGTATAAAATAATATAAAATAAATTCCAGATTCCTTTTTGGTCTTTAATAAAATTTCTAAAAAAAGAATTGAAAACAGACTCCATACAAAAGTTGTTTTAAAGGTTCATTATTGATTTTTTCTGTTTAATATTAGCATCTCTTAAGTACCTGCCAATTACATTGCCACTTTTTCTAGGAAATTAAACTTTCGGCAATTCTTTGTTGACTCCAATGAAATCAACCTTGCTCAGCTAATATTATCTGATTCAATTGAGAATGAAGTCCTGATATGAATGGCAGACTAATGGGAAATGCTTAAAGTCTGATATTGCATGATCCAGGAAGATTCCATTAGCTTAGAGAAGTTTCAAGTAAAAGGACAGGGAACTTGAAAAAATCATAGAAAAGTCCATGAAGGACCCACGGTGTATTAAGAAGGAGACAGTGAGAATGTCTTGGCACAGAAATAAAGACCTGGTATCATTTCAGCAACACTGCTCTACCATGTTGGCTAAAGGAACAGAATACCCATCCCTAATTCCCCAACCACCCCCAAACCAAAACCAAAACTGATCATCAAGTAGAATGGCTGCATACATTAATATTCCATCATATTCCTTATCACTGGCCATTCAATTCAGTGATTTTCAAATCGTGTGTCACAACCTTCTAATAGGTTGTAAGAACCATTTAATGTGTCTTGGCTTGTTTAGATGAATAGACTGGTGCTACAGACTGATGGGCTGTGTCTGCCCCAGTGTGCCCCTCCCCCACTTCTGTCCAAACCTCATCTCCAAAGTGATGGAGGTGATGGTGACATGAGGGTGGAGCCCTCCTGATGAGTCTGTGGTCCCAGAGAGTTCCCTCCCCCCTCCCACCATGTGAGGACATGGTGAAAAGCCAGCTGTCTATGACCCTGGGAGTGAAGCTGTTACAGGGCAACCCCAATATAAAACAGGTTGCTTGACTATGGGTCCTCACCTGCTCCATTAAAAGGGACTGACACTGCAGGCACACACAAAAGGTCAACAAAGGTTTATTTACAAGGCAAAGGGAAATGAGGAAATGTACAACTCAGGGAGAAAAGAGGGAGAGAAATTCTTAAATGCATCCTACCCCTTCCGCCAGCCCGGAATCCCAAATGACCCACCGAGACCAAACCTGCCTGCCCGAGAGCACAAGCCAAGTGCCCGAGACCCCACTAACTTGGCTGGTTTTATTTACAAACAGAGAAAATGGCTGCTTAACTCCGCCCTTAGGTCCCCGCCACTTCCCTTTGGGGATCATGGGATTTGTAGTTCCCAGTGTCTAGATGGAGGGGGGTGGCATCCACAAAGCCTGTAGGGAGTTTGCTCAGAGCATCCTTTCCCCTACAAACCCTCACCAAGCATGAATCTGCTGCACCTTAATATTGAGTCCCCAGCCCCCCAGGCCGGTGAGATATGGGTTTCTGTTGTATGTAAGTCACACAGTCAGTGGTAGTTTTGTTATAGCAGCCAGAACAGACTAAGGAATAGAATGGAATGAAATGGAGAAGAGAGGGGAGAAAGGAAAGGAGCAGGCAGTTTCCTTATATGAAACTTTTTTTACATTTTAAAAGGACAGGCTTCTTAGGAAAAGGAGAAAGAAAAAGAGAAATGCTGCACAGTCGCCAGTGCGCAGGGGAGCTCCGTATGAAACTTTTAAACCCATGGGTATGCCTACTGGCTCACTATGCAGTATTTTCTTTTTTTTTTTTTTTTAAATTATTTATTTATTTATTTATTTATTTATACAAGCACTGGGTACAGTCAGAAGCGTGGGAGGGTGAGAGAATTCACCAGAGCCAGAGCGGGGAACAGTACAGACAGACTGATGAAATACACTGCTGAGGGGAGCAGCGGGCGGCAGGAGAGGTCTGCGTACCATGTGGGACCCTCGCTGGCGGCCGGGGATCAAACCGGTGCTGCAGAGGCTGCAGGAAGCTCCGCAGCCCAGCACTCAACCGCTGCGCCACCAGGGGAGGCCCTATGCAGTATTTTCTTATGATGGATAGCAGTCGAAAAGCTTGTAGGTCACTGATACAAACGTTTTTAGTTTTTCAAATACTGTAAATAATGGTGCAAAATTTCTTTTGCAGAGGAGGGGATTTGGCCTGTGTTATCATTTATTGCCTAATGGTTGATTCCCAGCAGTCATATTGCTGTATGAAAGGGGAAGAACATTTATGAGATTTTTAAAATATGTTATCACTCACTGCTTTCAAACTGCTGGAGTTTAGAGTCAGACCAAACCAGCAGAGAATTTCAAGTTCCTGTATAATTATAAGCAAACATTTTCTGTCATTGCTAAAAGTGACAAATGATTTTCCATCATTTCAATTTACGTTTATTTGATCATTTGAAGTTAATTCTTTGAAAAATTTAATGTGAATATGAATTACTTATGTATATACTTCCACTTTTTGTTGGGTTCCTCTCTTTGTTGGAGTGCCTACCTTTTTCCTGTTCCCTTTTCCTCATACATATTTTTAATGAAATATTCCTATTATTTCTCTAGGTATGAAGGTATAGCGAAAAGGAAAAGTGAGAGAGGGCATTTTAATCAGCTTGATTTTCCCAGGTTGGTATCAGGTTACCTTTAGGCTTTTAACCTTCTTTTGAGACCAATGCTAGATTTGGCTTTAAAAGTAACTTTGAAAATAACCAATTCCATTTATTGTCGCTTCCTTAGTACATTAATAACAATAATATGAAGCCAAGTTGTCAGAAAGTGCTGAATTTATATCCATTCTCAGAGTAAAAAATAACAAGCCCACACAAATTTACACGGATAGAAGTGGAGACATCTGCCAACTTTGCACATGTAGGGCATTCATCCTGCAAGGCACTGGGCTGGGGAGCGGGCATCTAGAATAGTTACTCAGCTGAGTTCACACTGAATCTGTGATTGCCACTCCCGCATCCACCCTATCCATGCTTGTGGCTCAACAGCTGGCCCGAATCAGACTTGTCTGATGAGACAGGGGAGCTTTCTCTGTCCCAGTTTCAAGGCTGAGGAACGTTTTCTTCAAAGATTCCAGAAAAAAGCCAGAGTAAACCTTCCAAGAAGAAAAGCAAATCATATGTGATATTGCACGGGACTTATTGCATAAGACTTCCTGGAGGTTTGATTAATGCAAAAAAAAATAAAAGTTGTATTTCTCAGTAGCCTTCAAGAAGCATGCTAATTTAAGTGCTTAAGTAGGACAGTAGACATGCTATCTGATTTAATGGCACAATGATTAATCAATGGTTCTCATCTCTCTCTCTCTGGAAGTCACAAGTACACCAACAGGAGTTTGCTACCTGGATCATGGAGTCTGGCTTAGTGACCCTGAACTGTAGCAAATGGCCTGGAAGGTATGACTCATTTTAGCCAAGTGGATCATTGTGAAGTCTACTGGCAATATCCATTAAGACACAAGCAAATCGGGCACAGCGGTTGAGCACTGGGTTGCAAGACTGCCCACAGCCTCTGCAGCACCAGTTCGATCCCTGGCCACCGGCGAGGGTCCCACCAAAAAAAAAAAAAAAAAAAGACACAAGCAAATCATTTCACATAGTACAATGTGATTCAGCTGATGAAGATACATTAAAATAATAATATAGTAACCATAAATCAGCAGCCAGAAGCACAAGAACATAAGTGATCCAGGGTGAGAGCATCATACATCTGTGGTCATCTCAGTTCCCACATGTAGACACACTAGTGCTCCAGACTCACAGTCTCCAAAATTTGCAGAGAATAACCGGAGAAAGTCCACAACTGGCTTTCTTTTTCTGCAACTAATTATGCAGTAACTACTGAGCATCAACATGCAAGTCCTGGCTGAAATTTCCTTAGAAGCAGAATCAGTGACTTGAATAATTTTATTTAAAAAAATAATTATTTCAAATAGGTCTCCTTTTATGTTTCAGTGGATGCAGAAGTATTTCCTTTCTATATCTATTCTACATGCCATACAGTAACATCCTTCACCAATGTTTCCCGAAGAGTTGATCGGAGCAGCTTCAACTCTTTGAACTGTTTATCTCGAAACTCTCTCTTTAGCTGTACTTTTCATTGAAAGAGGTGAAAAACCAAACATATAGGTTACTTACTGTGTTCCAACGATCTATCTCTGAAGAGGACACAGCTTGTGCAAAACTGACATGCCTTGCATGTTAATAAAAGATTTGGCACTAGTAGTAACTTCCATAACCCTGACTGAGTTGCACCAGTACCTAGAAACTTAAAAGTCTGTGGCTTTACTTCCAATTCCTTTTTCCTGCATGAGAAAGTAAAGTCTTCTTATTCTTTGAGTTCTAACAGGTCCCCATTACAGAGCAAAAAGACAAAGTAGGCAGTGGATTAGACAAGAACACAACAGTTGCCATGAATTACATCCATGTTTCATCTTGTCCTTTTAACTAAATTGGTGATGTGAATTACTTTGTAAACAATGTGGACATTTTCTTCAGTAACAATAATTTCAGAGGTAAGTGCCCCTATTCTTTCTTGATGTTTGTCTGAGTCTTCCTCATCAGGCTTGATTTTTGTCACTTAACATTTCTAAAGCTAAATAGCCATATGATAATTTTTCTTCTTCTATTGGGATTTGAATTCAGTTGTGAAAAAACACACTCTCTTTCCCTTTAAGGATAAGTATATATTTAACCATGACAAAATGGATCCAGGGAACAAAGGTAGGGAAGATGGGCTACAGAGTCCCTCCAATTGTTCATTTTCCTTTTTTGGTCTGGAGAATGAATTTTGGATCCATTTTTAGTTAGTAGTGCAGTATTTAAAAATCACATATCCTCCTCCTATCCCCTATTATAGATCTTAGATCTTAGGGATGGAAGGGATGAAAGGAGTGAATGTATGTCATAAACCCATCTTAGGCAAATAGGAAATTTCTATTGCATACCTGAAATCTGCTGAAGCTTCAGCCCCACAGGAACTAAGTGATCCGCCAAGAGTTAAGTGGTGTCCATGACAGATATGTGACATGGGAATATGTGATTTTTAAATATTGCTCAATTAACTAAAAATGGAGCCAAAATCCACTCCCAGGACCTAAAAAGAAAACGAACTGAAGATAGAGGCTTCCATTATACGCTGTGTGGAACATTCACTCTCATGCAGGCAGTTAAATTCAACTTGGCTGGACAGGTTCACCATCAGGACTCAGATGTCGTGTGGTTCCACAGTAGGATATGGGCCAAAGTTTCCTTTACTGTTGGTCAAGGCACACAGCCCTGCAATTTTTAATGTTCCAGATAATAATCAGATGGCCAGGATTTTACAAGTGCTGATCTACAAATTTGATTATAGGGCTCACAATAGCTATCAGCTGACTGTGATCGGCAACAACCCCAGATATTGTTCCCAATGCCACATTTGGACCATCCAGACTATTAAATGAAATGTCATTGAAAAAGCCAAACTTTTACTGTGTTCAATACTACCTGAACTACCCTCTAGCGTCCCTATATTTCTCCAGCTCTTTCTCCTTTTCTCTTAGCTCTCTCTTTATCTTGTATGATCCACCAAGTCTTCCAGGTTTACCTCAACTGTCTCTTACTTCTTAGTCCTTGAATAAGGTGTGATTTTTCTGCATATGAGATTTCTTTGTAGTCTCCTTGCTACTCCCACAACCTACAATAGACTCGCTATGCCAGTGAAATCCAACTTTTCATTACCAAACTATAAATTTCCTTGGGACAGTAAAGTCTTGACAAATATATTTGGTTAAACAGACTCTATTTAATATTGTGAAGGGTTCCTCATAAATATGATCCTGTGGTTTATAAAAGAAAATAAATTAAAAAATTATCCAGAACTTGTCAGCTAGCTTTCTCATTGCTCAATGCCCAAAGGGAAATAGATCTAAGACTTCAGAGACAGACCTCATCTTTGCCTCCTCTATTATCTTGCATAATGCCTGGAAAATTATAGGTCCCAATAAAATGTTCTTTTTGTCCTCCAGTAAATGAGCCCTGGTTGAATAGAAGCACAGCCAACCATTTCACCACAAGGTGTACAATCCCTGGGCTGACACTCTTATAATGGGAGAAATAATCTGGGAGTGAGAAAAGTTGCCCAGCCAACAACCACAATGACAACCAACCTTGGCAGCTGAGAACAGTGAGGATTACACACCCATTTAATTTTCTAAATGAGCTGGGAGTAATGGTGGGGGCTTTGACTTGTCATTTCAAGATCAGAGAAAATTTGTTTTTATTTAGTATTTTTATGTTGATGCCATAGTCAATTGTTGCCATAGTCAATTGTTGCCAGAATGAAACAAGTGGCAAAATAATGGGAAGAGCATTCTGCTAAAACTGAATTTATCTGTTATTTACATGGTTGCTTTTAAGCTTCAAATAGAAAATGTCTTTGATCAAGATATTTCAACAGACTGCTGAAAATGGAAAATATCTGTGCCATTTCTTCTGGTAAGTACTAACATGCATAAATTTCTTACATAATGGAGGAGAAAATTTTTTTGATATATTAATGTTTTTTTCTTGTGTTGACAGAAATTTGGCAGTCAACCTGACACAGAATGGCTTGATCAACCTCTAGCCTTTTTTTTTTTACAAATCAGGTCATCTGTGTCCCCTTAATAGACTAGTGATAGGGCAATTTTCCTATGTGCAATACAAAAACTATGGAACAATGGAAGGTTTCCTTTGGCCTAGTGGTTGTGTACAAAGTCCCATCTATATTCCCCTTAAAATGTCCTGCTTATAATAAACTTATAACACCCCAAAAGTCAAACTAAGATAAGCCACAACTTTAACCTTTCCCTTGGGTCAAAACATTAAATCTGGAAAATGCAAATAAATCTTTCAAAATTATCTTTAAAGAGCTGAAAGAACCCAAGAATATGCCAAAACCTTCCTTACCTCAAACTATTTTAAAAATTGTCTACTTGTCCCATTTTTGATTCAGTTAAGAAATAGAGAAATAATGCATTTTATAAAACTAGATCTCTCAACCCAACTAACATCATGCTTTTAAAGAAGTTGATTTTTTTCTTGCTTTCTTTATTAACAACTCTCCTAGCAAAGTCAAAAGATTAAAACAAAATTAGCCCAAGTAATATGAAATATATGTGCCAAAAGTATCTTTACTTTTTCTGTGCTTTAATTAGCCAAGCTCTTTGACGGATGAAAATCATTAAGAAGATAATCCCAAAAGTTCTAAAATTTGTGTTGTAAAACTTTCATAGATGATCCATAGCACAAATAGCTTTACAATGCTGAAGTCACATTCTACATTCTGCCTGGAAGCTAGTACATCAGACACCCAAAAGGCTTTGAATGACAAACATGGATTGAATCTTGAAAAAGATACTGGCCTTGGCAACCTCACCTTCCAGACCACCAGGAGCCTATAACAGAGATGCCATCCTTGAATCTGAAAAGCTTGAGTATGTGCATTCCCAGTGCCCATTGCTGTACAGGTAGAGGGAGCCAAGGCACAGGCCTCTCAAGAATAGCTAATGTTCTTACGAGAGGTTTTTCTCAAGCAAAGAGGATATAAGGTCTCCTGACTGTTTCTCCCAACCTCTCCCCATTCAAGCATTCGGCTATTCACACCATCAGCATGTTTACATGCCTCGCACATGCTATGCACTTTCCAGGGCACTCAAAACCAGAGGTAAAGGTCTTGTAGTTCATGGAACTGAAATTGTTATGGGAGAAAATTGTTAATAAAAAATTAACAAGTGAAAAACCATCAGATGGATGAATGTTATACAGAAAGCACAGAAGATGATGCAATAGTGACAGAGAAGAGAAAGTGGTGGTGGTGGTGTGGGGTAGCTCATGTAACGGAGGTCACAGAAGACCTTTCAGTTGAGCTGAGGACTGAATGAGGAGAGGCATCAGCTATGCCCAAATCTGTTTGCAGACGGATAGTAGTTAGCTTGGTGGGTTAGGAACAGAAGGAAAGTCAGTGTAGCTGGTGCTTAATGAGACCTTTGTCCTCAATTCCATCACCTATGATCGTGCACACTTAAGTCACTCTAATTCTCAAACTTGGGGCAAAACAAGGAAATCTAGAACGCAAAATGTTCTCATGCTTACAAAATCATAAAGAGGTTTTGGGGGTCTTATGTACATAATAATGACTTAATGACCTGATGTCAAGAGCTAGAGCTTTATCCCAGTTTATTCTCTGTACTGACAGATTTGAGCAGTTTCTCAAAGGCACCCAGAGAGAGTTGCGTGGCCAGTAGGGTTAAGGAGGGCAGGATATAACTATGAGAGGAAATGTAACTACCTATCCTTCCTGGACTGTGGCCCATAAAGATAATTCCATGTAGCTTTTCCTAGTTCTTAGGGGGTTTGTACAAGACTTGTACAGGTTATCTTCTTGTATAGTGATCTCTCTCTCTTGCATTTAACTCCCACCTGACTATTACATTTCACCTTATACAAGTTTCTTCAAGATTTGTCTTTCTGCCGCTGTTAATCTATAAGTGACTTTCTGGCAGAGACTCTGTTTTATTAATTGTTCCCTTTTCAGTACTTTACACAGTGCCAGGCACATATTAGATGCTCGGTAAATGATAAATTCCCTGAGATTGACTTTGGCTTTATTAACTATAACTATAGTTATAGCAATGGTACTCAGATAATAGAATTGTTTTGCTTCAGTGTGTAAGAAATACATCCTCAAGGACTTCTGTGCTATCAGCCAAAGAGAAGATAGATTCCCGACAATACCTGGCATAAAGTAGATTTTCTCTGACATGCATTGATAGCATGCTTACACGTCTGGGTGGAGCAATCCATGAACAGATTCCAACAAGAACACTGTCTCAAGGTTATTTCATTCATTCATCAATGTGTTCCTGATATACACACAGACTAAGCTAAGTGCTGCAGGGAAAATAGTGAGTAAAACAAATGTGGGCCCTGACATAATGGAGCTATCGGTCTGGTGTGGAAGGAAGCAGTTAGGACTGAAGTCACCACACATGCATGTCATCTTGATTTAAGTGCTATGACCTAGTCTGAGGGTCACAGAAGGCATCTTTGAGGACCACCTGAAAGACATGGTTAACTTTATGCAAAATGTAGATAGGGTCAATGTAGGCATTTAATCACGAAGGCTTTTTTAGAAACGAGGCCTGTAGACATAGAAAAAATGCCAAAAAAGATAACAACTAAAGTTGCCTCTTGGTAACTGGGGGTGTGGGACTGAAAAAGTATATGGAATTTTCTCTTGCCCATATAATTTGATGACGGTTTTTTATGTCCTAAAGAGTTCTTGTTCAAAGACAAAAAGAAAAGAACACTCAGCAACCTAAAATTGTCTTCTGCAGGCATTCTTTACCATGATTCTGCTACTGAACACTTTACATTGTAGGAACTGGGCTATTTTTAAGGTGTACCAAGAAAAATTGAAATTTACTTTATGAGATGAAAAACAATGCATTGTCCTTATTCTTCATCATTCAGGAAAAACAGCTAAGTGAAATTTTGGTCAAACTTTCCAAAAAGCTTTGGGCTGAGGACAAGCATGGAAAAATTCAAACCCAAAGGAGAAATTTCCAGAAATTTAGAAGCAAGTGAAAACAGGGGGTTATAACAGTTCAGCACTTGCTGCCAGGAACAAAGTATATATGATATTATTTATTGCTAAAAGCTTTTCAGAGAGGCAGCATCTGGTTTTGGTGAGGTCTTGCTTTCCTCCCATCCAGCAGCTGGACCGAGCGCCACAGCACAAGGAGATGAACCAATTTGCCAAGGTGACACAGGGAGTTAGTGACTCTTTCCAGATTAGACCACAAGAGCCCCGACTCCTTGAATGCCAAGACTAAGTCACATGACCAGCAGAGAATTCAACGCCTTTGATCTACTCCAAGTGGATTCTTCAGCTTAATTTTTCTATTTGTGTTAAAATTTTCAAAATCCCAAATAGTCATTCTTTCTCACTTTTCCCCAGTGGGCAGATCAGATATCAACTTAATCCCCCATCAATGCCAAATTTCCCCAACAACTAGGATTTATTCATCTAGATTGAGTGTGCTAATGACAGGGAAAGTCAGAAATGACCATACAGTGTTCCACTCACACTGGGAAGCGGAAGATGGCAATCCAGAGGCTAACTCTGAGCAGACAAGCTGGGCACCCTCCATTGGTCCCTCCAAATGTGCTTCTGTGGGTCAGGGCAAAGCTGATGAAGGTGATGTTAATCTGCCAGGAGAAAGTCTCTTACTTCTCTTTGAGCGTTTTCTCTACCAGTGCTGTGACTTAGAGAGTTTTGGCTAGAGGAGACATACTTTCATTTCTTTTGCATTTGTCTTTCATGCCAACAAGAGAGAGATGGTGCTGTTTCCTAAGCATATTTTCCCACGTCCCAAGATGACTATGTCATTTGAGTTGCAGAAGGAACAAACAAGCAACAGCATACACATATGAAACTTGTTTAATACAAAACAACCAGTCAAATTATCCACTAATCAATCTTGCTCTCTTCCCTCTGTATATGTTGGAACCATCCATTTCAATGTTTAAACTATTGACTGGTGGACAACAATCTAAGGTGATTAGACCAGGGAACAGAAAAGAACAGAGCCAGTTAGCTGTATGAATGGAGTTGGCTCTTTTAAAAGGACCAAGGGCATATCAGGAAGGGAACAAGATCTTCTTTGGTTCTTAGCCTCTGCAATAGCTAGAGGGCAAAGGGTTAGGAGAAAACAGGCAAGCTCATATAGGACACAGCAGCACCCAGAAGACAGGTCAGTTTAGTAACTGAAAAAGTAACCAAAAAACATATGCCCACTCTGAGGGGCAGTAACCTAACTTGACTTGAGTCCAAATGGACAATCCCACTAAGGAACTCATGGCAATTTCAAAGCAAAGGATTTGGGAAATTCCTATTTAAAACTTACTGAAGATATAAAAACAGCATGAACACAGAAACATATCACTTTATGTTTCCTTTATATTACAATTTTCTGTTTTAACTGTAGTGGACAAAATAGGTCCTGATGGAAAGAAGTGAAGACATTTTAAGTAGAAGAAATGCTTTGGTTTACAGAAGCATCCTGTTCATCTTTGACTTATTATTACTCCATGGGACAGCCGTGCTAATTTAAGTACTGGACTGACTCATTCAGCATTTATTGAGTACCTAGTATGAGCTGGCTATTGATGTAAGCTTGAAGGTCATAGTCATAAACAGCACAGACACATCCTTGCTCTCCTTAACTAACCTGGCAGATGGATCTTATTTTAAAGTTCAGTCATTGTTTTCATAAAGTTCAGTTCAAGTTTTGAAAAGAAAACTTCCACCTACGGCAAATCTCAAGTTATTACTGTCTTTCCAAAACTCATTTTCTTAATCCTTAGTCCACTGATATTAAACTCAGTTATCGTCATTCTGGAGGAAAGTGTTATGGCATGATGTCGAGTTCTTTTTTGCTTTGAGAAGATGAGTTTCTAAATAATAAATGTCCAAGGAGTCAACCAGCAGGTCCGGTTATTAAATGCCAAACAAATGCTGCAGCAAAAGCCAGGCCAGGCCAACCGCAAAAGATGCCTCCAAATATTAAACTTAATCCTTCTTCTGCCAAAAAAAAAAAAGGCTAAACTAATATCCCTAGTAAGCACCAGTAAATAATTACACATTCTGGCAATCAAATGCAAATAACCAGGTTTCAAAGTTTGCCCCAGCCACCTGTCCCTAAATCCTTTGCCTGTGCCAACGGGGATCAATCTGACCACAGAGGACACCAGGCAACTGGCCAGGACATAAGTCATACAGGTCTACACTCTGCTTCAGTATAAGCTCCAATCTTTTGTTGTTGGGAGCCAAGCCAGCCATTGAATCTCTTTTAGGGAAAAACTTAAGAGAGAGTCGTTTTACATTTGAGATTCTTCCACTTTCCTTCTTTAACTTTTTGCACTCCCCTCCTCTTACCCCCACTGTCTTGTCTTCTTTCCTTTCACTATTTTTCCCCTACTTTCCCCACAGGGTGAGACACACCCCTTTACATGTATGACCTCATCTCACATACCCAAGAAGCAGCACTGTAATCATCTTATGTTGCAGAAGGGACTCTGAAACCCAAGCCTTGAGCTGATGGAGCTGAACCAGGCCCAGTTAGTCCAGCTGGTCCCAGCGTCCTCAACTACTGGGCCATATTGCCTCTTAATATTTGGTTTTTGGCATTCATGTTTATGATGAAAGTGAACATTTTAGGCTTTTATTAGAAGGGTGTCGATGAAATAGTAAGAATCTTAAACTTCTAGCTCGAGAAAACTTGCCAATTCTCCCTTTATTAACTGTCTTAAAGATGGTAATTAAAGTGGTAATTACTAGGGCAATTTATTAAGGTTTTATGAGCGGACTGCACCAGTTTCAGATCTTTTCTCCATCGTATGTGGAGGCACATTGACAATGGAACAATTTCTAATTAGAGGTTATACTGACCCAAACGAATAAACAAGAAGTAAATAACAATATAAATCTACCCTATAATGTCACAGTAACTCCCTGTACCCTCTCCAAATGTAAGCCACATAAAGTCTTTCTTTCTATTAACATTTATTATTGTTATTCATTTCATGGGTCAGGAAGCACTTTTTAGCGGGCTCAGTTTTTAAACTGAAACTAAACAACTTGATGGAGAGAAAAGCTAAAATATAGCTCCCACAAGATCAACACACCCAATGAACTAATTTATAGGCTGTGATAAATCTGAAGAAATGGTAGGATTGTGCCTGCTCTCCTTTCACCCACACCTCTCCAACTCAACTCTCATTTATGGGTTGTGAAGGCTAGACCACCCACTAAATTTTCTTCAGCTAAATAAACAGTTACAGTTGAGAGAAGTACAAACTTCTTGGCTGACTCTTTTTATATCCACCCAGTGTTAATTCAAGACTGAGTTCCAGGAGGTTACAGACTAAATCCAATAGAATGGAACTGGAACTTAATTAAGCTGTATTGCCAAATGCATGAAATCGTTGTTAGATCTCAACCTGTGTCTACCACCATTCTTTCTCCCAAACAACTCCCTAGTGCATAGAAGTCAATGCTATTTAGATGACAGAGAATAACATCCCATGGGGAAAGAAAAATGCAGCAGCTTATAAAGTCAATTCCACTGGTAAACTGACCATATTGAACAACAGGAAGAGAGTAGACTGGAAGATGAAGAGAAAACGTAACAATAGTCATAAACAGTAGCTGCCTGCATGAAAAGACACATTGGCTTATGCCAAAATAAACTACAAGGAAAGGAAGCCTGTTGTCAGCAGTAAGGCAAAACTGTTTTCTGGATTTGTAATACTTTCCTTTAGGTCTCTATGAAACTCAGATGAGATCTGGGGACAAAACAGTAGCACGTATATTAAGAACCACTGTGCCGAAGATACTGCTTTTTGGTTAAGCCCGTATTATGCTTATAACCTTGGAGCCAAAGTACTCGATGCAATTTCAGTCTGCGCTCTTGAAAAAAAGGTGACTGCCCTCTCCTGGCCACCTTTTATGACACTGTTTGCTTAAGATTAACTGTCTCCATCACCTGTCCCCAACATTCTTTCTCATCTGAGATGTCACAAGCCCCCAATGAAATGGAGCATCTCATTAGTCCTTCCCTCTTCCAGATGTTGAAGACTAAACAGAGAAAACCAGAACTAGCGCCTCTAGAAATGGAACTGGAATCACTCTACTTATGGGGACCCGCCACTGACCATCTCACAATCTCTGCATCCTTCGCTTCCTTTTGGAATGACCACAGCCCTCACCAGTGGGGACTGGACATTACTTTATCAGGTATCCCAGCCTGGTCATGGCCCTCACCTCCCCTTTTTGGCCCTACCCCAATCTTCTGCCTCTATTTCTCAAATCCAGCATCTAGTTGTGCTGGTATCTTTACTTTCATTTGTCTGAGGGCATCTCTAATTTCTGAATAGTCTATTTTTGCAGCTAGAACCATCTATATACATAATCACAGAGAGCTGGAAGCATGTATAAACCCAGACAAAATTTTGCTTTTTTGCAGACCAGAGTTCGGGGTACTGCACCCCAAAGCCACTGGTAAATAGCCCACAAAGAGTCCAAAACATAGACATAAGATACATTATCTGACTTCAGCAAATCTTTTATGTTAGCCATTTGTCTTCAAGACCATTTCTGGCACAAGAGCTTACAAAATTTTGAGTAGGAAAAACCCAACTTGCTTTTCCTATAAGTGATAAAATAATTTTCTCAAGGACTTTCAGAGTAGAGTTTTTATATTTGCCTTATTAATGCTTGAAGCCAACTCATGCTTAATCATTAGAAATAGGGAGGAGGGAAAATAAGGAAGGTAACACACATAAGCTAAATCACAGATAATCCCTAGACCTCTTTAAACAGACACATCCAGAGCACAGGGGAGATAAATTTGGAAGTTTTCAGTGCATAGACATTATTTAAAGCCACAAGAGTAACATTCTACCCAGGCCTTATCTAATAGTGATTTTTCAGCAATCTACTAGCACCTAGAACACAGCTAATATCTATAAGGGATGTGTATTTAATTTTTTTTAATTTTTGCATAGAACTGGGGTGTAGGTCAGAGTGCAGGGGGTGAGAGGATTTACCAGAGACAGAGTGGGGAGCAGCAGATGAGACACAAGAGTTCTGCTGTGCCATGTGGTTTAGTACCCTTAGCAGAGGGTTGAACTCAGGCCGTAGCAGTTACAGCACTGAGACTTAACCCCTAGGCCACCAGGGAGGCCCAGGACTTAATTTTTAATTCTTAACACAAGAGCTTGGATTCCTGCAATGGGAGTAGGGAGTGCTTATGGTGGTGGTGGGTGGGGGTGGGGGGCAAAAAAAATGTGAGGGCTGCTTCCTGGGTCATCCTAACAGAGGTCGAAGTGAAGAGCATAAAACAGCCAAGAGAGCCTACAAGGAAGACCTGAAAGGTGTGAGCAAAGCCAGAAAGTGCAGGAGAACAAGTTAAGAGGGTGGGTAATTAAACAGGTGAAAGAAGATGAAGAAAAAGCATCTGCTACTGAATTTAGCAATCAGGGCAGGATGAACCATTGTCCTGGTGGTTAAGAAGTTTCCACCTGCTGTTCCAACATGACCAATGGAGAACAGACAATTCTCCTAAGCAGTTTTGTAGAAAAATGGGACTAGCTAAGAAAGATAAAGGATCGACAAATTTGTATGTTTATTTTTTTAAAATATGGGGACAGCGCAGAGCATTTTTATGGTGATTCAAATGATTCAGGGGCAAGAGAAAACAGATAACACAAGGAGGGAGGAGGGAAGAGAATTGCTGGGGTTAAGTCCCTAAATAGAAAGCAAGAAGTGGAGAGGTTTGTCTTCCAAACCCGTTGTTAGCTCAACAAAGGCAAAGCATGTGGGCACTTGGTTCTTGAAGTAAGTGGGTAGTTGTGGGAAATTATAGATTCTCTTCTAATTGTCCCCGGGTCTTTTTGTCCTTGGTTGTTTTGCAAGAAAATAGGAAGAAAAGTTATATGCACAAAGGTAGATGTTGAGAAGTAGATGTCAGAGGCTTACAGAGGGAAGTGTGAAACAGTTGCCTAGACAAGCAGGGAAGCAAATGGTCTGGGGTAACATGGGAGCACTGCCACTTTTCAGGCAGGGCCCAGGGAGGTCAGTGGCAGAGCATGTAATGTGAAATCAGTAAGCATGGTGAGCATTTCCTCCAGGTACAGGTGAGGTCTTGAAGGAGAGCTACATGTAACCTGGGTTGAAATTTTGTCAGACAAAAGTATGAGAAAGGAAGAGAAGCACAAAAGTTGATAACAACTGCTATGATCTGAATGTCTGTATCCTCCTAAATTCCTCTGCTGAAATCCTGACACCCAAAGATGCTATTCGAAGGTGGTACCTTTTGGAGGTGGTACCTTTTGGCGTGACTAGGTGAGGAGGGTGGGGCCCTCATGAATGGGGTTAGTGCTCTTATAAAAGAGACCCCAGAGAGCTCCCTTGCCCCTTCCACCACGTAAGGACATACAACAAATGTCTGCCACGCCCAACAGGACTCTCACACACCATGCTGGCACCCTCACCTCAAACTTCCAGAGTCCAGAACTACAAGCAATAAATTTCTGTTGTGTAAAGCTAACCTGCCTGTAGTATTTTGTTAGAGCAGTCCCAAAGAACTAAGACATGAACCCTGTGATAAAGCGTGAGGTAAGGAAGTTTATTTCTTGTGAGCTGCAAATGGGACATCACTTGTATAGGCTTTAAGCAGTTCCCACTTAGCAAACGACAAACCATAGATATTGCAATGGTAGAGTCCACCAACTCTGCCTTCCAAGAGGCTCTCCAGGAGATACTGAGGGAGAGAAAGAGCCTGGGGCAGATTATTACCACATAGCTGCGAAATCATTTGCAAATCATTTTCATCACAGGCCTCTTCCTGGCTTCCTTACCACTCAGATTCTACTATTTCTTATACCTCCTGGAAGAGTCTCGCTGTCTTCCCTCTGTATTTCTGTGTTTTTCTTTGAGCTAGAGGACCAGCCCTTTCAGGCCCATGAACGTGCACAGTCTGGGTGACAAGAGCAGGCAGGCTGAACCTTCCAGCAACTCTGGCTGCTGTCAGGCATTTACGTGACTATTTGAAAGAAAGTGTCAGGAGGATGCTAACCCAAGGTCAAATGAGGTCAGGGCTCTGAATTCCTTAGATATACCAATCTTTTTTGGCAACTAAACCTGTGGGTTCTAAAATAGCATTTTCCATCTGGACTTGTTATTCTGTTTGGCCTCCTGTCCTAGACAAAACCCAAGATCCAGTCTAGGTCTTTGCTCCTCCACCTCAGGAGGCTGCTGTGGATTGTATTTCCAGGCTCCTGTGCTAGCTGGCAGAGTCTGAATAATGGAGATTAAAAGGCTGAAATGAGTTCAGTCAGGTATGACTTTCCCGCTACCCCTTGTCCTGAAAGTCTCAGGGGGCTCTATTTTCTGTCACATGGTCCCTCCCCCACAGCTCCTAGTCTTGCAGGACTAATGACACCACTTACTCCCACTGCTGCTCCATGTCCAGGGGAGCTAACAGCCTCCCCTTGTGGCTAGAATCTGAGTTCCTCACATGTTGTGGGCAACTCTAGCCCACTGACCCTGTGGTGCATCTCCCCTTCATTCAAGTCTCTTGAACCCAATGAGCTAAATTCTGTTTCTTGTCAGGACCCTGACTGATACACCATTTCAGATTCTACCAAGTATGACTTTACAGCTGTACTTAGGTGCTAAAGTTGCTAGACCAGAGGAAGGAAAGGTAAATCCCAAACATATGTAGTATGTCCATTTGTTCATTCATTCACTCATTTATTCACTCTAGGTGGACATTCCAACACCTATGTCTTGTTAAAAGTAGAGCCAGGAGCCTTTAAGAACTGCAGAATGACTTAACAGAGCTCCAAGCCTACACATAGCTTTTTTCCAATTAAAGTCTCACTTCCCAAATCAAAGGATTCTTACAATGCCTAGTGTTTACATTTGCTGAAATCTTTTTCTATTAACTGTGACCCTGAAACTGTAATCACTTTGATGACAGAACTGATATGATATCATAGACAACTGTTCAGCTAGTCATTAGACCATTTGGGAGGTTCTCCTGGTCTAATAAAAGGCCCTGATTTCTGTTTTAGAGAAATTCTTTCTCATACAAGAAATAAGAATTTTAATACCCTTCAAAAAGTTTTCACCAAATGACCCCTTTGATACCTAATTTGTGCTAAATGTCAATAGACTACTAATACAAACTTATATTTACCCAAGATTAGGAGTCTGGCTATAGACGGAGGTCAAAGAATACTGCTGTTAATTTTCAGTGAATTTGCTTAATAATCAACTGTTAGTGACCATATTCCTGTTTCCTTGTTAGAATGTGGGATTCTCAAGGTCTGGAGGAAATCTGTTGCTATAACCAAAGTGAATTCAGGACAAGGTGAAATTCCTAAAGATCTATGAGTCCAATAGATTCTTATCTTAAGGAAAATAACTTTTCAGATTCACAAATGTCACCAGTGATGTCAGCATTAGAGTCAACATTACATTGAGGCTCCAAAAATCTTCACGGGCAGGATACACAGCTATAAAGTCTGGTGAGAAGGAATAAAAACATATTCTTACTAAGAACTCATAAATAGGCAATCTATGGTTCTGTTTAGTGATACATCAAAAATATTT
This sequence comes from Talpa occidentalis, assembly GCF_014898055.3. Taxonomy (NCBI): domain Eukaryota; kingdom Metazoa; phylum Chordata; class Mammalia; order Eulipotyphla; family Talpidae; genus Talpa; species Talpa occidentalis. Next base: position 117,826,916 of record NW_023604972.1, read on the forward strand.
TGCTATGCATGTGCTTTATTACATCTTTTAATTCTCAACTCTATTTACAGATGAAGCAACTGGGGTTAGGTAGTGACTCGGGATCCCATACATGCATACATAGCCCAGTGAAGGAACCTTTATGTGACCTTTGGAAAGTCACATAGCTCTCCTAAGATTTAGTGTCCTGCTCTAACAGTAAATATATTTAAAGATGGGGGGCGGGGGAACCACAGTAGAGTTGGTTAAGAATTTAGGCTGTTCATGGTATTTAATTGCATTGAACCTCTAAAAATAACACAAAATTTGTCACAAAGAGGGGCATCCATGAGCACATTGGATCTTTTAGATGAGTGTCGCATAATAAGGTGTAAAAAGGTATTTAAACAGTCCGTGATATTCTAGAAGTTTCTTCGAGCTCTGAATGTCTACAAAATACCTCAATTTTCAGCAATTTTAAATAAAAGTATTTTAATAATTAAAAAAATATTTCGCTATGCAAAAAGGGGTGAATAAATGGATTATATATGGGCAACTTTTATTTTTTTTAAACTTTTTGCTCCTAAGAAGTATGGTAGGGTGAATAAAACCAAACAAATCACAGTTCAAGTTACTTCACTAATCTTGGGCATGTAATTTAACCTCTCTAAGCCCCAGTTTTATCATCCAAAATAAAGGAAATAATATTCCTTTCCCTTGCTTCAAAGACACCATCAGATATACGATGCCCCATCTCCCTGAGAAATGACTTCTAGAAAAGAAAAAATAACATTACCATATTATATATACATCAGAAATGTTAAACTGGATAAAATATAGTTTAGAATCTAGGAAATAATCACAGGGCTGTTAGAAGGAACATCACCCCCAGGACATGCAGGCTAACAGGAACCAAGGCACTAGGAACTCAGGACAGGACCAGAACAGCCACCCTGGAGATGGTGGCGGGAGGTGGCGTATACAAAGGTGCCTAGTGCAAAAAGAAGTCATCTACGCGTGACTACTGGAACCCCATGCTAGGCCCGTGACATGCAACTTCCCACATAAAGGACCCTCCGTCCCCTTGCTCTGAGAAAATGTATCCTTTGCACTTGAGCTCATCCTTCTCCATTCCTTGATCAATGAACAAAGTTTCACTTGTACTGAAATGGCACCAATGATTCTGAGTAGAGAAAGATCCAGTCAGGGGTTTGGCCCCAAGGATCTGTAACAATAGGACAAGATTCTTTCTCTCTTTGAGTATGACACATGGATTAGCTAATGAACAGAATGTAAAAGCCCAGCATGACTCCTGGCTCCAGAGTAAGTCCTCAATAAGAGTTGACATTTTATTACTCGCATTAGTAAGAGTAGTAAAAAGCAGCCATTGAGGGTTTTTTTCAGTGTGTGTCACTTCAAAATACTGAAGAAATTTTGGAGGTAAAATATACTGTAAAGAGATGACTCCTTTTGCTTTATAGATAATCTACATAGTGTGATAACGTGACTTACAGAGCTCTCCAAATAAAGCTGGAACCCAGACCTCCTCAGGGTTTGCCTGAAAATAATGTTATCAAAGTGCTTACTATGTGCCAGACTCTGTACTAATTGCTTTATGTATGCTACTCTTGAGTCAGGAGATTTGCACAGCACTCCATATGACCATGTGCTGTATAGTTATCACTGTGCCATTTTACCAAAGAGGAAACTGAGGCCCACACAGTATAAGTGACTCTCACAAGGACACCTCTTAAATCAGAGTTTTGATTCAAACCCAAGTCTATCTGATTCCAAAGCCTGGACTCTTTCACCAAGCTAATGACACCTTCTTAGCTTCACACTTGCTCCTTCTTGAACTTAATTACTGCTGGAAGTCTTAAGTATTTTTTTAACAAGACAGTAATTCCACAAGTGCAAGGACAGTGTCACCTATTTCTTTTGAACACGCATAGCATAGGAATGGGTGCCGGGTAGATGCTCAAAAAATGTTTCAAAATGAAGAATATATATATTTGAAAATATGACCTGAAAAAGCATAAACACTAAAGCACTTTAAACAAGCCAACTGTGGACAAAATTGCTCAAGTTCTGACTTGCACCTGGATGCCATCCCTTTTCAGGAGGTGCTTCCTTGCTTCTTTAATCACTCTTGATTCCTCAGTCTAAGGACTGGGCATGAACAGAAATTTTCCTCAGCTCTGAGAAGAATTCTAGCATTTTCTCCTGCTGGTCCTATGCCAGTCCTCCTTTCTTTAACAGTCAACAACTCCCAACATGTGTGCTCAACAACCCCTAAGGCAGGGCAAGCCTGAGAGGCGTGTAGGTGAAATCTGACTGTCCTTGAGAACAAGAAAACCACTTCCAGCTGATACATGTGACCCCATTTACTGCTAGGCCTCCAAAAGCCTGCAGCAATTCCTAGCTGAAAGGGGCAAGGGTAACTGATGACTCTTTTCTAGACTCATCTTTAAAGAGAATGAAGGCCTTCTGGCAATAATAAAGAATATAAGGTAAGGATTTGTTAGAAGACCCTCTTGGAAAAGGTGCTGTGGTTGAAGGCCTGGGCACCCTCGCCCTTTAGAGGAACACAGGCTCATGCTGAAGTCTGGAGGGGGGGCATCTGAGCGATGCGAAGGCAACAGGAAGCCAAGTAACAAGGTTTGTACGTAAACTTAACTCTTCTACATTTCCTCCTTGGAACTACCCTCTGTCTTTCCCGATGCCTCGCCCAGCAGGTTCTCTTTCTTAATAATTGGGCACAAAATCTGGTCAACTAAACCAGGGTCTGTATCAGCCACAGTCGGGTTATACTTCGTCGCAGCCCAGACTACATTCTCAGCCCAGACCTGAGAATGTAGAGCTTTCTGAATTAGTATATACTTCGCAGGGTAACTGCAAAAGATAATCTCATGTTCATCACAGCTCAGCTAATACAAAAGACTGTGAAACACAACAGGATTCTGTTTATTTAAACAGGTCTTATATTTAAAACCCACGAGAGATCTGCAAGTACATAATCTGATTTTAGGTTTTGTCCATTTCAAAGCTATGACAGTGTAGCATCAGGAATGGACACAGTGAAGGTTTTCTAGGATCCAGCAGACCAGGTAAAGGAGGAGCCAGAGTCCTCAGTGGTTTTTTTGCAGGTCTTTTATTGGGATTACCAGGTACATGGCAGGCAAGGGTGCTGGGGGGCCGGGAAGCTGGCAGACCTCCCAGCCTCCAGCAAGTCTTCACTCTATCTGGGCTCACCAGCCTTCTCTGCTTCTCTCTCGGCTTCTTGGCTTCTGCTGGCGTCCCCGTGACGCCGCCCTTAAAAGCCCAGTCTTAGCCCAGGTGAATCCCATCTGCCTATGCCCACACCCTACTCCAGGTGCCCACCATCAGGCATGCATTCAGGACCGCAAGGATCCATCATCTATCCTGATGGCAGGAGGGCAGAAAAGCCTGACATTTTTCCTTACCCTACAGTCATTCAGGCTTGACATTGAATGTATCCCTAATGCTTTCCCTAGCTCTCCTTTCTTTTAAACCAGCCACTTTCATTTGAAGCACTTAAGCACCTTTATTGTAATGCTGAGTGTGTTTCTGAGTTCCAATAAACTTCCTGTTGGGCATTTAGAACAGTTGCTGGTGTCTTCTCCCAGATGTATGTAAGACTCTCCTTTTTATTTCAGTTATCTAAGAGATGCCAGCTTCTAGAGAAGCATTTTCTGATGATCCCATATAAAATACTAAGTCTTCAACACAACCCCACTCCAAATTACCCCTTACCCTGCTTTATTCCCCCTCCCCACCCAGCATTCATCTTTACATGACGTATCATGTATTTGTTAAGTGACTTCCTTCGATTAGTGTAAGAAGGGATTTTGTTTTCTTGGTTGTGGATTCCCAAACACTATAGCCGTGACTTCTTCATAACAGATTCTTGATAAGCCTTCATTAAATGTGCTCCAAGATTTCAAAGGCAATCTTCATTTCACTTCATTGCCAGAAAGTGATAGCTTTAGGTAAAAAAAATACCTTATTCTGGGTAAAAGGACCATTTTTCAACTATGTCACACCTTAAGATCTAGATGGACTGCCTCCCTGATCCCCAAAGCAATATTTTTTAAAGAAAACTGTATGCTTATTTCACCCATACATTCCATATTTTGACACTGTAACCATTTCTGAATGAGATTATCCTTTAAGTCCAAAATAAACTCAAAGGCATTTCCTGAAGTCTTTCAATAACCTGTACGCCATGTGACAGTAGGAAGTTTGCCTTTTACTGTTGGGCACAGGGGCATATTTGGAACACAGCAGGAGAAAAATTAGATCCATACTTGACCTCGATGAATTTTGTTTCAGAGATCTGGTAATCACAAACTAAAGTTAGACAGAACTTCAGGCGCCAGCCCAGGCAGAAGAGTACACCCGTCATCAGAATGTGCACAAGCAGAACACGTTGTACCTGTGTGCCAGGGGTGTCCTCATTTGCCAGCTGAACACCATCGGAACCTGATCACTTTCCTGCCTGACTCTTACTCTGTTAGATCAGGAACTGACCACATGGAGAACATATGAATACTATATATTTAAAAAAAAAAAGCTCAGGATTAAAATTTATAATTAGTGGTTTCCCTCCCAATTAGTGAAAGACATTTGGATACAGGGATGGGTATTCTGTTATCAGAAGGATACTCATTCCTACCACCTTATTTTAGAATTAAAACCCAGGTGAAGATGATAATGCTGAATGAGAAGAAGGAAGAGTGAGAACAGTGGGTGTGATTTAAGGACAAATCAATTATAAACCATTATTTTTTTAAAGTCCAAATAATTCATTTAGTGGGTGCATGTTTTTTTTCTTTTTTTATAACTTACAATTTTTATTTATAATTTATTTAGTGTATGGTATTCAACAACTCAATTTCCAACAGGGGTGTGGCTATGGAGGCTTCCTCACACCAACAAGCATTCCAAGCCACCTGAGAGGCAGACATAAGCCCCAGGCATGTCTCTGCTTCTGACCAACTGGCTATTGATCAGAGGTTCCCCTCTGGTTAAAGCACCTACCTCAGGCTGGGTTAATGTGCTTGAGTAGCATACAGAACTCAGGAAACCTATTTACTCACTAGATCACCAATTTATTACAAAGGGTACTAAAGAATACAAATCAACAACCAAATGCAAGAGATGCAAAGGGCTAAGTATGGGGAAAAGGGTTTCCGTGCCCGCTTGGGGTGCAACATTCTCCCCCAAGTCTTCACATGCTCACCAACTTGGAAGCTCTTTGCCTCTTGGGCTTTTTGGGAGCCTTCATTTCATAGGCAGGAATGAGTAAGTCATTGTCTATTGGCAGTGACTGAGCTCCACCTCTAGTCCCTCTTTCCCAAGAAATCAGGGAGTGGGGTGCTGGGGAGTCCTACCTGCCTTTCATGTTGGTTTCCCGGGCAACAAACTACCCCTCCCCTCAGATGCTTTCCAAAAGTTAACTTCATTAACATAAGAAGAGACACCTTTCACACTTTCAACTCTTAAGAAATTCCAAACACTTGGGGGAGCTGTGAGATAGAAACTATGTTTAAAGACCAAATATATATGAGAAGTATTTATTTTGGTCAATAGAATGACTAAAAAATATACTTCTGATAGGTCACAGTATGACAGAAGGCATAAGTTATAAGTATGATAAGGCAAATTAATGAAAAGCTACCCTACCCAATCAATTGATATTATGCAATTATGTTAAAAAGCACAAATAAACATGTTTCTGGTTGCTGAAGAAAAGGCATATTCTAGGTATATAATAAAATACTACTCAGTCATAAAAAAAAGATGAAATTCTTGCTATCTGTGACAACATGGATGGATCTGGAAGGGCTTATGCTAAGAAAAACCAGTCAGAAGGAGACAGAAAAATCTGGTTTCACTCAGATATGTAATATAGAGAAAAAAAAAGACCCAAAGGGCCAGAACAGAGCAAAGTGATAGTAAACCTTAGAAATATGACTGTAAAATTGAGGCCACCAGAGGGGCAGAGGGAGGTTGAGGAGCAAAGGGGGAGGAGCAGTGTATTTTGGGGGAGGACTATGGGTGCCTGATGTTGGGTGTGATGTGGTAACACCCAAAGTGCCATATAGTGCTGTAAACCAATGTTATCTTAGTTAAAAAAAAAAAAGCCTCTAACCACATTAAAAAAGAAGGCACATCATTGGTATCCTTAATTTTTTGAGACTTCAATTTGAAAGACATCTTTAATTTTGTCTTTTTTAATTTATTCCTAAACCCTTAAAATTTTTCATGAGTTAAATTTTACTCAATAATAATTCTGTACCTATGCTTTTTCTGTGCCTACATTGTTGAAAATTTCAGCCTAGTGTCTAAATCACTGAGGTTTATCATAGTGAATTCTACTCTGTAGACCTCAGTGTCTTATCCTATAAAATGAGAAGTAGACCTGAAGATCACTGAGCGCCCTCTCTATTTTAGGAAACTCTTATTTTTTTTAAAGATTTATTTATTTATACAAGCACTGGGGTATAGGCCAGAGGCATGGGAGGGTGACAGAATCCACCAGAGACAGAGCAGAGAGCAGAACAGGTATGAAGGACCAAAATACACTGCTGAGGGGAGCAGCAGGCACAACAGGAGAGGTCTGCAGCGCCATGTGGGATTCTCCCTGGCAGGCAATCGAACCAGCACAGCTTCACAGCACTATGTTCAACCTGCTGCGCTACCAGGGAAGGCCCAGGAACCTCTTACTTTCTGCTGGGAGTTTTATATGCAAATGCTGATGGACAGGTAGCTCTCCTGTTTGGAAAAAGGTTGGAAGGATGGATACTTTAAGGATGATCTGGATGATCACCCAACTTGGAGACTGGTTAATTAGACAGCAATTAACAGCATATGCGGAAAAGTTGCTATGAGGCTTAACAAAGTCACCCATTTGCCAAACATTTTGTCACTATAGCTTTGCAGATGAGCTTATTTTTAAAACTTTTCCATCTATAGGAACTTCTTTTATCATTGAACAAAAATAAACTGTTGTATTTACAAATTTTGCCACTGTTTTCAGTCTAGAAAAGTGTTCTCAACCAGGAAGATTTTCTCATCTAGGTGGCATTTGGCAGTGTCAGGGTTATCTCGTCAGGGGAGGTGTGTTACTGGCATGTAGTGGGTAGAGAACAGGAATGCTTCTAAACATTCTATAATGTACAGGACAGCTGTACATTAAAAGAATAAAGAATCATTTGGCTGACCATGCCAGTAGTTCCAAGACTGAGAAATCTAGGTCAATAGAGAGCAGCTGGATGGATGGTAGTCAGCCAAGTCCACATTAGGCAAATGAAAATAGAAGCCCTGGCACATTCCTTGTCCTTTTGTTACAGATGCATCTCTGTGAAAGGGGGAGGAGCATTACAGAGCTGTGAATGGGTGCGATTTTCCCTGCCCCCACTTACAAGTGGCCAGACTGGACTACAATTCCCACGATGAATTGGGAGCGTGAAGTGGATATATACATGGAGGAGGAACCAAGGAGAGACACGTGGAGAGGCTACTCCTAGGACATTAGTGTTTTGGCAGAGACAATGGCGGCTATTATCTTGATCAAAAGGTACATTTTGAATTTTGGGTCTTTCCTGTCCCAGCTTTCTGGGAACTGTCTAAACTCTTTCCTGTGTTTTCCCACCAGAAGGTACCTGAAACTTGTGGCGAGCTTTCAGCCTTTGGGGCAAGCCTGTTTGGCTGGGCATTTGCCCATGAGGGGACAGGTAATTTTTGGAGTTTGATTAGGAATCTGTTATTTATAATCCTTTCTTCTCTATGTACACCAGTTAAAAATCTTTCGCACTGAGTCTGTTTTCTCTGCCTTTTGCATGTGGGTCGCTGAAACCTTTTATGACATGCAGCCCTTAACACTTTGGGGGTCCCTGGGTACCTTGCACATTTTCAGTCTCATGGAAATTCCTTTCCATGAGTTACATTTTCGGCCTCATGGAAATTCTTCATATTCATTTATGAGTGTGTTAATGGGAAGCTTAGATAGTAGTGAAGTGAGAGAAAAATTAATTTAGATGTAGGTAAAACTTAATAAGTGGATACCTTTCTCTGGACATATTTTTAAAAAGTTGATAGGTCACTACTTCTTTATAAACATTGTTGAGCACTTTGATGTGATTGGATCCTATTCAAGCAACAGTGCTGGGTTGAGTCTCATTTCAACCTAACTGCTTGCAGCCGGCCACAGATTCACTGTGGTCAGTACTGAGTTAACACTCTCCTCCCAGTATGAGGATCAGTCTTCTACACAGAGCACAAAGCATGCTGGATATGTGAACAACTATGACATTGTTAATGACAGAGTAGGGCTCTGCAGTCTGTCCTCCAGGGGATAAGCCAGTTTAGGAGACCACTTAAACAATTCAACACTTTCCACTTTAAACTCCAACACTTCTAAATGGCTTTCATTATGAATTATTCTAAAATGTACCCCACACACCTTTGTCTTCTGCAGCAGATGATAATGTAATTTGATCTTTCCTTGACGGTTTTAACCACAAGGAATGTCAACACCACCACCACTTTGCCAGGAGGGACAGAAATAGGGGTTCAATCAGGTGTCTACTTCACTAAGGTTCTTGTAGCCTTGGTGGCCACCTGGTAAGTAACACTTGCTAATGTTGAGCTCCCTGACCTCACAGAGCCACCAGAGACTGCACAAGCTTGCACTTGACTTGTACAACTGTGTTGCTGGCAGGAAAGAAGAGGTGCTATTTCTTGATTTGGACAAAGGAGTCAAGGTGAGCTAGGCAACTCTGGCTGTGAACGTAACCAACTGGGTTATTCGGACAAAATTCCAAAGTTGGATTTCTTTCTTTTTTTTTTTTTTAAGATTTATTTATGCATACAAGAGCTGGGGTATAGACCAGAGAGGCAGGGGGTGAGAGGACTCACCAGAGACAGAGTGGGGAGCAGAACAGGCGGATCTACTGAAATACACTGCTGAGGGGAGCAGCGGGTAAGACAGGAGAGGTCTGCCAAGCCATGTAGGATTCTCTCTGACCCACCGGGGATTGAACTCGTGCTGCAGAGGCTGTGGATTGCTTCATAGTGCGGTGCTTAACCCCTTGCGCCACCAGGGAGGCCCAAAGTTGGATTTCTTAGGAAAGGGAAGGGAAGGAAAAAAAAAAGAAAGGGACGGAGGGAGGGAGGAGGCAGGCAGGCGAGAAGGGAAGCTGGGAGGGAGGGAGTAGTTAGAACCAGGTTTCTCTGTGGGAACAATTCCTCTAGAGGGACATGTGCCTGCCTGTGTGCAACTGGCTCACTTCACACATTTATGTCGCCAGCCAAAATGCTATAGGCCTCCCGGGTTTGTGACCTGTGTATTACATTATGCTTTTGGCATTCTGTTTTAAAATGCTCTGTCTTCTCTTCTGGAGAAGGGTCCAGACACGGCGCTCCAACTAAGTTTTAGGCCCTTTTGCAGAGTAAAAACAGCAAGTCCAGCTCTCCCAAGCTGACTCCCTCAGGTGACCAAGCAGGGTGGATGATTCTCTTTTCCTTTGCAGGTTGAAAATCTTGGTGTTTTTTTGTTTGTTTGTTTGTTTTTTTAAGGACACACTGTTCTCTTGAGACTCTATTCTCAGCAACACACACACACAAACACACACACACCCCACCCACTCCATCCCCCCCCCCCTTTGCTATGGGTAGCTAGGTGTGGAGCAAGGACTCAGGTGCCCAAAAACTGTTCCCCTTAAAGGGTTTCTTATCAATGTGGAAACTGCATACCTGTGTGTTAAGATTTTGGAGACACCCCTCTTTGCCTCTCTTACTCACCCAGAGGTAGAGTTACTGGCAATCAACAAAAGCCACAGCGCATAGCAACTGCAAGATAAAAGTTACTGCTGACTGAACACCATGAACTGGTGGGTGCCAGACATTTCCCTCCCTGCCAGAGCACCTTATGTGCTACATTGGTCTTTGCCAAGCTGATGTGATCCAGGAGTTGCCAGTTGCCTTTCTAAAGCTTTACAAAAGGGGCTGGAAGCTGGTCTGGAGACACCTGTTGCCAATATGCAAGCCAGGAAACTTGGAGAGGCTTCCACTTCCCCCACACCTGCTGAGGACAATGAGCAGGCTCCGGTTCTCACTGGCAAATGGCTTGTTTTTACCATTGGAAGCCAGAAGAAAATCACTCCATCTATTGGATCTCTGTCCCATGTCTGGAGATTGGGGAGGGATACAACCTTTATTTCATCAAACTCATTTGAAACAGGAAAAGCAAATTAATTAAGAGTTTACAATAGAGACTTTCATCTCTCCATTCATCAGAATGACTTCTTAAAAAAGAAACTGTAAGATGCCTACTTAATAACAATTCTCCCCCACATCTGTGCATACAGAAGACATTTGTATGGAGGTGGCAATGTACCCAACTTAACACAAACCAACCAACAAAAAAATTCATTTTCCAAGTTCCCTTGCAGACAGATGGCCTTATGAGGCTGACTACGGAGATGTAAGCTGAAGTTAACAAGTAGGACATCTAAGAAAGAGAACAAATCTGGCTGGTTTGGCCCTGTACCTTTTATCCTTTGCCCTTCACTTTCTCTCTGCTATGAAACATGGTGCCTGGATCTCCTGCAGCCATTTTGTGAGCATGAGGAAGAGGACAACACTGAAAGGATTATTGAGAGGAAAGAGGAAGAAGATCATGACATTTGCAGATAGAGACAAATAATACTTATAGCATTAGATTTTTACAATTTATTTTTTTTTACCAGAGTCTCGGTCTCCTGAAATATATTACTTCCCTTTCATGGGTTTTACAGGGATTAAATATCTCAAAAAGACTGATAGGAATCAATCAACCCAATCAACAAATAAAGCATTCCTTTCTCCCTTCCAATAAGAGCTCCAGATTCAAGGAGATGGTTAAGCCAGCAGTACTTGCTACTGACTAACACTTTCAAAATAGGTTCTGTCTAAAGAATTTTTTGATTTGGTGTCAACTGGCATGGATACACACTGAATAAACAAGGCCCTAGGCAAATGAAAGTGATTCCCTTCAAGCAGCAGAAACCCTACGTAAGTAACAGGCATTCTTGCCAGACTAAAGCAGAGAGGAGGTATGGCTTTATTCAGTAGGGACCCAAGGTCATCTGACATAAAGTGACCATCAGGAAGTATCCCAGATCTGTCTGCAGCTGAGAGATTCATCCCTCTGTGAATTACAGCAAAATGGAAATGCGAAAAGAGAGAGCAATCCATTGTATGGCTTGTATATAAAGAGACAAAGACAAGGTTTGCTACACACATTAGTTTGATACATATACACAAACAAGTCGCAAGTGAACAGGTGATCTTTTCCAGTTATTTCCACTTATTAAGAAAATACAGTATCCCACAATTTCTCTTTCCTAACCAGAAGTTCTTTGGTATCCCAGAATCTGAGAACTTCCTTCTCTTTAAAGCAGATGTCAGCAAACTTTCACTATAAATAGCCAGAGTAAATATTTCAGGTTTTGCAGTTCATGGAGTCTCTGTTGCAACGACTCAGCTCTGCTATTGCAGCTCTGCTTTTTTGAAAGCAGCAGTTGATCATAACTAAAGGAACGGGGTGTGGTGCTGTTCCAATTAAATTGCATTTACAAAAACAGGTGGCCTATAGTTTAGCACTCTCTGCTTTTAAAGGCAATGGGAACTATGCAACACCAAAGAAACATTTTTTATCTATAAAACTCTTACCAATCATCCCTACAGTGAAACAAGCCAGAGGACTTGAAGTAAAAACCAGCAGATAAAATGGAATGAAATGGGAGAGAAGGGGTATTCCTACAACATTTGAAACAAGAGACTATCATGCAAAGCCAAAGACTCAAATGTTCCTAGATGAATGCAAATTGTCTGCAGAGATAGGCAGACAATGTGACCTGATTGCATAAAACGGTTAAGATACATAAATTCAAGTGAACACAATAATCAGTGGACTACAACATGGGGCTTCTTATGAAGGTCACGATACTAAACGGGAATCACCAGAAAGAATTTCAGCCAGTGAGTTAAGCATGAAAGTGACCCATTAAGTGACTCCTTAGGAAAAAAGGAAGATTTAAGGCAAGGGCTTGGGGCTATAACCCTAAGAACAAACCCAAATTGGTGCCCCCAAACACATGAGACACACACCCCCCTTTCCTGGCCCCAGCACCACTTGGCTTGGTGTCCTGTCACTGCTTTCCTTTCTTCCTTACTCATGTGCAAATGTTCATATGCGCACGTATTGTATGATGCAAATACCTTACATGGGATAGAGAGAGAGAGATGAGAAAAATAGAGAATGCAATGGAGAAAGTTAGATCCAGAGGAGACTCAAGGTGTCTGAAAGGCCAGTCTCTTGGCTGTTCTGAGGCTAGGTTGCTATCTTAAACAATGTACCATGGTTTCTACTATTCTGCCTGCTTTGAACTCTCCTAACTTTCCTTTTGTAAATAACACAACAGTTATGAAGTACTGACATCACTCTAGTGTTCTAAAGCACATTAGACATACTTGGATTGATCCTTGGGATGCTCATTACCTGGTGAGGTAGGTTGAATTATTATTGTTCTCATTGAGTGGGAGACAACCAAAGCACAGAGAGGTCAAGCGTTTTTCTCAGTGCTTCACAGCAAAGAGATAACGGAACTGGAAGTGGGACCCAGGCAGTGTGGTCCAGAGTCCATATACTCAACTACCACATTATGCTGAGTTCACAGTCTTCCCCTTCTGAATCCAAACAGCCAACCCTGAGTGAGCACCTTGCATCAACAACTCCACTCACCCCTCCAGTGTACATTAGTGTCAATCTTCATTTTCTCAAGAAAGTGATTTTACAGGATTTTCAGACACAATTACCAATTTATAGGAAATAAAGAGGACAGAAAACATGTCACCAAGGATACCATAAGGAGGCAAAATTCAGACAGTAGTGAACTTTCCAGGACAAGCATCTCAGTGTCTTCAACCAATAAATTACAGAGTCTGAATTGATATTAAACCAATAGACTAAGAGGGACTTAAAAGATTTATAACCAGTTGCAATGTGTGGATATTATTTGGCAACTGAGCCAAACAAACAAATTATGGTATTTATAAGGCAACTGTAATTTGACCATTATATGGTTATTCAGTGAGTTAAGAATGATTGTTATTTTTCGTATAATAATGATATTACATATATATTACATATATATATACTTTAATGCTTATCTTTTAGAGATTTGTAATGAAAGTGATGAATGAAATAAAATGATGTCTGGGATTTGCTTCCAAATAATATGGGAGAGGGAGATAGGGTGTGGCAGAGAGAAAAGAAAATTAGCCATGAGTCTATAGGAGTTGTGTATTAGGTATTTGAGGTTTCTTGGACTATTGTACTTACATGGGTATATGTTGAAAATTTTATAAGAGTTTTATAAAAGTCTGAAAGAGAGACATTAGTGTTTAAAAAATAGATTTCAGGGGACTCCCCGGTGGCGCTGCGGTTGAAGGCTGGGTGGCGAAGCTGCCCGCAGCCTGTGCAGTGCCGGTTCGATCCCCGGCTGCCGGCGAGGGTCTCACATGGCACAGCAGACCTCTCCTGCCGCCCGCTGCTCCCCTCAGCTGTGTGCTTTATCACTCTGCCTGTTCTGCTCCCCGCTCTGGCTCTGGCAGATTCTCTCACCCTCCACGCTTCTGACTGTACCCAGTGCTTGTATAAATAAATAAATAAATAAATAAATCTTTTAAAAAATAGATTTCAGGAAAAGGGGGCTTATAGATTTATGGTTATTTTATCTATATTTTATGAATAGTTTCTTCTTTCAGCAGCTGACTTACAGCTTAAGAAAAGAATTTAGAAAGAACATAATTATGGGAGTAAACTATTCCTGTTCCCGACCAGTACTCAGGTCTCAGGGTTAGAGGATGAAAAGGAAATGTTCGGTGGAGGGGACTATGGACCATCTCTACACAAGCTGGAGTGAAAGATCTCAGGGTGTCAGGTTCACGGCCCTGTCCCAAGAGGCCGAGGTTATGATCAAATCATCTGAGCAAGATTAGACGGTCACTTAACCACAGTGGACCTCACTGTGTTATCTGTAAATGTATTTAGGCTAAAATTTTGAGGAAGATCCTGATCTACAAGGTAAAAGTAAAGATTTACACTTTTGAAAGCCAGTTTGATAACATGTTATAGGTTACCCAGTTCCAGTAGCAAAAACTTTGAAACATTATTGCTGAGCCCGAGTATTGGGTTGTTGGCAAGATAAAGAATAGGAATCAGGTGAAATTACAAGGAGAGCTTATTGAATAAAATGGAATGTGAAAAGTAATGCCCTACACTGAGGTCAGCATTTCAACTAAGGAGATAAGTTAAGATGATGAATGAGAGTCAACAAGTTTTCTGTCAAGAGGCAGCTAACTCTGGGTATTCGGCAATTCCTGGATGCCACCTGTCCTGGAGGTGATCTGTCCTTCAAGAGCTGGAGATGTGGTATATATACACAATGGATTATTACTCAGCAATCAAAAAAGATAAACTCATGTAATTTGCAACAACATGGATGGAGCTGGAAGGGATCATGCTCAGTGAAATAAGCCAGAAAGAAAAAGAACAATACTGGATGGTCTCACTCATAGCAGGAATTTAGAAAACCTAAATAAGGGACTAGGAAAAAGACTACTTATAATGAAGAAAAAATCAAAATCAACAAGCAACTATGAACCAGGGACACACTTGTGGGAGGAGGGGAGGAGAGGAGGGATTAGGGTCAAAATGAGGGGGGTGGGAATTGTCTGGGGAATATAACCAAAATGAAAATGCATGCATTGTGCAAAAATGAAAAATTATGTAAGAATTCTATAAAATAAAATATAATTAAAAAAAAAGCTGCAGTCAGCATTCTGTTGGACAAGGCATACCTGACACAAGCTTCACGGGCCAAACACTACTGCTGCAGCTTCTGGGAAACAGACTCCCACCATGGCAGGCATGGATTTCCATTTAGCATCCCAAGATCAGGCCTGACTCCAAATCTGCATCTCAAGAGAAATGCATCTAAAATATCTGACCTTAAGCTTTCTGCATGCCATTAGCTCCGCAGCAAGATTTTAAGAAAACAATTGGTCCACTTTGCTAAACAACTTTCAAAGAGAAAAACAAGTCATTGGAAATGATGAAGATGTCAGGTATATTGAATTGGTTGACAGTAATTTTGACCTTAAATTGAAAGGACTGTTCTATCAAGAACTAATTCTCTCAGCTCAAAAAGCCTAATTATTAGTGTGCTTATATTTCCCCTTCCAACACAAAGTACCTCTTCAGAAGGCAGGGAGGTTTCCGACTGCATTGCCTCAACTGGTCTTGACAAAAGAAGAGATGAATCATAGCAGCAACCTGGCACCATCTCAATCTATAATACTCTACCAAGGGATAAATCACAGCCAGCCAGATTTAAGTTTTTCTTTTTTTTTTTTTTTTTAATGAAAAGAAGGGTGTTCACAATGCATCGGTAGAATTACTGGTAACTTAGCAGGCTGTCACTGTCAAGGGTTGATTTATGTATATACAGTGAAGGAAAGCACAGAGAAGATTGACTTGATCTTCAGAAAGGCGTTTCGTGAACACTCCAGCACTACAGGGACAGGTGAAATATTCCACATAATCTGCCTAATGAAGTCATGCAGACCTAAGACTTCTAGGTTCCTGAGTGCCCCTCCATTAGACCACAGCAAGTCAAGCCTCCATGTTTCCTTTATTACAAGTCTTTCTTCTTGAAATGTGAATGGGGGTGCACACAGCTCTCTACTCCAACCCAATGAGCCACCACCTCATGTTTCTGGGTTGGATTAAATTTAAGACCAGTGGGTGGGAAGAGCACAAGGGACTATGGTGATGGTGCACAGTGAACTGGTGGTGGAAATTCTGTGGGGACTACACCTGAGAAATGAAAGCAAACATTGTAAAAAAAATAAATAAATAATGTAAAATATATGTAAATAAATATATTATTAAAAAAGAAAAAGACCAGTGCATTTTTGCTGATCTCACAGTAATAGAGCAGGGATAAAACTCCCTTCAGGAGAAAAATAAGAGATGTTGACTAGGGGACAATCTAACTCATATAGGAGGAATAACATAGATAGGGAAACTATGTGATTAGAGCAACCAATAGTAATAATTCTCCAGGTTGACAAGCAACAGGTGAGGTGATATTATAATCTTGTTGAAAAAATTAGCTGATAAATAAATCTCAGGGGTGTAAGGAAGAACATTTATATTTCCTCTTTAGCCACACCATGTCACTCTCAAAAGAGTCTATTGCTATATTCTCTTTCTAGGTGTATATTCCCCAGTATCTGCTAGGTGTGTGGAATGTTCTATAAGCACTTGTTAGAAAGATGGAGTGACCTGGATATGCTGTGGCCACATGTTCCTTCTAGCTATTATTTCTCCTTCCCCTTTTTGTTTGCCTAAAGCAGTATCTGTGCCTTTTAAATGCAATCTATCTGCCTCAAAAAGAAAACAGTATGGAAGTGTTTCAAAATAACTAAAATTAGATCTATCATATGATCCAGCAGCTCTGCTCCTAGGTATGTATCTGGAGAACACACAAACACTAATTTGAAGGATATATCCACTCCTACATTCACTGTAGCACTATTTATAATAGCCAAGTTTTAGAAATAAACTAAGTGACCAACAACAGAGGAACAGATTAAGAAGCTGTGGTATATATACATGATGGAATACTCTTCAGCTATTAAAAAAGGAGAACTAGTGTCACTTACGACAGCATAAATGGAACTGGAGGGGATTGTGATACATAAAATAAGTGAGGAGACAGACAAATACCAGATGATTTCATTCATATGTGGAACATGGAAAAAAACAAAAGAACAGATAAAACTAAAAACAAAGTCTAGAACTCTGTAGAAGTGAGACTGCCACAGAAGGAGGGAAAGTGGCAGGGCACAAAGGGAGAAGGGGTGCAATGGAATATGACAGAGGATTATGGGTGCCTTGGTGATAGATGTGGTGGGATAACATAGATCCTGTAACTCTAAATCATATACATTGTTGTAAACCAATGTTAATGCAATAAAAAAAATACAATTTTAATAAAGAGAATTGGAAAATAAGTTGCTTAGTTTCATACCTGAGAAATGATAAAATCTAGATGCTGACATACTGCTTTACTAAGGTGGCAGATAGTGAGAAACACAAAAATGTGGGAGGAGGTTTTAGCAGCTCCCTAAAGGGGGATACTAAATCAGAAGCTTAATTCCAACAAGTACATCTTTAGCTCTGACTGCCAAGCACCACACCAGGAAGAACTAATATATTTTTGTAGTGCTGGTCTATACCTTCATTGCAGTTCACTTGACCATAAGCAGAAATGAAAATTCATATTCCAAGATGATTCTATGAAACTTTTAAATTCTGGGTGAGGATTCATCAACATGTCCAAAGACCAGCTTCCTCTAGTAAGTTGCATTTAAGGCAGAATGCTTGCTCCTCAATCCTTCGTGATAAGCTGTGAAGGCATCCCACAGTGTCTGTGACTGCCTCATGGCAAATTTCCAGGTTGAGTGAACACTTAGGATTCTAGGATTTGTTACGTAGATGCTATGACTCCTTGATACTGTCACTTTTATATGTATATTTCCATCCATGATTGACAGCATTTGAGGAGCTGGAGATGGTGGAGGACAAGAGACATTGTGCCCCCTAACAAATCTTTAATAATGAGACAGTTTTAAGAGTTTGAACAGGGCTCCATTACTTCTTGAGCTACATTACTAGAAACCAGTAAGAAAGATAATGTGGAAGGGCAAAAAATTAAGTATAACCTCTTCATTCTAAGTGAAAAGGATAAATCCATCATTTGCAATTAGCCAGAGTATGGTTCCCTCTGTAGTTCCAGCAGGAAGAGAACTGTTACGCCAGTCCCTTCAATTCTTGTTCCTCTAAATTTCCTAAAATAATTCATCTGTAGGGTTTACGGAGAGTTTGGCAGTGCTAAGCAGAATTAAGAATATGCCACCCAATGAAACTTATATTCTCTCAAGCATTTACTGAGCATCCAATCGAGCACCTATTCTCTGCTGCAGTGAGGAATATTCCCCCCAAAATTTCAAGATTCACTTTGAGCCCTCCAAGAACTCAGTGTCAGATTCTTCCTTGTCTTCCCTATGTTAATTATGTAAAGTCATGTTAGTTGACCTTTAGACAGCTAGACTTAGCCAAAAAACCATGACAGAGTTTTAGCATGACCGTAGCATAGGCAAGATAAGGAAAAATTACCCACTCTGGTTGTAACTTACTAATATGACCATGATCAGTCTTGGCAAATGAAAACTGGAAGACATAGTTCCAACCTAATAAACATAAAATGTTGTTCGACTGGTAATTGGGTATATGCATACAGAAGCAGTGCTTTTAGAAATGTTTCCTTTAAATTTATAAGTACTAAAAGTTTACTTTCTTTTTTGCTATCACTATATATGGAACCCATTAATAAGAGACAGATAATTCATGAACTTTCTAATTATGTGCTAGCTTCCTTTCAAAACCATTTATGACTGGATAGCACGGTCCTCCTAGAAAATCATAAACATAGCCCGGAAACTCTCTTTTCCATCCATGTCACTACCAAAAAATTTAGACATATAATCGTCTATAGAAACAGGTTTCTGTATTTTTTTTCCTAAGTTAGAGCCTGAACATGTTTAAATATTTAGGCAATCACTTCTAAAAATACTTGACAACCAAAAAATTTTAAATCTACTATTAAAAGAATGCTTTCTGGGGCCTCCCTGGTGGTGCAGGCGGTTGAGCACAGCGCTATGAAACTGTCCGCAGCCTCTGCAGCACGGGTTCAATCCCGGATAGCTGTAGAGAGTCCCACATGGCGCGGCTGACCTCTCCTGTCTCGCCCTCTGCTCCCCTCAGCAGTGTATTTCGTCAGTCTGCCTGTTCTGTTCCCTGCTCTGTCTCTGGTGAGTCCTCTCACCCTCCCATACATCTGGCCTGTAACCCGGTTCTTGTATAAATAAAATAAATCTTAAAAAAAAGAAAGAATACTTTCTAATTATAGGACATACTAAATCTCTTCTCTAGTCTTCTAAAGGAAGGCTAGATTTAGTCTAAAGCAGTAACTTTCATTTTTCACATAAGTTCTCTCCCTTACTATGTCCACTGGACACAGTTGGCAGTCAAACCTGTGTCCTACCCCCTGAAAGCAGAAAACACCCAGTCACTCATGGGAGGGGTGGGGGTCTAGCCCTTTGAAAATACCATTTCCATTTTATCTTAAATAATGGAGTTTCTACATAATAATACAACTTATTTTATGACATCATGGATTCTGATTTCCTGTTACACATTCCATTACTTTATTTGTGGTGATGTAAACTATTTTTTACATTTTTTCATGCCTTCCCCCTTTAAATACTTGTAAGCTTATCTGCATTTCAAGTCAAATTTTACTCATTGTTTGCCAAATTCCCATTTAATGCTCAAAAATCTTTATCCAGGCAACAGAATTATTGGTTCCCTTATCTCACATTTCAATGCACATAAAATATGTCTTTTCAGATTGCCCATTTGTAAAGCTTTCTCTTACAAGTACCTAATTTAAATCGTGATGCAAAATATGCTCCCTGAAATAATATTTAACAATTCCAAATATCTTTCTCCAATATCCCCCTGAAATCAGTAGCTAAGAGAACAATCTGGATGTTAACCAGCACATACAAGGACTAGTTTATAATTCACCATTATTTCATCATTTCAAATTACTCTTTGCCCTGCACAAAAACATAACATTACTTCAACTACAACAGCAACCCTATGTATTGACAGTGTCTCCTCCCTGGAGTCACCTCAACTACTTTTGCTGACAACAAAAAACCTCTTTCAGAATCTTTTCTTTTAAGATTTATTTATTTTATGCAAGAACTGGGGTACAGGTCAGAAGCACGGGAGGATGAGAGAATTCACCAGAGCCAGAGTGGGGAGCAGAACAGGCAGATCGAGCAAAGACACTGCAGCGGGAGCAGCGGGCGAGGCAGGAGAGGTCTGCTGCACCATGTGGGGTTCTCTCTGGCCCGCGGAGAATCGAATCGGAGCTCAACCGCTAAGCCACCGGGGAGGCCCTCTTTCAGCATCTTTCTGACCACTTACTCCTGTCCTCAGGAAGGACCAAGAACAGAACCATACTCCTGCTGTAGCCACACATCTGAGGTTCTGCCCCACAGTATTTCTACATGGCTTCACCCAAATCACAAGCTGTTCTCTTCCCCCATATTTCACTTAACTTTTTATTTATTTTGCTATATTTTACTTTTCTCTACGCTAACCCTCCTATTTCTCCATCTTAGCCACTCATGTGTTTTTCCCCTTACTATCTGCTGATATGGATTTGTGGTGTTACAAACTCATCGCTTTTTTTTACTTGTCACTACTTCAAATCACCATCTAGTGATTTGAAAAGCCATGCAAGTGCAGACATAAAAGTCATCCTTAGTGAGGCTTTGCCTTCTTAAGATCACTTGTAGAAACAGGGTGCAGGTAAAGCAAGAATGGCCTCAACATGATGTAGGTGAGAGGAGACAGAGAAGAAAAAAGATCTTGAGGTTTTTCTTTTTTTTTTCCTACTAGCAGTGTCTCTTCCACACACTCCTAATCTGCTCAAGGTTTCCATAGTTATTTCCTCTAACACGTTCTAATCTTTGCCTTGAAAGTGCCAGACACATTCCTGTCTTCATACCTGGGTGTGATCCACACCTGCTTCCAGGAATGCCCACTCCCCAGTGAGGGAAGTCTCACCCGTATGTCCTGCCTTAGTTCAACCCAGCCCCTTGGACAGCAGAACCCCTCATCCAAACCTCCTGGCTCCTTGACAGCCTAGAATATAATCACACTGTCCTCTCATTAAGCACTTTCCATATTTTAACAGAACATATACAAAATGGAAACACATGTACCGTGCAGCGATCTAGAGGTCATGTGTACATTTCTAATTCTCAAAAGAACTGTGTAACATGGTATTAGGACCAATATTTCATAAGGAAAAAAACTGGGCTTCAGAAGATTTAAGTGATGGACTCAAGAACACACTTTAATAAAAGTAGGGTGTGTATGCAAGCCTGCCTGCCTCTTAACCTATGCCTTTGTCATTATCCTCATTTCCTCTATTTGGAATTGCTTTAAAACCATGGCTGGGTCTTCTACCACCCAGATCATCCTCAGTTTATACTCAGTGAGCATTTAGTGAATATTCAGGGAAAAGTTTCCATTCAAATGAGATTGCACTATAGAGGACCACTATAGAGGAAGGGTCAGGAACCAGAGAAAGCAAGTTCAGGATTAAAGGTTCTGCAGGTAATTCATAACGTGAACATTGCCTGGGGGCCAGGATGCAGTGTTGGCCAGGTGTCCTGTCCCACGGAAGTCTCCCGCCTGATTCCATAAGGCTGCCTATAAGCACCACTGTATACTTTCACAGCAGTTTCTGGCCATCCAGTGAACTTGCTGGGCCTACAATTAGTCCTCTGGATGCTAGAAAAACTATGACAACAGCCGGAACTGTTATTTGCATATCCCAAATGGAACTTCCTTTTTTTTTCTTCCAAGATTCATGTGTTTCTCTTTAAGGACCAGGTTTACTTCAAAATTAAAGCCTTCAATTCCTCTTCAATAGTTGGACTTTCTGATGATTTAAACTAGCTCCTGTGTCATATAGGGTATGATATATTCATGTTTTATAGTATAGCGCTATTTCAGGAAGCCTGTTTATTATAGTGATTTTTCAATCTGTGCAATTAGAAGATGGATACTACCATAATGTTTTTGGTAGCAGGGAGGACAGTCTTTTTTTTTTTTTTTTAAGGAGAAACATATAAGTTTTTTTTTTTTAATACGAACAAATGAGTCATGAAACTTCAGTCCAGAAAGACCTGGCTGGATATTGGGGGCCAAGTTAAGACTGTGACACTATTTAAGGCAGCTGTTATCTATAGGTCTCTTGACTCAATATCTCATTTTACTTTCTCAACTCTGGACACAGCGAAGTGGCATACAACAATGAAGGACATCCCAGCTGTCACAAATACAAATATAATCAGGTGGATTTTGATTACACAACCTGGTTCTGCCATGAAAGCTCAGATTTCTAGACCAGGTTTATAATCAGAATGTGTGTATTTGGAGATATTAATGAGATCCTTCTATGAGATCCTTCTATGAATATGGTATTCATAACATAATTCAAGTGGAGATCCCATTTCTGAGAGTAAATGCAGTGTAGGCAGAAGATAACCTGAACCTTTTCTGGAAGAAATAAGGTAGGTGGCACAGGAGACCACAGGAGCCATTCCAGTGTTCCAATAAGTAAATGCTGAATTCTCAGTGAACAACTCAGTGATCAGAACTTATTCACATCATTCCACAAGCTAAGAAATTTATTTCATGTTTCCTCTTCCAAGTTCTACTGGTCAGCTGCAAATAACTTGCCCAATTTTTGTACTTTTCCATTTGGAATATCTCTTACCAAAATGGTTTTTTTCTATATTTTTCTTTAGAATCTACTGTGATTGTTAGTTTTATTTTTCTTTGTTTTCTTTAGAGAAATAAAGGGGAGGGTCTTTACATGGGGTTTGGAGTCTAAAGCTAAAGAGTGGCCGTTTGTTCAGCTGAGCATATCATAGCCAACCCTGCTCTCAAGTGTTATTTTATGGCTGCGTTCTATTTTAAGTCTTATTTATGAAGATGAATGGCCACAACTTCTAAATTTGGAAAGAAAAACAAAATGCCCAACCCTGGACATCCAAATGAAACTCCAGTGATAATTCCCACCTTGCACAATAATCTACAAATCAACACTATATACAAAAGAACAAATGAAAGAGTGCAAAATGTTGAACCTATCTGCGCTTCTGTAGAACTCAAAAATTCTTTTGTTACTGCTGTTTTACTGCCGAAAATATAAGTCTCACTAAAATGGCAATCAATGTGTGTGTGCCCTATTTAGTCACTTAGAAATTACGGAGCTCAAGACAATATAGTCACTATTTATATTTCTAATAGAAACAGTAAAGAGTCTTGCTTATTTTAATCCCTTATTCTACTTCTGTTTTTGCCAATTTAATTATCAGCTTTTATTGTGATGATCAAAAATTGCCAAGAAAGTTACAGGATCCTTTCTTTATCAGACTTGAAGCTTTCTTCTCTCTTTTTTTTAAAGATAGTTAAGAGATCAAAAAATGAAGAGGACTAAGAAAATGAGCAACAAAGCACTGAGGAGGTGGGACAGTACTGACGTTGAGTAAGGAAAGGGAAAGCAAAGAAGACTGAGCAGGCAGGTGATAGGTAGGGCAGGAAGTGAGGAGTAGAGAGGACAGGATCAGGAGGCAGAGGAACAGAGGTATGTTGGTGCTGGATAGACCTAAACTCTACCATGTTCTAAACAGATAAACTGGGTAAGTTTCTTAACCATGGGATAACATATAATATACTTTCCAGGGTTATTATGATGATAATTGAAACAATCCTTGCAAATGTTTGGTACACTGTAAGCACTACAAAGATGTTAGCCATGGTGATGAAGGTGATGAAGATTAACTTGAGTCAGGTATTTATATAATGGTTTGTCTTAGTGGGGAGTCCCTAAATGAACAACTTACAATTTCTCTCCTCCAGAAACTTCTATCAGGAAGGAAATAAAATATGTACACAAAAGAATTTTCAATGATAATACATGAATTAAACAACTCAGAATACCAATATATTGAAACTGCCACCTTAAAAAATTGAGAAATTGAAATAGTTGAAATGTGACTAAGGAGGTACATCACAGAGAGCAAATGAGAATAGAGTAATTGTGCACATGGTAATTCAAAAGGGTGGGCTTAGAAATACACTGACTTGGGCTCAAATCCCAGTAAGATATTTACTGGGGGACTTTGAAAACATTCCTTTTTGGACCTCAGTTTTTCCACCAGTAAAAGGGGAACAAAACCCCCTACCTTATAAGATTGTTCTATATGAGGATACAAGGTTGTTCTAAATGAGCAAATATATTAATTCAGCATAATGTTTTGATAAACGTCAATATTACTTTATTAGAGTTTATATAGAGTTCACAGTAGATTATACTTGAAGGATACTTGAAGGAGAAAACCAAATTGGGCAACTAAATTTGAAAAGGCGAGACCCAGAGGCACAGCAAGTAGACCAGAGAGTAGACTTAGTATATGCTTGTGGTGGGCACTGGGAGGAGGAAATAAAAACACATCAAGAGTTTTTGTATATATATAAAAAAAAGATAGCTGTTCTGACTTTGCATGTGGCCATAATATGAGATTTTTTTTTTTTTTTTTTTTTTCAAAATATGAGAGTTTTTAAGTTAAATGTCGGCAGGAAAGTTTCATGACATGCAAAAGTTCAGAGTCATGGCAAATATCAACAGTATAAGCTTTATTTGGAGGATTTTGAAGATGTGTAGGCAATAATTTAATTTACTAATTTAGTGTAATTTAAATACAATTGTGTTTTCAATATAGTTATGCCTATAGGCTGATGAATGGATAATTCTCTCAGCACGGCCTTCTGGCACCAGTACATGCATGGCATTTGCCTCTGGGTTGAAATGTAACTTTGGTAGTTATCTTGAAAAAAAGAGTGGGGCGTAAATGTGGTCTCTTGTCTTGAGAAATGACATCTAGGAGTCTGGCTTGATGGTAGGTCAGCTGCTGATTTGTAGCATCTTCACAATCTGGTCTCTTTCTGGTGTTGGGTTTCATGATCTCTATTCATTTTAATCTTGTTGATTAACTATATGGTGACAGTTAGGCATAATCTTTGGCAAATTTGGAAACTGAGGCAACAAGGAAGTGGAATTAAATGTCTAAGAAAACCATAGACGATAGTAAGAATTTTTCTCAGCTTAAATTTGTTTGCAAAGACTTAAGTTAAAAATAACGTAGTCAGGGCCTCCCCAGTGGCGCAGCGGTTGAGCGCTGGGTTGCGAAGTTGCCCGCAGCCTCTGTGGCGCCGGTTCGATCCCCGGCTGCTCCCCGGCCATCGGAGGAGGGTCCCACATGGCGCGCAGACCTCTCCTGCCACCCGCTGCTCCCCTCAGCAGTGTACTTCGGTCCTTCTGCCTGTTCTGCTCCCCGCTCTGGCTCTGGTGAATTCTCTCACCCTCCCGCGCTTCTGACTGTACCCAGTGCATGTATAAACAAAACAAACAAACAAACAAATAAATAAAACATGCCTTTATAAAAAAAAAAAAAAAGAAGTTTTAAAAATAACGTAGTCAATTGTCAAGGAGTTACTAGAAAAAGAAAAAATGTTTCCCATAAACTACACTGATACATCAAAAAAAATGCTCATAATGATATTCTATTTGATGAAAGTACTCCACTTAGGAGAAAACCTTTCTACGGTTCTTAGAATACAGAATCATTTTGGCCCTTTAGGGAGCAATGAGAGGAGAGTTCAGTCATTGGATTTTGACTGCTGAGATTCTGATTCACCATGAAAAATGATAGTCTAATTGTATAAAATTTTCTTAAGAAAATCAATATCACAAGAGTAATAGCATATTAGAGGAGGGAGAAATAATGGACCCTGAATTACTGAGCCTATTAAGGATGTCATTATGTGGAAGACTGCTTTCTGCAAATTATAAAGTGATGCTTTGGAACTCACCTCTAGGATTTAAAAAATATTAAGTAATGATGGCCAAGTATTTTTATAAATCATGCAGAGAAAGGAGAAAAGGAAAAATTAGAACAATTCCCCATCATTAAGCATTAAAGAATGCCATTTGAATCCAAACAAATGAAACTTTTTAATTTGTTAGAGGTTTATATCTTTCACTCATGACCACCATTCATTCATTCAATTGGAACGATTAAGTTCAGAGCCCTGCATTAAAATATTAATGTTTCAGGAGGAATAAAAGATATAGCCCTTTTATCTTGTGGTATATATACATATTGGTTAGGAGATAATGCTTCTTTAGGTCTGCCAGATAATTTAAAATAGTTATATATGAACTCTACGTTATACTCTATTATATATGAACT
Organism: Talpa occidentalis; assembly: GCF_014898055.3. Lineage (NCBI taxonomy): Eukaryota > Metazoa > Chordata > Mammalia > Eulipotyphla > Talpidae > Talpa > Talpa occidentalis. The sequence continues at coordinate 117,852,980 of NW_023604972.1, forward strand.
CTACATTATACTCTACTATTTTTAAAAAGAAAAAGTTTCATGTATTATAGGAATATAACCAATCTGTAGAAAATGAATTTGACAAAGGAAGAGTTTTCATTTCTTTAATGTGTCTTTACCAAGATGTTTTTATCTGACTCCCATGGATACTAGAGACTTCAGCAATGAATTAGAAAGAGCTCAGAGTAAGAACATGAGTGGGAATGAGTCACATAAGTATGACTGGGTAAGGCTATGATTCATTACTAGCAATCATGATTAATGAAGTGATATGAACACAAGTGAAAAGTGTAGGGGATCATCAGGAAAACAGACAAAGCATCCTTATGCAGCAAAGCTCTTAAATGAGGTGAACAATCATTAGAATGCAAAGTACTTTACTGCGAAACACTTCAAAGTACAAATCCTCCCTTCTCCCACCTCCAGTTGTTAGTATAGGACTGGACAGTCTTTGCCTGGCCTGCCAATACAGCAGAGTCTCAACACAGCAGAGAGGAATAAATCCAGGTCAGGGAATTCGTGTGCCGTTGAAATACCTAGAGGAACCGTTCCTCATCAGAGGAGAGGAGTGTACAAGTTAACTCTCTTTTGTGACGTGTCATTATACTACCCATCCACCTCCATTAAAAAAAAAAATAAACTTGGTTTCTTCATTCCAATGTCTTCAAGCCAATTCCCAAATTGTAGAGCTCAGTTACTAGTCTATTGAGTTGAATCTGAAATTGTCATATATTCTGGTGGAAATAATTTTACTTACAATCACTAGACATAGCTATAGATTTTAAATAGAGTATCTGAGAAAGAAAACTTGAGCAGTTGCATGAGTGACGTAGGAGAGAAGTAGAGCGGGTGGCATAAAAGATGCAGAAACAGGCGTGCTCAATGCTGGAGCATGGTTCTGATGCAGGCAAAGGGCCCTGGAAAAATCAGTGGTGCAGGTTTGGCCTGAGAAATGAAGACTTTCTCTGAATTAACTCACTGAAAGAGAAGAAGGATAAAAGTCTGGAGGGTTTTTTTTTTTTAACTGGAAACCCTGCCACCTAGTATGACCTAAAGAAGTGGTTCTCAAAGTGTGGTCCTTGGACCAGCAACACTGTCATCACCTGTGAGCATTTTAGAGAAACAAATTTACTAGCGCAATCCTGACCTAGATTAGAAACCTGGGGACAAAGGCATAGAAACTTGTTATGACAAGCCTGCGACGTGATCTTTATATATAATAAAGTTTGAGAACTACTGACCTAAATCATCTCAGTTAAAGCTGTAAACCAAATCATCTGCTGAGAACAAGAGGGAGGGGTCAGGACCTTGTGGATGGAAATTTAGAACAGCTGCAGGGAGACACGTAGGATGGAAGTGAGGAATTATGAAAGGCTAGCAGAACTGCATGGGGCCTAGACCTCCCTGGTGGCGCAGCAGTTGAGTGCTGGGCTGCGAAGCTGCCTGTCAGCCTCTGCAGCGCTGGTTCGATCGCCACTGGTGAGAGTCCCACATAGCACTCAGACCTCTCCTGCTGTGCCCACTGCTCCCCTCAGCAGTGTCCTCCGTCTGTTTGCCTGCTCTGCTCCCCGCTCTGACTCTGGTGAATTCTCTCACTCTCCCACGCCTCTGACTGTACCCAGTGCTTGTATAAATAAATCTTGAAAAAAAAAAAAGAAAAAAAAAAGAACTGCACGGGGCCAAGGGAAGCCACTTAGCACACCTTTCTGAATGAAAAGTCTTTTTGGGAAGCTGGTTACTGAGTGTAACCTCCAAGCATGGTAACAAATGAGCTTATGTAAAGCTGTTTAGTAAACAGCTATGACCCTGAAAAGAGGACTTGATTATAATTTAAGAACTGCTCTGTGAGTGTGTGTGTGTGTAGAATGAATCAAAAGCAAAAAAGAAAAAAAAAGGTCTGCAAATGACTAGAGGAATAAATGTAATAGAATAAAGTCGGAAGACTCAAGAGTGAAGTGTATAACTCTTCTAACCGTGTGGCCCTGGGCAAGTAATTAAACTTCTTTAGAACTCATTATCTGTTCTGTAAAATTGGCTTGAGCAGTCATTTATTCAGATGACAAAGGAGAGGAAAAATACATATACAACCACAACACAAATGTTTTGTGACGGTGGGTATACTGATGTATGCAGAATGCGTAGGGAACAGTTGGAAATTAGCTATCAATTCTAAATTAGGAAAACAAGGCTTCCTGTTGAAGCGGCAGTTAAACTGGACCATGAACAGCGAGAACATTCCAACAGATGGAGAGAGTAAGAAAGTGTAGGGCAAAGAAAGGGGAAAAGCCCTGGGTGGATCTGCAGGTCACCACAGTGAGGAAGGGACAAGGTCTCCCCCAGCTCTAAGACTGATTTTTCAACTTCAGCAGCCTAAAATAATGGGAAACTGGACAGTAATTTTATCAGCCACCCACCCAGTGCTAGGACCCTATTGTCATTTTTCAACAGTTCATAAATATTGAACTTGGGGTAAAAAGTCTCTCAGAATTCTCCCTACTGGGTTTAAAGGAAGAGAACCAGAAGTGTATTTTATCAAAGGAGTGTCCAATCCTTCCATTTTCCCGACTCCCGACATGGGGATTACAGGTATTTCTGGGGCCACTCGGCAAAAGGGTGACTTGTCTTTTTGAAAAACACTGCTACGGAGGCCAGACTTTAAATCGACCCCATGACAGGAAAGGAAGAACATGCTACAATGAACTTTGGATTAACCTTTTATAAATGGGCCAACTTTTTATTTTCACTGCAAAATTCATATATTGAATCTCTGGCAAAGAGCCCAGCTAAGCACCCTTTTCCTGGCTTGGGCCATGTGTCAGAAGACTTGAGAGAACAGAAAACCGTTGCCTTTGAAATGTAAAATCAGTGAGGACTCTCAACAGAGCTGCAGGGTTAGACCTAATACAGAGAGGAGGCAGTCTCTGTACCTCCAGAAGAGAAGGCAATGAGAACATCGTTTTTATTTTGACCAGATTTCATGATTCTAAGTAGCAGCCTGATTAATCACAGTACCCTATTCCATCTTTGGGAAAATCACTTACTTTCTATAACTTCAGCAAACTTTTCAAACTATCACACTTAAGGGAATCCTAAAAGTGGACATCTGTGGCCCTATGTAAAATAAAATATGTCATATTTTTTTAAATTGAGACAGCTTTGGTTTACAACACTGGGTAAGATTTAGAGGGATAGGATCACACCTTTCAGGTGAATGTTACCACATCACACCCTCCACTAGGAGACCCATCAGCCTCCACATGGTCCATTAGTTAGTAAATTGTGTGCTAGGCACATGAGCCTTGAAAAAGTTTAGTTCAAAGAACAGCATTACAATGAGTTCTAAGTTCACATGGAATGAGTCACGTGCCTGTCTAAAGATGCCTTTTCTGGGCCTCTTTTAGGACATGTGCAGTAGGAAAACAAGGGCAAACAATTTCCCCAGAGCAAAGTATTTAGACAGGCACTTCCCGCCATTATCAGTCCACATGCTGGCAAGCAGGCATTATTAAGCACAGACTTTGTGCTGAGCACAGAGACAGCACAGGCTGGTTCTAAACACAAGATAAAAGTCTGAGTCAAACCCTACCCGGGGAATATAGCCAAAATGTTATAGTTGTTGTTTTTTCATCCATTCTGATAGTGCTCTGACAGAGTAACAGTGTTTTGAGTGTTTTGAGAGTTCAAATGTGGGTGAATCATTCACACAGCTATTCTTTCCCAGAGCCCCTTGGTAGATTCCTGATAATGTTCAGACATGGCTAAGGCGTCTCTTTATTAGTTGCTTCCGATTCTCACTACACTGGTTAGTCTCAGTAAATGGGCAACACTTTGAGATTTGATTCCTTCCCCTAAATGTTAACTTGGTATCATTTGGGAAACAGTCAATATCAGAATTGATTATCCCTTTTCTCAATAATTCTAATCACCATTGATAAAAGACTTAATTGTGATGTTGTGAAAAAATAGAACTTTTATTATTGTTGTTACTTTTACATGTCTTAATGTTAGGGGGAAAAGGCTGTCCCAAAGCAAATTCCATATAGGCTTTGTGGACTCCACCCCCACCCCAGGTCAAAGCCAAAGACACTGGGAACTCCAAATCCCATCACCACCAAAGGGAAGGTGGCTGGGACCTGAGGGTGGGGTTAAGCAGCCAGGTGGATACAAAAGGCAGACACCGTGGGCTTTGGGGATCCCCCATTTTTGGCTCTCTGCCAGCTCGCAGCGTCCGGCCAGCTCTGAGAGTGACTTTGGGTTTCCAGGTTGTCGGATCGGGTAGGACGCATTAAAGACTTTATTTCCCTATTTTCTCCCTGAGTTGTACATTTTCCTTATTTCCTTTCCTCTTGTAAATAAACTTTTTATTAACCTTTTTGTGTGTGTCTGTAGTAGAGTATTCATAAGTCCCTTTAAAGCGCGTGGGTGAGGACCCACAGCCAGGAACCCGTTTAATATCGGGGTTGCTCTATAACATTAACAAAATACATCTTTAAGATCTCACAGAATCATAAAGCGGCTGATGGGGCTGAAAGGAACCTTTATTCTGCAAGCTTGGGCTCCTCAGGCAGATTTCTTATTTGCAAGCTGTGTATGCTAATAATTAAGAAGAGGGTGGTCTGCTGCCTAAACCCAAGTTCTTCTATGCCAAAAAAATAAAATAAAATAAAATAAAATAAAATAAAATAAAATAAAAAGACAGTGAAAGTGAATGCTATTATGATTTGCATGTGTCAGTGTGACGAGAGGTGGACAAGCCAGAAAAGACAGGCCATCCTCTACCCAGATTGACTGATAGTGTATTACTGACAAGCACGGAAAATTGCCTGAGCAGCCTCCAATTTCTGTGGCTATATTTTTCCCTTAGAAGGGAATTTTGAGCACACACACACACACACACACACACACCCGTGTGCATCTGTACCTATGTAACGTATCAGAGGAAAGATGAATAGAGTTTTCAGTTTTTCTTAAAGCTTATTGGCACTTTGCAATTTTTAAGACCTCATTATTTGTAAAAATTATTTAATTTGATGTATTTTTCTTAAGCAATACAAAAAAAATGGTACCAAACAGAGGGTATTCCTGTTCCAAACAGACCCTAAAGATGAGGGGGTGCTGTTTTCCCACATCTAGAGCTGATATAATATAGATTTTAGTTCTCTCTCACCACTGCATTTTCCCCATTTTGATTTCTGACTTTAACTTTTCAGCTTATTCTGCTACACAAGCATATCTGATTCATTACCCAATCCATTCTTACACCCAGGGGAAGACCCATGTTTGTAATGCTTGGAATTCTCACAATTTGTGGGGTCCTTAAGGAAAAAAAACCAAGATCACAAATACAAAATGCCCACGGTAACTTCAATGCCACCCACCAGAAGGGGAAGCACAAAGAAGGGAAAATTGAATTGGAAGGAGACAGTAGTTTTAATCAATTATGGTTGAAATACATTAAGTTTTGCCACTTTGACAAAAAAAATTTTTTTATCCCCCAGGACTTCAGAAGGGGCCTATGCAAATTAGGGGCCCTGAGCCTTCAGCTTCTATAATTTCACCTCAAACCTGCCTCCACCCTCACCCCAATGTCATCATTATACCAACACCTAAGGAACAATTCCAGCCCAAAATAGACCTAACTGCTTTAACTGGTCCTCCTCCACCCAAAGAAAAACTTACATTTTCAAAAAGCCATAGTTAAAAATCAAGGGTAAAAAGGGAAAATAATATAGTAGAAAATAAAAATATTGTTCCTAAAAATACAGATTTCTGATCCTCAAAATAATTCCCAGAACTTCTTGATTGTCTTTTCTGAGCATCCTGTTTTCACAGGGCCCACATTACCATAAATTGCTCTTCATGGAATGTTACCTTTAGTATTCAAATTCAGGTCTTATGTCTAGTTCTTTAATCCATTTTGGTTTGGTTTTTGTGAATGGTGTGAGGTAGTAGTCAAGCTTCATTCTTTTGCACGTAGTGACCCAGTAAAAATCAAAATCAACAAGCAACCATAAACCAGAGACACACTACTGGGGGGAAGGAGGGAATAGGATCAAAACAAGGGGGGTGGGAATTGTGTGGGGACTATAACCAAGATGAAAATGCATACATTGTGCAAAAATGAAAAATGATGTAAAAAATATATAAAATAAAATAAAAAAGATAAAAAGATAAATAAAACATATAATCCTTTTCAAAAAAATGTATTCAAATTCACTTCTCTGAAGCACTTTTTTTTTTTTTTTAATAATAAATCAAGCAGGATCTCCCTTCCTGTCTCGTGGTCCTAGGCTCAGGTCAGACAGATAATGCTTCTTTGAAAAATAATTTGCCCAAGACCTTTGCTTTCTTATGTGGGTATTTCAGATAATGTTCACAAAAGTCTCATAAAAGTCCAGTCCTGACTATGTCATGCACCGGCTCAGCAGAGAGCAGCTAAGCACACACGGCCCCCCTGAACCAGGTGCTCCCACCTGGTTCAGAAACAACCGGCTGAGCTCCCAGCTCAGAAACCATGAGCAACTATGCAAGAGACCATTATAATTCATTTACCAACTTCCTCAGCTTTGCGTCACTTTCAGATTGCACATTATACAATTCACCTATTAAGGCTAGGTTCCGATTATGACCTATTATGTATCTCTCCAACACAGACCCAGAAAGAAAAATCTTTCTAGCCACAAAGAAATCTTATCTGTGAGTTACTCATACCTCGTCCGCTTAGAGTACTTTCATTCTTAGACTCAGCCACTTGGAGGGCAAACATCACTGACAATCATAGCAATCCACCCAATTTTTGTTCGTACACTGACATATAACATGATCTATGGTAACTAGTGTTAAGACAGCTGGAGGTGATGTCCAAGCCATGAAATCATAGAGGAATGGATTCTTAGCACATATGGAGGCTCCAGGGTGATCTGGTTGAACCTGCCATCAAGCAATAGGACTCTAGTGCCCAGAACTCAGAAGCTTCCTCATCTGGACTTAGCTGAACAGATTCACTTACATAGAACTCCTCCCTGTACATGGCAGGCTGTTCCTTTGGGGGCTGACTTTAATGTTTAGTAACTCTTCCTCATCTTTATCTGCTTCTAGGTCTTAGTCTTCCTTCTACTATTTCTACCCTGAAGTACTCCCAAATAACCCCTTCCTCACTCTACCAGTCACAACCCTTTTAATTCGTATGGACAATATATCAAATTTCACTCACACATAGAATTTTTTTTCCTACTATTAACCACTTGGCAAGATATCTTGCCCCCTCACGATTCTGGCATCAACACCTCAACCTTCTCAATTTGTTTCTACCCGTTTTAAAATATCTCACCTACACTTGAAATGAATCTAGCCTTGAAACCATTAACTGTGCACATTTGTAACAGATACTTCTATTTTTTGTGCAATAGCATTTACACATCCATAATGGAGTAACCTTTAGAGGCAAGTGTGCCAAACTTTTGGCTCAAATTAAGCTCATGGCCAATAACATTTAAAAGAGAACATTCTCTAAGCCATATTCTCTAAGAATAGAATATCACATGTCTCCAGAAGTAGTGAAAGTATCTTACAATGATCATCTTCCGGTAGTATGTTAAAGGATGGAATCTCATCATAACCCCCACTGATCTGCTGTAGAGTTTGTCAATCCGAGATCAGCAACTTATCTTCAAATTCTGCCAAATGTGTGCATGGTAGCATGCTGTATGTAAAAATTCTCCAAGACCACGGAACTCAGTGGAATAGTTATCAACTCTTAAAAAAATCTGCCTCACCCAGATTAAATGTTCTATATTATGACTTCTATATTTTTATCATTGTCTCTACAACATTTTTAAAGTGTCAAGGCCCATAGTAAGCATTAGTGGTTGTTGACTCAACTATTGGATAATGAATGACTATTCCTGCTCTTGAACCCTTCGGTTAATATTTGTTATTTTCAGCGCTGTACTTCATTCCCCACATCACTGGTAAGAGCTACCGTTCTCCACTAGGGCACTGGGCAGTGATGATATTCTAGTCTTGCCATTGACAGGTTCTGTTACTTCAGAAATATGCCTAAGCCTCTCAGGATGCTTATTTCTCCATCTGAACAATCCCAACATTTCATGTATTATTTAAACAAAGACACGTAGTACATGTGATGCCCAGGCATAATTCTAAGTATTTTATAAATACCGATTCATTTCATCCTCAGGAAAACCAGACTAAGGCACAGAAAGGTTAGCTAATTTAGCCAGGATCATATGGCTAACAAGTGGTGGAGCTGGAATTTGGATCTAGGCAATCTAATATTTGTGTTTGTGCTTAATTGCCTGCCACACCGTCTCCACGTGCGGTGACAGCATAAAGTCTGAGTAGTAAGGAAGGAAGATCTTGAGCTTCTTGGGTAATAAGGAAGATCGCTGATCCTGCCCCTTACATCAAAAGTCAATCTCATAGTAAATCAAAAAAAAATGCTTGATTTTTCCATTTGTTTCTCAGATACTAACTTCTTTTGATTCTTTTTTTTTTCAAGTTAATAACCAATGGAAAAAAATCACTCAAAATACAGTGTTTTGAACATAGACTGGATGCAAAAGTCTTGAATTGATTTGGATTCCTTCCAGTCACTACTGTTGCAAGTATTTACCCGAAATGTTAAGGACCATGAGAGCCATTTGACCTATTGCCAGAACAACAGCAAATTAAAGGGCTAACCAGGCACCAGGATCTGAGGGAAAAGGAAAAATGCATTTCCTCAGAAAAACAGAGGTGCAGGCAATTCCAGAGCTAAGTGCTGGCCCAGTTGAGGGTACAAACAGAAGGTACTCAGGTCTTGTGAGCGGTCCACAGTAGCAATAAAGAGTGACTTCTACCCTCACGAATAAAAATATCTTCAGGGCCTCCCTGGTGGTGCAAGGGGTTAAGATGCAGCTTGTGAAGCTGTCGGCAGCCTCTGCAGCACAAGTTCAATCCCCGGCCAAGGAGCAACTCACATGGCGCAGGAGACCTCTCATGTCTCACCTGCTGCTCCCCTCAGCAGTGTACTTCCGTCGATCTGCCTGTTCTGTTCCCCACTCTGTCTCTGGTAAATCCTCTCACCCCCCCCCCACACTTCCTTCTGGCCTGTACCCCTGCTCTTGTATGCATACATAAATAAATCTTTAAAAAAAAATTCTCAGGACTTACTATCCTGCTCCCAGCTTTCCCTTGCACATTCCCAGAGGGGAGTCTGAAGTTCAGTTTTCCTTGATGCTCACTTAACCCAGTGTAGTAAATTTTTTTTAATTACATGCAGTACACAAAAGCTATGAAAAATACTCCTGAAGAATGTGTGGTGATAAGGAAAATCAAGTTGAAAGGCAAAGTGGTCACAGAAGTAGCTCTACTGAGAGGAATCTTTTTTTCTTTTATTAATGTTTTAATTTTCTAACATCGTTGTTCATTTTTCTACAGTATTTGATTTCTCCCCTCAGGTGTAGTCCCTGTAAATCTCACCACATCACCTGTGATCCATCACCATGGCCCCTTGTGCTCTTCCCTCCTGTTTTCATCTCTTTTCCTCCCCCTTCCCTGCTTTAAGCCTCAGATCTATAGATGTCTACAAGTTTTGTCCTTTTCTGGTTTTTTGTTCAATTTCCCTATTTTCCTCCTATAAGTGATACCATTCGATATTTTTCTTTTTCCTTCTGACTTATTTCACTGAGCATAACCCCTTCCAGCTCTATCCATGTTGCTGTGAATGTCATGAATTTATCTTTTCTGATTGCTGAGTAGTATTCCATCATGTACAAGCACCAAGTAGTATCTTTTTATTCCAAATTTAGATTCAAACTGAATGTCAGTATTCCTTTAGCTGAATGAGTCACAAACAGCACTGCATAGAGTCAGAGCCAGAAGGGGATGTTTGTTTTACAGTATCTCATAGAATGTGAGATCTTTCAGTCTAGGGTGAGGGATTGTGGCAAACTAGTCTCTAAATTCAGGGCTTGTCTCTGGAAGGTTGTCTGAAGGGTTTACGGTGATTAGCTGTAGTCATCAGAAAGGCACTGGTGGGCTTTTGAAGAACCAAAAGTCACACTTCACTTGAATGAAACCACACGGTGCATGGCAATCCAGCCTTGTAATAGAGTACTCTCCTACCATTCTAGAGGAAATCTGTTGGGATTACAAATATGGATTTGAACTCTCACCTTTTGCAAATCAAAATATTTTCTCTGCTATATAAGATCAAGGGAAAAAAGAGCAATTCATAATTGTAAGACTCAATTTTAAGCAAATAATGCAAGATATGTGTGTGTATATGTGTAAATGCACACACACAAACATCCATACATATATATTCTTCCTCACCCCCATTTAGGAAGCAAGACTGCTAGGCTGAGGAAGGATACGCTAACTCTTGACATGCTTTACTGAAAGACAAAATGAATATTTGCCCCCATTGAGTAAGTGTTCCTGGGGAATTTCCAGAAAGAGACTCTTACATTGTAAATATTAGTAAACAGCTAGAAAGTGAAGCAACAGCACAGATAAAGTCCAAACTTGAGAACTCAAACACAGCTTGTGCTTGTTTCTGGTACCAGCAGTGCCACTTCCCAGCTGTGTAGGTGAGGCAGCTCTAGCAAGGGTCAGGCCCACTAATGTCCTGTGTCTCTGAGTTCAAAGAAGCCGCTTTCCTTGCTGCTGGCTTATAAAATGTCGGGGGACTCAGGGTTTTAGGAAGATGCCTGAATGAGGTCCTAAAACAAGGTGCTCGGACATGCCCTGCAGAGGCAAAGGTGGGAAGAGCAACAGCAAAGAGAAAGCAGACCCTCACCACAGAGTGAGGCTTTTTTTTCTCCTCTTCTGGTATCTTCTCCAGTATAGGCTGACAGAGATAACAAACTGGTCTGTTCAAGTGGAATATACTAGACATGAACAGGTCTAAGCTTCCATTTCAATCTCCGTATCTATAAAGGGGGTATTATTATACTCTCTCCTATCTCAGAGCTTGCCATAAAACCCAGTGTGGGATCCACCTGCATTAGACTGAATGCTTATTGCTCCCAAAGTCATGTTGAAATCTAATGTTCTATATTACAGTATTAGTAGGTAGGACTTTTGGAGGTCACAAGGTCATGAAGGTAGAGTCCTTGTGAATAGGATTAGTGCCCTCAGAAGAGAAACCATGGTGGTCCTTAGCTTCTTTGAGGACATGATGAAGCAGAAAGATGACCGTCTATGAACCAGAAGCAAGCTCTCACCAGATTTGCTGTCTGAATGTGAGAACTGTGAGAACTGTAGCTTTCAGAACTGTGAGAAATTTCTGTTAGTTAAGCCACACAGTCTGAGGTATTCTGTATTACCGCCCAAATGGACTAAAAGATCACCCTCTCACTATATTTCCTCCTTTATCAACTATTTGTAGACCATAAAATATAAGGCATAATTTTCCTTCTTTTTTCACCTCCTACCAGACTATCCTAAGTTCCCTGGACCTACCCTTCCCAAAGAAGAATGGGAAAAAAGCTCTTTGTCAGTCATAATAAAATAGACAATGCCGGTCTTGTCTCAAATTCCCAAACTGCCTCTTTCCCAGAGCAAGAGAAAGGTCCTTCTAGAATAAAGGCATCTGGATTTACCATGTATTATAAAGTCATAATAAAATTTAACTCAATTTTATGGATTCTGAAAGTTTGTATTGAAATTTACCTTGCCTGACATTCACAGGCATATTTCTTTAAAAATCTATTCTTCAAAATCATCCACTTAGTCAGATTGCAGAACTGAGGCCACCAGATGGGAAAGGAGTGAGGAGTGGGGGGAGAAGCGGTCTAGTGGACTACAGTGGGGAGCTAGGGGTTCTTTGCTGGTGGGTGCTGTGGTGAATACAATTGAAGAGGTGTGACCCCGTGCCCATAAAACATACACAGTGTGGCAAACTACCGTTACCTCGGTTTTAAAAATTTAATTAAAATACAACACAAAACAAAAAAAAAAATCATCTCATTCATATAAGAAAATTAAATTCTGTCTAAAAGTATTGTTCTGGCTTTGCCAACCTGACAGTAGCCTCTGGGCCCAGCTGTTGTACGTTTCTTCTTGGTTCAGATGTTCATTATTAACCAGCTAGTCCACTGCTTCTTATTATACGTAATTTAAACGGCAAGGAGCCTGGCTCTGTGGCCACCGAGTCCCAATCATCCTGGCACTTTTTACGAAACAATCATTCTCTATTTTCAAGAGGGTCACAGAATTGCTCAACTGGCAACAGGAAACAATTATTCCTTAAAAGAAAATATTTCTTCATTATTTCCCCCCAAGTAAATACATTCTATCACCTTTGTAGTCAATTTAATTCACTCCCTGGGCTCATTATGGCTAGTTACCTCTAACCTGGTGTAGGGTGAGGTACACCAGGCTTTTCTGCCCTCCCGCCCTCAGGATAGATGACGGAACCCTGCGGTCCTGAATGCATGCCTGATGGCGGCCACCTGGAATAGGGTGTGGGCATATGCAGATGGGATTCACCTGGGCTGAGACTATGCTCGTAAGGAAGGCGTCACGGGGATGCCAGCAGAAGCCAAGAGAAGAAGAATGAACAGAAGCAGAAACAGAACCACAAGAGAGAGCAGAGAAGCAGAGAGAACGCGAGAGAAGGCTGGAGAGCCAAGAAAGAGTAAAGACTTGCTGGGGGCTGGAAGGCCTGCCAGCCTCCCAGCCCCCCAGCACCCTTGCCTGCCATGCCTGCTGAATCCCAATAAAAGCCTGCAAAAGCCACCGAGGTCTCCAGGACTCCTCCTTTACCCGGTCTTCCGGATCAGAAAACCTGCACAGTGGCCTTCCTGCCCCTCACACCTGGAAAGAGAATCATACTCTCTTCCTTGATTTCACATAGTGTCGTTCATAATTGGGATCACTGGCTCTGCCGGGGACTGTCAGGATCACTCTTTGATCCCCTTTATACACTTGACAGAACAGAGGTGACGTGGCGGAGATGTCCCTGTTTCTGTTCTGTCCGCTTCATCTATAGAATGAATTCACTGCTCCTCAACTTCACACTTGCCTCTTTCTGCTCCTTTATCTTGACTAGGTCCTCTCTTTCCCACCCTCTCCCACCTGTCAGAAATCCCATTTGCATGGTGCAGCTGAGCTTTCCACGAAGGCGCTTTTCATGACAGGGCCCCAGTGCCAATTCTTTTAAACTTTAAGAATAAAAATAAACGTACACTTCAGTGTTGAAGATCAAGCACAAAGGGAGTTTCCACCAGCACAAGAAGAGAGAAAAATAATTTTTGGGCCGGAATGTGCGCTCCCAGTCACCATTACATCCTCAGAAGAGCTGGCACGTTGTAGATGTTCAGAAACAAGCAGATTGTTGAGGCTGCTCGAGGGCCAGTCAAAGGCAGGTGGAAGATAATAAGGGCCAAGTGCATAAGAAGTAGGAACAACGGAGCCCAGTACAAGCTTGGACTGAGTTAAATTATGTGGATATGAGCAAATGCCTTCTTCAGTAAAAATCAACGTGGTGGCACTAAATTACTTCTAAGGTATCTTCCGCTTTAAAAATTCTATGAGGGGGGCCTCCCCAGTGGCGCAGCGGTTGAGCGCTGGGCTGCGAAGCTGCCCGCAGCCTCTGCAGCGCCGGTTTGATCCCCAGCCGCTGCTCCCCTCAGCAGTGTACCTCGGCCCCTCTGCCTGCCCTGCTCCCCGCCCTGGCCCCGGTGAATTCTCTCACCCCCCTGTGCCTCTGACTGTACCCAGTGCTTGTATAAATAAATAAATCTTTTAAAAAAATTCTATGATGATAAAATGAATGAATTACAGGTAAAGGTTGAAAGGTCTCTGAAGGGGTTTGTGGTCTAGCCACCCACGCCTTCCCCTTCCTTCTCTCCCGAAAGAAATCTCCAGAAATTTTCCCATTTGGAAACTTCCCAGACAAGTATTTCAATTATTGTCATCCAAGATTTTAGCTTAAAAAATATCATTCTCAGATTTGCCCTAAAATCTATTTCTGAATATCCAATTATAAAATTCCACAATCCTCAAAATCTTGGAATGTAATTTTATTTCTAACGTAAGTATTAAAAGATATGGCCATTAAGGCATACAAACATTTTCCCTGAAATCCTATGATTGACTAAATCATTGGCTACTGTGCTTCTTTAAATATACATTTGTACCAAGACTTGATTAGTTTTCCACCAAGAACGTTATTTTGTTAAATTATACCTCATTCACCAGGATGCCTTACTTATTTTAGTGATTTTTAATGGAAAAATATATGAAATATTACATACATGCTTTGAGAAATGACATTAATTTCATTCAAAATTAAATAAAGAGATGGTTAAATATAATCTTTTAGAAATTGCAGACTCCTAGTAGAAGACTTAAATTCATAAATTTCCCACTGACTTTTAAAAAGTATTTTTATTTATTCTTAAAAATATTATTAATGTAATAATGAAACTAAGTTATCATTAGTTATTTTCTGGCAATTTCCCTGTTCTTCAAAGATTAGATTAGGATCTCAGTGAGAGCTGGCATATCTATTTTATTTCAACACATTCTAGTCTTCTAGATCAGTAACACTTAACTATATCTCACCAATGTAAAATTATATAGTAGGGAATGTTAACATTTCAAATTTCTATAATAATTTCTGGATTTGAAAGTCTTCCTATATATACAGGTGTTCTCAAACACAAGCACACATATTTTGTTGTTAAATATTTAAAATAAAGGACTCAAATTCATAGCTATAAAAAGCCAGAGACAAAGGAAGAGTCTGGCTTTTATAGTATATGGAATGGCTGTTACCTTATACAAAGCAACTATTTGGATAACCTCAGCGGCTATTTGAAAATAGACCTTGTGTGGGGAAAATAATGTACATGTTATGTTAAAGTGGTTTAAATCTATACCTGAAGTAAGAAAACTATTAAAATTCAAAGTTTTTTTTCTCCTGCAAAAGTGTGTTAAAAATACCCCACAAGTATTCTTAATTTAGCTACATCATAATAACAAATAACTTCATAATTCCCATGGTCATGCTGAAAAATAAAACTTATCTCTGATTCATAGACAGTCAGAGTTGAGAAACATTAAAATCACTAATGATGGTCTTTGGAGCTATGGCGTGTAATAGATGAACAACAGAAAACCAACAATTCAAAAATAAGCCCTAAACAGAGCAACTCCCAGTCATTTTAAAATTCCTACTTCCAAAATGTGGCCCTCAAGGATTTCGTACAAATTTGTTTCTTACATGACCAGTCTTGGTCCCTAGGACCATGCCTCTGACAGGAAGAGAAGTCCCTCGTTCTAGAATTGTTTTTATAATCTCCAGAATCTGAGATGGAGGTGGTGTCTGCCAAAGGCCGAATCATGAAGGTAACACTCATTCCCTGTGCTTTTCCATTCTGCTCAACTAGCTCCTACCAGTCTCTCCTGCTAGCACCCTGCTTCATATGGTTAGATGCTCATGACTCTCTCACAGGATCAATCTCCATGCATTTTTCTCTTTTCATGTGCCCTGCCATCAGCATGATGAGAACTCCAGTGGTGAACCCAGCACTGAGTTAGGTGCTGGGACTGAGTTGGAAGCAAAATCACAGTCCCCTCCTCACGTGGGCCATGAGGAGGAAGACAACTGTGAATCAGTTATATCATTCATTATATCATTATATCACTGATTATATCATATAAAAATCAGATAGCCAGTTACGGTTGATGAGGGAAGGCCTCCCTAAAGAAATGACTATTGGACTGAAGTCATATGAAGGGGGGGACAATGAGGAGCAAATAGTGCCATAACCTGAAAGCTGATTAAAGGTCACTGACAAAAGGTAGGACTGGGAACAAAGCTGTACATGCCACACCATGTGGTTTTTTGAGAAAAATGATAAAAGACTTATTCTAAGAGTAATGGAAAATAGCTAAAGAATTTTATGTAGATGATGAGTGAAGTAATGACTTAGAAAAAGGTCACTCTAGTTAAAAGGTCAAGTTCAGTCAGCATGCTTCCTGGCCTCCTTCCTCTTCTCACCTCTGCCCCATCAGCCCCACTTACAAGGAGACAGCTATGTCCTCCTTAACCAGACCCTACCCTTCACTAAAGGGTAGTTTTTACAAGTCACTTCTGTCCCTCCTTTTCTTTATCAGCATAGAAAAGAAAGGAAGCATATCCCAGATACTGAGATACATAGAATCTTCAATTTCTCAGTTGCAAAAGTTGATTAATGGCAGGGCTTTGCGCTGTTCCAAACCTTAGGATGTATGCAGAAGCATGCAAGCCTTTTTTTGCCTTCTCAAATGATAGGAAGAGGTCCTAGAAAACCATTTGAAGAAAGTGCATGAGAACTTTAATTAGGCCAGTTGGTTTCACTGATTAATAACAAAAGATTTCCTTACTGTTGGGTACTGAAATGAGTAACATAACATAGCCTTCATTATTAAACATTTCGTTTCTTCCAGATTCCCTACTAATCAATCAACTATTCACTATTTAAAAACACTTTTTTATTACTCTTGGACTGATCAATTATGTTTGTAGACGTAACACCCTGCAAATAAAAATGTAAGTTTCACATGAAAAGTTATTACAGTTAAGTCTAAATTGAAAAGTTATTGTAGTTGGTCATAGGACTATTCCAACAAGAATAATCTGAGAGGTATAAGCACCCCCAGAGGCAAACCATTTGCATAATTAAGACTCATTTTCCTGGAAAGGAAACTATTTTAAGTGTCTACTGTGCGTCAGCATATCATCAGCAAGGTACACGTGCGATGTCACAACAAAGGTTGTGAGGCTGAAGGAATGTGCTTATATGTGCTTATATGATTACTAAATGGTAAGGACAGGATTTGAAATTTTGAATAACTTAGCTATCTGGTAAATTTACGTGGCCTGCTTACCTGTGTATTAGTCTGCTCAGGCTATGTCAAGAAAATATCACATATGTTTGGCTTAAACAACAAAAGTATTTTACAGTTTTGGAGGCTGGAAGTCCAAGGTCAAGATGCCAACCACTTCAGCTCCTGATGAGAGCTCTTTCTGTCCTGCAGAAGGCTAGACCTTCTCACTGTCTCCTGGGTTTCTTCTTTTGCTAAGGTCATTTGCCCTACTAGACAGGAACCCCAAGAGGCCTCATTTAACCTTTATCACCTCCTCACAGGCCCCTCTTCAAGTACAGTCACATTGGGCATTAGGGCTTCAATATACGTATGTTTAAGGGAAATATTCAATTCAAACAGAACAAGTTGCTTGAAAATGACAAGAGCAGGATTTGAATAGAGGTCTCAAATGTCCACGATCAGTCCACTTTTTAAGCTGTCCCTCTCAAAGTGGTAAGAATAGTAGTTTGAACTTCAAAATACTGTGGAACCAAGCTTAGCCAAGGTTTCGCCATTTTGTATATCCTCCACCTTGCTATGTTAGTCCTTGTCCAGCCGCATTCCGGAGATAGTTTCAGCAGTCACAACCCTCACTCTACTTGGTGACGAAAAAGCAGACCACCCCGGCCGCCAATGAGGGCAGTCCTGTCCATAAATGGGACAGCATCTCTAACCGTCCAATCAGTTTGAAACTGTAACCGCGCGCCAAAATGCCTTTGTAGTAGCCAGTGAGTAATTGCCAGCTTCTTCCAAAGTTCGCGCCACTCGCGACCCTATAAGATACCCCTGCTTCCTCTGTTCGGGGCTCTCGACCTCTGCCGTTGCATCGGTGCGTGTCGAGGGCCCGGTCTCGAGCCCGTAATAAACTCCCTTTTGCATTTGCATCAGCTGTCTTTGGATTCTTGGAGGCTATGCTCGCCGAGTCTGCTGATCTTGGGCACAACATTTGGGGGCTCGTCCGGGATCGGCTAGCACAGACCCCAACCACCAAACAGCTGAAGGGAGCCATTAATGCGCGCAGGTGAGTGGTGAGGTTTTAGTCTGCAGACCTGTAGTATTGAGTACCTGTATTTGTATCATTTGTGCTCTTTACCTGTAGAAGTACTGAGTACCTGTATTTGTATTTTTTTGTGCTCAGTACCTGTGGAATTGTTTGCAAACTTGTAGAAGTATTGAGTACCTGTATTTGTATTTTTTTTTGTGCTCAGTACCTTTGGAATTGTTTGCAAACCTGTAGAAGTACTGAGTACCTGTATTTGTATTTTTTGTGCTCAGTACCTGTGGAATTGTTTGCAAACCTGTAATTTTGGTATCCAGACGCTTAAGTGGACGCGCTGGTAGGCGTCTTGGCGTGGACCAGGGGAGACGTCCCCGGACCACCTGAATGGCTATCCCCTGTGGGGCAGCACTGGGGTAGCATTTGTATGGGGCCCATTTGAAAAATTTGTTTTTTGGTTCGTTTAGTGTGTTTGTTATTCTTAAAACTTTGGTGTTTGTCTCTACCCAGGGACCTCTAATTGGTTATCCGTACCCCTTGTGGGGCAGCACTGGGGCAGATTCCCCTTTTGGGAAAGTTCAAAAAAAAAAACAAAAAAACTAATTTTGTTTTGTTCCTGGTGTTTGTTGTCTTTGTTGCGTTTGTGTGTTCATAACCATGGGTAGGGCAATGCCTACTCCACTGTCTTTGGACACAGTCAAGGCAAAAAGTAAAATACTGGGGACTAAAAAGTCACCACAGCTGGCTGGTAAGAAACGCTGCCTCTGATCTCAACAAGCAGCTGCCTGGACATTTTCTCCAGTGTTGAGATCACTGGTATATCTCTGCTGCCTTCCAGCTGTGGGGAAATTAGTCTGTCCCTTTGTCCACATTAAAAAAAAACAAAAAACAAACAAACTTACTTCTAGGCTTTTATCTAAACTTCTCTTGATAAGATCTTGTTCCAGGAAGACTGATCTACTTGTCTTTTCCCCTTGGAAAAAAACAATATATTCTCCCAGTAAAGGACTAGACTTCTTTGCAAAATTCAAGGTAACATCTAAAGCCATATGGACAAGTTACTGAAAAAATGTATATAGTATTAGGTGTCTATTTTTTTTTTTTTCCTTTTCTTTCTTGCTTTTGTCAATCTATCTGTAACAGGGTGGTCCCCAGGAAAGGGGGAAATTCCAGGTTCCCTGCCCCACCCAAGAGAGGGAGGAAGAAAGCAGGATTAAAAAAAAAAAATCCAGAAGGAGACCTGGAGGAGGCCCATGGAGCCTAGAGACACGTAAAGAAACTGCGCTTGCCTTTTGGTTGTGGACTGGGTAACACAGATGTGGGTGAGACCCGTGGGGAAGAGACAATGGCAACTTTTATCTTGATTTTAATTTTGCTCTTTTCCTTCCGAGCTTGTCTGGTTGTTTCTAACCCTTTCCTGTGGGTCCTCACTGGAAGAGGCCTTAAACTTGTGGCAGGCTTTGGGGCCTGGCTTGGGAGTTTTACCCACTTTGGGTGCTTAATTTAAAAACTAGATTCTTTGCCTTTCCTGTATTGTCTCCTAATTGTATTAAAGTTCCTTCCCATTAAAGTCTTGTATGTTTTGTGTTGATGCAGCTGATGGCAGAACCTATTTAAAACAGGCAGGTTTGGGGGTCTGGGCTGCCCCTCTCCCTGCCCTGTAACATATCTAGTGCTTGCCTAAGAAAAAAAAACTTGGTATATAAAATTATTACAGTGGCAACTCTGAAGTTGACTTAAAATTCCAGTTCTAAGGAAAAACTAAAACTAAACTAAGGTTTTGCTAAGTTTAATAATAAAAATTTGCTAACCATTTACTGAACTTTCAGGTTTACATTTTGTTCCTTATTGTAAGGAGACTAAAGTTTAATGTCATCTCAACTAAATAAAAATTTTTAATTAAAAATGTGTCTAAGTTGTGCATTCTAAAGAGATAATAAACAGCTATTATGGTGTCTTAAATGCAGAGATTAGAAACTAGGATGTAATAATTCTAAATACAAGTAAAGTAAAGGTAGTGCCTTATACTGTTGTGCGTGTTTTAACTTCTTTTCCCAGGAGTCCTGTATCTCTGTATTTTGGCCTTGACTCTATAAACTGTATAATGTTATAATTGTTTTTAATAGTCTGGACTCTGGTTAAAAATTAGTATAAAAATTTTAGCTTCTTAAGTAAATCTAAAAATTTCAGTTTTGTATTTTATGAAATCTCTTGCCTTTTTGGTAATGCATTGCTGGATTTTGGCAATTGCCTATTCATTGCTTGGTTAAAAAAAACTAACTATTTTATCCCATGTGTCCCTGGCAAAGAGGTGTTATATGCAAAAGTATGTATGTAAAAAATAGTAGCATTTTAGACACAGGACAGGTAAACAAGGTAAAGTAAAATAATTTATATCAAACACCTGTTTTATAGTTAATGACAGGAATGGTGAAAAACTAGTTAGCTTCTTCACAACAAAGGCAGCATAATAACTTTTGTGTTTCCTGTATTTTTCTCTCCAGTATTATATGTAGACACTATATAAAAAAAAATTATAATGTTTAATTATTCAAAATTGGGAGAATATTATTCACTGTTTTGGTGTCACTTAATATCCAAGTGGTCTCTAGTCTCTATTTTATAGAGATTGTATAAAACGTATAAAAATGTGTAATTAAAATATATATCTTTTAGCCATCCTTGTTCTGACATCAGGTGCAGGCTCCGGAGACTAAATCAAGGGCCTAAAATCCTTTTAACACTTTTATTAGACATAGCCTTCAAGGCCTACAGTAATATGGAGGGGACTTACTAAAAAAAAAAAAAGGGAGAGAGGCAACAAAAGGGCCCAGTAGATGGCAGTTGTCATCACAGTACTCTGCCACCTCAGACTCACCCAAGGCCCCATGCGCCCTAGGGCATTCGGGACCTCAACCTCTCAATGGGCTGCCAGCTTGCATCCACTGCCAGCAACCAGGATACCTCAGCTGCAAAAAGCTGTCCCCAGGGCCATGCCTTCAGTGCCATCATACAAGGCTCTGAAAAAGGGGACTGTCCCACTCTCCAGAGAGGGAGGGGGTCAGCCCAAACCACGGGCCAGGATGGGAGGACAGGCTTGACGGTCAGCTGCCTCTGATGAAGAATCCAGTGCAGGAGAAGACCTTCTCTGAAGAAGCCCAGAGGTGAGACAAGCTCCCCTGTTTACTGTTTATATGGATAAGCCTCGGGTGACCCTAGACGTGGCAGACAAAAAGATCATCTTTTTGGTAAATAAGGGGCCACTTGCTCTGCCTTACTCCAATTCTTTGGATTGACCTACTGGTCGATTGTCCCCCTCACTAATAAAGATGGCCAGACTGAGCCAAGACACTTTACAGCACTGCTACCTTGCTCACTACGAGGCTACTTGTTTGTACATTCTCAGTGGTTAAATAAAATAAAAAATAACTTTGTATTTCTTTGTCATTGACAAAGTTGCACCAGAGATGTTTATGAAAGTATTTCTTTAAGACTGTTTTATAAAACATAAAAATATAATTGTGAAAAATTTTTGTTTGCATGATCATGGTTGGCCAGGTCTCGTTGTGCAGTGATGTTGAGCATCGGTTCAAAGAAACTGTTCGTTGCAGATTTTGATTGGTACCGGTGAGTCTGTAATTTTGCAACTTGTCTGTTCACATTTAAAAAAATTATGTAAAATTTCCATTTTTCTATAAAAATAAGTGCAATAATAATCAAAGTTTTAATGTCCTGAGTCTTCATCTTGAAGAATTACCTTATTCTGTTTAAACTTAACATTTTATGTACTAACATTTAGAGGGCCACATTTTGATAACTGCAGTAACATTAAGTATGTATAAAACTCTAAAGCCCTAGACCTGTTAATGGCTAAAGTTTAAAAAAAAAAAAAAATTGTGACCTCCTTACTCTTGAACTGAAATCTTTTGTTTTTGTTTTTCTCTTGCTTGGGCCTTACATCCTCAATGCCTTCATCGAGGTCATTTCTCGCCTGGAGACCATCGAACTATGAAGCCTCCACTGTCCTTTCGAGGTCCCTTAGATCATGGCCCTGCGGTGGAGCCCTGACTGTTTCCCCTCATCGCCCACTTTCAGCAGGAAGCAGTTACTGATCAGAACGACGCCCCTTTTCATAACTGCAGTTAGGGGCTCCATTCGCAGAAGGGGAAAAATGAGACATAGGGCAAGTTAGGGTAATTAGGCAGTTTTAGGGACAGTGCAGGAGGGGACCTCTGAAGAGTTTAGGAAGGCTTCAGAGATAACAACTAAAGGAATGTGTTAACATTGGCCTTGGTTTCCTTCAAGTGATAACAGAGAGTGTTTTAATTGGAGCAGCAGACTCATTTATGCAAGGAGAAAATGAAAAGGGGTTAGTATTAAGACTGGTGGGCAGCAACCTGTTTTATTCAATAGCTGATGTTTAGTGACCAAATAAATAACTCTGTGACTGGCTAACTGGAGAGAAATCCCTTGTTTGAGCAGAGTAATTCTCATTTGTTACTGAAGATAATACCTCTTGCTGACTAGATAGATGGTTTAGAGTCTGATTTTCAGAGGTCGTGGTCTGAGATGACCCAGAAAAAGTCAGTGTTTTGTATAAGAATGGCAATTTTAAATTTTCCTGTACTTATAAACCTGTAAACACATTATGTGGCTAAACTTAACCATAATTCTGAGACTGACTAACGGATAAAAGGCTTGGTAGCTGTTGTTTTCTTAGCTGACTAGCCGTTTTTAAAAAAAAAAAAAAAAAAAAATGGGGGAATGTGGAACCAAGCTTAGCCAAGGTTTCGCCATTTTGTATATCCTCCACCTTGCTATGTTAGTCCTTGTCCAGCCGCATTCCGGAGATAGTTTCAGCAGTCACAACCCTCACTCTACTTGGTGACGAAAAAGCAGACCACCCCGGCCGCCAATGAGGGCAGTCCTGTCCATAAATGGGACAGCATCTCTAACCGTCCAATCAGTTTGAAACTGTAACCGCGCGCCAAAATGCCTTTGTAGTAGCCAGTGAGTAATTGCCAGCTTCTTCCAAAGTTCGCGCCACTCGCGACCCTATAAGATACCCCTGCTTCCTCTGTTCGGGGCTCTCGACCTCTGCCGTTGCATCGGTGCGTGTCGAGGGCCCGGTCTCGAGCCCGTAATAAACTCCCTTTTGCATTTGCATCAGCTGTCTTTGGATTCTTGGAGGCTATGCTCGCCGAGTCTGCTGATCTTGGGCACAACAATACCATCCTAAATACCATCATTAGTATGTTATGTCACTGGGACCGGTTTATCAAATTTCCAGCCAGGCTAGCAAACACAAAGAACAGCTCATTCATCGACCTGTGCTGGCAACACAGTCACTAATATTTCAGTTTCTTCAGTTAACCATCTTGATCTGGTTTACTGGCTCTTTATAAGTCAAACTGATTTGCCTGTTTAGCATTTCACACTGGAGAACAAAATTTAATAAAATCTTGTGATTGAGAGACATGGTCACAACAACTGCCATTTAGCTTTTGAAACTGAAGTATAAACAAGCAGATGATTCATTACTGCCCCTGGATATATTAGTGGCAGAAAACAGGGATTTTGTGGTGTTATTTGTGTAGCTTCTCTAGTTTGGCATAATTTTTCTTTCATGTTAGACTTATTGAAAAAGTTGGAAGTAAAAAAAACTTCTCCTTTAAATAGAAAGTTGTCATTAACTGAGTGCACAAATAAAAGTTAAAACTTGCATTAATAAGTAACCTTTAAAAGACTTAAAGTTATCTGAAGCTAACAACCCCCCCCCCCATGCATACTCACTTTAAAAATAAAAACTTCTATATTTCTTTTTTATATATCTGTAAGCAGACTGGGTGGGATTACAGGGCTTTGAGCTTTTAGTCTTTGCTATCTTTATAAGATTATTCTAGGCTTTGACCAACTGTATGAGTCACAGAAGTTAATGAAAAGTTGTTTTAAAATGTTTATTTTATCTCACAATATGAAAAACAAAGAAGTTTCTTTGGCAGCTAAGTATTTACTGGGAAAGATTATATACCCTGACCTTTTTGTAATTATTGTCATTGTCAAATTCCTGTCAGTAATTATATCTATCACTTGTTAGAGTAAGTAAGTATACATACACCACACATATATAATAGTAGGTCTCACATAGCTAATTCATACTAAGGTATAAACATATCTATATGTGCACCCACACTCCCAGAATCTGAGACCTAACTGTGGACCTCTGTTTTCAGTTTCTCACCTTTTTGAAGACATCTATTTTTGCCCTAAGTCAAAAGATAATTAGTTATGACAAGCACACAGCCATACATTAACAACGAATGAAAGACTCAATTCATCATGTAAATTACTTAGCAGACAAGAGACAATGTGCTCCCTTCCCCTCCTGCTCCCAACAAATCTTTTCCTGACAAGTTAGCATGAGAATACAAGGAAGAATTCACTTTGTGAGTCAACTTATTGCAGAGGCTAAGCTCATACATAAGCATCCTTTCAGCAACAAAGAGTACATATGGCTTCTACAGGAGAAATGAGTCCATCACATCATCAGTTCACATTGAAAAGAAGAGTTGGGCAGCAGCTGCCTCAGGACAGCATGGAAGGGAGACGTCACTAGGTGCACAGGAGAATAAAATCAACTTTCAATCTTGGACTCAAAGATAAAAAAAGTTCTCATTTGGCCAGTCAATGTAAACATGCTTAATGGGATTAAATCCCTAAATTAATGGAAAAATCTCCAAGGAGAGTTGTCTCTAAGCAAAAGAATGTTCACCTTATTTTCTGCATCACTATGAATACATCACAATGAATGCATCATGTACATGGGCATCTTCTAGGTTGATGAAACACCACTTGATTATAGAAATATTTCTGTTGGCTGAGATTATTTGTAGATATATATATATATATAAGCTATATGTAATTATATATATAATTTCCTTAAAGGACACTGGGGTAGAAGGGTCCAGAGTCATACAGCTAATAAAAAATTTGCTTGGGTTTCCAGTGCCATTTTGTTCTTAAGTTAAAGGTATGTAACACAGGCAATGAACTGAGAAAAATTCAAGATTTTTGAAGTTATAAGGAATTCAATCACCCACTACATGTAAACACCATCAACAAACAATAACATGTCCAGGGAAGTAACTGGAGGATGGAGGAACTAGGGAATAATATCAAATATGCAATAGTGTTTTTGTCAAAACCAATACATGACTGGACTGGCCAAAAAAAAAAATGGCTAACAGATGCCTGGTTATAGAGGATAATGGTTCTCTCATACCCTAACTTTGAAATATGGGAAATCAAATGTATGCTTTGAGATTCAATGTGTCTCATCTACAAAATAGAATAATAGTAACACCTAGTCCATAGGATAGTTGTGAGGAATAAATTACATATTTATGTAAAGCTCCTGGAACACTCCTGGTTCATAAAATGCTCGAGCAATGTTATTTTTATTATAATCATCATATATAACATATCACAACATTGATAGATTAATTATTTTTGTTAAAGCAAGCCACAAAGCATTATTTAATTTGGGTAGAAGGTCCTATACAAATCAAGTATACATTTTCAAAATAAAAAGCAAAATCCTATTAATTCAAATATACCCCACTTAAATCTCATGTAAGATAGCTGATAATTAACCATAAATCGGTTCTCCGGCCCAGGTATTTGTTCTTAGATGGATACAAGACACAACGAAGCTGAAAGAGGGCAAGATCCTTAGAGCCTTCCACAATAAAGCATGAGAAGTGAGCACAGTCTCTGATAATTGCCTTTGCTCCCCAGGGAAAGCCAGTAACGTCCCAACTAATGATCCAGCTCCCAAACAGGAAAGGATGAAAGGGTTGGGGGCGGCTTCATTAAAACTCCCGGAAAATGGATTAATCCTTTTCTACCCCCTTCACTCTTACTTCCGAGCAGGTATCCCCAGCATAGTACTATGTGGAACTCTGCTGTTAACAAGACGCATCTCCCCTTCCAACCAACTCTGGGATTTTTCCATTTTCAAAGATTTTGGTTTCCTATAACAGCTAGTTTATAGATAAAGGCTTCATTTGTTTGCCATCAGTGTACTGGCTTGGAAAGAAACAATTTCTAAAAATTGAGACTTTAGAATCACATAGGTCAGAGTCACAAATGAAAATTTTTTTCAAGAGCCAGGAACATAACAAATGAATAAAGTGGACCAGATAGAAACTGGATATTTTGTTAAATTTTTACCACTTTGAAATATAAATTCAACTGTTGTCTAATTTTTCCATTTTTTTTCCAAGTAAAACTGGAAATCTTGTTTTTTTGGCAACTAATTTAAAAAGTAATGAAGCTGGATAGGGGAGGAGGGATTAGGGTCAAAATAAGGGGGGTGGGAATTGTATGGGGAATATAACCAAGATGAAAATGCATACATTGTGCAAAAATGAAAAATGATGTAAAAATATATAAAATAAAATTTTAAAAAAGTAATGAAGCC
This sequence comes from Talpa occidentalis, assembly GCF_014898055.3. NCBI lineage: Eukaryota > Metazoa > Chordata > Mammalia > Eulipotyphla > Talpidae > Talpa > Talpa occidentalis. The sequence goes on from NW_023604972.1 coordinate 117,879,322, forward strand.
TCATGTATATGAGCCATATGCAAAGAAATACGTGTAGATTTCCAGTTGGGACCTCCAACTTGGTCTTGTGATTTTGCAGCTCTCTTAACAAAAGCACTTCAAAGAAAAGAGAGTTACACTGAATGTTTAAAAGACTTTTAAACCATGACTGCCTTCCCCTCCAATGGCAATTCTGATCTAACTGGTTATGGGTAAGCTTTCAGGGGATTCTAATATGAGGACAGAGTTGAAAGCCACTGATGTGGCTTAACCTACTAATTCTACAGATGAGGAAACTGTAGCCAAGAGATTAAAGCAACCTGCAGCTGACAGGTGAGAAAGGTGTTCTTTCTCACCTGGTTCAAGTCTTCTTATCCCAAGATGCTATTAGCAAAACTAAGAAAAGTAACTTTTTTTTTTTTTTTGCAATAAATCAGAGTTTGGGTTTTAGTATATGTAGTTTATATAAAAGATTCCAAATATTTGGGCAGTATAGGTGTTCACTTTCAATGCAAGAGACATTTTTGCCCATCTAGTGACCTACAGAAATATTTACATTGAATTATAAAATTTGTGAAGGCAAAAGACTTGTCATTCCTTCCTGGCCAGGGAGGAGAGTCAGTGTCTCAATAAATTAATATTTGGCCAACAAATGACTGTTATTTTCAAAGATCTACACTGATCTATAAATTGAGAATAAAGTGCTTGAGAGCTCAAAAATCACTCTCATACAGAGCAATGTCCGTGACTAGAACCAAAGGAAACAAATATGAAGTCTTGGTTTGGGAAGACCACTTAGATGGTTGTTGACAGAGCAAAAAAGTCAGTGAAGAAACAGCAGATTGGCTGTGCACAAGAACCCATCTCATGAGGTTTAAAGATTCTTTGCCCCGGCAACAGCACAAAAAGGAACAGACAGCTCTATTTATGTCACTTTCATCACCCCCACTAACTCAGTGTGTTTACTTTTCCTGGAGCTGAACCCTTGCCAATACCAATAGCCATAGCTTAAATATCGTCTGGTTTCCTGACCGTGTGTGACAGAGAAATGCAGCATGCACTTGTCTGTCAGCACTTGAAGTGCCCCTCTTCACACGCTGTGATCAAAAATGGGATAGAGCATTGTAAGTGCGGTATTTACCATCTCGAACGATTTGGTGATAAACACCAAGCTCCCGTCCTCCCATGAGGATGTTGGCAAGATCTGACTCATTGTGCAAGAGTAAGACAAGTTAATGCCCATTTGGTTTATTATTTAAAAATACACCTCCGCCCTACCTGTCAATCAAAGCAATCCAAGAGTCTCCTTGTGAGTGAGTTGTCTTTCTAAAATAATAAAGCTCATCATGTTACTTATCTACATAAGAAATTCTGGTATAGCTCCCTACTGGGATCAGAGAAAGTCTCTGAGTCCTGACATACATAATGGACTCTGCCTACTTTTCCAGCCTCATATCCCTTCACCTGCCTCAAACATCCTCTGGCCCAGCTTCTTCTAACCACTTATACCCCTAATACACTATCTTCTCTAATAATTCATTCTTTTGGGCTACCCCTTTCTCTGCTTGATGGTCCCTTACAAAACTTCCCCAAACCTGCTAAACTGGTACATCTTCTAGGGGCCTCCCATGACTCCTCTGGGATAAAGATTCTGCTGCCCCATCTCCCCTCTTTGGCATTGGATTAGCTTGGAGTGCAGTGAACCCCCTCCAGGCGGTATGCTCCCAAAGTCTGTGTTTCTTTCTCACCTCCCAGTACCTGACTCAGGCAGGCACTCAGCATGGTACACAGGTTTACTGAGTTCAACTAACTGCGGCTGCTGCCCCTACCTGTACCGGTAACTGACAAAGGTGGGTTTCCTGGACCCCTTTAACTCCTGTGGGAACTATGGCTTCTCTCCATAGTGAGCCTGCAGGTGTCTGAGGCTGTCAGCTTATCAGTCCTTTGGCTTCGACTACCCATTATGAGTCTCTTATGAAAGAGAAATACTGCATGATCACACTCATATGTGGAATCGAAAAAAGCCAAACTCAGAGAGTAGACTGGTGATTAACTGGGGCTGGTGGGTGGGGGTGGAGGAAAAGGGGTGATATATTGGTAAAGGATACAAACTTCCAGTTAAAAGATGAATAAGTTCAAGGGAATTGTATACTTGAAATTAAATGTTCTCGATACATTAAAAAAAGGTAACTGTTGGGCCTCCCTGGTGGCGCAGCGGTTGAGCGCTGGGTTGTGCAGCTGCCTGCAGCCTCTGCAGCACCAGTTCGATCCCTGGCTGCTCCCCGGCCACCGAAGGGGGGTCCTACATGGCGTGCAGACCTCTCCTGCCGCCTGCTCCCCTCAGCAGTGTACTTCGGTCCTTCTGCCTGCTCTGCTTCCGGCTCTGGCTCTGGTGAATTCTCTCACCCTCCCGCGCTTCTGACTATACCCAGTGCTTGTATGCATAAATAAACAAACAAACAAACAAATAAATAAATCTTTAAAAAAAAAAAAGTAACTGTGATGTGATGTGATGGGTGTGTTAAGCTACCTTAATGTGATAATCATTTCACTATGTGTGTGTGTGTGTGTGTATATATATATATAATCATCATGGTATATACCTTAAACTTATACAATGTGATTTGTCAATATTTCAAGATGGAAAAATTAATTTTGACAGTAAAAAAAAAAATCTTCTGACTACTAGGTCAGCGATTCTGGGAGGCTTCCATTTGCAAAGGGACCTTAAAATATATGAAAACAAACCACCATAAGTTCAATACTTGAACTTCAACATTTTGAAGTTCAGAGAAAATTGAGGTGGAATACAGAAAATACAGCTGGGCTGTGATTTCCAGACTAAGGAGTCGCAAAATCAATCTATATATAGCCTAACAGGATAATTTTTCAGAAAACCAGTGGTCAGAACCACAACTAGTTAAGATTTAGCAATGGTGGGATAGATTGAAAGGGGCTAAGTAAGGGCCTCTGTGCTCCTCCAACCCAGGTGTATGAGCTGAAAACAGTCGTGAACCTTCTGATTAACTTTACAGCTGCTGTCAAATGCGACTCTATTAAATTCTTCTGGCATCTTGCTTCATAAAGCTTTGACCACAAGCACGTCATTATGAAGTCTGTCACTGGCACTGAACAGTCTGCAAATTTTCTATGTGCACAGAAATAGTCTAAGTGTTATAAGACAGAGCCAAAACACATACACAGGAAAAATGTCCACCATCCTTAAAGAAGCCCAAACTTGTGGTAGAGTATCTATATCCTACATAGCATCTGACTTATATAAAGCACTCAACAATGACAAATTGGACTGAATTCCATTTTTGTTGTTAAATCCATAGAAGACAGTGTTTTAAAACCTCCCTCAGTGTGATGGTTAATTTTATATGTCAACTTCACTGGACCATAGTGCCCTGATATGTGGTCTGACATTTTCTACTCCTATGAGATTTACATTTAAACAAGTAGACTCTGTAAAGCAGGTTATCCTCCAGAATGGGTGGATTTAGTGCAATCAGTTGATCAGTTGAATAAAACAAAAGACTGACCTCCCCCAATCAAGAGGGAATTCTGCAACAGATGAGCTGTGGACTCAGCACTGGCTCCTCTTTGGGTCTTCAGGCTGCTGGCCCACCCTGAAAACTCTGGGCTTGCTAGGTTCCATTGGATGTGAGCTAATTCCTTAAAATAAGTCTTTCAATACATATTCACATCCTATTGGCTGTTTCTCTAGAGCCCTGACTAATAACTGGTAAGATTTGCCAATGTTTTTTACAAAATGCTCCATGTCTACCTGCAGCTTCTTATGAAAGTCTTCTCTAGAAAATGCCCTTGACATTAAATTTATGGGATGACAGAGCAGGGCTGTGGGCTATAGGTGGGAGTGTCTAGATTTCCTGCCTGTGAATCCTACAGATTTCATAAGCACTCCAGCTAGCTGTTAGTTAACTATACAATGGCCATCTACTTAATATGGAAAGAAAGGAGGTTAGTTTTCATGACTAAAAAACCTGGCAGTGATAATCCTTGTCACCAATTCTAAGTAAAACATTAATGTGTGTTGAAATGTGATTTCAATGAGTAGAATTTCAACACCATTTCAAGATAACAAAATCCTGATACAGCAACCAAGCCCAAGGATCCAGGCCAACTGAGGCCCAGTCTGGTCCCTCATATGCACTCACTTCACACTTAGACAAGATCATCCCTCCCCAAGTAAGCCAAAACATTGTCCCTTTAAAGAAACCCCAATGGACAATTGTCACCATGCTTCTTAATCCTGATTTTACCAAATTCCAAAACTCCTGGATAATTCATCCTGAATTGAACTATCTTCCCATAATAATCTCTACTTCTTTGCTTTGAAATCCTAACATCAATCAACGCAAGAGAGCAAGGCCTATGACTTCATTTGTGAAAAAGGAACTGTGTTTGGGTTTTGTTTTTTTTTTAATGGCACAATTCCTTGACTGCTTTCTTTCTTTGTGTCTTCATCTAGATCTCACATTGCTAATATTTTTGCCCTTTGTGGGCTTAACACCATCACATAACAGCCATCACATCAACATACTCCTTTTTTTTTTTAAATTAACTTCTCAGGGATGGAACATTCTGTTGTGATGGCTGACTTCTCTTCTTCCCTCTCATTTAATCAATGACTGAAACACCCTTGACACAGCTTTCCACTTTCTCCCTCTCCTTTCTTGATTTTTTGTTTTTTCCAATCTAGTCTTGATCCTGTGCTTATCATGTCAATGCTGCCTTGCTGCCACCATCTTTTCATTATACCGCTCTCACAAAACTTAGGTCCAAATAACCGTCCAATCTCAGGCCCTGAGAAGCTGCTGAAGACATCCAGAAAGGATCAATTGCTTTATGACACTTTTTGCACCAGTACCACCACAAATTCGTGATCATCAACTGGATCTTCAAGTAATGACTAGCAACCCCCTAAGTTTTACAAATTTACTCTTTCACATTCAAACTTTCTCCATTGTCAAATATCAGAAATCACCTCCTTTTTTCCCAGCATGCCATCCCCTTTCTTTCTCTCCACAGCACCTGACTTAACTACTTTCCAAAGCAGACAGAAGACATCAAACAAACTCCTTAAACTTCTTATATGTATTGTCTCCCTTCCTCCACATCCCACCCACTTCCTATGCCACACATTCTGGCTTCTGCTTCCATAACTACCCAACAGTTCTTCTAGTAGTTTCAGACATCCATTTTACTAATCAAATGGACATTTACCGGACTTTTTACTTGATCTGTCATCAGCATCTTAAATTATTATCTCTCCTTGATCTCTGAGATGTTTCCCTAGTATCTAGTTGGTAACAATTTTATACTTTGTCAACTTTGCCTCCATTTAGCTTTGAAGTGTTGGCATTCCTCATGGCTCAGACTACACTTTCTTCTTTCCATTGTCACTCTGCCTGCAATTTCACTCACCCTTGTGACTTTGATACTATGTGGACACCACTAACTTCCAAATTTATACCTCCAGGTAACTCCTCTGGACCAGGGCCCAAGGTTGTACTTTGTTTCTTGTGGATGTCTTAAAAAGGCAATTCAAAATGTTCCCCAAATAATCTTACTCTGTACCTGGTCTGCATCCAGTATTCTCCATTCACTTGAAGAAGCCCAATACCTGAGAGTTATTCATGGCATCCCTCATCCAGTCCTAACCTCGTAAGCACTAAGTCCAATCTACCTTACTATGTAAATAAGTGTAAAGCTATTATGATAAATAAAAACTACAACACATCCTTCAGTACCATGTAAGATACAGTATCTGCTTACTTCTCTGACCACTTCTTAGAGCATGCTATAAGAACTATACATGATATAAGAACTATAAATAATGGTGAATCCACTAATTTCTTCCCCTTTTTACAGCTACCACTCTGGCCCAAGCTACCAGTAGCTCTGGTCCGCAACAGCTCACACTCCAACTCCCTTAACACCTTCTTCCACACCTCCTTCATCCATACCTCATAATAGAGCCAGGAGACTTTTTAAAATGCATACCTGATGATGTTACTCCCTTGCTTCAAACCTTTCAATGGTTTTTCTATTACTCTTTTTTTATATTAATTTTTTTACATCATTGTTCATTTTTAAACAATATTTGCTCCCACCCCCATAGGTGTAGTCCCCATAGAGTTTCCTTCCCCAATGCACCCGTGCACTATCACCTCAGTCTCCTGTGCGCCTCCCTCCCTCCCTCTGATCCCACTCCCGCCTCCTCAGGCCCTGCAGGATGTCTCTGATTTGTAATTGTCTGTTTTTGCTTTGTTGTGTTTTGTACTGTTCTTATTTTTTTACACTGATGTCTTATTTGGTTCCCCTATATTCCTGCTGTAAGTGAAAACCATCCAATATTTTTCTTTTTCCTTCTGGTTTATTTCACTGAGCATAATTCCTTCTAGTTCCATCCATGTTGCTGCGAATGGTGTAAGTTTAACTTTTACGAAAAATAAAAACTATAACACATCCTTCAATACCATATAAGATACAGTTTCTGCTTACTTCGCTGACCATTTCTTAGAGCATGCTCCTCACTCTCTGAACTCTGGCCACACTAAGTATTTTCAGTTATCAAAAGTACTACGTATCTTCTTGGCTCCCATTTCCTGCTTCCTCCCACTCACACACCTTTAAATTTCAAATATCTTCTTTTGCAACTCTTCCCTAATCACCAGGCCCCAAGCTAAATCAGGTCACCTAATATTTTTATGTCAGATTACTTAAAACAATTTTTACTAATATTTGGTTAATATCTTTCTCCATCCAGGACCATAAACCCCTATAAGGAAGAGGCTATTTCTGGGTTGCTTATCATAAAATTCCAGCACCTAGTCCACTGCTTTGCTGAACAAATTGCAGATTGTATGAACGAGTAATTTTGTGAGTGACCTAATGAATGATGGTGATGATGGATCTTCATATCAGGTTATCAATATTCCTCTTTATCATCCCCTGCAGCACAAACCCATGAATCAAGTCCAGTTCAACTATCTAGTCCAGTTCAATATAAAAAGTAGTGTTTGGGCCTCCCTGGTGGCACAGGAATTAAAGATAGCACTATCAAGCTACCGCCAGCCATTGCAGCACAAGTCTGATCCTAGCTGGCCAGGGAGAAGCCCACATGGCGCAGCAGACCTCTCCTGTCTCACCCGCTGTTCCCCTCAGCAGATCTTCCTGTTCTGCTCCCCACTCTCTCTGGTGTATCTTCTCACACGCCTCCCCCACACCCCTCTGGTCTACACCCCTATTCTTGTATGCATAAATAAATAAATCTTAAAAAAAGTAGTGTTGAGAACTCGGGGTACAAGTTGCCTGGAGGGAAACACAAAGAGAGTCAGGGGCCAGGAGGCTCTGTCTGTGCTGCCCAACATAAGCAAGGAAAACCAGCAACTCTACTTTATATTCATCTGAATACCAGCAAGAACTAGTCATAGCCACTTCATGAATGAATTCCTTAGCTCACTTAAATCATCCTGTAAACACATAAGAGAAAATCACCTTCACATATATTTTTTTTAAAACAGGTAAATCAACTAGGATCTTCTACAAGGACTTAGCACGCTCCTAACACAGTACCTACACATGTACTAAAATCAACACGAGTATCTCTTCCAGCTTTCCAGAGTCCATCTTTAAATGACTTTATAGTGCTATATCTGAAAGTCTTACACAAATTCTTGGGCTTAAGCTCAAAAGATATTAATCAAAGTCCAAGTCATTTATTAAACTGCAAGTGGCCATAAAGCAAAGTTAATGTAATTTGTCAGGCAGAGCAAGACAAGAAATGGCTTGACATATGAGCTTCTAGGACCCCTTTGAAAAGCTGGGTAAAATCACTAGGGAAGAGGTTAAAATTCAACTTTGCTTTATATTCCTTCTTAAATCATGTAAAGTACAAGCCTGTTCTTGACAACTTAGATCATGAGTGATAACCCACCAAACAGAATACTTCCTGAGTTTTCCCATGAGGAGTTTTTTAAAGTTCAAAATGCTATCTTCAGCCATGTGATTATTATTAATATCCTTTTTTAAATCAATCATGGATTTTTAAAGCAGTTGTCCTTTGCATGACAAAATCCCAAATCCCAGAGAAATCATCATAACAATTATGTTAGCTGTACACTAATATTTTAATATGAACTTAAATTCAGCTGCATGTTATTTTGTTCTGGAAGACTTCTCCTTGCTATAGAAAAGCTTCCAAATGTAAAACTTAACAAAATTAAGTAATGCGCTTTTAAAAAAATAATCAAGGCAATGTTAGACTGCCTTAGTTATCTATTGCTGCGTAACAAATTAACCCAAAAAGTAGCAGTTTAAAACAATAAACATTTACTATCCTACATTTTAGGGGCAGAGACTCAAAGAGGCTTAGCCTTATGGCTTTGGCTCAAAGTTTTTCATGACAGTGCAAGCTGTTAGAGGGAGCAAAGGGGTTGCTGAAGCTGAAGGTGAAGGGCAGGTTATAGTCATTTTCAGGCTGAACTAGGGCTGAAAGCTCCACCTCCAAGCTCAGTCGTGGAGGTCATCAAGAGGCTTCAATTTCACACTGGCTATAAACAGGGGGTTCTCCCTGGACACTGGCTGTGGGATCCCCTCACTTCATCTCCATTAGATCCACTCTTCTGGGCAGCCCAAAACATGGCAGCAGCTCACTTCCCCAGAATGAGTGATCCCAGAGACAGCAACCAAGACAGAAGCCACAGTGCTTTTGAAGATCCAGTCTTCAAATCTGCCCCTCTTCACTTTCACTTTATTGACCAGAAAGGAGTCACGAAGTTGAACCCATACTCAGGGAGAGGGAAATTGGACTCTACCTCTTGAAGGGAGGACTATGAAAGCATTGTGGACATGTTTTAAAACTACCACCTAGGCAGTGGTTAGAAGCATGGGAGAAAGACATATTTGGAAATAGTAAGATTTAAGTTTGAATCTTGACAGTGTTACTCCCAACTGTAGGTCTTAGCACAAAGTATTTAGCCTCTCTGTCATAGCTTCACCTAATTGTGAAGTAGGTAGAGCATACGGGGTCTGTGTGGGAATATACATGAATAAAGGTTGTGATTAGAGTCCACGGTCATAGCAAGTACTTCCTTAATGTTGCCCACACAGCAGGAATTTGCAAAGCCAAAAATGGAGTGTTCTCTATGTACAAGATACATGGTCCTTTGCCCTATAGAAGTTCAATCTAGTAGTTATGAAAGTAAATCTGGGGCCTCCCTGGTGGCACAGGGGTTAAAGACAGTGCTGTCAAGCTGTCACTAGCCACCGCAGCAGCATGAGTTCAATTCCCTGGCCTGCCTGGGAGCTGACCCACTTGGCTCAGCAGACCGCTCCTGTCTCTCCTGCTGCTCCCCTCAGCAGTGTATTTCAATAGATCCGGTTGTTCTGCTCCTCACTCTGTCTCTGGTGAAACCACCCCCCAGCACCTCTGGCCTACACCCCAGCTCTTGTATGCATAAATAAATCTTTTAAAAAAGAAAGGTATATGCCATTCTTACTGGTGTAAGGTGGTATCTCAATATGGTTTTAATTTGCATTTCCCTGATTAAAAGGGACATTGAACATTTTTTTCATATGCCTGTTGGCCATTTGCATTTCCTCTTTGGAGAAATGTCTTTTAAGTTCTTCTGCCCATTTCTTGAATGGATTGTTTCTTTTGTTTTTGTTGAGTCCTGTGAGTTCTTTGTATATCTTTGTGATCAATCCCTTATCAGTTGACTGGAGTGCAAAGATTTTTTTCCAATCAGTGGGGTGTCTCTTTTGCTGTGCAAGAGCTCTTCAGTTTGATGTAATCCCAGGTGTTTATCTTTTCCTTGACTTTCTTTGCTTTGGGTGATGAGTCTTTAAAGATGTTATTACGATGTATGTCTTGTAGTGTTTTACCTATATTTTCTTCTATATATTTTATGGTTTCATTTCTTATGTCCAGTTCTTTTACCCCTTTTGAGTTTATTTTTGTGCACAGTGAAAGGTAGTGGTCTAGTTTCATTTTTTGTATGTAGTAGTCCAGTTGTCCCAGCACCATTTATTGAGCAAACTGTCCGTGTTCCATTGCATATTCTTTGCTCCTTTGCCAAAGATCAGATGTTGATATAAGTGTGGCTCTCTATTCGGGTCCATTGGTATGTGTGTCTGTTTTAGTTCCAATACCAAACTGTTTTAATTATTATGGCTTTGTAGCATAGCTTGAAGTTTGGAAGTGTGATACCTCCTCCTATGTTTTCATCAGTAGGGCTATGGCTATACAAGCAACAACAAATGTTGGCAAGGATGTGGTAAAAAAGGAACTATCCTACATTGCTGGTGGGAGTGCAAACTGGTCCAACCACTATGGAAAGCTCTGGAGTTTCCTCAGTCTACTAAAAATGGAGCTACCATAAAACCCAGCAATTCCACTAATAGGGATCGACCCAAAGGACACAAAACCATTGATTCAAAAGAACACCTGTACACCTATGTTTACTGCAGCACTATTTACAATAGGTAAAACCTGGAAACAACCCAAATGCCCCAAAATAGGTGACTGAATCAAGAAGATGTGGTACATATACACAATGGCATATTACTCAGCAATCAAAAAGATAGTCTCATGCCATTCACAGCAACATGGATGGAACTATACAGAATTAGGCTCAGTGAAATGAGCCAGAAGGAAAAAGGAAATTATCAGATGGTTTCACTTATAGCAGGAATATAGGGGAACCAAATAAGACATCAGTGTAAAAAAAATAGTAACAGTACAAAACACAACAAAGCAAAAATGGACAATTATAAATCAGAGATATCCTGCAAGGGAGGAGGAGGGAGAGGAAATCAGAGGGAGGGAGGGAGGAGCACAGGGGACTGAGGTGATGGTGCACGGGTGCATTGGTGAAGGAAACTCTATGGGGACTACCCCTGAGGGGGTGGGGAGAAGCAAATATTGTTTAAAAATGAACAATGATGTAAAAAAAAAAAAAAGAAAAAAAAGTAAATCTGAACTCAGACATAAGAAAGCTAATGTGATTTTTCCTCTATAAATCTTTGGGTTTACAAAAGAGAGGCAGTCAGATAAGCAGGCTGCATAATAGAAGGAAATGCATTGTGGGTTAAGCAGTTTTGTTTGCCTTTTTAAAGAGAGGTTATTCCTACAATTTAAATGTTCCTGGAAGCACAGCAGTTTTCAGGAGGGGAGGCAGGTGGTCTGGCCCTTTCCTCTGGACACCTCATGGTACCTGAGGGGGCTGAATGGAGCATAGTTTGCAAATTGTGCCTGTGAAAGCATATATATAGGATCAAAGACCATGGTTTAAAACCAGACCAAATTAATGTGGCCATATAAGTAAACAAAGGTTTCATATGTGTTATCTGATGGTGATGGTTTTTCCTTTAAAAATGTGCAATGGTCTAAATGTTGGAGTTTGAAGGGATTACCTTTTCGCCAATCTGTGCTTAATCCCTCTACAGTAAATGCCTTTTTTAAAACACATGATTGTCCCTGTGCATCTTCTTAAAAGTAAACCTCATTCTAAACCAATAATGTGTGCTTTGTGTAGATTCATTGTTAGATATTAACAGTAGGCTTCCAACCACTTGCGAGCAAAGCAAAAATAAACCCAAATTTTAAAGTCTATTCTTTCCAGAATTTAGAATTAAGGACTAGAAGTATTTCAGCATTGGTTAACCTAGATATTCATGTTGTTTATCTTCCCAGAGTCACAGCTCGAGTAATTTAAAAGAATTTCTCCTTCTGAATGTCATGCTCCAAATTTTAAGGCCACCAAGGGCAATTATCAATTGGGCCCCTGGAAGCATATGTATTAGTCAAAGATTTCACCAAATATTCTATATCCCTCCTGCAACACTGTAAAAAAAAAAAACAACACCCCAAAATAGTAACTATGGAAAGACTGAAAAATGGAAGTCTACTATCTAAACTCAAATGCATTATAAAGTAATATAATACTTGCATTATTACATACCAGTGCCCTGCTCTTTAGAGATGCTTGCTCCTGTGCCTGTTCATAATCTTTCATCAAAACTTTATCACTGAAACACAGGACTTTCTAAAGATCTGGGTAGTTAACTTATGTGGATGTCTACATATTAGAAAGGGTAACAGATTTTACAACTCTTGGGTAGCCTTTGCAAATAATACCCGACCCTATCTTCTCATCCTTATGACTCTACACTGCCTAATTTCTAACTACCAGCACCTGAATTTCTTTGCCTAAACATTTTTCTCTAGCACCTGGAGACTACTTGGCCCTCCCCAGCTTCAGTGCCTGGGAATTAATGACTGATGGAATTTGGTGGGTAAATATTTGAATTCTTACAATCTTAGGTGAGATGCCTCTGAGATATGTGTTTTGCCTGGGCTCCTAAAAATCTCTCCAGAAAGATGATGAACTCTAGTTGCTGCAGTAGTTGCTTCATAATGCACCCTATATTGCACTCTTTGTTATTATATTCCCTTCCTTACTTCACTTTCCCAAATAAACTTTTACCTAGTTGAAATATAACTTTTACCTGATTCCTTGTCTCATGATCTACTGCCAGGAGAACTCAAATCAAGACATCTCTCCTATCTCTACTTGCTGATCAAGTGAAGCGCCCCCTGAATATATCCTTTCAATGGGAGATATTATAGCCGACTTGGATCATCTTTGGTCCCTGAGAAGAACTTTTCACTCCATACATGAGGAAATCACCAAATTATAAGTACACTAGGAATTGACACATGAAATGTACACATTTTGAGATGTGTGGAAGAGAAATAAATGTTAGCAAGAATACTAGCAAAATCTTCCATAATAACTAAAATGCATTAATTCACTCAACCAACTTATATAATTTTCTATAGGTTATAATATGAATGAGAGAAGGTTCCTGCTATTAGGGAACTTACTTACTTTATTTATTTTTTGGGTGGACATGGACAAAAAATAGGAAAACAAAGTAATAAGCAAGATAATATTAAATAGTGGTAAGTGCTGAGAAAAAATAAAACAGGGTCATATGATAGCATGACCTACTTTGGGGAAGGTTACTGTAGACAGGGGTCAGAGAAGTTCTTTCTAAGAAGGTGACATTTGAGCTGGGGTCTGAATGACAAGAGAAAGTCACTCCTGTGATGATAGCAATACTGATACTGATACTTATATACATATATAGGTTTTATATATATTGTATACACAATATGTTAAATGTTATATTTCAACAAGATGCAAATATATATATATATAAATATATATATATATGTTTCCTTCCACCATATGACAATGTCAAGTCTGAAGAATACAATGTCCCCTCATAAAATATTATCTCTGTACCCATAAAATAAAGACCTTGTGGATATTACAATATAGGGAGATGGCTTATTAAATATGCACACTAAAGTATTTAAATTTACAAATGAAAAGACAAGTTTTATGGGAATTGTCTTAAAATACTCAGGGACAAGGTGGAAATATAAAACGTGGTTGCCAAATACTGATTACCCTAGAAAGTGAGAAATGAACACCTGAGGCTCAGAATACCATTTTCTTTATTTTCCTTAAATTTCCAATAATCAAAGCATTTTTTAATAAAGTATGTATCTAGGAGAGATGAAGCATTCCCAGAGTTAGAGGAATTCCATCTCACCAAATTTACTTTAGCAAATTAAGTATCAAGCAGGAAATGTGGCCAGCGGAATCATAAAGATAGAAGGAAAAACTTTTTACTTTGAATGACCAAATGAAATTCTGGATGTCCTTTCAAAGGAATGCTAAGGCGTCCAGGGTTTAACTTTTGATAGGAATCTGAGCTTTTGTGTTTGATGATATTTTACAGTTAATCTAACTCTCTGAGGAGTTAAAAGTGAACTTATAGAAATGATTGAGCCATAAATTTTTTTGTTGTCCATACAAACACAAATCAGTTGTGGCCCACAGAATGTAAGTGATTATCATCCTCCGAAGAGATGAGATTTTGCAAGTTCATTTCAACATTCTTTTACTGTATATATATTTATAGTTCTTTGAGTTTTCCTTTGTCATGACTATAACATCTTTTCAAGTTTCATTAATAAATATCTGTATTATTTTACATTTGTTCATTTTATATCTGTAGAATTAGGATTTTTCTCTTTTTAGAGAACCATACTTTAACAATTAGCAATTTTAAATTGTTCTAGTAATGGGTCAGTGTTCACCTACATGTCACAGTCTGCATATTCCTTCAATCAAGGCCTTTTGCCTCCATCCTTCTGGGTTCTATCACCTTCCATCATATCATCAGAGCCTTCCTGAACCCAGAAGAGCCTTCTACCACAAGCACACCACTCTAAGTGGCAACTTCCAATTGTTCCTTTACTTGCCAAAAGTATCACCTTGCTATAGAAGGGTCTCTCATCACTGACAGGCAGAAATCTTTCAACAAACAAATATATCCAGGAATGGCTTTTAGTATTGATTTTTAAATCCAGATTTCATAAGCCACCAATAATCATCTGGAAGTATCTTCCATTTCTGTTATATGTCAGTAGTCTAGGCATAGTGACAGAACAGTCACAAGAAACCAATCACTGGACAAAAGCACTCTTCCCAATGGGGGGAGGGAGGGATTTCAATACTTTGACCAAAAGATACACTGCAGGGACTCATTAAAACCTAAACTTTGGTTGAACAGGGAAAGGAGGAAGAAAAGAGAAAAAACAGCAATTGGTATCAAGTAATATTTTTTGAGTGAAGGGTTTTTTATAACTTGAGGTAACATTGATTTACAACACTGTATATGATTCAGAAATACAGTACCCCACCTCTTAAAATGTTATGTCACCACGGTAAAGCTCTTCTCCTCCCCCCCAAATAAGCACTAGGCTGGGGAGGTAATTCCAAAAGCTCCTCTGAAGGGCTGGACTACATACAGCATCCACAATAGGACTCCCAATGAGGACTCTCAATGGAAAACGAATCCCTAGCTTGGTACATCCTGGGTGCTCCCCTGTTACCAATGACCCCAGCGAGCTCCAGAGATGTCTCCTGGAACTCAGTTTTCAATCCTGTTGCATAAAGTGTTTCCAACCCTTTCTACTTGACAGAAAAGATGTATTCAAAATACTTAAGGATACCATATTTTAAAAGGAGCCACTCAGGAAACACCCATAAGACTTTCCCCAAATACTTCAGTCCAAATAGACCTTATCTTTCTCTCTAAAAAAAAATTATTTACAATCTGTAAAAGAATTTTTCACTAAGTTGTATAGCTGTCAACTGTTCACTAATCACACCATGGACATTATTTGTGTTGACATCTTAGTTTGAATGCTGATCCCAAGGTCAAGGGTCATGCCTTATATTACTATGATATTCCCCAGAGTGTCTAGCACATTCCTGGGAACACAGTAAGGGCTCAATAAATATGGGTTCTGTCTTTGATTTTTCACAGTGATCCAAAAATACCACTAGTTTGGTCAAACTTACTTCCTGTAGGCTAATAAAATTAAAATCGTATTTATTCAGCATATTTTTCCTAGTAGTTCTCAAAAGCTTTTCAGATGGCATAATTAATTCCTACATACCCTATATGAACTAAAAGGAATAAATAAGTATGCTATACTTAATAGGATAAAAGCAAAATGCGTTAAAATTTCATGTTCTGTGATAACAGAGCTGCAAACTGTGTATTTTTTCAAGTCCCATCAAATCCTAAGAAAAATTCAAAACTAGTTTCTATATTGCGTCAAATATTAAATACTTCTAGACATATCCAACACCCTGAAAAGATCTACCTTGGAAAAGTGGCCATGAAGTGTGGATGCCATCATTTAATGGGAGAATAACACCCAATTTGCATTAAAAGCTTGGGTCCTAGTTGCAGCCCGATCCTATCCACAACCCTTTAGCCCCAAATTTCCACATGCTTTGTCAAAACCACAATTTGTCTCTATATTTTACCATATGCTAAGGTCACTGATAAAATATTTATTGAACATCTATTTTATGGCAAGGAAAGCATTGTTTTGCCAGTGTCTCTAAGGAAAAGTTTACACTGACTGCTGATATGAAAGAAATCATTCCTCTTGATTCTTGCTCCTCTTTCTTTAAACTTTCTGACTTGTTAAGTATAAAAATGGTATCATTTCTTCATTAATTATCATCTGGACCAGGAATTCTAGTATCTTTTACTTCTAGGGGAAGAAGCCACTATAAAGGCCCAGTCTTCAGGACTCTTCTCATGATTTACCATTGGCATGTTCTTTGTAAGACTATTCTTCTCTTTGTTTTGTCTAACTGAGGTTTTCTGGGCTAACAGTAACATAGCTTGAAAGTGTCCAGTGAAGGTGTCCAGTGATAGGGTAAATTGGGATGATACTGTCATCACACAAGATCAGAGGCTGCTTTTTTGACCAACGGCAATCAAAATTTAAAGTATGACTCACAAATGAAGAAAAATTCTTTATGATTTTACTCAATAGGTAGTACATAAAGAAAATAAAACCAATTAACTAAACTAAATTTAAAAAAAAAATCAGGCCTCCCTGGTGGCGCAAGGGGCTAAGCACTACACTATGAAACAATCCACTGCCTCTGCAGCACGAGTTTGACCCCCTACCGACCAGGGAGAAACCCACATGGCAAGGCAGACCTCTCCTGTCTTGCCTGCTGCTCCCCTCAGCAGTGTACTTTGGTCAATCTGCCTGTTCTGTTCCTCACTCTGTCTCTGGTGAATCCTCTCACCCCCGGCATCTCTGGCCTGTACCCCAGCTCTTGTATGCATAAATAAACAAATTTTTAAAAAAATACTAAAATCAAACATTTAGTCTATAAAGTCAAATTAGTGGCTATGGTGGGGAGGCATAAGTTGGATAAAAGGAATGAGTTGTATGGTGAAGAGTGGAATTGGATTTTTAGTAGTGAACTTAATGTTGTCTATAGAGTTGTTGATTTATAAGATGCACACCTGAAACTTACAGAATGCAATGAAATGTTATTTAAGTATTTTTTAATTTCCAAATATAAATAATAAATCAAAAAATAAAGTCTTGCTGAGGTTTCTCACCAGCCACCATCGAACTTGATGAGCCATATACTGCCATCACACATGGACCTTTTGTTTCTGTAAGTATGGGCAGAGAGCTGTAAAAGTTTTATAATGGTCATGCTCTATTTATTTTGATATGGCAACTAAAAGATAAAAAAGCTGGGTGTGAGACTCAAAGTACCTTTTTTAAGCAAGAAAGAATAAGAGTTTCCTTTGGACTTTCTCATATGTCTCATTATGTGCTACAGGGATAGAAGGTGATGTCTTTTCTAAGTTTTCAATTATAGACTACTTTAAATCTTTCATTTTATAAAAATTAAGGAGTTCCTACGGCATATGTCTAGCATAATGAACCATCCACCATAGATACAGGTGAAGAAAGCACGTGTTCAATTTGCAAAATAATTTGGAGTTCAATTGCTAAAGGGGGATAGACTGGGGTGTTCTTCAGCACCTGTGCCAAATCTCTGGTAAGTGAACTTGTTCCCTAGCATACACCTTTCACTCAGAAGCCCAGCCAGCTGGAGATACTTGTTTATGTATAAATTCACAATCTAAGAAGTGTAATTCATTGGGATTTGTAGGGTAAAGAAAATATCAGGCTTTTCTGCCCTTCCGCCATCAGGATAGATGATGGATCCTTGTCCTGAATGCATGCCTGATGGCGGGCACCTGGAATAGGGTGTGGGCATAGGTAGATGGGATTCAGCTGAGCTAAGACTGTGCTTTTAAGGGCGGCGTCACGGGGGGACGCTAGCAGCACCAGTAGCAGCAGTAGAAGCCGAAGCAAAAGCCGAAGCAGAAGCCGAGATCACCAGAGAGCCCAGATAGAGTGAAGACTTGCTGGGGGCTGGGAGGCCTGCCAGCCTCCCAGCCCCCCAGCCTGCACCCCTGCCTGCCATATACCCGCTGAACCCCAATAAAAGACCTGCAAAACCACTGAGGACTCTGACTCCTCCTTTACCCGATCTGCATGGGATCAGAAAACCTGCACCTGTGCCCATGTCCTGCCTTACAATTGGCGTATGTCGGCAGGATCCATGCAGACGGGTATTGGAGCCCTCCGAAGACCTGGAGGGACTAAGGAGAACAGACTTTGCCTGTGACGACGCTGGAGGCACCATGGCGGTATAGGAGATGGATACGTCCACGAGCTACAGGATGAGACCTGGCGTGAAGGAGACGCCCGAAAGGACCAGCCAACGACACCGGAAAGGACCAGCCAACGACACCGGATAGGACCAGCCAACGACACCGGATAGGACCAGCCAACGACACCGGAAAGGACCAGCCAATGACCCCTGAGGCAGCAGGCCATTGCTGAAGCAGGGAGAGGCCAATGGACTGATAGACTGATGAACTGATGATTTTGGACTGACAATCCTGCCAGAAGGCGGAGGACCTTAGCAGGTTATGTTTATTTTTTGAGAATCTGGGGGTGGCCAGTGGGCCTAGATGGCCAAAAGCAGCCTGTGTATGCCCAGTGGCCAGGTGGAGGAGAAAAGCCAACTAAGGTGGCAAAAGCTGGTACTGATGCTAAGTTGAGAAGCCCTAAAGCGGCTGTTAAGCCGCCTGGGTATGCTGAAGCCCTGTGAGTCTCGTAAAATCACCTATGGGTGATGCCCTGCTCATTCTTGAGTGAGGGTGAGGAGCTGAGGAGCCCGTCCTTGTGGGACGGGTGGGGAATGTGGCTTGGGGTGGAGCCCAAGCCAAATGCAGAGTTTGGATCCCCGACCCATGTGCTTGTGCAGTGGGTTGGCCTGAGTGCAGGGGTCTGCGAGTCGCATGGGTGGCCATGAAGGCCGAGTGTTGGAGCGACTGCAGACAGAAACCCTGAGGGTTGGCGATTACCCCCAACAGAATAAAATTGCCAATCCCAGAGCTAGTGCATCCTGGGGGTGGATGCTATGTGTGCCTTGTAGCCGAGACTACAGCCAGAGAAGGCCAGGAAGCCTGACAGCTCCTGGTGTGATATAGCAGATGCCGTGTGTGATTTCCCCTCCCTCGCATGAGCAGTGCCTTCGGCAGCAGATTTGGTGGCTCATCTGCTGGTACCAATAATTGTCTTTTGCACTTGGTTGGTGCCCTGCCTGGACTTATTTGTGTTCTGTTGTATTTTGTTATGTTGTATTTTGTTATTTGATGTATTTGCTTTTGTGGGCCATGGCTGCATTGTTTGTTTGCTTAGAAAATTGTGTATGTATGTATAGACTGTATGGCAGAAAACCCTGAGGGGGTGGACTGTAGGGTAAAGAAAATATCAGGCTTTTCTGCCCTTCCGCCATCAGGATAGATGATGGATCCTTGTCCTGAATGCATGCCTGATGGCGGGCACCTGGAATAGGGTGTGGGCATAGGTAGATGGGATTCAGCTGAGCTAAGACTGTGCTTTTAAGGGCGGCGTCACGGGGGGACGCCAGCAGCACCAGCACCAGCAGCAGCAGCAGCCGCAGCCGAAGCCGAGAAGCAGCAGAACGAACGCTAGAGAGCCCAGATAGAGTGAGGACTTGCTGGGGGCTGGGAGGCCTGCCAGCCTCCCAGCCCCCCAGCCAGCACCCCTGCCTGCCATATGCCTGGTGAACCCCAAATAAAAAACCTGCAAAACTACTGAGGACTCTGACTCCTCCTTTACCCGATCTGCATGGGATCAGAAAACCTGCCTTGTGCCCTGTCCTGCCCCTTACAGGATTACACTGATGTTTTTCTAAGGAAAACTAAATGAAGTCCAGTCAATAACAAAACAAGCAAACCCAAGCAAAGCAATAAACACATCTGGAAGTTTTAAGGACTCTGTAGAAGAAATTACTGATTTTGGAATGGAGTTTTTGAAGGTAAGTTTAGATGTTAATGAAAAACACACAACTCACAATTTCTGAAAAATCACTGCCTTCTTATGAATCACTATTAAGTGAACTTGGTGCTGACCTAGGGTTTCATTTGCTTCTGTCAAAAGACAGTGAGAAGTACTGAAGAAAGAAATTGAGCCTAAACAATGATCCTCCCTGTCATCCTTTTAAGAGTCTGGTACTCATCACGGATTTTTCTTTAGTTAAAGCAAAAATAACTACACCAAAAGAAGAATGCTTCAGAAAAACTTTCTGCATCAAACCAAGATGTGCTGTATAATTCTAAATGGGAACAAGGAATACAGTTGTGATTACATTCTTTCTGTTTTACTTTACTTGATATTAAAGGTTAATGGTAACAGATTAAAATAGGCGACCTAAGTCTTAATACTTATACTCAAATTGATGCACATTGTTGAGCAATAGTCTGTATCACTTACTTAACTTGTTAGGGGAGGTACCATTCCCCCGCAACCACTTATGCACAGCTGCCTTGCACTATCTTCTGGGAACAAGGTGGGGAGCTGAGTGACCAGGTGAAGTTCTTTAACAAGGAAGGCAGGTAGGCTAAGAGAGGTCACTTGCTTCTGAACCAGCTTGGTTTTGCATCCAGGGACTTGAGTGGGGGGCAAATGAAGAAGACTTGTGGGAGAAACACATAGGGACACTTGCAAGAGACGGGCGAGAGACACCTGGGGTGCTGTCCTTGGCAGAAACAATTGCAGTCATTATCTTGATTTGCACTTTTATTTTGCTCCTCTTGTCCCAGACTTCCCTGGCCCTTTTCACCCCTTTCCTGTGTCTCCTGGCCAGAAGGTGCCTTCGACTTGCAGCAAGCTTTTGGGCCTCAGTGGCCCAGCTTCTGGCCCACTCTGTTTGGCCAAACCTGTTTGGTTGAGCATTTGCCCACAAGGGGATGGGTACTTTTCCTGGGATAGTAACAGCCTCTCTTTTTTTCCTTCTCTATGCACACAAATTCTATTAAAGATCTATCACACTGAGTCTGCTTTGCCCTTCGGGGCAAGGATGGTTTAGACCCCGTTAGAGGGTGCAAATTTGGGTACCCTTCCTCACATACTAACAGATTGTCCAAAGCATTCCACATTTATACAACTATTTCCGTATCTGCTGTATTTACAGCATTCAACAGAGTAGAAAAACAGTAAATAGTAGAAATATGTAGAAAAATATAACAATGAATAGAATTTACTTTCTGTTCTTGGGAAACCCATAGTCTAGCAAGGAAGACAGATGTAAAAAAAAAAAGTAGATCATGAAAGTAAAAATAAATGAAATAGGTTTTCTTAGAGCGTTTCAAGCAAATTTCAGAGAAACTGAGGGGCGAGAAATGCAATAATTAAGATGTACTGAAGTCCTGAAAAGAATCCTAAGAAGTCATCATCTTTTTATTCCTTTTTTTTTTTGGTACTATTTATTTTTAACATATAAGAACTATGAATCCCAGGAAGGTTAAGTAGTTTGAAAAAAATCACAAAGGCCATTTTAGGCCAGACTTAGAGGGAATGCATATGTTGGATACCTAGTTTACTGTAGTTTTATATCTATGCTACCCTAACTTAGGATAGCATCAAAGTAGAACTTTGGTGGACTTGGAATTTGCATGTCCAAATATTTATCAGTGGGCCTGCTATAACTTTTGAGGGTTTAGATGGAAGATCGGGAGCAATCAAATGTTTCAACTTTAAAAAATGTGTTTTACTATTGATTATTTCCTTCCTTTGTAGGAAAACAGAATTAAGCAAAGAAGCAAACTTAAGATGAAGACCATACTGAAAAGGGATGAATAAGGAATATCACTGCATATATCCATGCATGGGGGACAGCAGAGTTAATTTCATACAAGAGCATAAGGTCATTATTGACCATCTGTCCTATCTGAAGTTCTATCCACAAAGCAGAGGCCTCTGCTGGGCCTAGATGCCAGTCTGTATCACAGGTTATTTTTCTTTCTTCACTAAAACAAAAACGATCATGTATTTCATATCCATATTTGCTCAAAAACCAACAGTGTCATCATCATCAACCATAAACATTTTGTGCAGGAAAACAGAAGATTCTCAGCTGCGGCAGATTCTCAGTTGGTGGCAGGAGAAACTCATAATTTAGTTGGGAAGGCCCAGACAGATAGATAACAGGGAAATCAATCATTCTAGGTAGATGTCTAAACGACAGTATAAATATAAACCCTACAGAGGTGGTGTGGCATTATAATGTTCACAGAGGAGAAAAGTGAGTCTCAGAGAGGCTAATTTGCATGTTGGTAGCAAAGCACAGATTCAAACTGAGGTCCAATGGGTCCCAAAGTGCTTGCCTTTGAATCGCATCCCCCACCTTATACAAACCAGCTTTGCTTCTTCCTCCAAGAAGGCTAGGATGACTTGTTCAGTGAGGAATATCAGAGGCTAGGTATTGGGTACAGACACACAACAGGAGGTGGACTCCTCCATTTTTCACTGATAGCACAATATACTTGCTTCAATGCATGTGCACTTAGACATCCCTGCAGCATGAGCAAACCATTTACCTCCAGAGAAAGGGTAGGTGGGTGACTAAGTCATGTCCTATCTGTACGTCTTCAAGCCCAGTTACCTGGGGAAACATTTCTGTCTGATGTACTTTTACCTCATGTTGTCCAGATACAGACTCTCTGTCTTTGACAAGCCCTCAACAAATGCCTGATTGCCAACACTGCTCATGTAAGCAGACACGATGAGGCCAATGCAAAGAGTCCTGCCTAGTCCCCACTCACCTATAACACAGAGTTTGCTTGTCTTCAGAATATTCTACATCTGGTTTATTGGGGGGTTGGTATTCCTTGATAGGGAGAAATTAAGTAGTTATCTTCACCATGGGTAGAATTCTTTTTCACTGCACAGTATTACACATTCCACAGGTTTTTAGGATGATCAGGTAAGAAAAAAATATTTTGAAACAATAATGTTTTGACAATGGATGATTACTAACCTGAAAAGAATGAGTTGTTATCTTGTTTACAGGTTTGAAATTAGCAAGCGGTGTAATGAGATGGTGGAAAAAGCTCAAAAATATTAAGCTGACTTAATAGATGTAAAAAGTCCAGAACCAAGGATTTTGCTTTTGTTTTAGACAACGCACATCAGGAGGGATGGTGAGACTGTGGAATCTAGAGCATATAGTTCAGGGTAGAGAAGGGTGGGACCCTGCAGTGGGTGAGGAACAGCTGCAAGAATAGGCAAAAAAGACCAGGAAGGAGCATAATGTTTGTTTTCAAATACAGCATTTAAAAGGAAGAGAGATTAGATTCATTGTGTGTGGCTCTAACAAGGGTACACCAATGGCTGGAAGAAAATGTTGATTTAGTACAAAGCAGAACTCCCCCAAATTGAATCTCCTAGAATGGACTGGTCAGTGATGAAGCCAGATTCCCATCTGATTATTCCCAAAATGAGGTGGGCTGACCCATTACAGGCAGGGATACTGAAGTGGAAACTCATGCACTTAATAGAGTTAGCTCTAAAGTTGGTAATCAATCAACCATTGTATTGTATCCATTATTTACACAGTACTAATCCAGTTTGAAAAAAAATCACTTGTCAAAGACAGTGTCTTTGTTTGTACAATTTGCAGAGTACTAACTTCAACCTTTCCAAACTTCAATCTTATTGATTCAAGAATAAGAAAGTGATTAGATAGATGATTTGAATACTCATATTATTTAAATGATTACCACGAAGATTATTATTTTTTTGAAGAAGAAAAAGTGAGTAGTTTATATGGACACAAGTTAGCACACTAAGAAACAGAAGTTACTTTCATTATTGACAGACATGTATTTTTTAATTCATTTTTTAAAAGCAAGGAAATCTCCACAGTTGTGTGATTTACCAGTGGAATGACCAGAGCAGCTTAATCTTCAGACTAACAGTTTTAAAAAATACAACCCATGCCTTTTATTCTAAGATAAACACTTTGCTATGCCACATTCTCACTGTAGCACTCAGATTTATCTTTACATTAACAATGCTTACCAGCAGATAGCCAAAAAGGCTAGCCAAGTTGGAACAACTTCAAGATTTGTTTCCATGCTGGGGTGCTTCATGCATTTGGCAGAAGCAGGCTGCAACTAGGGTTCCATTTATTACAGTATGCTATAAACATTATGTCCTGAGCTAACAAGAGACTCAATTCCACAATCCCATAGGTTACCAAGCACCATAAACATCTGTTAACACAGGCGCCACAGAGAGCACAGAGAAGAGTCTAGTATCCATTTTTAAGTGGTTTATGATGTGGAGTCTGCTGTTTTAAAACTAATAATCAAAAACACAGCCCCAAACTCTGCCTAGAACAAATATTTGCAAGGCAAAGTTATGCTTGGTTTGAAAAAAAGTGCATGCATGTCATCACTTTGTCATTGCATTTATAGACTTTCATTTCACACCTTGGCCTATTAAGTGTTGGCTTTCCATGGCATTCAGGAGACCAAAACTATAATTTCACTGGAATATATTTACTCCAAAAGAAAAGCTGAATGTTGACTCACCAACTTTCCTTAGACTAATGTAAAACAAAAAGTTTACAAGCGCAAAAGAAGGAGCTGAGGGGTGGTTTTTTTTAAGCTACAAATAATGTTTTCCAAAGATCTCTAGGCTAAAATATATCCTTCCACGTCCAACTAAAATCCATCTGAAGGGACACCATAAATAACCGGAGATGCCTTGACATGCGCTATGGGAACACTGAGCTTTCCTTTTCTCAAATAGAAACAGAACCCCTAATCACAGAAAAGAGAACCAACAACCTTGTCTGCTAAATCATTTTGTTTCTATGGAATATTTTAATTTTAGGAAATGTTCCTATATAGTTTCCTCTAAAGTCTATACCTTTGCACCCCAGAACTTCCGGGGGACCCAGATGGAAACTAGTCTAGAATACCTAGATTATTATCTAGGTATTATCTAGAAACTAGTCTATTACTAGATATTATCAAGTAATATCCAGAAACTCGTCTGGATCTGAGTGGCCACATCTGTGAGGAAAGGTAAGTGCCTTCCTAGTCACTTAGCCAGGGAATCTAAAGGTAAATAATACCCCCCAGGGAACAGCTAACTAGTCCCTGCACCTCAGAGAGCAGCAACCTCTGAATCCTCGTATCCACAGGTCCACCTTGGGTCCGGGTCTGGGGAGGGGGGTGTTCTCTACCCACACATGTGCACATCTCACAGAACCCTAATCCTCCTGTGCAGGTCTCATGAGAGCTCCAGAAACTCCACCGTCAGCCCTCACACCCTTAAAGACATTCATTTAGTATTTTGCAGTTGTTGCTACTTAAATCCTATGCAGGAATTCCTGCAACCCTCTGGCCTCCCGTTACCTTTCCCTGTCCCTTCCAAGGTCTCCAGGCGGCACAAACAGGCGGCACCTCTATGGCCTCCTCCCCCTCTGCACGCCCTACTGGCTCAGGAGCCGACACGCCTCCCCAAGCGCACACACGCGCGCACACCTAGCGCGCACGTACGCCCATTCAGCTCAGACACCCCGCGGCCGGCCACGAACTCCCACCGACTCGCCCCCGCATCCCCCACCTGGGTTAAATATAAAGTGCCCTCCCCAAAACAGACCTCCCCACGCACCCACAAGTGGGTGATCCTATCAGGCACCTTCTGTGAGTCCCCAGCGCCAGACACGCCGCTACCCCACTCACCCGCAGTCCTCACGCCTCGAGCAGTCCTGTCAAAACTTTGCGCCTGGTTGATTTCATAACCACGAGGGTGTCCAGAGCTGGGGGACCTGGGCTCGCCACGATTTCTGCCCACCCCGCTTCATGGAGACTGGTGACCCTGATTCTACTGACCCCAGTCCCCGGGTGCCAAGGCGCGGCTGCAGCCGGCACAAAAGCGCAAAGGGCGGTGCGCTTTGGGGAGGAGCGCGCGGTGGCCGAGCTCAAAGCCCAACGACCTCCCCTCCCGTCCGGCCGCGCCGCCCGGGACCTCTCCCCGCCGAACAGCCGCAGCCTCGGGAGTTCCTGCCCCAGCCTGGCTGATGATGGCAACGAGAAACACCAGCAAAACTTTTACGACTTTTAACAAAACTGTCTTCCGAAGGCGACCCTCGAGGCACCGCAAGAAACCTTCGGAGTAGGCGCCGGCGTGGGATGGTTTGCGGGTGGCCCCCAACTCCTAGCTGCCCCCCGTCAGCTCACACACACACACACACACACACACACACGCACGCACACACACGCCCACAACGTAGATCGGATTACAACAACCCACCAGTAGAAAACAACTTCTTCGCGGGGAGGAGGGGAGCAGAGTCAACCCCCAAGTCACCAGAAAAAAAATGACCCGTGCAAATACATAAGGCATTTGCACAAACAACTGGCGTGGCAGGACCCACTCCCAGGCCCCCCGGCAGACAGGGGGGTAATGAAAGCCCGACTCCCGGAGCCCCTGCAGTACCTCGGAGCTTCGCCTCCCGAGAGCGCGCGCGGGTTCGCGTCCGCGCTGGGCCGGGGGCGCCGGGGGGCTCCCGCCCGCGTGGCCCCAGCCCGGGGTCCCGGCCGCCGCCCGGGCTCAGCAGCAGCAGCAGCAGCAGCAGGAGCAGCAGCAGCAGCAGCCACTGCGGCCGCCGCTCCCCAGACCGCCTCCTCTTCCCATGGCTGCGCCCTGCTTGGCAGCTCGCGGGCTGTCAGCTTGGGGAGGGGAGGAGGGGGCGGGGTGAAGCGGGAAGGGAGGATGGGAGGGGAGGGTGGGAAACAGCGGCCGCCGTTCACCAGGGGTCACGCTGAGCCCGGCCCGCCGCGCCCGGGCCCCGGGCTGCCGCAGCCACGGGAAGCGGGAGTTCAGAAAGGTCGGTTCGAGACCCGCTGCGGAGGCGCGCGGCGCCGTCCAGGCCAAGCATTCCGAGGAGCTGGGCTGGAGCCTTCCCCGGAGCGGAGTTGGAGTTGGTGCGTGTCCCTCGCATCGGGCGGCGCGGCTCCTCCTAGAGGAAAATATTGGTAGTTGCAGGACACTTCCTTCCTCTCCGCCCACCCCTGCTCCCAAAAAGAAGGCAGGACCTAGCGTCTCAGGGCCCGGAACGCATTGTAGGAGCGCTTACAGAAAGGCAGCTCTCTGCAGGAATGGCAGGAAAAACCAGCCAGAGAGCTGGGAAGCGTGGCTCGGCAGCTGAACGTTGCTTCTCTCTCCTCTAAGCAATTTCTGAAATTTTCACTGGGGCACTGAGAAAAGAGAGTTCCAAGTGGGGAAGATCTGCTTCAGAGGGTAGGACAGAGAGACATGGATGAAACAGTTTACCAGGGACACATGGCCCGTGAGGAGAGCGGTGTGGCCACACACCGGAGCACAGGACTCTTGGGGAGCCGGACACAGGCCCGGCTTGGGAATGGAGTGACCCAGGGCGCACGTTCAGCCGCCCTGTGGGGGACACAGCTCACCAGTCATATAAGGCCTGCCCACTGCCTTCCCCTGTAGGGAAAATAAAGTGAGTGGAGAAGTTGTCCAGGCTACAGAAAGTTAATCTTGTTGTGCTTAGGTGTGTCGTTTTGCAAGACCTCAAATTTCCAGTCACCACATCGGTTTCTAAGCAGAAAGTGTTAGGGGGAAAAGATGTGACAGTCAGGCAACCCGTTTTGTATCGGGGCTGCCCTAGAACAGAAGTGCAAAAGCCCAGCTTTAAGTTGCCTGAGAGCTGAAGGGGCAGCCAGTCCTGCTGCCTTTTTACTATTCAGTGTTTTACTGACAGCCAGTTATAATGTCGTTCCTCTAACAGCTTCTAACAGCTTGGGCTTATTCAAAGGTTTTTTTTTTTTTCCTTCTTACAGAGCTCACAGACAGAAAGCCAAGTTTATACCCAGGAAAAATCTTTAAACAACTTAAAGAAAGCAAACTTCTTAGCATTCAAATAAGAAGTTCCCTGGAGAAGAGCGGGTAGAGCACAGAGAAGAAGACCTGGGTAAGAACACAGGAAGAGCAGATGTCACATTAAGACACCCCTATTTTAAAAGAACTCAAGGAAACGGGGTATTTTGTTACTTAGAGTTCTTTCTAAGACTCAAGTGTGGCTCAACAACCCAACTACTCCAGGCAAAAAGACCCCAGAAGGAAAGAAGACAGAAGGAGTCTGGAAGGGGTGTGTATCTTATCCCCTCCCCGGGCAGGAGGAAGGATATGTTTTGACCTTGAACTTAATGGAGGACAAGAGTAGAAAAAAAAAAAACTGAAAAGGAGGTGCACCACAGGACCAGAAACCTGGCTCACAAGGAAGTGGGGGTAGAAGAGATTAGCACAGCGTTGACACAGCTATGGAAACCAAGATCCTTAAGCGCAGATGACAGAGTTGCAGAAACTAGTATCCTTAGGCACAAACTAGTATCCTTAGGCGCAGATGCCCAGATTACAAAGCATAACACCCAACCAGGTGTCTCAGGGCGTATCCAAAGGTAAACATATGGAGATTGCTCCCATTGTAGAATCTCTGACCTCTTTCAAATTCTACATAGTTACCCAAAATTAGCAATCAACTGAGGGCTCACAAGGAGTGACCCCTCCCAAATAGATAAAGACTGTATCAGTTCAGAGTCTGCACAGGCTGGGGCAGCACTCCCGCTGCCCACCTGTGACTACACAGGTGACTCTTCACCAACTCTCTCCCTCTGTGGGGCAGCAGCCTTTCTGCCTGGGGTGACCTGTCAAGGCTGCCCGCCTGCAAACATGCAGGTCTCTCTTAGCAAACCCGTCTCTTCTGGGGCAGCTTTTCCTGCCCACTTGTGTCTATGCAAGTGCCTTTAACTGTTTTATCCCTTCCCTAATAAACCTGCCCTTTAAATAAAACAAATGTCTCTGTGTCATGGAGAAACTCGCCTGGGGAACTCGCTGCGTGTCACTGAAATGGGAGCTGTGGTGACACCTTTCCCAGGGTGAACCCAAGGACCCCACGTTCCAAACCCACAGACTCCAAAAACAACAACAAACTCATCCTGTTCTATCCCACCTGAGAATAATGAGACTTTGTTTCCCTAAGACCTTTCCCCAGCCCCTTGATTTCTGGGGATTCCATGCTTTGCTACAGTGGTAAGAGAGCTCTGGTGTTTTTAAGAGGGGAGTGACCCACAGAGAGACTGGGGCACACACAGGCAGAGCCCCTGTGGGGTGGTCAGCACATGCCAAGCTGGCTGACAGGGGAGATAGCAGCTCTCAAGTGGCTCCACCACTGTCTGAGTTGACCTTTCATGCTGGCTCTTCAGATGCTGGTATCACCAAACTCTTTAACATCCCCTCTGTAGCTTCTCATCCTTTACCACCCCATGCCTATCCTTGTGTCCAGAGAATCTGAGGCTAGACTAGGCGGTACCAGATAGATTTACAAAGTTTTTTCTTTTTCTTTTTTATTTATTTATGCATACAAGAGCTGGGGTGAAAGCCAGAGGTGGGGGTGGGCGGGGGTGGGGGGGTGGGGAGGTGGCCGGGTGAGAGGACTCACCAGAGACAGAGCGGGGAACTGAACAGGCAGACTGACTGAAATACACTGCTGAGGGGAGCAGCAGGCTAGTCAGGAGAGGTCTGCTGCGCTATATGGGTTGCTCCTTGCTGGGGATTGAACTTGTGCTGCAGTGGTTGCGGTGAGCTTCCCCTTGAGCCACCGGGGAGGCCCGAAAGTTCTTTCTAAGTTCTGGTGTCAATACCTTGAGATGATTTCGGAGTCATACTTTTAAAAAGAACGTCGCCTTCTTTTTCTTCCTCAGGATTTATCTGTAGCCTCCATTCTATGAGCCAGGAAAGTAGGCTGCTCTGCTGTTGTTCTGTATTTTATGGAAAGGTCATCATTCACAGAAGTCATAGGAGAAGACACATTGGTAATTACACAAGATTTTCGTGCACTCATTGTACTCCCCAAATTACATAAATGACTGACAAATTAAGGATGAAATAAAATGAAAATATTATGAGGCCAGCTATGGATTTGCAACTTACATAAAGGGAGGTCTTTTTTAAAGACAAAAAGTCAAGAAGTTTGGGCCTCCCCGGTGGCGCAGCAGTTGAGCGCTGGGTTGTGAATCTGCCCGCAGCCTCTGCAGCGCTGGTTCGATCCCCGGCTGCTCCCTGGTCACCGGAGGAGGGTCCCACATGGCGCACAGACTTCTCCTGCCGCCCGCTGCTCCCCTCAGCAGTGTACTTCGGTCCTTCTGCCTGCTCTGCTCCCCGCTCTGGCTCTGGTGAATTCTCTCACCCTCCCGCGCTTCTGACTGTACCCAGTGCTTTGTATAAATAAATAAATAAACAATCAAATAAATAAATAAATAAAAATAAATCTTTAAAAAAAAGTCAAGAAGTTTGATAATAATAAAACCTCTGTTAACTGAAAACATAAAGTCTTAAGAATAGGCAGATAATATTATGTAATCAAAGTGGGGATTCAAACTCAGAAAGCAGCCCGACAGATTTTACTCTGAGATGCTCTTCCACTAAAGTTAAGTTTGAGTTTAGCTTACATAGCTAGGAAGAGTGAGTCACTGACATTAAGAATGTAATTATTTTTGATAGGAGGGGTTTCTGATTCTAAATTGTTGTGATCTAGAGATAGGCTCAGATCAGAGGAAGGCAATGTAGGTTTTAATCTCTTCCTTCAGGATGAATGTCTTGCAGAGATGCAGAGATGGGTACCTATTGTTAAATCCTTTTCATCTGAAGAGACTGGCTTACACCTTCAGCAGCAGACTGCAGCACAGAAGATGGAGCCCGTGTAGATGGCTTGTTCCAGTGCCCCCCAAACCAGGGAGAGTGTCCCGTTAAAATGTTACATCATATTTACAGTCCTCCCTTTTGTTTAGGATTAATCTTTACTCCAAGCTTGACCAATGTTGTATTTTCTGTCTGTTGGGGTGACTCTTGCCTTTTTCACCTCTACTTCAACTAAAGAGACTTTCAGATCATGTTTGCCTGATTATGATGAGATGAACTTTAACCCCCTGTTGCCCTTCTGGGGCCACTGGGTCTCCATGGAAACATTTTATCAGAATGTTTGAATTTAATCTTCCAGTCAGTTTTAGTGCTTTATCCATTGTACCTGTGTTAGAAAGTTCAGAGTCCAATTTCTGTCAAGCAGAAAAATGAGGCATTTCTAAGGAAATAAGGGAAGAATAAAAGTTAAAGTTTGAAGCAAACCCCAGTCCAGTCAGGAGTTCAGAGGTCAGTCAGTTGAGAAGACTTCTAGATATCAGGGTCAGACCAACTTCAGAGAGGATGAGGCAGTGGTTTTCTTGTTTGCAGTTTGATGTCATTAGAGATTTAGGAAAACAGCAACCGTCATGTTTAGGTACAGTCATCTTGGTGATTTCTTTGAAATTGACAAATTCCCCAACTTCAGTCTCGGAAAAAGGCAGTTTAGTTTTGTAGCATTGCGACATCCATAGAAAGGGGCGGGTCCAGGTTCCTCTCGAACTACCCTAAGGAAGGGTGGAGCTGAGCAGTGAGGACAAGCTAGAAATGGCTGGGGAAAGGATTTGGGAAGGAAGAAGAAGACTTGGAGGAAACATGTGGAGCAGAGAGACATGTGAGGAGGAAGGTGCACTTGCTTCTCAGCCTTGGACTTGTACCAGAGACTTGGGGGGCATGGAAGGAGACCCTTGAAAGAGACGTGGGTCAGAGACTGGAGGGGAGGCTGACATTGGCAGCCATTATCTTGACTTGTATTTTGATTTTGCTCCTTTTCTCCCAGACTTGCCTGGCTCCTTCTGCCCCTTTCCTGTGGTTCCCCTGCAAGAAGGTGCCTTAGACTTGTGGCAAGCTTTTGGGCCTCAGCAGCCCTACTTTGGGTCAACCCTGTTTGACTGGGCATTTACTCATGAGGGGATGAGTAACTTTGGGTGTTTCATGAGGAAACGTAAAGTATATTCTTTCTCTTCTCTGTATCACATACTAATTGTATTAGCGTTCCTTTCTGTTGCAGGTCTTATGCACTGAGTACGTTTTGTCTTGGTGCAGCAGATGACAGAACCCATTTGGAGCAGACAGAATTGAGGGCCTGGGGTGCCCCTCCTTCTTCCCACTAACATAACCATATACTTTCTTAAAATCTACTTTGCTGGAGTTTTTCCCAAGGAATCTTAGATTGAACTTAACAGTTTCTCAGGATTCAGCATCACACCAGGGTCTCATCATCAGTCTTTTCCTGCAATAGTGTGTCTTTGGGTAAGTTCCTAATTTGTCAAGGTCCTCCAAATGTCCTTGCATTTCTAGGTCTTACAAGAAGTGAACTTCCTTACCCTTTTCCTGATAGACTTGGAACCCAGAAAGAAAGGTATCAGGCTGTCTCTTCTTTATGGCTCTGAGGGCAATCTAGACTCCTGAAAGTAACTGGGGACATTTCAACTAAAGCCCTGTGATACAAACACACTTTCCAATAGTCTATTAGAGGGGAAAGAAGTGAAAGTTTTATTGAATTTTCACAAATAAACATATTACCACGAGGAATAAGAACAGTTACTAAAAGCTCTCACATTTTGGAATGAGAGACAGAAAGGTACATGTTTTATGTAGTTCTGTTCACAGGAAGATGTATTTTACCATTGCTGTAGTCATAGCTCAGCTCAAACAGATTTAAAAAATTTTAAAGCTGTTTTTGAGATTTATTTTCTCTACCTTCCTACCAAACACAAAAGTTTGTTTAAAAAAAAAAATCTGATAGCCACCTAACTTCTGTCTGGATAACTGCGTTGATGAGTAACCCACTCAGTCCTTCATCAATGAGAAGCACATTCTATTTTGTGACAGCACAATTGTTCAAAGTACTTGAACCAGAATTTATTAGTTATACTTGGTTCTACCTCTAGAGCTCATAGAGGGAAAATAGAATTTTTAATTAATCTTTTCATTAAGATAACACTTCGACATACCACACTGAAAGGTATCTCTTCTCCAAGCCAAACAGATGCAGCTCTTCCCACTATTTCTCATGTAATACGGTTTCCAGACCCTTTTCCTTCCCGATTTCCATCTTAGTTTATGCTCCAGCTCATCAAATTCCTGTATAAACTGCTATTCCTGGTATCACATTCAATCTTATTTGTGTTCACCACAAGGGAGAGAAGGACCTTGAATGTCCCAGTGGGTGCTTATTAAAGGCAAAGGCAGAAGCCCTTGGGGTTGGACTTAGAACCTTCTAAGTCAATTTCCATCAGTTACTCAGCCTAAGAGGAAGTGAATTTAACAGTCTCATCTTGAGCAAGGTATTTCTAGCCCATTGTTTTCACATTCCATCTTTTCCTATTTTTTGTCTTCCCATGTTTCATCCTTTGCTGTCTTTCCTTCTGTCTTCTTTACTTTTAAAAGGGGTGGAAATAGAAAAGTATAAAATATTATGAATGAGAAAAGAGCCTGAGCAGGAAGGATGAAGCTTCTCATAGCAACTTCCCTTTATAGAAATGAGGCACACAGCATGTTTCCCATTACTGTATAAACTATTGATCTGTTTTGCTAATCAGACTTCTCAAAGGACATTGTGGAAACCCAAGAGGAAAAGCACTGAACTTTTCACACATGAAAAGAACAGGCCTGCCAGCCCACTCAGTGAGGCCGGGAAAGACCAGGGGAGGGGAGGACCTGCTGACAATTCCTTGTTGGAAAAACCCTGAGGTAGGATCAGGGCTGTATGGAAGAAGATATCCAAATGACCAATAAACATGAAAAAGTGTTCAAATTCCTCAGACATCAGGAAAATGACAATTTAAATCAAAATGTAGCCATATTCTATCAGAATGACTAAAACAAAAATGATGAAGAGTCTCAAGTGTTGGTGAGAATATGACAAATCAGGACTCTCATAAACAGTGGGATATAATAGGTTCTAGCTCCTTATTTTGATAAATATGCCTTCAAAATGGCCTGGGATAACAGCTTTGAATTTCGATTTTGCAGACCTCTCAGCCTTCTGTACCAGAAAGTGTTGATGCAGAGAGATCAGTTTGATCCTTAGTCTCCAACCATTGCCACTTTTCTTCCTACTCCAGGCTCCCCACACACAGAGAGGGGTCTATATATGTGTGTATGTGGAATCCCAGCTCATGAGTGCAACATCCCTTTCTGTAACCTCAGGACTCCAGACTTTTAAATTGGGAACTCCAAAGTTTGAGATATCCAGAGGATGGTCTGAAGAGGAAGCATAGCCCATGCATGGACACATTCCTTTCATCCCAAAATTCCTTGTCTCGTGAATTGGAGTTTTGCAGGAAGAGAGCCAGGGTAGGGGCCCCTCTTTCATGAGTCTGCTATATGATCTCATTTAGACCCACGTGCATTTCTTTAGTGGAGGCAAGGTGGGAAGGGGACACTGGTCTAAGGGCACCTTGGAAACAAGATCCATGCTGAGTTTTCAATTGAGAAGCCCTGTGTAGAATTCAATGTACATTATAAGGATTTAGCAAATGTTTGTTAAAAGAGTTGAATTTCATTTTTTTTTTTTTTAAGATTTATTTATTTATTTGTACAAGCACTGGGTACAGTCAGAAGCGCGGGAGGGTGAGAGAATTCACCAGAGCCAGAGCGGGGAGCAGAGCAGGCAGAAGGACCGAAGTACACTGCTGAGGGGAGCAGCGGGCGGCAGGAGAGGTCTGCGCGCCATGTGGGACCCTCCTCCGGTGGCCGGGGAGCAGCCGGGGATCGAACCGGTGCCGCTGAGGCTGCGGACAGCTTTGCAAACCAGTGCTCAACCGCTGCGCCACCAGGGAGGCCCCTGAATTTCATTTTTTAAGGCAATATGATAATCAACATTGAAGAAAGCTAAAAGAAAACAATATATTGTGAGATATATTTGAAATTTATATATAATTAATATACTATATTATAAACATAATATATATAAATTGATAGCAATTTTGGATATTGGAGAGATTGTAATTTGGGGTTATTACACATAGTTCTCCTATGGACGTTCTGGCACATGTTTTTTAGTGATCATTCACACATATTTATACTGGGGTATACAGCCAAAAATTGGTATATGAATTTGCACTTCTGCCAGCAGTTTATGAGAGTCCTGGCTGCTCATATTCTCACCAACACTTGAGTCTTTTCATCATTTTTGTTTCAGTCATTGTGGTAGAATAGCACTACATTTTGATTTAAATTGTCATATTCCTAATGTCTGAAGAATCTGAAAATTTTTTCACATTTATGGGTCATTTGGATACCTTCTTTTGGAAATGTCTGTCCGTTCAACTCTTTCTATTATTTATCTATACATAAATATATATTTATACCTGCATAAACATATATGAATATTTATTTTAAAAATTAGTTGGAACATTTACATTGAATTATTAACTGGTCTCCTCTAGGGAGTGAAATCATTTGGGAAGTGGGAGGGATTGAGGATAGCTATAAGAGCAAGGACTTTTACTTTTTTTTTTTTTTAAGATTTATTCATTTACTTATACAAGCACTGGGTACAGTCAGAAGCACAGGAGGGTGAGAGAATTCACCAGAGGCAGAGTAGGGAACAGAACAGGCAGACTGATGAAATACACTGCTGAGGGGAGCAGTGGGCAGCAGGAGAGGTCTGCATGCCCTGTGGGACCCTTGCAGGTGGCCGGGAAATCGAACGGGTGCTGCAGACGCTGCAGGCAGCTTTGCAGCCCAGCGCTCAACCGCTGCGCCACCAGGGGAGGCCCAGGACTTTTACTTTTATACTCCGGTTTTCTTTAAATCAAGGAACATAAAACATGAATCTGCAAAACAAATACCATATGTACATCAGAAGCTGGATATTCATATGATAGTAAAATTTTGTGCTTTATGAAGTCTTTGAAAGGCAAATTCTTCTAGTAGACTTAACATATAACTTACTTCACAATAATCTTATTCACATTATT
Source organism: Talpa occidentalis (assembly GCF_014898055.3). Classification (NCBI taxonomy): domain Eukaryota; kingdom Metazoa; phylum Chordata; class Mammalia; order Eulipotyphla; family Talpidae; genus Talpa; species Talpa occidentalis. The sequence goes on from NW_023604972.1 coordinate 117,915,052, forward strand.
AAATTACAATAATTTAATTCAACATTCTAGAAACACATCCAACTTATAATGAGATGAGGTACAACCTCTAGTTAATTTTTTGTTAATTTTTATTTAATAAAAAGGAAGGATAAACCAGTGGCTGATGTGTAATGATCTTTTTATTTCTATGGACTTCTATAATTTTCTAAACCTACATAAGATGTTAACAGTTTAAATATGTTCATTTGCCATATTATCAATCTTATTATTCCAATTGTCTTATTTATCTATATATTTAGTATTTTCCTATCCTTCTCCTAAGAGAGGATTTGAGGTGGCTTTAGATAAATATATAAGCCAAAAAGGTGAATAAAGAATACAAATGAATAAATAGGAATGAAAGGAAAAACAAGATTAAAAAACAAGATAACGTGTGGATAGGTAGATCTTGAAAGCATATCATAACATCCTGTTAATTTGCTAGAACTTTTTGGTGACCATAAAAAATAAGACATAGATGTACATTACCCATGAGTAAAAGTCACTTAGTTGCTAGTTATTTGGACTGCTTCTCCTTCAGAACCAGTCTATAAGAAATCATCCCTGGAGGTCATCAACAGGAACCTGACATGGTGAACTGGATGATGCAGTGTTGATATCACAGAAGATGACACTGAAGGGTCTTCTCTCCATCTGAAAGTTCATGTGGAGATACCCAAATGGGAAAATATGGTGCAGCAATCTTGTATTTACTGTTCTTTTTAACTCAAAGCCATTGGTGACCTTTATTTTTGAGAAACATGAAGTTTTTACTTCATTATGACCACAGTAAATTTTGGTTGAAAGGTTATTTTAATTTAGATTTGAGAATGTCAGTATTTAATTGCACTCATAGTTCATGAAACTCTTAAAGAGTCTGTAGAACTATGTGTTCCAGTGTTTGCAAAACTCACCCAGATAAACAAAAACACAAATGAAGATGATATATGAAATTTATTTACTATTCCAAGCTCTCCTGAGACTACTTAAAGTGAAAGATTGACCTTAGCACTACACTATCTGGGAATGCACTTTCATTTACATGTATGACTCACAAAACAGTTAATAAACAAGTTTAACCACATTTGCATCCCTTATGCATAATGGATGTTGATTCCAAATTGAAAACTATCAAAACACAATTTAAAGCTGTTTTGACCCATTTAGATCACTTGCTAAAAATAAGTTTTCAGAAATAAACAGCATTAGTAACTTTAAATTATTGAAAGTGGCCATAATTGAACTGGTAGAATCAGCAATCCAATTTTTGTGGCATGAACCAAGGTCATGCAGGTTTCCTTGATAAAATTCAACACTACCACCTCTTACTGTGCTACCTCAAAACTATCTTTCTGAGCATGAAATTCAGTTTTTAAAATTTCCTTCTTTGGTCAAGGCTTGGTTTATAGAATAGTCTTGTCAAAATTCAATTACTTACCTGAAATGAACAACAATCTACTATAGTTTTTTTCTTTTTCAAACCCAACCCTTAAAGTTTCCTCCCAAACCCAGGGACATAAAACCCACTGCCTCTTTACTGAATGTTGTGTAGAAACACAGAAGCAGCTCAAAAAGAGAAGAACTCTTCAGATTCTCATATTAGAAAATCATGGTTCCCATATAATGATCATTGTCAAAGAAGGAAAAAGACTCCTCTTTAAATTCTGTGAAAGAGAAAGTCATCAAGTAATTGAAATCATGTACAAAATTAAGATTCTTGAAATGAGAATTTTGTGCAGTTGACACTGGTAATTTTGGAAATATTAATAATTCATCAACTATTTGATGAAAAATCCATTCCAGTGTAGAAGTACCTGAAAATCCTTAAAAAGGATGAAAGAAATTTGGGTCATAATACAGCTAACAAGGAAATCTAAACAGAAGCAGTCTTTTAAGTTATAATAGGCCAAAGGCTTAGCCAATTCCTATGTACATAAACTGGAAATTAATATCTGAGTCTCAGTTACTGTCTATATTCCTATATAATACTATATATGGAAAACTGCTTATAATTCTTGTCATTACTAATCTTGTTTTTCTAAGAAGTCTAGTTAGAGAACATTTGTGGGTATTATTTTTGGAAGGCATTTTGGTAACTATGAAGATAATAGCTCAGATATCCCAGAAAACTCTTGTCCAAGTGTTGGGGTTGTCTGCCTTCAATAGCCATACCTTTGGATCTGCCGTCATGGTCATTTCATACAAATTCCAGCTTAATAACTGGTTTCTACACTTCAAGTTTTGCCTAATACAAAAACTCTTTTCTAAAGAGCATTTTTTCAAAAATATAGAGCAAACATTACTGAAATCTATATGGAACCACAAAGACCCCAAACAGTCAAAGCAACCCTGACAAAAAAGAAGAAAGGAAATATCATAATCCTGGATTTCAAACTATACTACAAAGCTACAGTAATCAACACAGTATGATATTAGAATAAAACTAGACACACAGATCAATGGAATAGAACTAAGAGCCCAGAAATAAGCTCACGCTTACATGTGCGGTTAATTTATGACAAAGGAGTCAAGTGTATGTAATGGAGAAAGAAAAGTAGAAAATGGATAATAATAAGCAAGAGTGAAACTAGACCACTATCTCACACCATACCCAAAATTAATTCAAAGGGGACCAAAGACTTAGATTGAGACCTGATACTATTAAGTACACAGAAGAAAACATAGCAAGACACATTTAAAAATTGACTTCAGGGATGACTTTTGGTATTTGACTCTAACAGTAAGGAATATAAAAGCAACAATAACAAATGGAGCTACAGCAAACAACAAAGATTCTGCACAGCAATAAAAACTATGGTTAAAATGAAAAGACACCCAACTGAAAGGGAGAAGTATTTGCACATCATACATGTGACAAGGGGCTGATATCCAAATCTACAAAGAACTCATGCAATTCAAAAAAAGAAAGCAAATAACCATCCCTTTGCACACACACAAAATGGGCAGAAGAGTTAAATAGATGCTTCTCCAAAGAAAACACACAATGGCCAATAGGCATATGAAATGCAAATCAAAATCATGGAAATGCAAATAAAAATCACAATAAGAAACTACCTCACACCTGTGAGAATGGCCCATTTCAAAAAGACCAGGAATATCAAGTGTTAGTGGAGAGTATAGAGAAAAAGGAAGCTTGATACACTGTTGGTAGGACTGTAGACTTGTCCAGCCTCTATGGAAAACAACATGGAGGTTTCCAAAATATTAAAAATGATCTACCATAAGACCCAGCAATTCTACTCCTAGGCATCTCCCCAAATATTACAAAACAGTTATTTGAAGGAATATATTCACTATGCTCATTGAAGCACTATTTACAAAAGCCATTCTATGGAAACAATCAAAGTGTCCAATGATAGATGAATGGATAAAGAAGATGAAACAGTTATAGACAGTGGAATATTACTCAGCTATAAAAAAAGATGAACTCTTGCCATAGATAGAACTGGAGAGGATTATGCTCAGCAAACTTTTAGAAGGAAGAAAACAAATACTTGATGTTTTCATTCATAGGTAGAATTTAAAGAAACAAAGGAAGAGGCAAAAACAAAACAAACCTTAAACTCTGACTGCAGAACTGAGGCTACAGGAAGGAGAGGTTGGGCGTGCGAACAAAGTGGGGAAGAGGCACAGCGCACTATGGTGGAAGATCATGGAATCTTTGATGGAGAGCAAGGTATGGTAACATACATTTGTAGAGGTGTGAGTTTATATTCCTAAGATACACAGTGTTGAAAACCAATGTTACCTCAATGAAAGCAATTTAATTAAAAAAAAGTAAAATGATAACCTATTAATTGAAAATATTAAAATCTTGTTTTGACTAGAATCAGATTCAATTAATGAACAGATAAAACAAGAGGGCCAGTTTACAGTTTGTGTGTATCTATAATATGTCCATTTGCCCTGCAGATGAATTCATGACATCCTCTTCCTTTCAATGTACATAAACCTCCTTCAAAGTACCTTGGTTCTACAAAGAAGTTTTGGATGCATAAGTGCCCCTGTTCAATATTATGTTTATGCAACTAATGAAATTCACAAATATAAACAGTCTCAAGAATTTTTTTGATAAAACTGCATTCAAATTTAATTTTTAAGCTATGTAGAGCAAACTATTTTTATGATGTGTTATCATGCCACTGGGAATATTAGCATAGTGGATTTATATATTTCTTATTTGATGATGTGTTTCCTATATGCAATGACATGTTACACAGATTATCTTGCATAATTCACATTACAACCCTATGTGGCTTTTTTTTTTAATCTTTAAGATAAAGAAGCTGCGTTTTAGTAAGGTTAAATAACTTACTTAATGTTACATAATTAGCTTCAGCCTAACAGGGACTTTATGTGGTTTGAACCCTACTTTGTACTTTCACACATACAAACAGTACATCCTTTCCAAATGTCCTACACAACAGAAGACCAGGGCCATGCTCTACATTAATGCAACATTGGGCAAGTCTCTTAACTTCTCCAGGAGAATTTATGAAATAAATAGGTTGAGTTGGCCTAGAGCCCTAGACTCTAGGGTTCCTTCCTGCTCTAACATTCCTTTACTCTATAGCTAATCTGGATAAGTTCCTACCAAAACATTATCTGAAGAAAAAAAAATATGCAATGTAGGGTACAGGCCTCTACACATGCTGATTGGGTGTGCCAAGTCATCTTAAAATGTTCTTAAGTTCTGTTTCTCCCTCTATCTTAAAATAGAACATATATGGCAAGAAAAGAAAAATGTTGTTTATACCAATGATGAATGGATGTCCTGTGCTCCTGTTAGGTAGTATATTTACGTTTAATACCATGAATAATCTCTCAAACCAATACATCATAATTTAAAATGAATGAATAGCTATAAATTCCATTGAAAAATGCAACTGAATTCACCCAAAGTTCTATAAATGCCATTGAGTTTTACAAATTTTCAATTAGCGTTTTTAAAATTGAAATAAGTTCTAATTTAAATGCTAGTATTTGGGCAATAGGTCCCTGCTATATACTTTTCCTGACTTGCATGCATCCTAAAGCTTCTAGTTTGGTAACCCTAGCAAGTTATAACACCTGAGATAAAGGCTATCTGGGTCAAAAATGTTAACACTGTTCAAAATTCAGTGACTAGTGCAAATGAAAGGTATCCTACTCTACTACAGTATGCATATAGGTTATCCTCTTTGAAGGACGGCAGCTCAAATTTATCTTGTACTTGAAAATATATAATCTCCACACAAAATACAGTCGATTTCATGTTTGCATTAGCAAAGTGATGCCATGGCAAATATTATCGTATAGGCCAGGTGGCACTGTGACACAATCATACAATGTCCTCCTCAGAGGTCTCTTCCATTTTATTCATTTATTCCCAAAGCTGCATACAAATGGAAGCCTTGTATGGATTTTCTGGAATTTTTGGTTGTAACAGATTGCTGTTGACTAACCTGCTCACCCTCCACATGTTCCTATTAGACAATCAATAGTACTCCTGAAAAGTGAAATCAATATTTAACTAGTCAAAGAATTGGGAGTACTAAAAAAAAAAAAAAAAAAAAACACAGAGCCCAGAATTTTGTTTAAGTGCCTCCTCATATGTCTTCTCTTCTGTTGCTCATATTTTGTCATCCACTTCAAGCCAAAACTTTCACCTAATGGACCTGCCACTGCATTTTTATTATTTCTTTTAAAATCAAATCTAGCATCTTATTGAAAGCATATTGAATGATCAAAAAATGAACTAATTCTGTAAACCTCATGCTTTCCCTTTTTTCCACACTGGCAGCTGGAAGCAAAGGTACTTTCACCTTCGTCAGGAACAGAGAAAAAAGGGATGCCCTTTTTTTTTTTAAAGATTTATTTATTTATTTATACAAGCACTGGGTACAGTCAGAAGCGCGGGAGGGCGAGAGAATTCACCAGAGCCAGAGCGGGGAGCAGAGCAGGCAGAAGGACCGAAGTACACTGCTGAGGGGAGCAGCAGGTGGCAGAAGAGGTCTGTGTGCCATGTGGGACCCTCGCCTGGTGGCCGGGGATCGAACCGGCACTGCAGAGGCTGCGGGCAGCTTCTCAAACCAGCGCTCAACCGCTGCACCACCGGGGAGGCCCCAGGATGCCCTTCTTTTTATGGATGCATAAGACAGATCTGGAAATAAAATTTTATTTTATTTTCTCCATGAGGGGAGATAATACAGATTTAAATTTGGTAAATGTACACATAAAACAAACCTGAGCTATGGCAATTCATGTGCTTTCCTTTCAAGACTGTCACCAAAACGAAGCAGAGAAATGAAGAATTAACAAAAGAAAAGAGAAGAAACATGATAAAGAAGAATTTCTTTCCCATCTAGCTGGAAACAGACACTCACCCTTTCCCTGGAGATAGCACACAGCTGATAGGACTCATGTTAAGCAGTAACTGATGGCAAAACTTCAAGAGTTTAAAAGAAATTGGCTTATAGTTTTCAACCCTGGATGAAGTGTTGTAATGAAAGACAAACACAGAAAACATATCATAACTCCATGTCTTGATGCTAAGTCACAGGAGATAATCGCCAGGATTTGGGTTTTGTGAGAGCAATGAGTTCAGGCATGCGCATATTTTTCTGGGTGAATTATGCTTAATTTCCTTGCTGTTTGATTTTCTGAGTAATGTTACTATCCTCCCAGTCTGAGCCTGTTTAGAATGACTGACCAATTATATACAAGGATATGTAATTTCAGATGATTATTTCAACTCCCTTCAAACCTTCAATACTTCCTCACCATCTCCATCCTCACTTTTAACAGGTGACCTTGCTTCTTGGTCCACTAAAAAAATGGAAGTGAAAACAACCTCCATAGACCCACCATCCTCCACCACCACCTCTACAGCTACTCCTGTACTAGCTTCTGTCCACATATACCCCACACAGTACGCATGCTCTCACTAAAACCATACTCCCTTTTGGTGGACAATATCCTATGCTGTTTCATTAGGTCACTGCTGTCTCCTCTCTCTTCTACTATCAGTGTTTGCTCTCTCCTGAACCATTTTTGTCATTCGACAGACATATTATCCTAATTGTTCTATTAAGAAGATACATTATTGTTCATCCATTTACCCTCCCAGTTATCACCCTATTTTTCTCACCTTTGATAATTCCCTATTTTCACAGTTTTCAATTTCTCTTGTCCATTTGCTCTTAATTTCATTCCACTTAGGCATTTCGTCCACCATTCCACTAATAATGGTTTTGTTGAGGTCATCAGTGAAATAACATTGCTACATCCAAGGGTCAATTCTTCATCTTCATCTTGCTTGACCTTCAGAAGCTTTGCAAGTAATTGATCACTCAACTTCTTTTTTTTTTTCTAATTTTATATGTATTTCACATCATTCCTCCTTTTTGTACAATGTATGCTTTCTCCTCTTAGTTGATATTGCTTCTTCATTAGGCAAGGAGAAGAAATCCAGTAGTTTCTGAAGGTTTGTTTCCTCTCTGGTGTCTTAGCAAGGTTGAGCTCAAAAGAAAGAGGAATCCTCTCAAGAAGGAATGCTCTACTCTTAAGATAGTAATCTAGAAAGTCTTGCCTATTCCTATACAGAGAGAGCGTTATAGGAGTGGTATTTCTCCTTAAGTCCTATCTATGGCAATGACGCTCAGGAGATCAGCTGTGCTCTCGCTTCTTAGTTTATAAGATTTTCCCCCAATAAAGCTTTTGGGACTTACCATGTATTATTTTAATGCAGTGTTTTCATTATCATTGGTTTGTTTTGGATTTCTCTTTTGACCCAAACACAAGAAAGATAACTTTTTAAATCATCTTCTATTGGAATTTAATTTCAAATTTTGATGCATTGCACTCAGAGAATATGCCCTGATCAGCTTCTCCTAATTAGAACTGAATATTCTGGGATAAAATATACTAAAGTGATTAGGAGAACATGTAAGTTTATTTTTAATGTTTGCATTGGATGTTCTAAATGATGTCGTTTTTGTGGAGTTGTGGGGTCCTTGGGTTCACTCTGGGAAAGGTTCACCAGAGCTCCCTTTTCAGCAGCACGTGGCGAGTTTCCCAGGCTAGTTTCTCCATGAGACAGAGACGTTAGTTATATTTAAAGAGCCGGTTTATTAGGGAAAGGGACAGGTTTGCTGAGAGAGGCCTGCATGGTTGCAGGCGGACGACCTTGAGGAGAGCGGCCTCCACTGAGGGAGGTCAGTGAAGAGAAGTCCCGGCATGATACAGATCACAGGCAGGCAGGAGGCTGCTGCCCTGCAGAGGGAGAGAATTGGTGATAAGAAGCACCTGCATAGTCACAGGTGGGCAGTGGGAGTGCTGCCCCCAGCCTGTGCCGAGACTGCACTGATATAGTCCTTTTCTATATGGGAGGGGTCACTCCTCTGTGGAGTGGCTGCTTGTTGCTGATGTTGGGTAACAGGTAACACTAGAAAGGGACCAGAGAGATTCCCGGGTGGGCCTAATCTCCATATTTTTAGCCTTAGGCCTGTGCTCCATCCACTCCCTCTAGCAGTCTGATCCTGCTTGGGGCTCCTGCCTTATGATAAGGCACTGGTGCCTGAGGGTCACGACCTCTACAGCTGGGTTAATGATCATGTTATTCCCCTCGACCCCCCCCTCCTTGTGTGAGTCGGGTTTTAGTCTTGTGAGGCCTCCTTTCCAGTTTTTCTATTCTTGTCCTCCATCATAAACATTAAGAAAACTAAAATTTTAAAGTCTCTGGTTTGTTAGTTTTATTACTTAAATTCATATATTTTCCTCATTCCTGAGTATTTATTAGTTTCATCTCTTGAATAGCTTTAGTAAATCTTTAAGTAATGTTTTTTTGAATGGTCTAGAGAATATGTGTTCAAAACACTCTTATTCTGTTCTTTACTGAGTATTTTTGATTAGTAGATTCAATTATTTCTTCAATTCAGTAAATATTTTATTTTCTTACTGTTTCTTTGATCACAGCCTTTATAGATGTGCTTTATACTTTTCTTCTTGAGTTCCCAGTAAAGTCATTTTGTCCTATCTTCAGTCTATCTGTGTGTTAGTCTTCATTTGCCCCTCAGCCTTTCTCTGTTGAGAAGAACGGCTTCTGTTGACTTACGACCCAGCTTCTCTATCTGGCTTTGGTTGTCAAAAGGTCCCAGCAGGAGAGACAAAGGAATGAGGAAGGAAGATGGTATATTTATCACCCTATCCCCTGCCAAGAACTCAGTTGGGATACAGTCTGCCTTTACCTACAAACACGCTCCTATTGGGTAGTGCTATTCCCCTGGCAAATGGAGGAAACAGACAGTAAACAATGAAATACGAAGTGTATAAATTAAATAACTGCAATTTGGAATCTCTTCTATGAGTCAGTAAATTGTGCTGTGGTAGAGAATACCCTCAGGTGCCTGCTTAGACAGCATGGACAAGGACAACTTCCCTGGGGTGTAACACTAAAGCTATAAGATGCAGGACCAATGATATGAAGAACTGAAGGAAGAATGGTGCAGGCAGAGGTAACTTCAAAGCAAAAGGCTTTGGGAATTAAAAAAAAGGGCTAGTTTGATATAAGTATAGTGAGAAAACACAAATATGGCATGAAATAAAGATGAAGAAGACAAGGATTTAAAGTCCAATGGAAAGTACTGAAAGGTTAATATGCAAGGAGATTTCTATAGATATATAAAATATATTTCTATAGAAATAAAAAATATTTTTCTAAGGATTGTTCTAAAAGCTGTGTGGAGGGTGAATGGATTGTAGACAGGTGAAAGTGAAAATGGACAGTCTAGTTGTTGCATGAACCCATGTGAAAGGTATGATTTGGACTAAAGTGGTTTGAGCAGATTACCCCTGACATTTCCTCATTTATTACATGTGAGGCTACAGGAAGAAAATTACTCCACAGTCTTTTACTTGAGCAAACTGAAAAATCTGTACTAAGAGAAATAGTTATGAGATTAGACACTATGCCACTGGACAGTTTTCCATGCGAGACAGAATCTCAGAGAAGATGGCTGTTCTGGAAATACAATTTAAGCATTGTTAGCACATAGGTGGTGTTCAAAACAACATAATATCTGGTCTGGATAAAGAATGTGGAAAGAGAAATTGAGAAATGGCTCAATTTGAATCCCCAGAGAACTTTAGCATTAAAACATTGGATGGATGAGTTGACTGAAGGAGATGGAGGAAGACTAGCTAGCACGATAAGGAAAAATCCTGAAGAATATTAAAAGGTAGAGAATGGAAAGTTTTCAAAAAAGAGTGACCAACCACATCTAATACCATTGAGAGATCAAAGAAGAAAAAGAAAGTGCCCATCCAGCTTTGCAGTATGTAGGTCATTGATGTTTTTAATAAAAGCTGTATCAGTGGAAAGGTTGGGAGAGAAGCCAGATAGGAGAGGAGAAACCATGAATATTTTGTGAGAACTGGAGAAATGAATGTAGATCACTCTTTTGAGCCGTTTTGCTATGAAAATGCAAAAATGCTGTGGAAAATGGTTTAGGAAGTTAAGTGGAACAATGGAGATTCTTTTTTGAATATGCTTTTTTTTTAAATCAAAGAAACTAGTGTATGTGTTTAAACTTAGCAGAATAATTTAGAATAAAATGAAAGCTAATGATAAAGGAGAAAATTGTAAGGTTGGTTTAGCTAGATGGGATAGAAGGCACAGCAGGGGGGAGGGACTGAAAGATTGATGTTTGACAATTGTTGGGACAGAAGCTATGCTGTAAAAGAAAGGGGATGGGTAAGAATGCAAACAGGACAGCCTAGTGATTGTAGCTAATTGTACTTCAAATTGTGTATTTGAAAGTTGCTATGAGAGTAGATCTTAAATATTCTCATCACAAGATAAAAAAAACCTTTGTAACTATGTGTGATGACAGATGTTAACTAAATTTATTGTGGTGATCATTTTGGAATATTTGCAAATAAAGAATCATTATAATGTATACCTGAAACTAATGATGTTATATGTCAATTATAGCTCAATAATTATTTTTAATGTGGGTAGGAATGTTGTTTGGTGGTGAAAGTCTAAAGGAATTCCAAAATTAATGCTCTTGATATTCTTAATAAAGATTAGGTGAGTTTATTCCCTATGAAGGAAATGTAGACATTTTAAAAAATGAGAAATAATATTTTTGTTTCATTGTTAACCACAATTACTAATCAGATATGCATGCCTCTTAACCACTTCACAGTCTCTCCAACTTTGCAATTATGCTAGACTCTACCACCCTCATTTCCTGTTTTGCATTGATTTTAGCAAGGTCTTTGCTGATGGAAAAGCTCTCAAGTTAAAGTGTGAGATGGTCAGTTCAAGTAGTGGGAAAGCACACTTACTTAGAAATGTAGTTGGATTGCTGGACTCTTGAATACCCAAGTGAAGTTTTTCAATTATCAGTTTAAAATGTAACCATGTATAGAATTTTATTTTCCCTAGTTGCTTGGGTATTGATACAGAAAGAAAAAAAAATCTCAGTTGATTCAAGTTTATATTTGGAATCTATAAAATCCACCTAAACACTGCTTTTCATTGTTTCCTTTGTCACTTGAAATTTAAGAATCACATATTGATTTCCATGAAATCTTTCTTAGTCTCATAATTTCATGATTCCCTAGTCTTAGTCCATGAACATAATGCTCAACTGAACTCTGATACAGCATAGCAGAGAATATAGTCTAGTCTTGCTTATACTACACTTTTGATTTCTTTTAGCAACTTTATTTAATGAGGTGTGGTGGTCATCTTCTAATTCCTCAGGAAAAGGCCCTCATTTGAATGTATAAGTTCCCGCATATACAGGTTTCCCGGACTCCACCCCCCATCCTTATTAAAGGAGATTTATGATTTTCAGAGTCACAAGTTAAAGTGGTTCTTTCAGAGATCAGTGAGTCTCTGTTCATTTTCAGAGCCCAGAAAAGGAAAAAAGAGAAAAATTGAGGTTACTGCAGCTAATTCTGCTAGGTCAGAAGTGCTGTGAGAGTAAGGAGACAGAGACCAAGCTAAATGAAATAGTGGTAGGGTCTGCCCTAAGTTAGGAATTAGTTATCTGTCGTCGCAGCTGGGGAGAGGCTGGTTGAGAGTGGACTTGGCATAGTCAATGGCAAAACCTAAACTGCAGGCCTGATGGTTCTATCAGCCCTGGAATTTGGAAAGCCTACTATCTAGACTTTTCAGGTATGTGAGTGAATTTAAGGGTCTTCTGACTCATCACAATTGAATTGGGTTTCCTTTCATTTGCAACTGAAAGATTCCTAACCAATAAACACAGAGATAGGAAACTGAGCTGCAGATATCACCTTCCCTAGAAGCCCTTCCCTTTACTTTCTCTGTAATGACAGATTCAATATATTGAATATTTTGTATTTGGCAATTTGGCCGTGTGCACTAAAATCAATTCTTATAAAGCGGATTTAAAGTCAAATGTATATAAATTTGAGTTTCATGTTTGCAAATCAAATTGAAAAATATGACAACTGAATGCTGTAAGAATTTTAGTCAAATATCCTTTTAATAATACATTGAAAAATGCTGTTCTGTCAATAAACATGCTCTAAAGCTCACTGCCCGTTTATGGATCTACAGCCTACAGGACACACCATTCTCTAAGGCCATGAAGGATGCATGATGAGAAGCACACCAACCAGCACCTACAGACCAAGGCTGTTAGAAGAAGAGGTTCATTAATGTTATGGCTGCTTGATGTTATAAAAGCCAGTTGTCAGTGCTTAACTGACAGCAGCCAGGCAGCTGAAATGACCACAGAGCCAGGGAAGGTTGTGAAGTTAGCCTAGAGGGTTTGGCTGGCAGGGAGTTGCAGAGCGTAGGTTGAGCACAGCACCCTCAGAGACCTATTAGAGGACAGGCAATAAGGGGGCTACTTACCATGTATAATCAAGAAAGATTTTTCTGATATTATGGCCAAAGTTCAAATCCTAATGGATCCACTGTGATTATTTCTCCAGTCACTAAATGCATAATTCTGTTTTACTTGATATTGGAATTACACCTTCCTCTCCCTACCACAAACAAACAATTCCTCCCTTTGCTTAAGCAGTAAGAGTCACCATTGTGAAGACCAAGTGGAAAAAATTAAGACTTCTTCCCACACTGTAAAGAAAGTCAATAAAAACTAACAGGAGGCATAGGTAAGATGGCAGAAATAAGAGCCTTCATTAAAACCTAGAGGATGCAGAGATAGTGGGTATTTCTGTTCAGTTTGTTGGTCTGATCTCAACAGAAACTGCATAGATTCTGATGAATGACTGAGGACCATTACACCTTAACCAAGTGGTAGCCCAGCACAATTAGGGTGCTTGGGTGGCTGAGGAGAGTATCACTATTAGAAGAACAGATCAATAATGCCAGGGCACATGGTATGCAGCTGCTCATCTGGAGAATACATTTTTCACAATCTGAGTCAGGAGAGAGGATCAGAAATTCACTTACAGTTTTGCTGCAGGGCCCTGTTAACTCCTTGACTGTCTGCCATAATATGTGATCTGGATGGTCTGACACTCCACAGAATATCACACAGATCCATCACATCAGTGGCATCCTGTTAACAGGGCAAGGTAAGCAAGAGGTGATGGATACATTGGACATCTTGGAAACATGCACATGTTGCAGAGAGTGGAAGATAAACCTTCTAAAGATTCAGGTCATCCACAGATCTTAGAGATCCATCCATGGTTAGGGGACTGCTGTTATATTCCAGACAAAGTCAATGTCAAATCCCTGCACTTTGCCCTGCCCATCCCCCTAAAGAAGGAATCACAGAGCTTAATGGATCTCTGTTGCTTCTGGGCTCCCTGTAAACTTTCATTACTGGTGATGACCAGCTGGGTAACTGGTGGTAGATGGAATCATTAATTGATTTACAAGAGGTGGGGAGACAGTTTAGCTTAAGGGGAGAAGGATACTTGAGGTTATAATACACACAACCTCTAACCTCAGATTAGGAATGATCCTGGCATGCAGAAGGCTGTTCTTGTATAAACCCAGAGTGGCTCGACCTATGTGTGGAAGAAAGGTGCAGGCACAGGAACCCAAAAGAACATTCTTCTGGCATAGCACTGTGCAGAATGTGTGACAGTTTTGAGGGGTGTTATTTCATTAAAGTCACTGTAGATGTTCATGTAAACATTGCTTATTTACATATGCTCTTGCTAACTTTCATTAAATGACATTTTATAAAGACATTTGGAAGTTCGTGTTTACACATCAAAGAATAGATGTTGTTTACTCACCTAGATCAAATAAGTTTATGAAAACATCCTGCATTAAGTAACAAATGTTTTCAGCAATTTAAGAAAAAGGTTAAACCACAAGAGATGATGGCTATGTTGAAATCTAGACATAATCAAATGACAGTATGTTGAAAAACACTACATAATTTTTTTTTGCATCATCTAAGTAATTTGTTTCTATAATGAGAAGATAAAGCCTCTTCAGTTTAAAGTTGTGTAAGGACTTTTTAAAAGCTACCGGTGAGAGGGAGCCTGGGAAAAAACACTTACTGCACACTTGAGTACATTTTGAATTTTGAGTCAGGTACACATATCATTTATTCCAAAAGTAAATAGAATTTAAGACACATAGAACTGAAAAAAGGCCAATTCACAAAAGTCCCCCAAATTATAACAAGCATAGGAATGAAATTTAGCAGAACTCCTGGGTACTGATCCAACTGGTTCTTCAACAAAAGTCTGATTTGATTCAAGTTCTGTATACAAGACCATAATAATGAAGGACCATTGGCACAAATTATGATACATTAATATTATTAAAAAGGACTCATATCTACACCTGTTGACCTGAGAGGATGGGTACATTTTTAAATTGGAAAAAAAAGATATTTGAGTGAGTGAGAGAATGATGGTGACAGAAGGACTTAAGATTTCTATATATTTTTACCTAACTTACAATAATATTCACTTTTGAAAAAATCTAAGATAAAATCAGACTTGTAAAAACATATTTTAATTCATAAACATTACAGAAAATGTCTGAGCTACCAAGATTTTAGCATCTGCAAATTGTATCTTTTACCTATTAATTTTATTTATTTATTTATTTTTAAAGATTTATTAATTTATTTACACAAACACTGGGTACAGTCAGAGGCACGGGAGGGTGAGAGAATTCACTAGAGCCAGAGAGGGGAGCAGAACAGGCAGACTGATGAATACACTGCTGAGGGGAGCAGCGGGCGGCAGGAGAGGTCTGCGCACCATGCGGGACCCTCGCCCAGCGGCCGGGTATCGAACCAGTGCTGCAAAGGCTGCGGGCAGCTTCGCAACCCAGCGCTCAAACGCTGTGCCACCAGGGAGGCCCTATTAATTTATTTTAGACACAATGTTAAAATGTCTTGTATTTATTTGAGAAAATCCTTTTGCAAAATCAAAATTTTCATGTAGAGGTTGAATATAAAATACATTCTCTTTAAAATTAAGCTTACTCCTGAAAAAGGAGTGCCAGCGCTGTCCTTCGTAAAGATAGCATCTAAGTCATGTTATGGGGGGACACTGAAAAATTAAAGAATATAAACTAACTTCAGTTAGAATGAGATTGTTCTGTTTCTCCTTTGCATTGGTTTATTTGTTTGCAACTCCAGAACCACTATTGGTCCACTCTTCTCCACCAAGCTCTAAGCCCAGGAAGCTGGTCTATATGGGTTGCATTGACCAGGTGTTTTTGTCCTCTGGGATACCCCAATGGGGAGACAGTATGAAAGACTGGAGGTCAAAAGAGAGAATGGTCAGGACATTGACTACCATGCTTCCTCTCTGTTGGAACGGCAGTGCCTCTGTCCCTCCATGCCACTTGGGAGATGATCTGTCTCTCATGGTTTCTGCTTTTCTGGGTTCAGGTCCTTTCCTTACCCTCTGGTTTCCTCCTTGACACCATTCACAGTAACCATTATTTACAAAGAGTAGTGATTGAGAATACAGCTTGAGATATCTGTATCTGTCTAATCCCTTTATTACTAGCATTCATGAATGGAGAAGTATTTCATCAGATACTAATCCTCTAGGTTGAGACTGTGTGCCAGGGAATCTATGGGAAGAAAAGAAATTGGGATCTTCACAGCTGGACAGGGATGTGAGGAGGCAGAGAACTACCTCAAATTCAACCTATTCGTGGTAGAAATAATGCATTCCAGCAATCAGTACAAGAATATCCCGCAGCTATTTAAATTTGAGCACCCTTTGTGGTTTTTCCCACAAGCAAGTGTTCCTTCACCCCCACCCCCAATATTTCAGCTATAAAAATAGGATTTCTGTTGATGTGACTGCTGTTATTTTCAAGATCATCTGACCTATGAAGACACTACAAAGCCATTCAAATTGGAATAGCATCCAGAAAAACTCACCTTTTGTCAATTTCTGCCACATTTCTTCTGATTCTTGCATTTTACATAGAAAGAAAACATTTTCAAGGTATTTATAAGCAGTTATGCACAAGGATTCCCATAACAACCCAAATTAAACTGAGGAGACAATGAAGATACAGTTTTATAATTCAGGGTTTTTTTTTCTCTTTTTCTACAGTTATCTTGAATCCTTGTAGAACTTGACAAGTTAGCAGCATCTCTACCATCCCCGTCTCTGTATATTCCCATGCTTTACTCCTCCTTTCAATTGTCTCTAATTTGGAGGTAGCCTAAGGGTAAGACAATTTTCTACTTATTATCATTGGGAACATCTTTATCTTGGCAGCTTTTCAGAGTGGTCAATGAACTTCCAGCAGCAGAAACACAGAAATTGGGATCCATTTTGCAGACATATCCCATGCTCAGGCATGGAGATGTGATCTAGACAGAATACTCAAATAATAAATTATTTCAAAGTTAATGGTATCCATAAGAAAAGCTATCCTGGGCCTCCCCTGGTGGCGAAGCGGTTCAGCGCTGGGCTGTGAAGCTGCCTACAGCCTCTGAAGCGCCGGTTTGATCCCTGGCCACTGGGCGAGGGTCCCACATGGTGCGACAGACCTCTCCTGCCACACCCGCTGCTCCCCTCAGCAGTGTATTTCATCAGTCTGCCTGTTCTGTTCCCCTCTCTGGCTCTGGTGAATTCTCTCACCCTCCCGTGCTTCTGACTGTACCCAGTACTTGTATTAATAAATAAATCTTTAAAAAAAAAAAGAAAAGCTATCCCAACAGCATTTCCTTAATCAACAGCCCTTTTGTAAATTGACACTTACTATGGGGAAGAAACTAGACTAGGCTCAAAAATGATATGAGCAAAGCAGACATTGTTTCTTTAAGGACTATTCAGAATAATGACTAGAAAGACCATTGATCAGTCATCTAAAGTTGCTGGCTACAAAATCAATATACATATTTGCATTTCTATACACAATGAACTAACAGAAAGAAAAATAATGAAAACAATACTATTTGTGATTTTAGCAAAAAGAATAAAATACCTATTAAAAATTTAACCAAGGAAGTGAAGGACCTGTACACAGGAAACTGTAAGAAACTATTGAAAGAAACTGAAGAAAACATGAAGAAATGGGTCAGAAGAGTCAATATTATCAGGCATTCTACTTAGAGAAATAGATTCAATGTAAACTGTTAAAATCCCTGTGGCATTTTTCACAGAAATGTAACAAAAATTCTAAAATTTGTATGACATCCCACAGACATGAATAATCAAAACAATCCTGAGGGGGAAAAAAGTACAAAAAGAAGTGTCATGCCCCTTGATTTCAAACTGTACTACAAAGTTACAGTAATGAAAAACAGTATCCTTATCGTTAAAGTTTTATCATGAGATTGCAGTAATTCATTCTATCTTTAGGCTCCACTTCTAATTCTAGTTCTCATGCCATTTCCACATCTGCAGTTACTTCTCTACTGAAGTCTTAAATCCTTCAAAGTCATCCATGAGGTTTGGAATGAACTTCTGTTAATGTTGATATTTTGACCTCCTCCCATGAATTACAAATGTTTTCAATGACATCAAGAATGGCGAATCCTTTCCAGAGGGTTTTGAACTAGCTTTTCCCAGAGTCATCAGAAGAATCACTATCTATGGCAGTGCATTATAACATGTATTTCTTTTTTTTTTTTAATTTTTAAAAGATTTATTTATTTATTTATACAAGCACTGGGTACAGTCAGAAGTACGGAAGGGTGAGAGAATTCACCAGAGCCAGAGCGGGGAACAGAACAGGCAGACTGACAAAGTACACTGCTCTGGGGAGCAGCGGGCGCGGCAGGAGAGGTCTGCGCCCCATGTGGGACCTTTGCCCAGTGGCGGGGGATTGAACCAGCGCTGCAGAGGCTGCGGACAGCTTTGCAACCCAGCACTCAACCACTGTGCCACCGGGGAGGCCCTAAAATGTATTTCTTAAATAACAAGACTTGAAAGTTGAAATTCCTACTTGGCACCTAGACAACAGAATGGATGTTGTGTTAATAGGCATGACAACAACATTCATCCCCTTGTATAGCTCCATCAGAAACCTTGGCTCAACAGGTAGATTGTCACTGAGCAGCAATATTTTGAAAGGAATCATTTTTTTCTGAGCAGTAGCTCTCAACAGTGGGCTTAAAATATTCAGTAAGCCATATTGCAAACTGATGTGTTGCCATTTAGGCTTTGTTGCACCATTTGATCAGAGTAAATTTAGCATAATTCTTAAGTGCCCTAGGATTTTTGGAATGATAAATGAGTATTGGCTTCAACTTAAAAGTCAGCTACATTTATCCTTAACAAGAGAATCAATCTGTCCTTTAAAGCATCAAAGTCAGGTATTGACTTTTCCTCTCTAGCTATGAAAAGTCTAGATGATAATTTCTTCCAATATAGGGCTGTTTTGTCTACATTGAAAATCTGTTTAGTGTAGCCATTTTTATTAATTATCTTAGCTAGACCACCTGGATTATTTGCTGAAGCTTCTATATCAGCACTTACTGTTCTATCTTACATTTCTATGTTACGAAGATAGCTTCTTTCCTTAGATCTCATGAACCAATTTCCACTAGCTTCAAACTTTTTCTGCAGCTTCTTCACTTCTCTCAACCTTCATGGAATTTGAAAGCTAGAACTTTGCTCTTGGTTAGGCTTTGCCTTAAGGGGATGTTGTGGTTGGTCTGTTATTCTGTCCAGACTAATGAGACCTTCTCCATAACAGCACCAAGGCTGCTTTGCTTTCTTATCATTCATGTGTTCATTGGAATAGCACTTTTAATTTCCTTCAAGAACTTTTCCTTTGCA
Organism: Talpa occidentalis; assembly: GCF_014898055.3. Classification (NCBI taxonomy): domain Eukaryota; kingdom Metazoa; phylum Chordata; class Mammalia; order Eulipotyphla; family Talpidae; genus Talpa; species Talpa occidentalis. Next base: position 117,934,297 of record NW_023604972.1, read on the forward strand.
TTTACAACTTGGCTACCTGTTTCATGCAAGAAGCCTAGTTTTCAGCTTATCTCGGCTTTCCATATGCCTTTCTCACTAAACGTATTAATAATTTCTGGCTCTTGATTTAAAACAAATACTTTACTTGCACACTTAGAGGCCATTGTAAGATTGTTAACTGGCCAGATTTCAATATTTTGTGTCTCAGGGAATAGGGATCTCTGAGGGGAGGGAGGGAGATGGGGAAGGACTGGTAAGTAGAACAGTCAAAAGACACACATTTATTTGTTAAGTTCACTGACCTAAATGGTCATGGTTCATAGTGCCCCAAAACAATTACAACAATATAAAAAAAATCACTGACCAAAGATCACCATAAAATATAATAATGAAAAAATGAAATAGTGCAATCATTGCCAAATGTGACACAGAGATTTGAAATGAACACATGATGGTTGAAAAATGGTGCCAACAGACTTGCTGAAATCAAGCTTAGCACACAGACCTCCACTTAGAAGCACAACAAAATAAAGCACAACAAAGTAAAGCACAATAAATGGAGGTGTGCCTGCACTGCTGAGACAGGGGGGAGGAGTTGTGTGTTACAGGATGAGAAAGTGCTCGGTCATGCAGGCTTACAGGACTTTTTTAGACATTTTCTCAGATTGTAAAGACAGGCTTGTAAATGAGGCTCTATGCTGCTAGGAAGATGCAGCCTGGTGTAATACAAAGAGTACTTGAGAGAGGTGAAGAGATTTGTTGCCCTGTCTCTCTCCTAACTAGTTATATGATAGAGGCTAGGCTGCCTGTCTCAGTGAACTTCAACTTCCCTACCTATATGGCATGGGGCACTGAAATCATATTGTAGTTGTTGTGGGAACCAAAATGAGGGGTCTGAAAGGGCTTTAGAAAATATAACTCAGTAGAAATATAACTCAGTAGAAAATATAACTCAGTAGTCACTGAAGTTTTATGGTATGCTTTTAGTTTCTCGACTTTACCTTTATTATCAGCCAGAACAGGGTAGTTGCTCATTTCTGCAGTTCTACCATGGATTCAACTCTTAATTCTGGCTCTTCTTGGGTTTTAATTTTTCAAAGAAAGGATTTATTTATTTATTTATTTATTATCTTATTTATGTATTTTTACATCATTGTTCGTTTTTGTACAATGTTTTATTTCTCCTCTCAGCTGCTGTCCTCATAAAATCCCCACCACTGTGTTCTTTCCTCCCGTTTTGATCGCTTCCCTCCTATTTCTTACTATTTTTCTAAAACTCTGCTTATTTTGATCACCCTGGTTTCATCAGTTTCAGATGACACATGTCCTAGTTTGCAGTTGTTAAAAAACATTCTGCGGATGCATTTCCTCTGAGTTTTTGGCACTTTACCACCTCCTTCTCCTTTTAACCTTTATCACAACTCTTAATTCTTCACCCTTATGCCTTTTATTTTGATCTAGAATTCAAACAACTGAAAATACTTTAAAAATACTCAGGGTGCCCCATTCTAAGTCCCCTTTTGCGGTGATTACTTCTAGAAAGTTCTAGCCTCATGTTCAGTACTAGATTTGGTTCCAAGTCGAAGTAGAGCATTAGGGCACTTATGGTTCATGGTCCGGTTCACACGCTTTCAGAGACACCATCAACACCTGAATCTTCTGTCTCTATCTCTCTCTTCCTTTGGCTATCTCTGTTGTCCTAGGAGGCACTGAATTATCTTACTTTCCAGGCACATTCCAGTTTTAAAATATTAAGAGATTTAGACTCGTTTGTGGTTAACTCTGCTGGACTTTCAGAAAGGCTGAGCCTTCTAATCAAGGCTCTGATCTTCATCACTATCTAGTGGCAAACCATGAAGAATGTAGAGGTGAGGCTCCAAGATACTTGGGCAGTAAGATCTTCTCATAAATATATTTCATATATTCAAAGTATAGGGTTGAATCCACAGTTAGTCATGATCCTGGTGCCAGATCAGTGAGGGAGTGGACAGCTCAGAGTTAGGCAAATTGTAGCAGTGATTCTTTTCTTTTAATCTAACATCTGACTTGAAGTTCAACAAATTCATCCTCCTACTTAAAACTACTTCAGGTTTATTAGTGGGACTAAATCTCCTCCCCCTTCTGCTCTGCTCATGGAAGGCACCAGGACTTGGCTCTTTTGGCTTGTGGTGATCGTGTTGCCTTCTCCAAGGGGTTTGTTTTTCATTTCTTTCTGGCAGAGTCCCAGTTCTAGAATATTTGGCAATAATCCCCAAATGCTTTGCATATGTTTCCCCCTAAGAACTGGGAGAGACTTAAACAAATTTAGGGACAGCCACAGCTATCCTAGAATATAATGTGGAAAATATGCATATTCATCATGGTCGCAGCTTAAGTGGTTATAAAAATTAGTTTTAGTTCATGTACTCGGTACCTAAAAGGGGCAAATGTAGACTAAAAAGAAAAAATTAAGTCACATAAAGTCAATCAGTAGCTTTTAGAAATCTTGCCTTTTATTATCTCTCAGTTTGACCTGAGAAGAAATTGATATTAAAGAAAGACCTTAGCAGAGATTATCTTCTACAGAAGGGCAGTTCTGATCTCCTGGGCTTTCACTGCAAATAAAAGCCTGAGTCAGTGTTAGGAGTAAGGCAGTTGTTTAAGGAAATGTCTCAGCAACAAACTGAAATGATTGGATGTCTGTGCTACAGTGCCGTCATTTTGAATCTCTACAATCAGGCAGAATAATTTCTTTTTAAAGGAGTGACCAATGGAGCTCAAGTATGACACAATAACATTTGTTTGTTATTAGTCCTAAGAGATTGACTGTGAACTACATGCTATATAAGAACTCTGCCTTTGGTGGGGGTGGGGAGCTGATTCCCTAAAGAGTGGGAGCTGTGACTTGCTTTTAATCAATAATACACAGCAGATACACTACAAAACCAAACTGATGGGGATCAGATTTGCATGATGTACTACAAGAGATCTTAAAGGATAAGAGTAATACTTGGGCCTCCCCTGGTGGCTCAGCGGTTGAGCACTGGGCTGCAAAGCTGCCCGCAGCCCCAGCCTCTGCAGTGCTGGTTCGATCCCCGGAGCCGGCGAAGGTTCCACATGGGGCGACAGACCTCTCCTGCTGCGCCCGCTGCTCCCCTCAGTGAAAAGTACGATGCGGTAAAGAACAGCCAGGCCAAGCTTCCTCAGGGGAAGGGTAAGTTTATTGCTCCCGGGCGGACCTCACGGACCCAAGGTGGGGCGGACCTCACGGCCGCGCACGTTGTCAGGGAGAGGCAGGCTTTTACAGAGTGAGGAGAGGTCAGATGGGAAACTGGGTTCGTAGGGCGGGAAAACGTTTGTAGGGCAGGAAAAGATTCGTGGGGCAGGTGGAGGTTCTTTGTCTGAGAAAAGATTTGTAGGGGGAGGCTCATTGTCTGAATCCTCTAGGCAGGCTTCGGAATTCCTGTCCCCAAGTGGGCTTCCTGGTGGGCTTTTGCATTCCGGCCTCCTGCATGGACCTTTGACTCGGCAGTGTATTTCTTCGTCAGTCTGCCTGTTCTGTTCCCCGCTCTGGCTCTGGTGAATTCTCTCACCCTCCTGCACTTCTGACTGTACCCAGTACTTGTGTAAATAAATGGATAAATCTTAAAAAAAAAAAAAAAAAAAAGAGTAATACTCATTTAGGGTAGTTCCTAGGAAGAACTGATTAATTTTGACAGAGGAGCTCAAAGTAGTATAATTCCAATTATTCCTTAAATGGTGAGTGAACTTTTAAAATGCAAAACCTGGTAGTTGCAAACAGGGTATGTAGACAATCCTTTCCACTTACCCCTCCTCACCAAAGAAGTAGCAAAAGCAAAGCCCATCAGTGAATGTAGCAGTAGAAACAGTAGTCAGTGGGACATGGGGGCAAAGAATGTAGGGTTTTTGAAGTTAATTAAGGAGTCTTCTGTTCATCAAATGACAATTAGAGCTGGAAGAAAATTTGGAGAAGAGGGAAAGTGATATAATGAAGGCAGAATAAATGATAAATTAAACAATTTATTTAATTAGCTAAGCAAAGTCATAGAGAGAGAGAGCTTGCAGATGTTAGGAAGGCATGTGATAGAAACTCATATCATACTTTTGAGTCAATTTTGAAAAAATAAATAAACAGTTTCTGGTAGAAGGGATTAAAGAAAAGAGATTCAAGAATGAAGAATTAGTCAACAGGGTCAAAGCACAAGTTCTAGAGAACTGGGAACAGGATTTGTCAATCAGGAGGTTGTTGCTGATCTTCTGGGAACAGTTTTAGAGGAAAGCTGGAGGCAGATGCCAAAGTGCAGTGGGATAAAGAGTGAGTGGCAGGTGGTCAAGAGGAGGGAAGGTGGTGAGTTTGGCCTTGTTTTTCAAGAAGTTTGGTAGCAAATGGAGTTGAGAAAAGTTAAGTTGCATTTTTTATTTTTGTGTTTTGGCAGGAGGACATAGGATCATTACAAATCACCTGATGGAAAAGGGAGAGAGTAGGTGATGGAGGTGCATGCATCACTGGGGGGGGGGGGGAGGGGGAGGGGCTCCAGCCATGACTGTCACCTTTGATGTGCAAATGTGCTCAGTTCTGGAAAGTTCCCAACACAAAGTGAAGGAAAATAGTACCAGCCAATAAAATTTGTTAATTGTAGTAAACTGAGTCAAATGTACTCAGAGAAATTCATCTTTAGCTACACTCTTGCTATTTATTTTCTTAGTTCTCTTTCCTTTAAAGCTTTCTTTTAAAATATTTCTCTAGTTTTTTCCTGATGAAGAAGAAAACATGTTTTTCATATTTTAGTCAGGGGGATATCGCTGTACATCCTATGACATTAAAAGAATAATAAAATGAACAACACTATACCCATGAACTTGATAACCTAGATGAAACATTCAATTCCTTGAAAAACACAATTTGTCAAAACTCACACAAGGAGACATTTTGAATAGGTCTACACCTATTCAAAAAACTGAATCAGTAACAACCTTCCAAAACAGAAAACACCGGACCCATGTGGGCTGATTGGTATATTTTACCAATTACTTTAGGAAGAAATTATATCAATTAACTATAATATATTTGTAATACATAAATAGAGGAATTACTTCCTAACTCTTCCAGTAGACCAGAATTATCACAATGCAGAAATGAGAGAAGATACTACAAAATAACTACAGATCAATATATTTCATGAACACAGAGGCAAAAATTCTCAACAAAATATTAGCCAGTTAAATCCAAATGCATAAAGATAACTATATACCAGGTATTCAAGACTCATTCAACTTTTGAAAATCAATTATGCATAATCTATCATTAAAAAGCTGAAGAAGAAAATCACAAAATCACATCAATAAATGCAGAAAAAGCACTGGGCAAAAATCCAATTCATAATAAAATCTCTCAGTAAACTAGAAGTAGAAAAGCACTTCTTCAACATGAATATCTACAGAAAACCTCTAGCTAACGTGGTACTTAATGGTGAGACACTCAAAACTTTTCCACTAAGATCAGGTATAAGGCAAAGATGTAGTAAGTAGCATTTAAATGAAATTTTTTTCACCAAAATGTTAACGTTTTGACAGACACTTTTCTAAAATGTATTGAGCATGTGCCTCCACTCTTTGAGTATTCAGAACATATTGATAAGAGGTAATAGTTATTTGGTTTCATTACCAGCTTACATCATGGAGGATCTACTGAAGGGTAGAGGATTTCATGGATTTATTTATATGTTTATTTAATAGTAATCATTAAACTTATAAAATTTCATGTCTGTCATGTATTTTTAATTCTTTCTTTTTCTAATAATATTGTACTTTTTACTACTTTTAAGCAGTCTTCTAAAGTACCATTTGAATGGCTTTAAGTAAAGGTCTGAGCAGTGCTTCGAGGAATAAAGTTGATGAGTTTGGGCATCTAGATTTTGAAGCTGGTTTGTCAACTTACATGGCTCTTGGCCTCAGCTGTCTTCTGCGAGATGGAAATCACCTGATGAGTGACAGGAGAAGTGAGAAGTTATTACAGTTTGCTTTGGTTTATTGGTCACTTTGTTTTTTTTTTTTTTTTTTAAAGACTTATTTATTTATTTATACAAGCACTGGGTACAGTCAGAAGCTCGGGAGGGTGAGAGAATTCACTAGAGCCAGAGCGGGGAACAGAACAGGCAGACTGATGAAATACACTGCTGAGGGGAGCAGCGGGTGGCAGGAGAGGTCTGCGCGCCATGTGGGACCCTCCCCAAGGGCCAGGGATCGAACCGGTGCTGCGGAGGCTGCGGACAGCCTCGCAACCCAGCGCTCAACTGCTGCGCCACCGGGAAGGCCTGGTTACTTTGTATTCTTAAGTGATCGGTTAAAGTTTCCTCTTATTGTGAAATATTTCAAAAATACTAAGTTCTTTTAAAAAATTTAAATGTGTATATATCTGAAATAGGTTATAAAAAAATGTTGACATTTTCTTACAATAAGAATTTTTGTTAAAGAGATTAAATATTATGGAAACAATTGAAGTGTTTTCCATTCCTCACAGATTCCTTTCTCTTTCTTCTCTCCTAGATGTAACCACTTGCCGGAAATGGATGGACACCTTTTCTGTCCAAGGTTTCATATATTTACAGAGTACATATATATTCATACTCACTAATGTAATAAAACTGATATGCTTTCTAAATTTTATATAATGCCATACTTTACATAGCATTTTTCAGTGTGTTTTTTCTTTCAAACTTACGTTTTCAAGGTTGACGCTATGATTCACATAGTTCTAGTTCATTAATTTTACGTGCTGTGCAATCCGCCAATGTCTATCCCTAATACAATTTATATGAATTTTTCTGTTTTAAACAGGGCTACTATAAACATTCCTATACATGTCTAGTTATGTCCTTATGCCTCATTTGCATGTGGGAGATTTCCTCAAAGGGAAAGAATAGGCATTCAAATAGCTAGGTTATAGAATATGCACATTTTCACATTTACTAGATATGGCAAAGCACACTCGAGGTGGTGCCAACCTTTATTCCTCCAGCAATGCCCGGGCAGCCCCATTTTCTCAATTCCTTGCCAACTGCTGATTTTGCGAGATTTAAACATTTTTGCCAATGTGATGGATGTATTATAGTTTGTCTCTTTTTTTAATTTGTGTTCTCCTCATTAGTGGGGGAGTAGAGCATCTTTTCTGATTCCTAGTGGGTGGATGTATATTTTACCACAGTAAAAATTTAAAAAGACCCCCCCATATATCCAATTGCACCCTCTTTTACTGATGTTGTAAAGGGGGTGCTGAACCACTGTACCCACTTTGAAAAACCTCTCCTAAATTATTCCTCTTAAAGCTCTCCCTGGTGTTTTGGCCCATTTTCTTCACTGAGTTTTCAGCATATAGTAATAATTAAAACTTTATTCTATATACTCCTAGGTCCAATTTATTAGTAACAAATAATCTAATACACTATTTATTCTATACATTTTGGTTCATTAAATGGCTCTTTCATGGGTATGCCCAGTGTTCTCAGCTAAGCTATAAATGTCTTGGGCTTTTTTCTATCTCCTAGCAACTGGTACAATCCCAGGTCTAGCACAAGTAATGCTGGACACTTGACCAGAGAGTAACATATAGCTACTAAAGTCTTGATTGCTTTTAGTTCAAATTGGCTGCCTTTTGCACTTTGCTGCTTTCTCTGATTTGCTACCTTGCGACAGCATTGTGAATTGCTGCCTTCCTTCAAAAGCACCATTGTCCTGTGGGTTATGAGCCCTGCTGCCTGGCTATTACCAAAAATCAGAAGGTCCTCTTTAAGCTCTAGCTCCCTTCATCTATGGACCTGCTTTGAAATCCAGCATATTGTCTAGGGTCACCTTGAGGAAGCCTCCCTTCAGTTACCACATTCACTAATAATGTCAAACCTTCCCCACTTATTCACATTAGTCTTTTTACTGACTATTCTTTGGAACCATTTCAAACTTAATGTCAAGTTAAAAGCCATCATCATTTACTCTCCACTTCCACCTCTCTTTACCTCAAACGCTCACCTCTTCTCTCCCATTTAACCCCCTAACTCGACAATACTGCAAAAGAGCCATGAAGTCTGCAAGCATTTCTCTGTCCCCAAAATTCATTTCCAAAATCATAATGCATTTAATCTCACTAAATTTCTCTGACCTGCTTAGGGTTTCATGCAGGAACACGATGCTCATTTTGTTCATAGTAAGTAGTATAACATGAAAAACCCTTTTGCAGTTCAGTACAGACAAATGGAACTCGGAAAACCTATTTCAGGCATAATCATCTGACAATTGTCCAAACTCTGGATGGAGCAAATCAGAAGATATATTACTGCTCTAAAACACACCTTTGCTTTTGATGGACTTTCTTCTCAAGAAAGATAGTCATCTTATATTGACATTACTTCTTACATTTTTTGTTCTATTTCAACAACCTATGCTAGAGCAATAATATTTCTCTTAATTTCTACCCTTCACAATAAAACTTATTTAAAGGTCATAAGTCTTATAAGGCATTGTGGGCATCCTGACTGATTCATTTTCCAGAGCTTTCTGTGAGCTCTGGGATTTTAGTTTAGTTCTAGTGTGAACAGCAGATGAATTGTACAGGTTCTGGTCTCAGGATGAGGCTGTGTTAGCTGAACCTCAGTTGATGGTGATATCTGCCTACCCAGAAGCCATGTGGTTCTCTTTTGGAGAGCTCATATTAAATATTAATAGGATCTTTATGAGTAGCTTTCTTTACATAAACTGAAGATAATTTATATTTGGTGTATAACATTTTTCTTCCTGTTGATTTGGGAGTACAACTGGTGGTGAATATAATGCTTCCTTTAGCTACAGGAAAGAGGTGAGGCTGGAAGAATAGAGGGTTTCATTCCCCTGTTCCTCAATGTACATTTTCAAGGCAATGTGTCCAGGTACCAGAACTTCCTCCTTTAGCAGAGATATTGGTAATGCATTTCTCAAGGTAAAAGAATGAGTGAGGTCCAAATCCAGGTTCTTTAGGACATTTAGGAGTGTTTTGTGCTGGGAGGTCAGGGAAATATAGAGAGAGAAGCAGGCATGCCCTAGCACATTTACCCTTGTTTTCTAACATGGTTGGTTTGTGTGGGCTGAACAAGTAAAAGGCAAGAAGGTTGCAGAAACCCCTGTTTTGTAATATTCTAAATTGACCTGTGTGCCTCCAAGTGAACAAGGATGGAAAGGAAGGCCAATGGTTTATCTTGGCAACTTTGTGAATAAATTGATCCTTAACTACTTGTACTGACTTGCACAACACAAACAGCAAATGCCTTCATAAATCCAAATCCACAAGGGATTGAAGTTACAAATAATCCTCCCCATTCCAAGAGTTGGTAAATCCTATGCTGCTGATATAAAGCTGAACTAGGAGTTGACTGTTTTCTTCTAGCTGACTGGTGCCCTAAAAAGTTGTCCAACAACACCTGAAAGAAACCTACCTCTGCTGCAGAGGCATCATAAGCTAAACCTTTACTTAGTGTTTTTGAGTTTCATGGGAGAATTGCAACACTGCTTAAAAATGTAGGAGCTGTGGATTCATCTGTGTGATCACCAAACTATAAAGCATTTTATGGGAGTTATACAAGTCCAGTGTGGACAGAAACTGCAAACACATGTTTATGTCCTCCCTTTCTCTGGCAGTTAGATTCAAAATGACTCCCATAAAGCCAGAATGACCCCTCCCCTTTGAATAAGAAAGTGGTGATTATTTGAGAGAGAGAGAGAGAGAGAGAAGAGACATGCTCCTTGAATTATACTCTGGAAATCCCTAGTGAAGGGAGAGAGGAGGGATGTGTGTGGTAGGAAGTGGGGCCAGCTTCAGCTACACTGTGAATGTTGTCTACATATTAGGCTCAGTTGGCAAAATTAATTTTTGACACCAGGTGTCATTTCCATCCTCTTTTTCCTCCTTCCCACACCCCCCCACCTGTTTTTCTCATCCTCCTTTTCCTCTCCTCTCCTGCTCCCTACCCCACCGCCTTATCACACTGGTCCCCTGCCCCAGGCATGCCAACCTTGTTGCTGTAAGGACTGGGCAAAATTGAATTCTCAGTGGATATGGCACAGGGATTGGCAATCTTTTTATATAAAGGGTCAAATTATAAGTGTTTTACAATTTACGGAATTGGACAAAATATTCTGCTTACTGGGCCTCCCTGGTGGCGCAAAAGGTTAAGCACCACACTATGAAGCAGACCCGCAGCCTCTGCAGCACGAGTTCAACACCTGGCCGGCCAGGGAGCAACCCACATGGCCTGGCAGACCTCTCCTGTCTCGCCTGCTGCTCCCCTCAGCAGTGTGTGTATTTCAATCTGCCTGTTCTGCTCCCAGCTCTGTCTCTGGTGAATCCTCTCACCCCCCTCATCTCTGGTCTGTACCCCAGCTCTTGTATGCATAAATAAATAAATCTTTTAAAAAAAAAATATTCTGCTTACTAAATACTGCCGGTCATCCACGGTTTCTGCTGCAACTACTCAACTCTGCAGTTATAGCACAAAAGCAGCCAGAGCAATACATAAATGGATGGCCGTGTACATGTGCCAATATTCTTACACACTGAAATTTGAATTTCAAATAGTTTTCATGTGTCACAAATTCTTCTTCTTTTGGTTTCCCTGAACTGTTTAAAAGTATAAAAAACATTCTTAGCTGGTAGACTAAATAACAACAACAAACACCAAACTGCGGCCAGCTTTGCTGGAGAGCTGTAGTTGTGAGCCCTCTAAAATACAGAATAAATTCTATGCACATTTCCAACACAAGTGTGAGTTTGTCTTTTTTTTTTCTTTTAACGTCTGTCAGTTTTAAGGCATATATTTTTATGTTTTATATTGGTTTTGTAATGTACATGTTATCATCTTTTGGTTGACTTTTATACTCATAAAATATTTGTCTCCATTTCTGTTGGCATTCTTTACCTGAATAGATGGGTAAATAATATAATTACTCTAGCTCCCTATAATAAGAAACTATATAGCATATATATTTTAATCTTTTATTTTTAAGCTATCTGTGTCTTTTTATTTAAATTAACCCACACTCAAAAGCAAACACTTATGGCTGTTTAAATTCTTCAAATGTGACAATACCTAATTTTTACTATAATGATCAGAACATTGATTATATTTAACTTAATTATCACTAAGTTGTATTAAGCATATCTTCCAGCTATTTTTCCCATTGTATCTATAATAATTTTCCCCTTTTGTTTCATTCCTATTTTTTCTAGCAAGTTTTTTATTATTCCTTTTTTATTTGACTAACATATGACCTGTACATTATTTGAATACATTTGCTGGTTCTTATCTATGTTACATATGAATAATTACAGACTGATGAAAATTATTATTTTTCTGCTCTACCAAAAAAAAAAACCTCTCAGAGGCCAGAAATTTTCTGTGAGTAGCATGAAGCTTCATCTGCTTCTAATTTGGTAGGAGGCCTGTACTCAGGCAGGCTCTTTAGCTCCAGTAAGTCATCCAATTATCACAAATCATAAGAAGGAGAGAGAAATAGCCCATCTCAAAAGGACTAATAATTACTCGGGAAGTCAGACTTTCAAACAAAGCATTATCATCTATAGGTCACCTTTTAAATTCTCAGGATCACAGAGGGGCTCCAGTGGGGTGTTCCCCATCTGCAGTATCCCATCTGGAAAGAGCCTGCAGGGGCCGCTACATAAATGATGTCACTGTCCTCCAAGCATGATACCTAAAAAAGGGGAAAGAAAAGGATTTGAAAAAAAAAATCACATATGGGAATAAAAAGATTTTTACATCCATGACGGTTTTCCATGGTCAGAACCAATAACAGCAATGACTCAAATCTAAAATGGAGCTGGGAATGTCAAAACTGGACTCCAGTGACCTTTACATAATAACAACACCCCTCCCCACTGCTTCCCACCCCCATCCCTGCATTTCCTCTTCTGCAAAAATAGTTTTCGAAGGAGAAGAAAATTCCAGGGCATGTACTTTGTTGCAAATCTGCTTTTCACCTGAGCTCCCTTTTGGTCACTTGAAAAATACAAAGGGCCTGGACAAAAGACTAAAAGAAGTTGGTTTCCTGTGAACTTTTCACCAACTTTTTTGCTTTCAGAGCTGGAGTCTACTATCTATATCCAAACAACAAAACAACTGCATCATTTGAGCAGCAGAAAAGTGAGTAGGAAAATTGAAATCTGAAGCTGAAGGACAAAGTACAGTATCAAAAGCCCTTGCTTACAAACGAGTTTTGTTGAATCTTGCTTTCTCATTTATCTTCTCTTTGTTGTTGTCAAAGCCTTTCCCAGGGAGATATTCATACTGGGAAGTTTTGCTTGAAGGCAGTTTTATATCTAAAGAAAAAAAGAACAACACACCCCTTGAAGAAGTGGTGGATTTGATAGAAATTAAAAGAATCATTTGCTGCAATGACTTATAAAAACTCTGTGGCAAGGATGCTGTATTAGTACAAACACTTCCCAACTTATAAATGGACTGTGAGCCAATACTTTGTAAGTCTGTGGCTTGTAACTCAGAAAGCATTTGCCTATAGGAGCCATGTCATAGGTGGTAACAGGACACCCACATTCAGTCATGAATTCTTGGATAATCTAGCATCATACACTCAAAGCAGTCAAATGACACTTTGAATCACTCAGACTGATGTGTGTGCAGGGACATCAAAATGAATTCTTTAATTCATGGAGTAAATGTGGTGCATCTTACTGGAATGTTAATTTTATAGATGTAGGAAATATTCTTTCTGAATGAAAGGTAAGCATCATTTACTGAGTAATAAACGGCTTAAAAAGTTTAATAATAAGGCATGGGCCTTCAAAAACATCTTCTGCTTATAGCTTGAAGCTTTGAGCTGTCCCCAGATTTCCTTGATTTCAGAACTACCTTATTAGACAAATTGAAGACATGTGAGAAGCAAAACCAGGCAGCGCTGTAACTCTAGATTAGCCTGTGGCATGGCAGCTTCTTAAATTACATTTCAGGGGTCGCCCAGGTTAAGACAGTCACTGAAACTCAGCTTCATTTAAAGTGTAAATTACCCTCTTGGTGGAATAAAAACAAAAGAAATACTGAAAGGTTTTGGAGAATGGAGGAGACCAAGGAGACAAGATATGCCACAGGGATCCTAGATTGGATTCTGGACCAGGAAAAGATATGGGGAGACTGGTGAAATTCTAATAAGGACTGTAGATTATAGTAACAAAACAATGGGAGGATGGGGGAGAGGAGGGAGAAGTCAGAAGTTTATTTATTTATTTATTTATTTAAAGATTTATTTATTTATGCATATAAGAGCTGGGGTACAGGCCAGAGATGTGGGAGGTGAGAGGATCCACCAGAGACAGAGTGAGGAACAGAACAGGCCAACTGACTGAAATGCACTGCTGAGGGGAGCAGTGGGTGAGACAGGAGAGGTCTGCTGCGCCATGTGGGTTGCTCCCTGGCCGGCTGGGGATTGAACTCAGAGGCTGCGGATTGCTTCACAGTGCTGTGCTTAACCCCTTCCGCTATCAGGGAGGTCCAGAAGGCAGATGTTTATGCTAAAAATTAACCTATTAGAAGCACCCATGCTCACATCAATTTCATTTTCTCCTCTTCCTTTTTTTTAATCAACAGGGAAAGGGGATCTTCTTTGGCATCTCTGGAGAGTGGGATGGTGAAGCAAGCCTGGGAACAGTTGGGGATTGTATGAAAAGGGCTTTCTTTGGATGATTCAAACATCTGAACTGATAGTCTGGAGAGAGGTAGATCCAATTGTCTTCTAGACTCTGACATGGGTTTGAGGTTTCAGGGCGGGATGAAGCTTTTTCCTGGACTATGTAAGTCAGAAGTTTTGTACCAAAGCAGCAGATCTGAGAGCCCTGCCTGCAAGGTACTGGCTGACCAGCAGCCTTTTCTGCTCACTGGAGTCAGTATAATAAGACTTAGTACCATTCTATCATGTTTTACAATTTCCCATCTTTAACAAATTTGCGTCATCTACAAATGGAAAGGAATGTTACATTGGTGTGACAGAGATTCTGTCACTATGACAAACACTATCAAACTTTGCTTTAGCAAGAGATGAAAAAGACAAGGCAGGGATGAGCTAGTCATGCAAAATGGAAAGATGAGGGACATGCCATTTAAAGAGAAAAAAGACCTAAAGGGAGGTTACCGCAGAAAGTACAAACTTCCCCTACTGCAGTTTTGCTGTTGTCCTGTGGATGGACACATAGAGGTGGGGAGACTGGCGCCACAAGTAGTTCCTAAACTCCAGCACACATATATGTACATATATAGTACATCACACATGCTTAAATACACATGTGTGTTTTATGGGATTTTTTTTCCCCCTGAATGATGCTTGCTTTGCTTTTACTTCAGTGTAAAGTGTAGGGACCATTAAGGGCAGGATGGACGCATAGCATGAAATACTCGAGATGTTCCAGGTAAGTGTAATAGACCAGACACACAAGACTTCCTTTGGCCCACAGCCCTACTTAGAAAGACTCCTTTTCTCTCCAACTATTTGAGAACAAATAAAAACTACTTTAGAGGTGCTGTAATCCATGCTGTAATCCATAAATAAGCATTCCCCAATCTTTGCTATTCTGTTGCTGGTCTGAGGGCTACACAGCATGCAGTGAGATTTTGGGGTCTCCAAGAAAATGTCTTTATCTCTGCATAGCAATGGGTTTCCAGACCAGCCATTCAAAGCATGAAATATTTGTAAATGGGATTTATCCAAGGTAGGGCATAATTATTTATTAATGGAATAGTTTTGGTTTAACTTTCAAATAATTTTATACTTAAAAGTTGCCAAAATAATACAGGAAGTTCACATGTACTTTTCATTGAGTGTATCCTAATGTTAACACCTTCCATAACCACAACACAATTAACAACCCCAGAAAATTTACACAGGCAAAATACTGTAGCTAATCTGTAGACATTATCCACATTTCCCTAGTTTTTTTTCCCCCACTGAAGTCTTTTTCCTATATCAGGACCCACTCTAGGACCACATGCTGCATTTAGCATTCCCATCTCCTTGGTCCCCTCCCATCTGTGACAGTTCCTGTCTTTCATGACCTTGACACTGACCAGGGATACTGGTCAGTATTTTGAAGACTGCCCCTCTTTAAGGTTGTATCTGTTGAGCAAAAATACCATAGAAATGGTGTTACACCCTTCTCAAAGCATCATGTTGGAGGGTTATGATGCTTTATGACATTAATTTGTTTTATTACTGAGGATGCAAATCTTGGTTAGGGTGGCATCTGCTAGGATTCTGTAAAGGTACTATTTTTCCTTTTGTAATTAACTAACATATTGTAATGAGATGCTTTGAGAATGCAAATATTCTATTTTTCATTATGTGATACCCACTCACACTTTAACAGCCATCAGTGGTTTTTTCTTGCAACAATTATTACTATGGTATCACGAAAAGGTAACTTCATAGTTCCATCATCCCTTCTATGTGTATTTAATGGAGGTGAAGAGCTGTCCCTTCTCCCTCATTTACTTATCTGATTACTCATTTATGTCAATATGAACCTGTAAATTTTTTTAATGAATAGATTATAATCCCAAACTATCTGAAAGCCTAATCATATTAAGAGGAAATCTAAATGGGAAGCTGCCTGAAATCCAGCTATAAAACAAAAAAACAAAGAAGCAAACAACTATCATTGCTTGCTGGAATAGGGTTTTTATTTGTTTTACTTTTTTTTTTTTAAGATTTATTTATACAAGCACTGGGTACAGTCAGAAGTGCAGGAGGGTGAGAGAATTCACCAGAGCCAGAGCGGGGAACAGAACAGGCAGATGGACTGAAATACACAGCTGAGGGGAGCAGTGGGCCAGACAGGAGAGGTCTATCCAGCCATGTGGGACCCTCGCCAGCAGCCGGGGATAGAACTGGCGCTGCAGAGGCTGCGAGCAGCTTCGCAACCCAGCGCTCAACCGCTGCACCACCAGGGGAGGCCTTGTTTTACTTTGCCTTTTAACCTCTTGCATCCAAAGATCCTAAAAGGTGAAAATTAGGTAACATCTATCTTTAAATGTTAAATTTTAGTACTAGACATGCATGAATTTTTCAGAAAGACTAGAGACTTGAAAAGCATGAGAAAATGCCTGATACATTTTAATAATTCCAGAGAACCTTGTTTCAAGCTAGAAATTAAAAAAATACTTTCAAAGACTAGAGATGAGATTTTCAAACCAGGAAAGAGAAAATACATTCACTTAGGAAGATGAATAGGAGGATCAAATCCATATTGGAATCCTCAGAATTTGGCCTTGAGTACTCAGAACTTGTCTAAATTGTAAAGGCACAGCTTCTCTTCTAGCTGAATCTCTCTTCCTATTATTTCCTGCTTATTAGGGGAAAGGCAAAGAACACAAAATCCACAAGTATTCCATGTAGATGAGGAACTTTACCCTGTGCAATATTTCAGAACCACTTTTCTGAGAAAAGCCAAAAGTAAACAGTTGTAAAATGTTGTAAACGTTGCCTCTTTCCCCTGAATGCGTTGTTCTTTGATACTTGAAACCATTCCCCACGCTCCTTCTCAAACTCGTGTGGCACTTCTGTCCTTTTCTTGAGACCATTACCATATTCAGTCCTGAGTTGTAACCTCTGTATATGTTTAAACTTCCTAATCTTTCCTATTCAAAAATAAACTACTTTATTTGATATTAATGAATTATTCTTACCTTTTTAGAGTTGATAATGGCATAGTGGATTTATTTTCTGAGACCTTATTTTTGGGACCACATATCCTGAAATATTTATGGATTTCATTAAATCACTCAAAATTATTTCAAAATCATCCAGAATGAGGATTGGGGACGTGGGTAGCACATGTAAGGGGGTTAGATCAATTTTATGACCTTAAGTCAAAAATAACTTCTAATCCTCAAAAGCACAAATCATAAAACAAAAGAACAAACTGAAAATTAAAGCTTATCTGTTAAAAAAAATGGTGTGAAATGGTCAAAAGTACAGACAGATCCTAAATAGGAAAATATACTTGTAATATCAAAACTGATATGGAATTAATATCTAGAATATACAGTACACAATTTTCAGACTAATGACAATGACAAAAAAGGACAGCCTCCTATTCTCCTAAAATGAATAACGCAATTTACAGAAGGGAAACTCTTCAAAACTAACAGACATATTAGGAGAGACTCATGTTATTGCCAGACATGCAAATCAAAACAAAAGAGATTTCACTTTATGAGACTAGCAAGATTTTGAAAGCTCTTTACTATCAAATATTGGCAGGATCATGGCTACAGGGGTGTAGGCTGGAATATCCATTCCAAAGAGCAAACAGGCAGAACTTAATTGCATAAAGTCCGTGACTATCTCATAATCCAGCAGTTAAGCCATGGCACGAGTGTCCCAAAGAAAACCTCACATGTGTCCATGAGGATATCTGTTGTAGCATTACTTTGAAGGTGGGGATTTGTAGTCCCAAATGTTATAGACATGATCAGATATTCCATTTCTACAAAATGGATGCAGAGGATAGAAAAAAAGAAATGCTCTTCCACTTACTGTATGTAACTAGGACAGTAGAGTAGATCAGTGTTTCTTAAGTTTATTTATTTTTCCAGTTTCTTTTTACATTTTATTTTCTATGTGATTTCAACAGATTTAGTATTGCTTACAACTTAATTCATATTAGAGGTGAATATTGCTGGAATTTTGTTCAAATATTTTGTCTTTCCTTTTTATTTATTTCATTTTTTATATATATTTTTTATATCATTGTTCATTTTTGTACAATGTATACTTTCTCCTCTCAGGTGTATTCCCTGTAAAATATCCGCCACCAATTCATCCATGAACCATCTTTCCATTTTGAAATAATTTTATGTTAACAAAAATGTTGCAAAAGCTGTACCAAGATTTTCTACATATTCCTTGCTAGGTTTCCTCAAATGTTGACATTCTCATCTAATTATAAAACAACTACCCAAACAGGAAATTAATACTGATGAAACATTCTTAACTAATCTATGGGCCTTACTCCTACTTTGGGTCATTGTCCCATTACATTCTGTTTCTGGTCCAGGTTCCAATACTGCATTTAGTTTCATTTTCTTATAGTCTTTTACAACATGGAGTAGTGAATAGTTCCTTTATCTTTCATGACCTTGACACATTTGAAGAATAGTGGCCAGTTATTTTGTAAAATGTCTGCTGATATCACTTTGTTAAATGTATGCTTAGAATTACCATCAGGATATACATTTTGGAAACAATACTACAAAACCATGCTATGTTCTTCTCTGTGTATCATACCAAAAGGTACGTGGTGTTGATGTCTTATCTGGCTCATTACTTGATTATGTGAAGTTTCACCACTCAGTTAAGGTGTCATTTTCCAGTTTCCATCACTGTGATAAAACATTTTTTTTCCTTTGTATTTAGCAAATGTCTTACAGAAAGATAGTTTGAAATGCAAATATCCTACTTCTCATCATACCTGTAGCAACCATTTATATTTCTTGCTTACAGCAACTATTACTGTTTTCTTTGCCAAATAGTGGTTTTCCTCCATAATCCTGTCTACAATTATTTATTTCTATCTTTTTAAGGTATCATTAACAAATAAAAAGTACATACTTAAGGTACATAGCATGCAGTTTTATATATGTATAGCTTGCAAAATGATTGCCATAGTAGTTTAGTTAGTACCCATCACCTTACATAGTACCTGTGTGTGTGTTTAATGAGAACATTTGAGATCTATTCTCTTAGCAAACTTCTAGCACACTATATATTATTACAAATTATAGTCACCATGCTGTACATTGAATTAACAAATCAAGTTGCTATGAATTTAACCTTTGTAATATTGAGTCTTCGTATCTATGAACAAGATATGTTTTTCTATTTATTTAACTCTACTTCAATATTTTACAATAAGGGTTTATAATTTCCCCATAGAATCCTTGAATATATTCTGTCAGATATATTCTGTCAGATATATTCTGGGTACTTTATATTTGTTGCTATACTTACAAATGATATCTTTGCAAAGACATCATTTTCTATTTGATTCTATTGTATAAAATACAGTTTATTTCACTTACTAATTTCTGTTCTGGGACTTTTCTTAACTCTACTGTTAACTTCAGTAGCTTATGTGAGAATTAATTTGGATTTTCTATAAATGTGACTATGTCATCTATAAATAATGGCAGTTTTATTTCCTCTTTCCAGTCTGTATACCCTTAAAAAATGTTTTATTGCTTTGCCATTGCTCACTAGGTGTTCCAGTGCAATGCTGAACTGCAGTGGAACATCATGCTTTCTTTCTTGAACTCAGAGAGAAAATTTCACAATTATCACCCCTGAGTATAATGTTTATTGCAGAGTTTTGTTGTTGCAGTAGATACCACTTATTGTGGTAAGCTCCTTTTATTTCTAATTCACTATGAGTTCTTGTGTTCTTCACATTGCTAAATACCAAATTATTTCACTGCATTTTCACTCCTAAATGTGAAAAAGACTAAAACTTATAGTCATTATATAGTTCATTTATTTGGCCACTAAAAACTGGGAGTACAGTTCTCCAGTGGGAAGAGAGACTGGGCTGGGGGGATCACTAACAAGTCATGCCGCAAGTTTCCCTCTGTAGTCCCCTTTTCATTG
Organism: Talpa occidentalis; assembly: GCF_014898055.3. NCBI lineage: Eukaryota > Metazoa > Chordata > Mammalia > Eulipotyphla > Talpidae > Talpa > Talpa occidentalis. The sequence goes on from NW_023604972.1 coordinate 117,953,959, forward strand.
TTGTAAGAGATTTTTTACTGGTAGCTCTTGGGATAGGTATTAGCATAGGAATATGTTAATTTTCTAGAGTAGAACATATTTATTCCATACTGTTGGTCTCAAATCCTAAAATCTTTTTTTTTAAAGATTTATTTATTTATTTTATATAAGCACTGGGTACAGTCAGAAATGTGGGAGGGTGAGAGAATTCACCAGAGCCAGAGGGGAGAGCAGAGAAGGCAGACTGACGAAGTACACTGCTGAGGGGAGCAGCGGCGGCGGCAGGAGAGGTCTGCACACCATGTTGGGATCCTCCCCGGTGGCCAGGGATAAACCAGCGCTGCAGAGGTTGCAGGCAGCTTCGCAACCCAGAGCTCAACCACTGCGCCACCAGGGAGGCCCTCAAATCCTAAAATCTTAAGGACAAAGCTCCCCAAAGACTTAATCCCCAGATGCAGAGTCTTATATCAGAGAAGCTTGCCGAGCTATGGAATCCCTTAAATCCTGGGTGTCCTGTGGACAACAGGCAGTCATTGCTACTTTCTTCTTCCTCTTCTCTGATCTTCATTCATCTAGCCTCTGTTAGATTTTGAACTACATCTGATTTCATTTCTGGAGCTCATTTTCATAGTTCCTGAGTTACTCAGAGAAAAGACATAATCTCAATAAATGACTAATGGAATTGAATTTTTAAAAAGGTAGCTGCAGTTTAAATTTTAATAAAGATGACTGTGGGGTTCTCTTAAAAGCTAAGTGCTTGCTCATCCTCATTTGGCACGTTTTCCTTAAAAATTAGTGAAGCAGAACTACCAGGTTTTTTAAAATTTTGAACTTAGTATCAGGTAATAGTGCAGTCTGTGGCAAGGATAAAAAAAGTTTTCTGGCTACAAAGGGCTCAGATTTTTTTTCAATGAACTCCTCATCACAGGCCTCACATCACCTGAGTTTACCTGGTCTAAGCAGGCATATCACCAGCGTGATGATCTACATTTATGGGGAGAGATTCTGAAGTAGAGAATTTTGAATATTTCATGAACTTAAAAAAGTGTATATCCAGACTTCTAGAGCTAAAGTAACTTTAAATTTTTAAATAATTTTAGCTTTATTGATAATTGAGTTTACATATAATATTTTATAATTTTAAGATGTATAGTGTGATGATTTGATACACACATGTATTACAAACATCTATCTGATAATGATATAATTTGATATCCAAACTTGTAAGAAACTCATACAACCCAATAGCTAAAAGTCAAAAAACCTGATTAAAAAGTTGGCAGAGAACTTGAATAAATGTTTTTTTTGCCAAGAAGACATACAGATGACTACAGGCAAAAAAGAGCCTCAACATCACTAACCATCAGAAAAAGGCAAATCAAAACCAAAATGAGATATTATCTTAAATCCATTGGAATGGCTATTATCAAAAATGACAAGAAATAATCAAGGGTGAGGATATGGAGAAAAGAGAACCATGACACACTATTTGTGGGAATATAAATTGATAGAGTCAACAATGGGAAAACGTATGAAGGGTCCTCAAAAATTAAAAAAAAGAAAAAAGAACTACTATATGATCCAGCAGTCCCCACTTCTGGGTATACAGTCAAAGGAAATTAAATCACTATCTTAGAAGATATAACTCTACACACATTGCATTATTTAAAACACTTTTAATGGAAATTTGTTCTACATTTTATTGATAATGCCATGCTTTTGCTTTAACGACATGCATTTATATGTATCTATGAACTCAAGAGGCCCTGATAGTTTACTTTTACTACTGCTTAGCTGGCCAGATTATTCTCTTTCTTCCTGTTGGCACTTGTAGTAACTTTCTCTGTAGCTCTTTGTGAACTTATTGGCAAAATATCCATGTGTCTTTTCCTCTCAATGATTTGTTTTTTATGAAAATTACAAAGCAGGGACTCTATCAGTATGATGGTTTTACGTTCATCCCTAAGGACAAGAAAACAAATATTGATCATTATTCCCTTTGACTTGGGGATTTCACAGTGAACAAGCACTTTCTTTTTTTAGATTTATGTACTTTTCTGGGTGGATTGAGAGAGGTAGAGCTGGGAAAACCCCTTTTTAAACAGAGAGAGAAATAATGTAAGGTGAGGATTTTAATATTCTTTTGAAAAAGAGACACCATATTCATATAGTCAATCAGCCAGTCAATGCAGAGGCATGCATGCACCAGAGAAGTGGGGGTGGGGGGGTGCGGGGGCTTTAGGACAAGCTCTTAGCAGTGGAGACCTTTATCTCCTAGCACATAAACCATGATCTGTGGCTAGAGATGCAGATTGGAACAGAAGACCATTTCAGTGCACATGGCATGATGCATATTGACTTCAAAACATCCTTTAGATTCAGATTTTTAAAAAAGATTTGTTTTTTATTTATTTATGCATATAAGAACTGGGGTGTAGGCCAGAGGTGTGGGGGTTTGGGCAGGCGAGGATTCAGAGACAGAGTGGGAGCAGTACAGTAGGATCTACTGAAATACACTGCTGAGGGGAGCAGTGGGCAAGACAGGAGAAGTTTGCTGCACTGTGTAGGTTAGCCCCCTGGCTGGGGATCAAACTCATGCTGCAGCGGCTGGAGATAGCTTGATAGTGCTGAGATTTTAACCCCTGTGCCACCAGGGAGGCCCAGATTCAGATTTTTTTCAATGTCCCTCTATTAGCTTTTTATTTTTTAAAGTTCCATGCATTAAAATAAAAAGCAAAGGAATAATAAACAAAAGATTGGATCAATTATTTTCTAGAACTATTATCCAATTAAAAAGTCTTTTTGATTTAAATAGCCCTTTAGGGGCCTCCCTGGTGGTGCAAGGGTGTTAAGCACAGCACTATGAAGTTATCTGGAAGCCTCTGCAGCATGATTTCAATCCCCTGCTGGCCAGGGAGCAACCCACCTGGCACAGCAGACTCTTCTGACTGGTCTGCTGCTTCCCTCAGGAGTGTTTTTCGGGCAGTCTGCCTGTTCTGCTCCCCACTCTGTCTCTGGTGAATCCTCTCACCTTCCTGCACCTCTGGCCTGTACCCCAGTTCTTGTATGCACAAATAAATAAATCTTTAAATAAATAAATAGTGCTTTAGTCTGAATTAAGAATTGTAGATGGCATGACTGTGGAATTTTGCTCTCATTCATTCTTTCATTTATAAATATGGATTGTCTTCTATGTACTTGGTCAGATGTAGACACATTCATATACAAAAATAAATATAGTTCTTACATACAATAGATACATAAAAGGAACATGGTTTTGGCCCACTTTGAATTTACAGTTCTTATTAAGGTTAGCCACATACATTCTTTATTTGTGTTCTTGGGATTCTTTGCAAAAATAAGAGTTGAATTGCTACAAGTCTAAAGGAAGTTATTATATTTGAAATGTAAGATGGGCAACCTTGAAGATCAAATACAAATTTTATGCGAGAGTGTTATCAGATGAAAGCAGTTAAGTTGTAGTTCCAAGATAAAATTCTTACTCTTTCAAAGGGAGCTGAAGGCAGCTCAGGCCCCTTCCTCTACATGTGACCAAACTCCAGAGGGTGAGATATTTTTAGGTAAACCAGTGCTCTTTGGAGTATTTCCTTAAATAATAAAGATGTCAGTGCACCTCAAAGACATCTTTACAGACACATCACCAAAGCAGTAATAGTGAAGGCAAAGATAAACAGCTGGGACTACATCAAATTAAAGAGCTTATGTACAGCAAATGAGACAATAACCAAAACAAAGAGAAATCCCCACCAACTGGGAGAAAATTTTTGCATACAACGCTAATGATAAAGGACTGATCACAAAAATCTACAAAATGCTGATGAGACTCAACAAAAACAAAGAAAATAATCCAGTCAAAAAATGGGCAGAATAGCTAAAAAGAAACTTCTCCAAAGAGGAAATGCAAATGGCCAACAGGCATATGAAAAAATGTTCAACATCACTTGTCATCAGGGAAATGCAAATCAAAACTACCATGAGATACCATCTTACACCAGTGAGAATGGCACATATTAAAAAAACTAGCAACAACAAATGTTGGCGAGGTTGTGGAGAAAAAGGAACTCTACTGCACTGTTGGTGGGAGTGCAAACTGGTCCAACCACTATGGAGAGCTGTGTGGAGATTCCTCAACCTACTAAAGATGGCGCTTCCATATGATCCAGCAATTCCACTCCTAGGTATTTATCCAAATGACACAGAAACATTAATTCCAAAGGGCACCTGCACCCCTATGTTTATAGCAGCACTGTTTACAATAGCTAAGCTATGAAAACAACCCAAATGCCCAAAAATAGATGACTGGATCAAGAAGATGTGGTACATATATACCATGGAATATTTCTCAGCATTCAAAAAAGATAAACACATGCAGTTTGCAGCAACATGAACAGAGCTAGAAGGGATCATGCTCAGCGAAATAAGTCAGAAAGAAAAAGAAAAATACCGGATGGTCTCACTCATAGCAGGAATCTAGAAAACTTAAATAAGGGACCAGGAAAAAGAATAATTAATACAAAGTAAAAATCAAAATCAACAAGCAACTCTAAACCAGAGACACACTACGGCGGGGGGGGGGGGGAAGGGATGGGAGAAGAAGTATTAGGGTCAAAATAAGGGGGGGTGCAACTGTATGGGGAGTATAACCAAAATGAAAATGCATACATTGTGCAAAAATGAAAAATGATGTAAGAATTATAGAAAATAAAATATTAAAAAAAAGATGTCAAGAAAACCACGAAACAAAGAAAAGAAAAAATAGAAATAAAGAGAAAAACAGAAGAAAGGGAGAAAGAAAGGGGCCAGCTAGAGGAGGGAGAAAAAAGGGAAGGAGAAAGAAAGGGGAATGGGTAAGGAGAACTTAGAACAGACTAGTGGTTTCCTGAATATAAGGAGGGGCAATAGCCACTAAAAGAGATTTTTTTTTCCTTAAAAAAGAAATAAGTCCTAGGCCTCCCCGGTGGTGCAAGGGGTTAAGACACAACCTATGAAGCTGTCCACAGCCACTGCAGCACTAGTTTGATCCCCGGGCAGGGAGTTACCCACCTGGCACAGCAGACCTCTCCTGTCTCCCCCGCTGCTCCCCTAAGCAGTGCATTTCAGTCAGTCCACCTGTTCTGCTCCCCACTCTGTCTCTGGAGGATCCTCTCACCCCCCACACCTCTGGCCTGTACCCCAGCTCTTGTATGCATAAATAAATACATCTTTAAAAGAAAAGAAAGAAATAAGTCCTGCAGACATCCCTTCCCCTCACCCCCCTCTCTTCCCATGTGCCCCACTCATGTCTGAGAAAATTCAGGGGAACTTAAGTCCCTTTGGACCACTTGCTTGTCTTTTTCTCCTACGTATTTATTTAACTGGAGGCTCTTACCCTTCTCGTTAATGAACTCTAGAAAGTCTGACTTTGTAAGTCTTTGGGGAGAAAAGTATTTCTGACCTAATTCTGAAATAGATCTAATTAGTTCAAAGAAAAGCCGTCTCACGGTTTCATTAAAATCATCTGCCTCATTATGTAAATAGTTTTTCTTTGAATTCCTCCTATGAGGGAAGAAGCAGTGAAAAAAGATCAGAGAGAAAGAATGAACATGTTTTAATGAATATATTTTATTTCGGTAATTAAAAGTAAGGGATCGCACTAAGCATTGAACATTATCTTAACGTTATTGTTATCCCAAAAGCCTTATTGTTTATCTCTTGTATGAGGCAACATATCTATAGACTTTGTTTCTAAATACAATTTGACAAGAAGTCCAATTGGGAGATAGAAAATCTAGGGACCTAAACACCAACCTTTGCAATTTTGTACTCAGTGTGAGTTCCTACCCAGCTCTGGGATGGGGACATTTCTCAAATTCTCTAAACCTCATTTAGGACATTTCTCAAATTTTATAAACCTCAAGGTCTTTCACATATAAAACAGGAAGAATAGCATTTAACTATTGGTAGGATATCTTCGTATTTTAATGATCGTTTCTTTCAGTATACAGGAACTTTTTAGTTTGATGTAGTGCCATTTGTTTATTTTTGCTTTTTTTCCCTTTGCCATTGGAGTCAAGTTGCCAAAAGCAACATTGACATCAGTGTTGTGTGGTGTTTTGCCTATGTTTTCTTCTATGTGTTTTATATTTTCAGGCCTTACATCCAAGTCTTTAATCCATCTTGCATCAGTATTTTAATATGGTATGAGACAGTGATCTTGTTTCATTCTTTTGCATGTGGTTGTCCAGTTTTCACATCACCATTTACTGAAGAGACTTTCCTTTGTCCATTGTACACTCTTTGCTCCTTTTTAATAGATTAACTGTCCGTACAAGTGTGGTTTTATTTCTGGGCTGTCAATTCTATCCCATAGATTTTTATTCTGCTACCACACTGCTTTGATTGTATAGATTTGTTATATATTTTGAAGTCTGGGGTTGTGAATATCTCCATTCGTCCTTGCTTTGACTATTCAGGGTCTTTTCTGGCTCCATAACATTTTTCAGTGTTCTATTTCCTGGAAGAATGTCATGAAATTTTGATAAATTTTGATAAGAATTATACTGAATCTGGCCATTTTAACAATGTTCATTCTTCCAATCCATGAGCAGAGAATATATTTCCATTTCTGTGTCTCCTCCTATACCTTTTGACATAAAGTTCTTATTACATAGTTCCTTCACTTCCTTTGTTTATTCCTAGGTATATAATTCTTTGTGATGTGATAGTAATGGGGACTCTTTGCTTGATTTCTTTCTTTTTTACTTCATTGCTTGTATATAGGAAAATAACTGATTTTTGTACACTGATTTTGTACCTTAACACTTTCTGTGTTAATTTATCATTGTGCTGATTTATCATTTCTAATAGTTTTTTTTAATGGCGTTTTTAGGGTTTTCTATGTATATTTTCGTTTTATCTATGAGTAGTGATGGTTTTTCTTATTCTTTCCCAATTTGGACACCTTTTATATCTTTCTCTTGCTTCCCACTAATGTTCTTCTATTCCATGGCACTAAGAAGAACAATTCTATTCCATCCGCAATGTTGACAGCCTTCCAAATATTTAAAGGGCATTATTGTGCCCCATATGGTTTTTCTCTTTATATAAACATGGGCACATCTTTATGACAAAAGTTATGATGGTACCAACAATGATAATACTTGCTCAAACTCTACCTATCCTTCATGGGTTCGTCTAAATGTCAAATCACAGATGACTCTAATGAAAAACAATTTTTGCTTACTCTGATTTCCCATTGCATGTTAAGGCAAGTCATTTATCATTCAGGGCTACTCACATATGATTAGACTGTAGATTTCTTGAGAGCAAAATTTTTCACATATTTGTTCTTGCATTATATCTAGCTTAGTATCTATTGGAGGAGAAACTCACTAAATGGTTTTGAAGAAAAGGATAAAAGAATTAGAGCTTCAGTTGAATTCCATGTTTACCCTTGGACTCAAGGGCACACAGCCAGGCTTTCCATGAAGAAGACTTGAGAACAGAGGTTCCTGCCTGTAGGGCATTCACCCCCAAGGAAAAGAGCATCAGGATATGCTCCGATGTAAGGGCTAATGTCCCAGATTTGACGCTAGGAATGACTGAGAGCAACACAGTATCCACCAGTGGACTGTCTAGGTCCTCAGGAGAAAAGACTAAGAATAAGTCTGAGGTAGACAGAGAAAAACCAGGAGATGAGGAGCTCAGTTTTAGCTCTTGTTTGTTACTCCCTGACTGGTATAACGTGTAGAAACAGGAGCTAGAGCTGGCAATTATGGCTTGACCTGTGCACAATGTTGCTTCCTGGAGTAAGAATCTTGGTCCCTCCATCTCCCATTCCGTATTATAGCAGTTCTTGAAATGTTAAAATCCTTTTCCAGTTGATAAATCTGGTGCTTTGCCACAGGGCTAATACTTTCTGTCTTCTGTAAACCCTTGAGTCAGTTCTTATTGGAATCAGTTTCTTTTCTTGAAATCAAATCTGTTTACCATTAACAACTGACAAACAATCCCAATATATTAGTTTCAATCTAATTAGAAACATACATAGTGTGAAAAGCTAATGTATATTGTAATTCATTCCTTTTTGTTCATTAATGAAATCAGATGAACATGCTGATCTTAGTATTCTAATGATTTACATGGCCCCAATTATCATAATGAACCAAAAGTTAAGTAATCAAGTTTTCATCCAAAAATTGTATAATACTAATTTTGGGCCAAGGGTTTATAAACACAGATGCTGCTCTGCACCAAATGAAAGCATGGGTTAGCTTCCCTACCCTCCATATCCAGTCATCTGTACCCAGCCTTAGTTACTGAGGTCTCTACCACGTACTTGGTGCCAACCATGGTGAGTACTAAGGTGTCTCCTGTCCACGCTGGTGTTTGCTGTGGTGCGGTTGCTCCTCCTATATGCATATTGGATGATGTGCTCTGATATTAGCTAGGATGAGGTTAGTTCCATCTAGTTTTCAGACATTTTGTACTGGCATTGGTAACCAATGTACATTGTCTCTGGTTATAAAATCATTTAATGTCATGACACCAAAATCTTGTGGGTCCCCAACTCATTCTCAGAATGTTTCACTATACTAGACCAAGCCAGTCTGCCAAGATCCTTTAGTATTTGACTACCTGGCTTCTGTATTACATTTAGGCTTGACTCCTAGGCTTACATACTCTCAGGCTAGAAGCAAGGCACAAGTCCTTTTTTACTCTAAGATTTAGCCAGACCCCATTGGATTTCTGTAGTGATCATGAAAACATGCCTCTCAAATATCTGACCCTGGGGATTTGACCTACAATACAACCTGTCCTGTGGCTGAACAAGACCACTCTTCTCAGGCACTGCTTCAAGCCGTAAGGAGTATGGCCAGCATATGAAGGTCAGAAAACCATCTGGAGACACAAGGTTCATCTTATGGGTGATATAAACTCAAGCCTCCTATAAATTTTACCAAAATCTTAGAAATATACTGCATTCTGTGTCTTAACACCCTCCCTTCTTCGCTCACAGGATTCAGACCTGCCTCGTGGTCTGACAACTCTCTTGGTTTTCTTCTGCCAGTAAAACTTTTGGAAACTGGTTCTTGGAAATCTAAGATTATAAAAATTTAAATCATCTAAAATTTAATTCTCCTGCTTTATTTCTTGGGAATACTCTTTATATGATCTAAATCTTACCAATCTCTTCCAACTTCCTTCTTCCTCCTTTCTAATTGCGCTTTTCTTTTTGGGTGGGAAAAGGCTAACATTATCATTCTACAAACACTTCAATTTTATTGTTTATTTTTGAAGCTCTATAACCTAACTAGCAATGTTCTTCTTGCTTCAAAAAGTCAAGGCTTTGGAATTTCAGAAAACAAAATCTCCAAACCAAAAGAATCAAACAAAATCCCTTCCCCCCAAAAAACTTGGCCCTTACTTTTGTTTCCATATCTTGTGTCTAAGAAAAGTCCATTCAGAAAGTCAGTCTACCCACTGGTTTTAGGATGAGTTCACTATCCTCCTGTGGATGTGCAGTAACAACAAAAATCTATCATTGATTATTAAATGGTGGGAGGAGTATTAAAGAGTTTGAGAAACAACACAAAGGACTAGACTATAACATCATTTACAATCAAAATCATTTAATATCATGTAGCATCAAAGCTCTTTATTCTCATCTAGGCTCCCTCCCATCTCATGAGTTAGGATCCACGGGGAGTGATTGAGATCTCTAAGCTAGATATAGTTAAGTGGCAGGAAAATTTTATATTTATTCTTACCCCCTTTACATCAACGCTTCTGGAGAAATCAGCCCAGAACTTCAAAAATTCTTGTGCATCATGGACTATTAAAACTCCTATATAAGCTTTGGAGCAGGTCAGTTTGAGGCCAGAATTTGGACCTTGGGAGAAATCGTGTATGCATTGAGGAATCAGTTTTTTATTTTAGAACAGTGGAATTATTGGTGTTTACTTGAAAGTATACTGCAGAATACTTTATGTTCCCAAGAAATAATCAACAGAAATAAAGAAAAGTAGAGGGAGGGGCAGTGTCAGAATGAATTAAGGTTTCTATTTTGGACTATGAAATTTGAAAAGAATTGAAGCTTTTCTTAAAGAGCAAAGACTTATTCAAACACAATGTTAGCTTCTGGTTTTCTTCTGTAGGAAAATGGAATTTTGGCACTAGTTTTGTCATAAAAAGAATGGACAGCTGAGTAGAAGCTAATGGGTGTTGAGGTTCTGTGGAAGTCAGAGGGGGACTTGAGAAAGGAACTCAGGTCCTAGATCAGGCTAGGCTTGGCTGGAGCGTGATCACCTCATAGTCAAGGCCAGGATCTGAGCAGGGACTTGCTCACTTTCTGCCAGTAAAAACCCAGGGAGTGGTCTTTTCAAAACAGGCTTTACACACAGCTGCTGGTGCTCCTGAGGCTGGATCCCTGGAGGATGAGGAGGGGTGAGAATCACAGAAGAGTGAGCAGCACCCCCTAGATCAGAACAGTATCCAGGCCCTTGTATAAGAGCTTGGCATAATATTCTGAGGAAACATTCTGGAAACGGTCATAGTACTACCTACTTAGAAGGGAAGACTATAGGGCCTCCCTGGTGGCACAAGGAGTTAAGACGTAGCCTATGAGGCTGTGCACAGCCTCTGCAGCATGAGCTCAATCCCTGGCCAGGGAGCTACCCACATGGTGCAGCAGACCTCTCCTGGCTCACCTGCCGCTCCCCTCAGCAGTATATTTCAGTCAATCTGCCTGCTCTGTTCCCCACTCTGTCTCTGGTGAATCCTCTCACCCCCTGAATCTCTGGCCTATACCCCAGTTCTTGTATGCATGAATACATAATTTTTTAAAAAAGGAAAGGAAGAATATAGAAGAGAATAAACATCTTTTGATGTGTCTTAGAGAAAAAACCAGGAGGGAAAATTTATAAAATAAATTGTGTTAGTCAAATATTTCTCCATTCCTCACACTCTTTAATGGTGATGAAAGTTTTCTATCACCACTATGGGAATGACATGAAAAAAACATCTAAGCCATTATTCTTAAATTCTAATACAGTCTTCTGTAACCTAAGCAGAGGCGGCAGTTTTGGAAGTTCTGACTTTAATTGTAAAACCTAAGCATTAATGGAAAAAAAAACTATTCATCCATTTGTATTTATGTTTCATAAATTTATTGATCATTTCAAAAATCTTCTTTTAAAATATTAAAAACTCCATGCAGATACAGAGATACAGAACACAGAGTTTCCAATATGAACCATAAAGGTAGGAAGAATCCTTTGATATAAGAGACGGGTTCTCCACTTGGTGAAAGGAAGTGATGGTTCCTTTCTGGATCAGGAGGAGGAGCACACAGGGAAAGTGAGAGAGAGTGTCCAGTGCCAGGAGCTCTGTTCCCTGTTCCTATCCTCTCTAGGGGGTACAACGTGGATATGTGGTGGTGGGGAGGGGTGGAGAATGGGTATATAGTAGAATCTCTGCAAGCCAAAGGGTCTTGTGCCCCAACTACAGGTGGTAAAATTATAGGGGTATATATGTTCTTTCTGGACTATTTTTTTTTTTTTTAAGATTTATTTAGAGCACTCCGCCTGCCCACCTGTGACTATGCAGGTGCTTCCTTTTACCAACTCTCCTCTGCAGGGCAGCAGCCTTCCTGTCTGCCTGTGACCTGTACCATGCCGGTGCTTCTCCTCACTGACCTCTCTCAGCAAAGGCAGCTCTCCTCAAGGCCGCCTGCCTGCAACCATGCAGGCCTCTCCCAGCAAACCTGTCCCTTTGGGACAGCTCTTTCTGCCCACTTGTGTCTATGCAAGTGTCCTTTATTCTTCTGTGTCTTTCCCTAATAAACCTGTGCTTTAAATATAAAAAAAGATTTATTTATTTATGCATGCAAAAACTGGGGTGTAGGCTAGAAGTACAGGGGGGTGAGAGGATTCACCAGAGACAGAGAGAGGAGAAAAACAGGCAGACTAACTGAAATACACTACTGGGGGGAGCAGCAGATGAGACAGGAGAGGTCTGCTGCGCCATGTGGGTTGCTCCCTGGCCGGGTACTGAACTTGTGCTTCAGAGGTTGCGGATAGCTTCACAGCGCTGTGCAAAACCCCTTGTGCCACCAGGGAGGCCCGATTTCCTGGTCTCTTTAGTAAAATGAATAAGTTCTAAAAAAATCAACAGGTAACTTCACTAATACCTTTGAGCAGCATAATGCTTTGTGCTGGGGCTGTCCTGTGCCTCATGAGATTGTGGGGTATTTGAAATATCCCTGGTCATTCTCTAGATGCCAGTGGCACCCATCCATCAGCTTGATGACTAAGAATGTCCCCAACGATTATCAAATATCCCCCTAATGGGTGAACTCAGTCCAAGTAAGAACCACTGTCCTCACAGTAAATTAGAGTCGGCTAGATCTTTCCCCCTTTTTGCTATGGGGACCAGGATGCACGGAAGAATACAGAAAGACCACAAAGGGGGGCCTCCTGTGGTGGCGCTGGCGGTTGAGCACAGCGCTGTGAAGCTCTCTGCAACCTCTGCAGTGCTGGTTCGATCCCCACCAGCCTCGGAGAGACCCACATGGCGAGCAGACCTCTTCTGTCTCGCCCACTGCTCCCCTCAGCAGTGTATTTCGTCAGTCTGCCTGTTCTACTCCCCACTCTGTCTCTGGTGAATCCTCTCACCCTCCCATGCATCTGGACTGTACCCCGGCTCTTGTATATGAAATAAATCTTAAAAAAAAAAGAAAGAAAGAAAATTAGTCCTAAAATAAAATCTGTAGCTAGACCAGCAAGAAGCTTGAGCCTCAGACATATATAAAAGTGCCCTAGACAGAAAATAATTAATATTAGCTATTGCATTTGGGGGAAAATACACAGCACAGATATTCTGATGGGGAAATATTACTTAGAGAGTAATATTGCCAAAAAGTTCTTGAGTGTGCACACAGAATGAATGTGCAAACTGATACTCAAATAAAAAAGACCAAATCACTTTGAGTTTCAGGATGCTTGAAAAAAGCACCATCTTCTTAAGCTCTGACCCTACGATTCTAGGTAGTAAATATATCCAGGTGAACTCACACCTGGAATTTTTTATTTACTTTGACTTATTCCAGGTTTGGACAGACAGAAGTTATTTGGCAAGCTTTCAAGAGTGAGCAATGATCTAAGTGGGGGAGGATGTGGTTGGAGGAGACAGAAAATAAAGGAGATACTATATTACCAGCAGCTTCTCCCAGGGTGAAGAGTGAATACTACGCCACATAATCACATTTCAGAGATGGATCTACAGTGGGTCTTAGTGATTTATAACCAAGCAAGTGGGGTGCCATTAACTCCTAGTGTAACCTGCAACTGACCCAACCCCAAAGACAGAGCTTTGCAAGAGATATTCCTTATCTAGTTTTATCTATTAGGATACCAGAGTTAATAACAGGTTAGGCTTCAAACATCCCTAGGCACTATCTATATTACCACTGGGAGAAGCTTCCCTGATTGAGAGCTGCTCCTGGGAGATTTAATTCCCTCGCACTTCCGGTCTGCCCGTGGGGTTAGAGAAAGCCACCTGGCAGGTACTTCAGTATAATGAAGCCAGCATAAACCTGATCAGTGGTACAAGCAGAATAGGGTGAAGTCCACGCTAATGTGTTTTAGGGCAAAAACCATAACCACAGGAAAGCGTCTGTCCCTGTAATGTGATTCACGAAACTGAAGACTCTGATATATTTATCTAATGAAATGTCCTTGAAGAATGGAGTCATAGACCATATAACATTCTGCATGAAACCAGCAGGGGAAGGTGGATGATGGGTACCCTTTGCAAGAGAAGACGCACATTCTAAGTCCACATCATTTCAACCCCATCTTCATTCCTCATTTCACTAATACTTTTTGGAACTATGACCTACTAGAAATCATCTAAAACACAATCAGAGGCTGTTACCTCTTCAGTCTCCATTTTCCACGCAGCCCATAGTGACAAGATGCTTATCGAGTTAGTGGAAACATCAACAGCCCAAGACCTGGTGGAGGCTCCGTTAGGCATCAGATTTGGCAGATACCATTGCGGACTAACTGTATATGGGCTCAGAAGGAGAATATAGATAATACTGAAAGCATAACACTGTAAGGAAAGTTAGCATGACTCTAACTCAAAGTTCAGAATGAGTTCAAGTTGTTGCTCTGGCATATGCTTTCACTTGGGAACAGAGTGAAGGGTGGGAAATTTCAAGATTACCCAACATGTTTTCTTATTGCACTTGGAAAGATGTCTAGTATTTTTTCTCTCCTTTCTACATTTGTGAAATGAGCCCAATTGCTGTGTCTCTGGTATGCACTCACACAACTCAGAATGAAAACACCACCTTGAGTCGTTCTTCTTTACCTCTCAGGTTCAGCGACCTACCAGTTAGGAGAAGACATTAATGGCATTTGCTGACAAATTGTAACTTGCTAACAATAATGCGCTGGTATCTTTATCTCTTCCAGCCATGGCTTTAAACAAACGAGTCCTGGGAAGGTTGTCTGAGCAATAACTTTTCATAAGTCAGAATGCCCATAACCTAATCTGCAGAGGCAGCTTTTGGGCAAGAAGTGTACATTAGAGTAGCAGGTGAATGGTTGTTGTAAATATCCACATAGAAATAAATTAATTTCTCCCTTGCTATGTCCTGTGATAAGTAGGAATGGTAAACCCAAGTTCTTCCTGCCATCCTTTCTTCCTTCCTTCCATTCATTCAAGGGCCAAGGCTCACCTTATTTTCAAAAAAGACTTGGTAAGTTATTTGATTATAAAGGGACATGGCTGAACAAGTAGGAAACCAGCCCCCAATTGTGAGCTCTCCTGATGGCTTCTGCGAGGCTCGTGGAGATTTCAATCACCTGTATATTCTGAAGCAGTGTTTCGTTTGATCCTCCTGAGGTGTGTGTACTGGTGACTACTACTGCTTTTACTATTGCTTCAAAGCATGCACTGTTAATGTGAGAAATGGCCAGGCCAGCCAAGAGTCCCCAAGTCAAGACTGCATCAACTCTGGTGGCGCCAGCTGAGAAATCTGTCAGCCTTGTGGCATATTGTGCCACAAAGGCTCAGAGCTGTCCTCCACCAGGCTGGCCACTGCGTCCTTCCTATCCCACCAGGACTGTGTGAGCCACTTCCTTGGCCTTCTCATCTTTGTGAATAAAGGCAAAGTCTGCATTCCACTGGTCTACAGTGGAGGTCATTCTCTTAGCCCACCAGCTCAGGTGAGACAACAGCATATTTCCTCCACTCTGGGATGTTTGCCCATATCCACTTCAGGACAGCTGGCTCTGCACACAAATTGTCCGTTGCAATGTCAAAAAAGCCTTGAATTTGAGAAGCATGCAGGTCCATGTGGTAATATGATCTGTGACTTCTACAGTGAACATATTTGCAAAAAGCCAGGCTGAGATGAAAGCTATCTCTTATCCTTATCTTGCCAGTTATAAGGAAAGCATGGAACAACTGTGTGACCTTGCTGAAGTGATCTTGCAGCACTGGAGCATGATCAAAACCTCCATTAGATTATCACTGATTACACCACAACCACGATGAACAATGTAGACATCCTCCTCCCGTACACTTTCACCAATTTCCATACGGATGTCCTGGTGGCTGAATTTCTCAGTCACCACCTTGCCTAACTCCAGGCCTGGGCAGTTGGGAATTTTCTGGAGTAAGTCCTGGTGGGAGCTGCTGTTGAAGATTTTGGCTTCCCAACTTGACCAATTATCCTAGACACTCCTTGCTCAGCCATCTGTTGCCGTGAGACCCAAACTGAAATGGGTACAGAGAACTGGTACAAGCTGCTAAGTATTGCTAGTCTGCATTCTTATATTCCCACCAGGTGTGGTTCTCTAAACCCAAGCTATTTAAAAGTGTATCTGTAGAAGCAGAACATTTGCTTCCTTTGAGCATAAAAATGGAGAATGATTAGGCCTAAAGCTGGGTATATTCAGCACAATGCTTTGGTTGATTGTTTGCAAAGCAGAACAGGGACTTTAGATATTTTTTGGTTGCTCTTGGTGATTGCAATCAGGAGAGTGGGCTGTTAATGGGCTGTGAATTAAATATCTGATTAATGAATAATCAACCAAGCAAGAAATGGTTGAATTCTCCATTTTAGTTTTTAAAAATGGAGGCATTATAAAGCGGTGTTGACGAACAACAGCCCACCTTTTTAAAAAAGATTTATTCATTATTTATGCATACAAGAACTGGGGTGTAGGCCAGTGGTGTCAGGGATGAGAACAGGCACCAGAGACAGAGTGGGGAGCAAAACAAGTGGATCTACTGAAATACACTGCTGAGGGGAGCAGCAGGAGAGAGAGATAGGAGGGGTCTGCTGCACCATGTGGGTAGCTCCCTGGCTGGGGAGAGCTTCATAGCTCTATGTCTTTAAGTCCTGTGCCACCAGGGAGGCCCCCCCACCATTGGTTTTTATAAGAAAAGTTTTTGTTGGAACTTTAGCCATGTTCCTATACTCACTTACTGTTTAGAGTTGTTTTACATTATACTGGCAGAATATGAGTAGATGTAACAGAGCACAGTGGCCCCCCAAATCCTAAAATACTTCCTATTAGCCTCTTATGGAAAAGTTTACTTCCTTCTGCTATAGAGATTGTGACTTAATGTTTGTGTGTGTGTGTGTGCAGTTACGTCTGATAAACTGATACTGAAGAGGCCAAGGATGTGGCTTTCATTCCCATGTGCTCATGTTAATGTGACCCCATGGTGCTGATTCTGGTCCACCTTCTTACACATCAAGGCTATCAGTCATAGATACACTGATGTACCAAAAAATGAGAATGTAAGTTCTATGGAATTTACCATCAAGATCATAATAGTTTGAGGTTCTAACTTTATAGATGAGGAAAATGAGACCCAGAGAGGTCCCTGTTTGCCCTATGGTTATTCAACTTATGGCAGGGGCAGGACATCATTTTTCTTTAAAAACAAAAACTGATGAAGTCCAGGCCCTTCTAATGAGCATCAGGGAACATTAACATTGTTCTTTCAAGAACAGCCCTCCATTCCACACTGAGCAAATTCAGTTACTCTATATATGGTTCTCAAGCATCAGTGTACTTCACATTTACTTAGAGGGCTTGTTAAACGGAAGATTGTTGGGCATAACCCCACTTCCCCTGCCAGCGGCAGATGCAGTGGTTGTCAAGAATTTGCATTCCTAACAAGTTTCTGGCTGCTGCAGATGCTCCTGGTCTAAAGACCAAATTTAAGAGCCACTGCTTGTATACCACTGAGACTGATTAATTTCTGTCCCTGTCATCTGTAGGCATTTAATGCTAAAGCTAAAACAACCATTAACTACTCATGGTTTATGGTAATCAACAAAGAACAATCTCCTTCAAGGTGATTCTTTTCACTCTGTACTTCACCAATTAGAGCAAAAAGAAAAAACAAAAATAAGTGAGGCTGAGTCAGTTATCAAGCTGTTGGAGGAGTAGGGACAGAAATAAAGGATGGATGACAAAAAAAGCTTTTATTCTCTGGGTGTGTGGCAGTTGACAAGAGAAGGTAGGAGTGTTTGTGAGAGTAGGAGAGAAGAGATGAGACATTATCAGGTGTCAGGATGTCAATTTGTTCCCAGTATTTTTAAGTATATGATTCATTATAGTGAATCATAGAATTTAAACTGTAAGAAATATCTAGTACAAAGCTCTCCACGAAAAAGAGTTAATTTAATATGTGTGTATATGGATTTACATAAATATTTAGTCCATAAAAATTTTTAAAAGCTTAGTTACCCTTATATTCATAAAGTCACAAAATCCCTTTATGGACACAGATTTCTTTTACAACTAGAAAAACAAAAGACAGAAATATTAAGCATCTACTATAATACAGCAATCCACTCACTAAAAAGACAAAAAAAAAAGAAAGCTGAGTTCCCTTGATTTTCAGTTAAAATGGCAAACATTCATAGAAGTGAATAAAAAATAGAGATTTTTTTCTTGGATTCTTTGTAATTTAAATTGTTTTGCATTTTTTGCCCAAAAATAGATGACTGGATCAAGAAGATGTGGTACATATATACCATGGAATATTACTCAGCATTCAAAAAAGATAAACACATGCAATTTGCAGCAACATGGATGGCACTGGAAGGGATCATGCTCAGCGAAATAAGCCAAAAAGAAAAAGAAAAATACCGGATGGTCTCACTCATAGCAGGAATCTAGAAAACTTAAATAAGGGACCAGGAAAATGAATAACTATAAGAAAGTGAAAATCAAAATCAACAAAAAACTATGAACCAGAGACTCTTTTAGGGGGGCAGGGGCGGGAGGGGAGGGATTGGGGTCAGAATGGGGGCGCTGCAATTGTATGGGGAATATAACAATAAAATTTATTATCTAATAATAAAAAAAAAATAAAAAAAATAAAATACTCATGGAAGAACACACACACAAAAAAAAATTGTTTTGCATTTTTCCTTAGAAAAAAGGGAGGTAGCTGTGTAACCTCAAAAGATTACGTTTGGGCCTCCCCTGGTGGCGCAGCGGTTGAGCACTGGGCTGCGAAGCTGCCCACAGCCTCTGCAGCGCCGGTTCCATCCCCAGCTGCACCCCCGCTACCAGAGGAGGGTCCCACATGGCGCGCAGACCTCTCCTGTTGTGCTTGCTGCTCCCCTCAGCAGTGTATTTCGTCAGTCTGCCTGTTCTGCAACCTGCTCTGGCTCTGGTGAATTCTCTCACCCTCCCGTGCTTCTGACTGTACCCAGTGCTTGTATAAATAAATAAATAAATCTTTAAAAAAAAAAAAAAAAGGTTACGTTTGAACTGGGCAGTGGTGAACAAATAAAATTCACACCCCACCCTCCACCAATCATCAGTAAATATGATTAAGTGGCTTCTTATAAGAAAAAGTTCTGAAAATTCAGAATTGGGAATATTTAAACCTGATGTTTCTCACTTGCTTCCAACATCTCCTGTGTCTGTTGAAAGACTTGACTTTTCCTCTGCATCTGTGCCTATGGATTACTGGCTGGCTCTGTGGGGCCCTGGCTATTGCTTGTGGGATGATGAGGCCCAAGCTGGGCATGTCTGAAACTGAGCTCACCCTTCTTCATCCCCTCCCGTGCTCCCAAATGCTCCCTCTCTGGATTTCTCTATTTCTGTCAAAATGATCATCATTCTCAAGGCACACAAGTCCAAAACCTCAGCCTGAACCCTGACACAGGCTATTCCTTCTTAAATCCCTGTTCCCCACCCTCTTGCTTTCTCTTTTATAATGTCTTCCTGGGTCCTGTCCCCTATTATTTCCTCTTATTTCCTGCTCTTGCACACACACTGCCTACTCAAAACCCTTCAAGGGGCATAGTAGTTAAAAGCATGGGCTTCAGCTTGGACACCTACACCTCACTGCCAGATCCAGGGCCTCCTCGGCAGCTGACTTCTGATCTTGAAGTGTGTGAGCAGCCTCAATGTCACCTTATTTCTAAAATAGGCATGATAACAATTGCCCATAGAGAAGTTAAGAGGATAAAATAACTTACTCAAAATGATTAGCTCAGGGTCTGACACACAGTAGAGGGTCCCCAAATAGACTGGCTATTAAAGTCATCATTCAAGAGGAGGAGTTACAGTGCAGCTTCCATTTTTCTTGATTCCTCATTTACAGACATTCTCTTTCATATGTAATACTGTATAGTTGTAGCATAAATTCTTTTTTCTTCTATCATCTATTGTTGGGAATTTTGACACTTTTCCCAAAATATTTTATGGTGGGCATGTTCCACTGTTTTGGACATGTCACAAAAGGGACTCCTTTGACACAGTAAACACAGGCCATGTAACCAGTAAGCAATTTCAGGAAGATCTATATTTTACCTCCTGTTTGAACTGAAGCCAAATGTGGCTGAAGCACAGGGAATATGAGAGGGAATAGGAGGATTCATTGCTGGTTAAAATGCCGGAGATTGGTCTGTGTTGTACTCTCTGATGGGGCACTGCCCAAGGGATTTCAGTGGAAAGACAAAAACAGATTTGCTTTCTGAAAACATTGTTCAGACTTCTCTACTCCCCTTGGACACTAACAACCTCTCCTACTTCATCTTTATTGTGTTTTGTTTTGTTTTCTGTGTATATCTTCCTTTGTTAAATGTGAACTGAATGAAGATGGGGAATTAGCTGATTTACTTTTATAACTATAATATTAGAAGATACAAGCCAATCAGCCATAATTGTTTTAATATGTGGGCAGAGATTCAAATGACAGGGCAAGGCCAAAGTATAAGTAAATACTGATGCTGTAATGAATTAGTACATAGAACCAAAGCAAGTAATGAAACCAGCCCAAATCTTCAAAATAGGATAAGTGACAGAAATCCAGGTATTGACACTTCCCCTCCAAGGACAGCAGTCTTCACACAGCAAGTGGGTCATACTGTACTGCATTGACACGTATTTTCATGTACTCAAAGTGAAGAAGGCTATCATCATCCTTGTCACTGTTTTGTACTTTCTTAAGTACAAAATGTACCCTTACATTTTTTTTATTGAGAAATTATTTAGAGTCCACAGTATCCATATAAGTTCAGTATTGCAAGTTGTTTTTGGAAATATGATTTAGTTCCAAAAATATTTATTTGACTTACAATCTTTGGCCAGCAGACTGTCTTACCCTGTCTCATCCTTTTATAACCAGCCCCAATGACAGCTGCTTCCTTGGGTTCTCCTAGAGGAATGTATGCTCTGAGGAATAAGACATAATGAAGGGAGGAAAAAAGGAATGTAAAAAACCTGTTTTGTATCAGCTCCCATGATGAAATGGGGATTGGAAGGCTTTATATCATCCATTCTCGCTAAACACCTCTGGCATCCATTCCTTGGCATCCCTTCCCAATTCAGCTGAATTTCCTATTTATATATTAATAAATTTAAACTTATATATAATATTTAATGAACAACATAGGCCTAAGTCTAAACGGGGGGAGTGAAATGGGGTCCAACAGTCTATGGTAGAATACGATGCTTTGATGATAGGTGTAGTTTGGAAACACCCATTAATTTTCACGACAGAAACACACAAGTACTCACTGATAAGATCAAGAAATAGAACACAGCAGCATCCCAAAAGTTCCTTCATACCTTCTCCTAGTCATCATAAACTCCCTTTCTTGGAACGAGTTAACCTTATTTCTGATTTCATAGATTTAGGCTTTTCTTTTTAAATTATTTATATGTAAATGGAACCAGTCAGTAAATTAGTCTGCCCAGGCTGTCATAACTGACTATCACAGACTGACAGGTTTAAAAAAAAAATTTACTTACTTAGAGTTTTGAGACCAGAAGTTTAAGACCAAGGTATCAACAAGAAAGTTATACAAAGAACTAAGTGCACAACAAGACAATTGACTCAAGAAGATGTGGAATAGATACACAATGGACTAGGTCTCAGCTATAAAAAGAGATGAACTCTTGTCATCTGTGACAACATGGATTTCAATTTTAGTCTTTTTTCTAGTATTTTGTAGTTCTCTGAAGAAATTATCTATCTATAGTAGTTTTTCCACTACATGTTTTTCTTATCTTGTTTTTTAGATCATTGGTCCTTATCTTGTTGTGTGCCCAGTATTAAGTGAATGCTGAACTCTATGTACGAAAAGCTGAAAATATAATTAAAAGTTGTAAATAACATTATCTTTCTTCAAGAAGGATTTGCTCTTGCTCTTGAAAGATTAGGACAGATCTGTTTCTTTGTTCTGAGCTGGGTTTCATCTTTTCTGAAGATGAGTCAATTCCTACCCTTGGATTTTCCTCTTCAGGAGTCCCAACTTAAAATTTGGAGTATTTACTGGGACTTCTCCTTAGCAGACTTTAACCTTAATTTTTTTTCTATTTATTTCTTGACATTGCCAAAAATTCTGACCAGCTTCTCAGACTTTTTGTTACCTATGAGCTGTCAAATACCTTGAAAAGAAAAGCAGAACTTTCTGCCGAATTCACTTTTCTGAACTTCTTTCTGGAATCATGGTCTTTTGAGTGCTTGGTGCTTTGAAATCGTTTTAACAACTTCAAACGCCTTTTTAAAAATACATTTTATTCAGTTTCTAGCTTTCCTCAGAAGAAGACTTGATATAAAATGAGTCAGTCCTCTAATAACCTGAAGTGGAAGCTTTTCCTTTCCTTTTCATTAGTACCCTTCAGCTCTGCAAGTCTTTCCTCTCCTCCCCAGTTTTCCCTGTTTTCATATCCACCGGTCATAGGTGATACATAGTGAGCACTAAAGAACTAACTTTGATTTCTACATTGCCTTGCAATATTTAAGAATCTACATATGTATATTTTTCCTCGAATCTGTCAATTTGCCAATTGTTTACATGATATTGTATCTTGACAGCTTCACGCCTCCAAATATGCACATGCTTCACTCCCTCCATCAAGCCCCAGTGCCAACACCCGCCACTTTCCTCCCTGTCACTCATCCCTCTCTTGCTCCCCTTCAGCAGCCAGTATAATTTTTTTTAAGAGGCATGTATTATTTATTTGTTTGTTTGTTTGTTTGTTTATACAAGCACTGGGTACAGTCAGAAGCGTGGGAGGGTGAGAGAATTCACCAGAGCCAGAGCGGGGAGCAGAGCAGGCAGAAGGACCGAAGTACACTGCTGAGGGGAGCAGCGGGCGGCAGGAGAGGTCTGCGCGCCATGTGGGACCCTCCTCCGGTGGCCGGGGAGCAGCCAGGGATCGAACTGGCGTCGCAGAGGCTGCGGGTGGCTTCGCAACCCAGCGCTCAACCACTGTGCCACCGGGGAGGCCCCAGTATAATTTTTTTACAGAGTCTAAGAATTATTTTTCTATGCTTTGCTAGGTTTTTTTCTTTGGCTATTTACATTCCACAAATGAGGGAAACCATTAGCAACTGCCTTTCACTCTCAGACTTACTTCACTTAGGATAATCACCTAAAGAGCTATACATTTTGATCCCAAAAGCATCATTTCATCTTTTAAAATAGTTGCATAGTATTCCATTAAGTATATATCCCATTTAGTTCGATTCTACTACTTGACTATTGTGAATAATGCTGATATGTACAGAGAAATGCATAAACTTTTTCACACTAGGGTTTTCATAATCTTTAGGTAAATTCCTAGCAGTGGTATTACTGGATTATATGGTATTTCCATTTTTTTAAGAAAACTCCTTACTATTTTCCATACAGGCTTATACTTCCTACAGTTGTTATAACTGAGTCATACAAACTTAATGGCTTAAAACAATACAAATGTATTTTCTTACAATTCTGGAACTCAGAAGTTACAAATCAGTTTAAAATCAAGGTACATCTTCCCTTTTAGAGACAATAGGGGGTAATTTGTTCCTTTTCTTTCCAAACTTCTGAAGGGGGACCACATTCCTTAGCTCCTGGCTTCTAAACTCCACGTCATTCTCTCCCTGACTAACTCTCCTGTCTCCCTCTTTCTCTTATAATGGCACTTATGATTATAATGGGCCCACCTGGATAATCAAGGATAATCTCCCCATCTGAAGGTCCTTAATCATGTCTGCAGAGTCCTTTTGCCAAAGTAACAGAGTCAGTGGTTCTGGGGCTTAAGGTGTGGATTCCTTTGGGAGGGGCACTGCTCTGCCTACTATACTGTTGTGTTGAATAGTTGGCACTAGAGAGAAGATAGGACTGGGCAGGTAGGACAAAAATCTGAACGAATATAAGGTATGTTCAATATAAGGTATGTTCAATATTTCTAGTTGCAGAGAAAGTATATATACTGTCAAATGGCTGTAAGATCCAATAGTAATCCTGATGAGAAGTAGAGTTATTTGATCTGAGAATCTAGCATAGATATGCAATTATTTATCTCAATAAACTATTTTAATAACTATTAGAAACAAAGCTCAATAATATTTTTCCAATATTAATTTTTCTGAAAGTTCTATGATGGTAGGATGGATTCCTTAACAAAATTTCTATACTCGATGATTCCCAACTCAGTCAATTATGCCAGTTAGAGCAGATCATGATGGAGTCTTTGTTATTACAAAGATGAGTGACTACGAAGGAATGAGCTGGACAGAGACGATACTGAGGCTTCCAAAGAAACACTAAACTCTTCAAAATAAGTGCTTATTCCAATGTTGCTTATGTTGTTTACAATCTTTCTGAACTCCCTCTTTACAACTTTCCTTTTAGAGCTAAGTTTATACAAAATAACTTTATTTTCATTGTTTCATTTTTAAAGTGTCATTTATCACTGTTAGTATTGTTTTTGGCTTTTAATAATTGTGATTGCTTTCCAAAATATAACTTTGTTACCAAATAGATCACATCCAGGAGTGATCTATTAAACACAAAAGAAACAACATACCCAAAATGGAGTTTTTCATGCCATGTACCCACCAAGACTGAACATCTAACTGCAGTTTCAGCCTATCCCGAAAGTGGAAATTTAAACTAATCAAATTGAAATTTTCTAGTCTGTATTAGTGAGGTAATCATTATGATTAAACCCTTCAGCCCCCCCAGTCTTTCTTTTTTTTTTTTTTAAGATTTATTCATTTATGCACACAAGAGCTGGGGCATAGGTCAGAGATGCAGTGGGGTGAGAAGATTTACCAGAAAGAGTGGGGAACAGAACAGGCAAACTGATCAAAACATACTGCTGAGGGGAGCAGCAGGTGAGACAGGAGAGGTCTGCTTCGCCATGTGGGTTGCTCCCCAATCGAACCCGTGCTGCAGAGGCTGCATATTGCCTCACAGTGCGGTGCTTAACCCCCTGTGCCACCAGGGAGGCCCCCCCAGTCTTTCTTTAAGGAAGGTGGTTTTGCCTGAAATTATTTTTCTTTTTTAAAAAATTGTAACAATGGTTTACAACACTGTGTATGAGTTGGGGATATAAGTTTTCACCCCTCTTCAGATGTAAGTGACAGCACCATGCCCACCACCAAAACACCCACAAAATCCTCCACCATAGTGTTTTGGGGTCCCTCTCCATGTTATTCCCTTCCCCACACCTTCATCCTCTGGTACCTTCAATTCTACAGTCAGATTTCTATGATTTGTTATGATTTTCTGTTGGAATTGTCTTCCTTTTTTTTTTTCTTTACTAATAACCTTGTCTACCTTATTTCTGACTATAAGAATTTTCTATTTTGCACAATTCCTTGCAGCATCTTTCTGCTTACTAGATGGGATGCTGCCCAACTCAAGAATTGTTTAATAAAGTCAACTGTACCTTTAAAATGAACTCAGTTGGACCTATTAAACAGATCCAAAGAAAAGTTTCACAATCATTTTGATCAATGAAAACATGAATTAATAAGTCATTTTGAATATTTTTAACATCTGTTGTTGAAATAAAATAAACGGAGCAAGTCTCGCCAACCTCCCTAGGAGACAAAATCAGTTAAAACTTAGTCTACATGATTTCATAAGTATAAGCAAAACTTAATTGAGCTATCTCTTGCAAGGGGTAATCATATATGAAACTTGAATTAATTTCCTAAAATCACACAAAGTAATTACTTTTAACCAATTTCTTGCAGTCTGGAAAACCCCATTGTAATAACCTATCTTCGTAAAGGTTAAACAACTTCCTCATTTTCAGTTTATAAGCCACCTTGTAACAGCATACTTCTGAGCTGCATACTTCTGAGCTTCATACGTCATACAAGTATCCCTGCTTGCAAATAGTTTCTCATTCAGTACATTTTCGTATCAAGCAAAGATCTCTGAATTTTCTTTTGCCACCTTGAATATTAAAAACACTTAAATATTCCAAAGCAAGGTTTTGGAGAGCAACAATATGAGATAAGCCATCATTTTAAGTGTGTAGATTACTACTAATAATACTATGATCAGCTCTTATGTCCATTTCCACAGGACAATTTAATAATCATGCACTGAATTCTCATTATATACATTTGTTGCCTGACCTCAAGTTACTTTATAGTCCAGAGAGGGACATACATTAGCAAACAAATGGTTTCCCACTCTGAAACCTTGAAGGACAAGGTGTTGCTGTAAGAAGCCATTTAAAGGGTCTGTCAAGTGCTAAAATACAGTATGTTAGAGTCCATGAGAGTTGAGAGCAGAGTGGGAGACATCTGCAGTAACAACATTTAAGGGTCCGAGTAGCAGAGGCTCCGGGCTCTGAAGCCTGCTTGCAGATGAGGCGGAGACATGGCAGAGGTGAGTATAACTGAATTTGTGAGTCCGAGATGCTGGCAAGACTTCCTGGGGGAAGTGGCCAGCTGGCAGTTTAGAATACACAAACAGTTAGAAAATTTGGGATGGAGACAGATATTGGAATGATCCTCTCAGGGATGACATATTAGTTTTACTTTGAATTAATCATTTTTATAGGCATGCAGCCTATGTAAAACATTCAAAAGATACAAAGTTGTGTTCCTTAGAGTTTCCAATTTCAAAGCTGATTTCTAGATGTAGATCATTTAAAGGAGGCCTGTAATATGAAACTAGCAGCTAAGGAATTGGGACCTCCTGGATCATGGGTTGATCAGTGTAGTACCCTAAAGCATTAAGTCTCTTGTGGAACCTTGAAAACAAACCAACCAAAAAATCAAACCTGCTTTTTCTCCAGAGTCCTCGACCCTCATTAATAGTAAACTAAGCAGGACTCATGGGAATTATCTCAGATTTCTTATTCTCCCTTACAGCCCTCTGTCCATTCATCTGATTCATTTCATATTTTTAATGTTTCAGAAGCCAACTTCACTGCTTCCTGGCTGTGTTCTTACTTCAGACACTCTTTGATTTTTGCCTAATTGCCACATTAATCATTTTTTCTCCCAATTTTTTACCTTCCTCCACATTATGAATAATTTAATGTAACATTACATACTAATAATCCCTATACTAACTCTCACGCTTGTGCATTCTTTATGCTTTGTTTACCATCAATTTCAGAGATGCACTTGGAGGACTGTGCTTCCCTCTCCCTGCCAGGCTCTGCTGGTCTAAAGGATCTGGTTCCAGGCGAGAAGGCTTTCAACAGGGAACACAATTTGGGGGCTCCTGCTTACTTTTGCTTCTTTGTACCAAGACCATCATTTAAGCAAAGAAGAGCACTGTGTTAACATGGGTAAGCGACCTTAATAACTATGAGATAAGAGGGTGTTGATATACAAGTAGGACAGAGAAAAATGTACTTTCCACCAAGATGACTCAGTAGGATATCTCTTGCTTCTTTCCTAATTTAAGTAGTAAAGTGCAGAAGCCATATTTTTCAGGAGGTTCTAAAAGGTTTTAAAAGTCATGGATGAGAGTCTGAGTCACCCCATCAGGTCATCCCCTTAGACCAGCAGCGGTGCTAAATGAGGGTGAGAGTAACCTGGAGTGGGTAGTAGAGCAGGGAAATTAGTTGCAGTCCTGTACTCACGAAGAAGCAACTGTAATCAGAGAGGCTGCAATCCCTGCTGCTGACCTTCCCTATGCGAGTTCTCCCTGAATGGAGCTCAGATCCCCTTTCCAAAGCACTTGCGCTCCCATTTATGCCTGCTACCTTCTCCAACTGAACTAGATTCCCTGCTTCAATTTGGGACATAGCCAAAGACCAAACCAGACCCAGGGGTCCTTGTTGCAAAAGCATCACAGTTCAACTTCCCTGCCCAATCCCACCTCCCTCACTCCCTTACAGGTATTATTCCTGAAGACACTCTACAGAAGATACCCACTTGCAAAACTCCATCATGGTTTCTGTTTTTCTAGGATCCCCACCTACAACATCTAATATTACATTTTCCAAGTTGGTAGCCAGAGAGGTGTCATTTCTTAAAATCAAGTAAGCACACGTTTCCTAGTAAAAATTGTGTTCTTGATCCTTTTGAAGTTCAGAGCATGCCATGTTTCCTTCTGTTGGGACAGCTCTGCTCACAGAGCAGCTAGTTCACCCACAACTCCTGGCCTCTCCTCAGGCACATCATTTAAGATCCTGGTCTCATTTTAAACCAGCCAGGAAATTGGGCTCAAGCTCCAGACTGGAGACCTTTGAAAATCAAGTTATAGCCGTACTAACTGAATTTCTGTTACTTTGGTTGTATTTTATGCTTGGTTACATCCTGTCACTTTTTAATCTTCCTGATTTTCATTGTTTATTAAAAGATGAACGATATCCTATAAGCTTGATTCAATCAACGGGACCAACTATGTGAGATGAAAGTAATGTATTATTGAAAAGGCCACCAACCAAACAAAATTTTCCCAGGATGCAAAATAAGTGGATTAAAGAAGTCAAAGTTTTGCTTCATGGTCACTTTATGGCACATTCAGTGCTGAAGACAAAATTCGTCTGGAATGAGGTCCATGTTATGCATTCATTCAACACATGTCAATATGGAGGGGATGTACTTGTAAGGTAAATGTGACCCTGGGCATTCTAGGGGAGGCATGGCAGCATAGCATCCCAAATACTGGCTATCCAACAGCACAGAAACTCACTCAGGCACCTAGCATCCACATTAAATATTTAAGGAGATTGTGTTGTCTGCTCTGTGTCCATTAACTTTATCCCACATGTAAACCTTCAGTTTCTGTTTCTTTGATAAGATTTTTGGTTAGAACTAAAGGTTTAGAATTTTGGAGCTGTCTTGCTGTCTTGCTTTGTAATTACTGACTGACTGCTCTGCTAGCCTGGCCTTCTGGATTGTAAACTGACTGTGGTCAGCAATCATGGTTTATTCTTTTTTGTCCTGAAATACCCTGCACAGAAATTTGTAGGCAGTGTGTTACCAATAAGTAATGCTAAATTGAATTTGGGTTGGGAGAACATTCAGAACTCAATTAGCTACAACTTCTCTCCTCTCTCTCTCTTTCTTTTTTGTTTGAGACGAAGAAACTGAAGCTCTGAGTGCTAGGAAATAAATTATTTATGGAATGGCTAAACGGAGCAAACCACGAAGTATGCACTAATTAAAGTAAAAAAAAGTAAGAACTCAAATATATTTCCTGTTTGTTTTGTGCAATTACTAACATCTGATTAGAAAATAAATTGCCCATAATTAATCAAGGAATCTTATTTGTTAAAAAAACACCCCATCTTATAAGGTTGTTTCTTATAGTTATACATCTTGTCTGGTAAACTTCCATTTCCTAAATAATATTTCTTTTTTCAGTAGGAGATAAAATATCTTAACTTGATGATTTCTTTCTTCTTTAAAGTAAATTTTCACAAGCTGATTACTGTTTAAACCTTAAAATGCTACATGTATATATAATCCATGAAATGTATTACTAATCTGATTTTTGGAATATTTTGATAATTTAACAGTTGTGACTATTGAATGAAAACATTTTTTCATAATATAATGTAAGTTTAACATTATCACTAAGCTTACATTAGCAGTTTCTTAAATGATCTCATGATAAAATTTATTTGCTTGCTTTCTTGGTTATAGCTATATTTTCCCCACCACTAAATGTTTACTTTGTCGAACATCAGGTAGAACAAATTAGGTGACTTGTCAACTTTAGAGCCAGGGCTAGTTTTATGGGTGTGAGATATCTGCTTTAGCACAAGGTGCTAAGCTTAGTTGGAACACGTGCTTGTTTTAATGCTCTGTTGTCACTCTTAAAATTCTTAAGAACTTTTTAACAAAAGACCTGCATTTTCATTTTGTACAAGGCCCCATAAATTAAGTAGCCAGTCGTAGAGGTCATCTGAAAAGTCATGAAATTCTTATCTTTCACAATTCTATAAAGATGAGGTAAGGTTACTTTGAAAATCTTTTTTTTTTTTTTTATAGAGGCATGTTTTATTTATTTATTTGTTTGTTTGTTCATTTTGTTTATACAAGCACTGGGTACAGTCAGAAGCGCGGGAGGGTGAAAGAATTCACCAGAGCCAGAGCGGGGAGCAGAGCAGGCAGAAGGAGCGAAGTACACTGCTGAGGGGAGCAGCGGGCGCCAGGAGAGGTCTGCGCGCCATGTGGGACCCTCCTCTGGTGGCCGGGGAGCAGCCGGGGATTGAACCGGCGCCGCAGAGGCCATGGGCAGCTTCGCAACCCAGTGCTCAACGGGGAAGCCCTACTTTTGAAAATCTTTAATTAAAGAATGCTTGAGAATTAAATGACAAAGTTAAGACTTGATCTCGAAAACTTTTTTCTCTTTACTTTTTCTGAGTTAAATGCACTCAACTATTTTTTTGCCTTAAAGAAGGGAGGAGGAAGGAGAGGGGTGCAAGGGGGTGTAGGGGGAGAGGAAAGCACAATGGGAGTGCCACACCTGAAGGGGAAATCCTATACTATCAAAACACCAGCAAGGAGCCTCCCGGGTGGCTCAGCTGTTGAGCGCTGGGTTGTGAAGCTGCCCGCAGCCTCTGCAGCGCTGGTTCGATCCCCGGCTGCTCCCCGGCCACCAGAGGAGGTCCCACATGGCGCGCAGACCTCTCCTGCCGCCCGCTGCTCCCCTCAGCAGTGTGCTTTGGTCCTTCTGCCTGCTCTGCTCCCTGCTCTGGCTCTGGTGAATTCTCTCACCCTCCCGCGCTTCTGACTGTACCCAGTGCTTATATAAATAAATAAATAAATAAATAAATCTTAAAAAAAAAAAAAAAAAACCACCAGCAAGGATGCAAAACAATGGCACTCCAACAACAATTAAAAAAAATTTTTTTTAAGTATGAGATTTCTTTAGATGTGGCATTTGCCAATAGGTAATATAAAAAATGTAAAATATAATGTAGTACTTTTTACTGTATATCAAGCACTTTACAACTCCACCCCCCCACCCCCCCACCCCCCTGCCACACACGCACAGAGCTGACAACTACCCTATGAGATACATATAACTATTATCCTCATGAAACAGAGATTTAAGGTCATATGGCCTGATTTGAATACAGGCACTCTAGATCAACAGCCACATTCTTAACCTCTTCACTGCTCACTAAGTGGGCATCCATTGGTTATACTTGGTGTTTACTTGAAAATTCATCTAAGAGTCTCCTCTCGTCTCCATTTGGAGGACTAGTTGATATGTTTTGTTATTAAACCCACTGACCATTTGGATCATGTATCACTGTATTCTCAGGATATTGTGCTGTACTCACCTAACAAAATTTCCTCTTACTAATGTAGCTGGTTCATATCCCAGCATCTCTATGGACCCAACTGGTATGCTCCATGCTGAAAGATTATCTAAGCTATAGAAACTATGCAGAACTAAGAATGGTTAAATGACCTAATATATCACCAGGAAACCTGTTAAAACAGTTAAAGTTATTATACTATGTTGCAATAAGAATGAAAAGCACCTTGCTACAGTCTTAGCAATGTGTTAGAGGGAAGGTTAGAAATGGGAAGGTAAAAGGAGATTTAGGTTCAAGTAGATTAAAGTACATCTTACAAGTCAGGAAACCAATCAGGATTGTGATTCATAATAAAATAGTTTAGGATCAATGATATTGGTCCTGAGAAAAATCTTTATAACTCAGGTGAACAGACCAATGTCCCCTTTTAATCTGTGAGAATGTCCGAAAAAAAGAAGTTATTTTCTGATATACAGCCTTATCTTTCTCAAGTAAATAGTTTCTGAAATAACTAAGTCATGTTGATAAAGGCAATCTACATTTTAATCCATACCATATTGAGACAGAGATTATCTCAATTCTCAGAATCTCCTTTCAAATCTCCTATGATCTAGACACACCTGTGCTGCTGGTCCTTCACACTTGCTAAGATTTGGTTAAATCCTGGGGTGAATTAAGCTAAGATTCTAATTATTGAATCTTCTAAATATGGATCCCTAATGTAAGTTGTTTTACTAAAATCGCTATTGCTGATTATTCCTTTTGACAGACAATTTCAGGAAAAAAAGTTTCTAATTTCAGGGGGAAATTAAGGATAAAAGGAGACTTGTATAACAGGTCCCAAGATCTTTCTAAGAGGAATCAAAGCCAACTCCCATGTCTACTCTGGGAAACCAAGCAGTCATCTCTGTCCTAGGCTGAATTTGGGATCCAATGGAAGTGATATTGTCTTTTGTAATTCAAAGAAAGTAGGTTTCAGAGCTTCTGGAACTGAGGGATACAGAAAAAAAATATTTGGGAATGAGTTACACAGTGGGAAACTAGTGGTATATGAATTATACTTTCCTTTGAAGGAATTATGTCACAAATCATTGGTAATTTGTGAAAACTTGACAAGTAATTTGTGTTGTTGGTTCCCTAAAAGATTTTTAAAAGAAAGGCTGTAACACTTGGTCAAGTATAATCTTCTGCATGGAAATACTCCTCTCCCACCCCTGCACAGGGCGATTTTCTGGCTCTATTTGTGTTTGTGCAGGAGAAGAGGGAGTCACAATGACATGATAAGTTAGTGCACTTCCAAGAGACTCTTATGAAATACTGGAGGCTTCTTTTATTTTTTTATTTTTATTTTTTATAGAGGCATGTTTTATTTATGTATTTGCTTGTTTGTTTGTTTGTTTGTTTGTTTTGTTTATACATGCACTGGGTACAGTCAGAAGCGCGGGAGGGTGAGAGAATTCACCAGAGCCAGAGCGGGGAGCAGAGCAGGCAGAAGGATTGAAGCACACTGCTGAGAGGAGCAGTGGGCAGCAGGAGAGGTCTGCACACCATGTGAGACCCTCCTCCAGTAGCCGGGGAGCAGCCGGGGATCGAACTGGCGCCGCAGAGGCCGCGGGCAGCTTCGCAACCCAGCGCTCAACCGCTGTGTCACCGGGGAGGCCCTGAAGGCTTCTTTTAAACCAGACAGGGCTTTTTACACATTATTCATCTCAATAAAAGCATTTATATGGAAAAATTTATGAAGATATAGATGGATACCTCATGAATTCTACTTCATGAAATGAGAATGTTTTATTCCTAATATATTCACATTGCCAAGCAATGAATGTGTTTTCAAATTTGGGAACTATCTGTACAATACCATCATGGTCATGCTTAGCTGATGATCAGTGATTAGAAAAAGGAAAAAAATAGGAAGACATAAATCTCACCAAAGGAGATTTTTAAATAAAAAGATTTTCAAATAAAAAGATTCCCCATCCAAGTTCACATGCAACAAGCACAGCAGATGATTCATGCAAGTGGTCCCCACTGAGATACAGCAAACAAAACCCTACTTCATATAAACACCAAAGAGTATCTGTCTCTTTTTTTCATTCAATTTTACAGATTAATTATCATGGTTCCATCCTCATCTTGAACATTTGAATCAAAACGTTCTTGGATTTAACCCGAAAAGAGTTCTTTCAAAATGTTCCCTGGGGAGCTCTAATAACCCACTGATTTCCTACTGGAACTGGGACCCAGTGCCCTAGTGTTTCTCAAAGTTGGTTCAGAAACACAAGTAATAGCACCACCTGAGATCAGTATAAAAATGTAGGTTTCCAGATTCCACATTAAACTCATGGACTAAAAAAATCTGAGATGAGGCCTATAAAAATCATTTTTAACTAGATCTGTCCCTGTTGTTCGAGAATATATTAGAAAACTATTTGCTCACGGTAAAGCAACGAATGATCAAAGCTAAAGTAAAATAGCTTGGACTGGCTATCCTACTGAGACTCTGAAAGGTTAGGAGGCAGACAATGTCAGCAGGATGTGAGGTGTAGGAAGGTATAAAAGACACAGGCTTACTCCACAGTCTGTAATGCAAGAGCAAGGGGAGAATGGTGAGAATCAGTGGGTGCGATTCACAAGAGGACACAGAGTTTATCCAGAGATTTCTAAGAGTTATGATCTGAGGAAAAGAATGAATTTAAGAACTGTGGAACTCAGAGCCATAGTTTAGTCATATGATGATGAGATAAATTTTGTAAGATATCTTCATTGTCATTGTCTTTACCAGGGATCTTTGAAGATACAGATAATCATGCAGACTAGTTCAAACAAAGTAAAGTTTACTGTAAGGATACTCAAAGTGAAAAGTGGATAAAGTCCACAGAAATACAAGGACTAAAAGTTAGAAATGGAGGGTACTTCTGGATTGAAGGAGGCCTTTAGAGCCTACAAACAGGAACTTAAAGAAGTGTTTCTCTGGTGCTGGATCATTGGCAACACTTAGCAGCTGTCCACCTGTCTAGAGTATTCTAATTTCTCTGCTTTAAAATGGCTTCTATTTAGTTTTCCAAATTGGGAATCTAATTGGCTAGACCAATTATTGGTGTTTTAGGTCAGTAAGTTGGTCAGTCTGTGGGTCAGGTTGCCATCACTGGTCTTAATAATTGTGTTAACTGAGGGTGGGGACATGGAGTCAGGGGCAGGGACAGTCACATGATTCAAAAAATTAACGCTTAGGAGGCAAGGGGTACTTTAAACCATAGAGGGTAGATAATACATAAGCAGAGTCAACATAGAGTAAAAAGGCCTTTTTCTTCTTAACTGAATTACTTACATCAACATTAGTTTTCACTTGGGAACATACTTGGAGACATGAGAGAAATGGAGAGACTAACCTGGCTAGGAATTCAGGGAAAGAGCTGGACCTCCTAGTACCTAAACAGGGCACTGTATGGAATGGAGACTCAGTATTATAGAGCATCCCTGAGGAAATAGGGGTGATCTAGGTGTGAGTCCTCTCCTGCATTCTTATGAACATAGGATGAGACCCAAAAGGAGATGTAGGGAGAAATTTTTTTGGGGATTTTTTTTCTTCCTTTTTTAAATTTTATATATATTTTTTTTTAAAAAAGATTTTATTTATTTATATAAGCACTGGGTATAGTCAGAAGCACGGGAAGGTGAGAGAATTCACCAGAGCCAGAGTGGGGAGCAGAACAGACAGACTGAAGAAGTACACTGCTGAGGGGAGCAGCGGGCGGCAGGAGAGGTCTGCACGCCATGTGGGACCCTCACCGGTGGCCAGGGATCAAACCGGCACTGCAGAGCCTGCAGGCAGCTTCGCAGCCCAGCACTCAACCGCTGCGCCACCGGGAAGGCCCTAAATTTTATATATTTTTACATCATTTTTCATTTTTGCACAATGTATGCATTTTCATCGTAGTTATAGTCCCCACCCCTCTTATTTTAATCCTACTCCCCCCCCATAGTGTGTTAGAGAGAAATTTTTAAAAAGATTTATTTACAAGGCAAATGAGAAGAGGGAAAACAGAAAGAGAGAAGACTGATTGGACATCATGTTCTGCCAGCAATCCTCCTGATCTGAGACCAGGATATAAGTGGAAACCAGGAAAGCAAGAAAGCCAGAATGCACATTTTATTCAATCTTTTAAGTCCAACATGGCTGCTTAGCTCTGCCCCTAGTTCCTAGAAGACCCCATTCAGGAAGCCAGGCTCACATCAGGCTGGGAGCTGAGTCCTCAGTGCCTGAGATCTCTTAGGTGTGGAGATAGGGGAGGGGTTCAGAAAAATGTCAAGGGATGGAGTCCTCAGGCTGTCATTCACTGATTCTGAGTTTACTCCTTACCATTCCTCCAACATCAGGAAGACATAGCCCATTTTTTGACTAAGATGTCAATAAACTGGTTTACCTCAGAATTAGTTCTGCACAAACAATTTGGTAAGTTTTCACCTTGCTTTTCATTTTATTCTTCTGCGGTATTCAAGGTAAGTGTGTAGAATTTTAGACTATGCTTTAGCATCCTTCTGCCAACTGCAACATGCTGATGGCTTTGGGATCTCAAATTTTGTTAACATTAAAATGACTTCTTTATTGATACACTTCAATAGAGCTACATAATTTTCTCTTCTTAACTTTTTATAGGTGTTTGGAAAATGTCTGTATGATGCCAGCAATTCCCATGTCTCAGCATGATAGATGCTTCTTTCTGCTCACATTCTGCAGTGAATCCTTTGAGATGTAGCAAAAACCAGCTTTATTTGGACTTGCAAATATGTGATGTTCCAGCCACTGGTCTTTTTTCTTTATGAAAAAATAATATGACAAATATTTTTCCACTTCTTTCATAATGAGGAAGTTTAATCCTTCATTGAGAAAATGGCTGGCTTCCTGAGGCCAAATTAGAAAAAATAGTAATTATTAATTTATCTTCAATAGTGAAGAAAGAAAAGAATATGTCTACAGGGGTAATGATGGACCTTTTAGAAGTCAAAATATTGTTTCATATGCTCAGACCAGAGTCTAATCCTAATCGTAACATTAACTCTGTCCTCTTGGATAAAGTCAATTAAAACTCTTAAAAAATAATGAATGAATTGGTTCTATAAACTATACATTATTAGAGAAGTTATGTGATTATATACACACACACATAAACACATGTCTGCATGTAGTATGCATGTATATATTTATAAATGTGTTTATATATGTATGTGTATGTATTCATATATAAAACTTATAATGTTGTATGTATACTCTGCCATCAGCAAACTCTAAATTCTCTATATCATTTTCTTGCAAACTCAGGTCCCTCTTTGGAAGACCTGAGTCTTCCAAAGTAGTCTGCATGTAGTATGTGTGTATATATTTATAAATGTGTTTATATATGTATGTGTATGTATTCATATATAAAACTTACAATGTTGTATGTATACTCTGCCATCAGCAAACTCTAAATTCTCTATATCATTTTCTTGCAAACTCAGGTCCCTCTTTGGAAGACACAGGGCTATACTAAGGACTTTGAAACTTAGTAGTCAATGTTCATTAATCTGTCCGTCCATCCATCCATCCATCCATCCATCCAGTATCTCCCAATCTTTAAGGTAATAGACAGTGACATGGTAAAATTTGATATCTGAGGGAAAGGGAAACAAAAAAATCATTCCAATTGTATTTTGTTGTTATTAGTTTGTTCCTTATTTCAGGTCCTCATTTTCATTTTATAGAAGGGATGTCAGAAATGAGCCTCTTAGTAGAAAGAATATGTATCCCCATCTAGTCCCAGAAACTAGTGGGATGTTTGATAAATATTTTGAAAGCATGAATACATGAATATATACATGAATGAAATTCAGACACCAAAAAGTTAGTAGCTTCTCTATGATCCATTTCCTTTGAATAGTTTCTAGCCAAGGTTTATTATGAATGATAAAACTAAATATTTGAAAATAGAATTTCCCTATGTTGCTTTTATCCAAACTTCATTATGTTTGAACAGTGGAGGACAAAGAGAGAGGAGAAAGAAGAAGAAAGAGAGAAAGGAATTGGGAAAGGCATTCTGGAAAGCTGTATGCATGGTGAGAAAAGAAAAAAAGCTAGTCTCCTAGTGTTGCATCAGAACCACTTTCCCACTAGATCTCCCAAAACTTCCACCCCTTCACTTTAGATACAAGTCTCTTCTCTTTCAAAAATAATGAAAATGTACTGATGACATGGATCAGCACTAATTTGTTTGAAGTGTCAATTTTATAAAGAAAATGTAGGAATAAAAGCAATTCTATTAAAATTCCTCATTATTGTACCTCGTCAAACTTTTCCTGTTTAATACAGCAAAAGAAAAGGCACTATTCATAGTTGACTTTGTCATTGTGGGAACACATTTAACCTCAGCCTCAAGGGATGCTAGGACTTCAGAGGCAAGCTGGCAGAGCAAGAAGCATATGTTAGGACAAGCTGGCGCAAGAGAACTGGGGAGAAATGTGAACCATGCTACTTGTGGTTGTCTTTGTAAAGGCATTTAACATTTAGGTCATTTTTACTGCAACCAGCTTCCAGTTACAGTCATGTGGTCATGGTAAGCTTAAGCACTACCATTCTACTTTATTAGTGTTTCCCTGTATGTTGTGAAATAGATGAGTTTAATGCTTTTAGTACATGATATCTTTTGGAAGCATGATAATCTCAGATTCCTTCATAAATGCCATCTAGTGAATTTCATTCAGTCACTCAGTGAAAGTTTACAAAATTCTAAGAGACAAAATTAAATGAAATGCATGTCAGATTTTAAAACCTAAACCTAATTACCCATGAATACATCCCCTGAGGTCTGTTTTTAATAGCACAGGAAGTATCTCTTTTAGGCTACAGACAATGGTAGCCATTACAGTCCATTATGGAGTAAAATGATCACTTAGGTAAAATTTGCTCATTTCATAGATTCCTAAGAAGTCTAGGATGTTTCTGGTTATCAAAGCAGATTCTGAAAAGCAATCAATGCTGTGATACCATGGACATAATATGAGATTCTGAAATGCAGCTAGACTCACTGCTACTATAAACTTAGAAACTGAAATTTTTTCAAAGGTTAAAAAAACAAAACAAACATAGGAAAAGGAACAGTTTCCAAATCATAAATGTTACAAAATTTGACAATTACTACAAAAAGAAAATTAAGAAAACAAATGAGTCTATCTGTGCTCTTGATCATAACAAGTAGAAGGTTATTCCTGAGAAAAAGTTGTAACAGGGTGGTCCCCAGGAAAGGGGGAGGTTCCAGATTCCCTGCCCCACCCAAATGGAGGGTGGCGCTGAGCAGGTAGAGAAGAAGCTGAAGAGGAGCCTGAGGAAGGAAGCAGAATGGAGCCAGAAGGAGACCTGGAGAGGGCACATGGAGCCTAGAGACACGTGAAGAAACTGTGCTTGTCTTTTGGCCGTGGACTGGGTGGCACAGATGTGGGTGAGACCTGGGGGAGATGACAATGGCAGCTTTTATCTTGATGTTGATTTTGCTCTTTTCCTTCCAGGCTTGTCTGGTTGTTTCTGACCCTTTTCTGTGGGTCCCCACTGGAAGATGCTTTAGACTTGTGGCAGGCTTTGGGGCCTTGCTCTGGGCCAATCCCATTTGGATGGAGTTTTACCCACAAGGGGATGGGCAACTTTGGGTGCTTGATTTAGAAACTAGATTCTTTGCCTTTTCTGTATTGTTTCCTAATTGTATTAAAATTCCTTCCCATTAAAGTCTCATATGTTTTGTGTTGATGCGGCAGATGGCAGAACCCATTTAGAGCAAGGAGGTTTTGGGGGGGTCTGGGGTGAACCTCTCCCTGCCCTGTAACAAAGTGACTTGAATTCCCCTCTTTGGTTGCTCAGCTAATAGAAAATGGTAGATTCATGAGCAGCCAGGAAATGAGAGCAAAAATTAACCCCAGCGTAATTTAAGTAAGACCTGACCAGAATTTGCTACTGGATATCCCAATTTCCTTTTTTCCAATCCTTCTTTTCAAAGGTTAATTTCAAGTGAGTGTTGGATTCTTAGCATTCCTTTCTAAAATTATTTCAATTAAAGAGAGGAATTTATGCCTTTGTCTCAATTACCTTTGACCTTTCTAAATTCACTACCATATCCAAGGGGAACTTAGTCTTTCTGGCCCAATGTCTACACATTTTCCTGGATCATTTGGTCATCTTGTGATATTTCCCTATGAACTTCATAAAGCAGAAACTGCGACTGCCCCCCTACCACATCATAAGTGTGATTAACTTGAAACATTCATTACAAGTTTTTCTCCTGTATAAAGTTCTATAGTAATAGAAGCAGCTCCTTCTGCCCTAGAACATCAAACTTAGCATCATCTCCTCATAAAAATCTTACACCCTATAGAGATCCCAAAACTTCTCTAAGCCTTCCCTTTGAAAATATAATAGAAAAATATAAGAATGCATATTTGGATAATAATCTGAGAAAAGAGCAACAAATTAAAAGACCACAAAGCCCCTCAGGCTGCATTTGAAATCCTGAAGTAGAGCTTTGTGCCTCTAAAATGTCAAGATGCCGAACTGCACACACTGGCCATTGCACTTGAAGCTGCAGTAATGAAGTTGCCAGAGTTTTACTGTCTCACAAATCTAAGACTTCTATCGAACTCTTGTTAAAGTCTGTTCAACAGATTGTTGGAAGTCTGTTCAGTTTGTTGTACTCAAGAGTACCAAAATACTACACCTAATACTAAATGCACTAATTTGTGTTACCTTTTTGAAATTTGTGGAATAATTTGGGTTACCATTTTTATTCTCGTACCCCAGTGAATTCAGAATGACAAAATATTTGTTATAGAGTTCATATCAAAGAGTGCACATTTGGGTTATGATGATAAATGCAGGAGAGCCTCTGGCTATCCAGTGAGACCATGTATATGAGGTAGAAGTATATCCTATGAAGCTTTTAGGCCACTGAGCCAAACTTGAGATCAAATCCATCCACATCCTTCTATTTATATTTTTCATGCTGATATACATCAGTGGAGGAGTGCTTATTTACCTCTCAAGTGATTCATGGTGATTTTGTAGAGGAGAGAATATTAACAGTAATAAAATTAATTAATATTAATAATGTTATTTTTATTTGTTCATTCATGTTGAACTGAAGTCTTCCTCTTGCTAACTTTCACTGTATAATCTCCACAAGAAGATAAAGCCTGTGTAATTTTAAAAAATACAAGCCATATTCTTCTGTGCTTGCTGCATCTTCTTAGTCCTTTTTTTGGGAGTTGTTTAATTAGCATGTAGCATTCATGCAATTACAGAATTGTTCAAAAGCAATTCCAGATATTAATATGAAGAACAGCATGGCAAGGCATCTCAGCTAGAATGTGATAAGTTTAGGCAATATGGGTGGTGCTTAAGAGCACAGATTCTGGGACGAGGCCACCCTGTTTTGGATTCCAGCTCTGCCCCCTTTACTAGCTGTGAATAGATGCTCTGATAAGTTACCTAACCCCATCTGTGCCTTGGTAAAGTAGAGATATTACTATCCATCGCACAGTATTGGGAGGGTCAAATGAGATGTCAAATATCCAGAACAATGTGTGGTTTATAAAAATAATAGTTTGGCTCAATGTGAAGGAAAATGTTAACAATCAGAAGGAACGAGGGCAGTTCCTGGCACAAAGTGAAATTTGAAGAGAAGTAAGATGCTTGCATTCTAGGACGGAGATGCAGAGTACACATTACCCTGTTTGGGGTAAGACAGAATGAAAGCATCTCCCAAAGTAATTATCTCAACCTAACAATAACTAATACAAGGCAAATTCATGGAAGAATTTCATGTGATACTCTCCTTGTAATGTCTTCAAGTGTGTAAGGATTGACAACAGCGTCTTGTAGAACTACTGTTCTATCTCACGCTTAGGCCTTCCATATTTAGATTTTGTAGTCATTCTAATAGTGAGAAATCCCCACTGATGCAAACAAATAAATTGTGAAGCCAAATAGCACACACACAGCCCATGGTACCTTCTTGTGGGGGTGCTAAGTGGGCCTCATCTGCTCACACCAGGAGGCCTGGCAGCTACAAAATCAAGTGTTCTGAGCAAATAAATGTTCTATAATGCACTGACTTGGCCAGTAAGTTTGACTTTTTCCCCTTTTTCAAACACAAAAACACTACTATCACTACTACTACTACTGCTGCTGCTGCTACTACTGCTACTACTACTACTACTGCCACCACCACTACTATTTCTCATGGTACTAGGTGTTCTGAACTGCCTCTTTTTTCCCACACAGCTTTGGCAGTATCTGTGGACATTCTCTCTTCTTTCAACAACTTGTCTAGCACTCTCAATATTTCCAACTAATCCAGCACTCCCACGCAGAGCTCTTATTATGTCATCAGGCAGATTCCTGCATTTCCACTATCATTCCGCCTATTCACTGTGTTCCACAGGTGGCATCTGAATTCTCAGGGTTGGGATTGGGCCTCCCAGGGGATAATGAGGACACCCATGGCTGGCTGCAAGATTTCTTTTTACAGAGGACTCTGAAGACTTCAAAATGTTCTTCATCATTTGGCACAGCAGACAGTTATAGCACCGGCTTGCTTCTTGTTTTCATGCAAGAAGGAGTTGATGCCTGTGACTAAGCATGAGATATATTTTTCACTCCCTCTCACTACTTATGGGTGAGTGAGCACTTGAATGGGAATGAAAAGTTAAGTCCTGTAGATTTGCTATTGAACTGCCAGTCAGTAACAGTAAGTTTAGGCTACTGTAAATTGGGAAATAACCCTTAGTTTTCTATGGTTCATTTTGATGTCTCATGCTTGTCAAGACATATGTTGGGAGCTTGTAAATCGTGTGGCTGTTGTAAAAGGAGATACACATGATGGAGTTTTCAGATTAATCTATTCTTAGAAGCCAAAGAGAGAGAAGGAAATCTGCAGCAAGTCAATCTCAGTTTCTAGACAGAAGTGCATCTGAAATCTCATTACAAACAGCTGCAATCAGTAGAAACAGCCCTGTGGTACTCACAGGTAGTTCCTTTTACAATCACTGCAGCAATTTGTATTGCTCAAAAAGCACCCCTGAACACTACATGGGTCCTGTTTTTAATAGTGCCAAGATTACTCATGTCAAGATTAGAAGTGATGAAAATATAATGTTATAATCTCCCTGGTCTTGGGAACTTGATGGCTTAGTGAGTCTATTAGCAACTCAATTTTACATTTTGGCTTCAAAGATAACATAGATAACATTTTGGCTTCAAAGATACATAGATCTTCATGCAATTAGAATGTTCTCTAACCAAATAATACTCAGTAATTCTCTTGATTATCACTATTTCCTCTTTTCTCACTTGTTCATCCCTTCTGTTTTGTACAGGACTGCCCTTGGGTTTAAGCAAAAATTATGAAATAACAGAAGAAATTCCCCTGTAAAAATCCCCCAAATTTGAGAACATGATTAGAAGATAAGTGAGTCATATTCAGAAAATTGGTTGGTTAGAACTTGGAAAGTAATTCATTTAGAGAACTTATGTTGTACATGATTGGTTGGTCAGTAGCTAAAACCTGTCCACAGAAACCTACCTTTTATGTTTCCAAAATACTACAGGAATTCATTTCATCAACATCTACTTGTCGACTCATAATGCATTATGGGTCTCCTGACCCATCACAAATACTCAACAAATAGTTGTTGATAAAATGAATACTCTAATGAATAAAAAACTGCCCCAGTCTCAAGGGGTTCACTATTTAAGTGGGGGAGATGACAAATATCAGAGAAATTAAGGATGGTAAGTAAACTATTTCAAAGATGTAGAATCAAAACATGGATTTTCTCTTCTTACTTTTATGACAGAATTAATCAAAATGAGTCTCCCTTCCTGGCCCAGACACACTGTTTTTTTAGAGAAAATGAAGAACAAACTTGGAACTGTTATCCTCTGCTGGTGACCTTTGAGGGTCATGGAGAATGGGAAGATTACTAGAAGACCCAAGAGAGGAAATTATCTTCAGGTTATGAAAAAGACTAAGATGGCATTTCCATAAAATATTAACTACTAAGTGTGATCTCAATCTCAAGCAAGATTTTAGGAAACATTTTTGAATAAATATTTTTGAGCACTTAGAAGTAAAAGCAGCAATTACTAGCAATTCACCAAAAATCAAGAGTCCTATTTCAATGACATTACTTGCTTAGTAGAGCAAAGTAGAGAATAGTAATAAAGTAATTAATGGAAATCTAAGTTTTACCAAGACATTTAACAAAATATATTATTACAAATATGCATAAACAAGAGATAGAATAATATGGTATTCTTTGAGTCAATTTTTTTTAAATCAAAGACTCTAAATTTGCAACAGAATTCTGTCTTGACCAATGTTTATTATGATTTGGAGCAGATATAGAAAGTATGCTCACCCAATTTGAGGGTGAAGAAAATTACATCTTAAGGGAAAGAGAATACTGAGCAGAATCAAGAGTTCCAAAGATTTTCAGTCTGTGAGGGAACAGAAAAATCAAAGTTATTAGAAAGAAGATGATAGATATGGAAGACAGATGGAGAAATAGGTTAAGAGAGGTCTCCATGGCATATTACCACCAACTGGTAGAGCTTGGATTTGAATTGTACCACCCCAGGTAAGTCTTACAATATTGTGTGAGAAAAGTGCTGTTATTCTTATTTTACAGACTAGGATACTGAAGCCAAGCAATTTAACTACAATCCTGCAGCTAATTAAATAGCAGAGCAGTGAGTTGAATCCAGAATTGCCTAATTTCAAAAGCCACGTTCTAGATTACCTGTTAGCATAAGTGAAGAAATTTACAGAATAGAAGGACAAACATCATCTTGGATTTACATCTATGTTGTGTCATCTATTAGCTAGGCAATATTTAGCATCAATTTCCTTGCCTGTAAAATGAAGCTAAGATATCTATATATCTATATAGATATATAGAGATAGATACATATATCTCAACCACACTTCAGGTTGTTAAGACAGTTGAGTTATAGCATAAAATCTTCCCACAAACCAAGTTCTTTATAAATATTCTTTTCCTAAATTTTCTACCACAACAGTCCCCTGCAACATGGTAATTTCACCCTCACAATATTCCACCATGCAGATGCATCTGACATCTTTGTATGTAGCTCTAATTTACTTCCCTCTCTTCTCCTTCAAGGTTGTAATAACAGCAGATTTGTAGAATACTGATTTTTAAGGGACTGCATATGTTTTCCAATATTGAAAAACATAAATGAATACCTCAGAACAATTATTTCAGCAGTAACAATATCACTACACAGGAAATTGCACCTAATGTGTCATTAGGCAAGAATGAAACTTCACTGGGATCAGAAGTCCCATACATTACTGTAACCAGTCAAATAAAGGCCATTTAGACGTTTTTCTATTCAATATTATACTCTCTCTAACGTACTGTCAAGTCATACAAATCATGTAGACACAACTTACCGTAATGTTTATCTCAGGTGAAACCATTTGACTTTCAGCAGTCTCATTCTGAAATAAGGGAAAAGAAAATAAGTGCAGAAACACACACACACACACACACAATTACAGGTTCAAATAAAACCCTAAAATTCTTCTGGGAGCTCATCAACAAGAGTGATGAATGGTCCATGAGTCATACAGAGATCATTTTGGCTAGACCAGTACCACATACTAATTTTAAGGAAAAATGGTTCTTAGATATTAAAAAGATAGAAATTATTATTAAATATGTAACTGGAAATATTTCTGAAGTTAGCAGATCAATTTCACCCCATCCCTTATCATCCACC
This sequence comes from Talpa occidentalis, assembly GCF_014898055.3. Classification (NCBI taxonomy): domain Eukaryota; kingdom Metazoa; phylum Chordata; class Mammalia; order Eulipotyphla; family Talpidae; genus Talpa; species Talpa occidentalis. The sequence goes on from NW_023604972.1 coordinate 117,998,800, forward strand.
TATAGGGTCTTAATCGCCTGGATTAAGGATTATAATTATTTGTTCAAGAATGATATTTAGTAAAAGCCCTGAGGAATATTTGGCTCAATAAAATGCTAGGCATGTATGAGAAGCTTTACTAACTTCTTTTTAGCACCTATTCTTTGCAAAAACTGTGCTGGAGTCTAGAGATACAAACAAAGGATTACCTTCCCCCAAGAAATTTTAATCTAGTGGGGAATGCAGATGCATAAATTGATTCCTATACTATACTAGACCTCACATAATAGATGTAGGCACAGCAGACACCATGCCACAGCCACCATGTGGTTGAAATATAAAGTAGAGCTTATTGGTGACAAACTTACTAGCAGAAAGTAGTACAATCGCATGATCTTCTGGGTTCTCATCTGTCATGGAATGGTGCAAGTAGGCCAGCCATGTGGGACTCTGACCCTTAAAATATTTTTCATGTTTGTAGGGAAAGGCAAGAGCCCTTTAGGTAGCTGCATAACTGTGGAATAGTCTGTAAGTTCATGCCTTTGTTATAGAGGAAGAGGAGCCTACAGAGATCGGTCCCTGAATCAGCCAGTTCTTCTAGTGAGATACTCAGACTTGCTGAGCCAGTAACTTATCAAGCTACAAAAGCGAATATTAACCTCAAAGACTCTGAAATTACTCCATCTGACTCTGGGAGAAAAAAGCATAGAAATTAAGAGAAACTTCTTAGAATAGGATATTGGAACTGAGTTTTGAAGTGGTTTGCAAGACGAGAAAGGGGAAAGCACTCTGGTGAAGAGAAGAGCATGTGATAGGAGCAGCATGAGGGGTACCTTGTCGCATATTCCTGGAACTGCAAAGTTTGGGTGTGCTTGATTAAGTTAGGAGTGATGCTGCAAAGCACATGAATGCCTGATCAGTTCATTATGCATTTCTAATAGGTGAAGACAACTGAAGAGCCACCTGGAAATACTCTTTCTATTTAGCCTTCATTTGCTAATGTTGAAAATAATGAAAGAATCACCTGCCATGAAGGATGTTCTCCACTGGGCATCACAATTGAACTATTCTTAATAGACAAATTTTCCAAACTCCAAAATCTCCTACTCCCTCCTCTTATCAGATTCCAGCTATAGATTTATCATTCTCTTCTACCTGACTTGGGTTTCTTTCCTAAAATGGTGGCTAATTTCCTGGTACACTGATCAAGCTTTCAAGCTGATGGAAATATAGAAATGAATGGACTCCATTCTTGACCCTATCAACAGAAGTTTTCTAGTGCCATGTTTTTCAAACTCAGAGTGATAGCCCTTTGAAAGGGTGATCTCGCACAACCAGTATGGTGTTGGACTAGGAGTTTAGAGGGTGCCCCTTCAGGAACACTCAAATCCAAGTTACCAGATGACTGTTTACAGTCTCATTGTGGAAAGTTCTTTCTTAAAATATGACTAGAATATGTTTGTGAAATACTCTTTTGGCTCCTGAGATTGTTTTTTAATTAAACTTCAGAGCTATAACATTTTACTTTGCTTTTAAATTATCATGTATGTAATCATTACTTCAGCAATAATAACTATTACTTCTGCTTCCACTATTGTCATATTTGTGTTCTGACTCTGTATTTGTGAGTCTTTAGTATGTGTTGTGTGTTTGAGGAAACTGTCCTCCTGTTTCCATGAGAAGAGGGGACCTTAATGAGATAAGAATTCAACCCTCCCCTTTGGAAGGAGCATGGATCATATGAAGGCTGGGATGGAAAGATTCGGACATCTTTTGGCTGATGTTTCTTCATTAGGTGGAATAGAGTTGTCAAGTCCCTAAACACGTGTTCTCACTTTCTCTGTCCCCACTCACAAAGTTTCAAGGACTTCATAGGTGCCTATGGGATTTCATCTCCCAAAGGCTAGGTTTATGAAGCTTCTTCGTGGTTTAACCATTATTGTTAGTCATTAATTTCATATTTTGATTCTTTTCCAATATCAGTTGTTTCAAAACTATGAGGAATACAGTAAAATTACCCCCAACACCTGAAATTCCCAATCAGATTCTATGCCCAGAGTTTTACATGCATTATCTCACTTAACTGTTACAATATCCTAGATAGCTAGGCATTATTATTCTAGTTTCACAAATGATGATGTTAGTGACATGCTTGGCTGGTGAATAGGACACAAAGGATTTTGGCCCATGTATATCATGCTGCTTGCTAGTCTACTTTTACCTTTAAATATTCATCCTTACATGCCAACATTTAATATCATTTGATTTTTATCTTTGGACAAATGAAATCATGCTGTATGTAGTCTATTATGTCTAGTTTCTTTCTCTCATATTTATGAAAAATTTCCATGTTGTTCCATATATATTGAATATAATTAATTTACAGAAATTTGCAGATTACACTTCTAATGGGCACTAGCATTTGTTGATTTATTATACTTCTAACAAATGTAGGTGGTTTATAGGTTTTTACCATTATGAATAATATCCTTATGAACATTCTCACACATGTCTCTTGGTACACAACTTGGTTAACACTGATATTCAGTCTTCTAACATTAGACACTCGGGTAACAGTATATTCTCATGGTGTTTTGTTTTTCTGTTTTTTAAAGATTTATTTTATTTTTTTATGCATACAAGAGCTGGGGTGTATGCCAGAGGTGCTAGGGGGTGACAGGATTCACCAGAGACAGAGTGAGGAGCAGAACAGGCAGATCTACTGAAATACACTGCTAAGGGAAGCATTGGGCAAGAAAGGAGAGGTCTGCTGTGCCATATGGGTTAAATGCTTCCTGGTGGGGGATGGAACTCATGCCAAAGTGGCTGAAGATAACTTGATAGTGCTGAGACTTTAACCCCTGGGCCACCAGGGAGGCCTAGTCTCATGGTTTTATTTGTAATTTCTCTGATGTCTAATGAGAATTAGCTCTTTTCCATGTGATTTTTTTTTTTTATGAATTGCTCTTTAAGTTCCCTTGCCTCTAAATGGTGTCTCCTTGGGATGTATGGCACCCCTCTATGTGAAGGTTTATAAATTGATTATAACTTGTAAAATAGGGAGGGAAAAAAGTCTGTCCTACTCACTTCATATAATTATTATGAGGAGAAAATGGAATACTAAGTGAAAAAGAACAATGAGTAAAATATATATAAATTTTAAAAAGTGGCTCAAAAATTCTAAATGCCATTTGTTTTCTCATAGCAAACTAAACCAGAACAAACCCTAGAAATCTGACAGGTTGAGGTAACCAGAAGGGAATGTAGAAGGAGGGGAGCCAAGCGGGGAGGGGCCCCCATATACTATGGTGGACCGTGGGTGCTTTGGTGGTGATGGTGGTGTAGCACACATCTGAGGCGGTGTGAACCCTATAACCTCAATCATATATAGTGTTATAAACCAAACACCACCTCAAAAAAAATTATTAAAAAAATATGATTTAAAAACTTTAAAAAATGCTAACAGAAGAAAACTATTAGCATTTCTATTTAATTTGAAGTGAAAAGGATGAGAGCACTGAAGTCAGCACACATGCAGAGGGTAGAAGGTAACAAAAGGAAACCAAAGGTAGAAAATTTTAAAGTAAGATAAGAAGCTAAACCTTCCAAAGACATTTCATCTTTCCTGTAATCTTTGAAATTAGGTAATTTTGTGTGATGTGCATCTTAGTCACGCTGCTCTTTTTAATATTTGGGAATTACTTGGAAAGCACAGTCCAGGCCCAGAATGAATCAGAGATGATCAGCAAGTAATATTGGGGGAGTAGGGACACTTCAAACAAGCAGCTAGAAAATAGCACCGCAGAGGAGGCCCAAAAGAAAGTGATTATTCCTTCCTGCTTAAAGGTGCAGTAGGAGCACGGCAGGGCCTGGGTGCTGGGGTGGGAAGCGGAAGCTGTGTCTCACAGCTGGTTCTGGGAAAGGGCAGAGCTGGTTCTTTGCAGACAATGGCGTATTGTGGCAGAGGGTGACACCACCCCTCCCCTTTTTCCACCCTCTCTCACTTCTCAACCAGTTGTTTGCTGTTCCTGTAACACTAATCTGAGTGGGATTATTTTATTTTAATCTTCAAGACTGTCCTTGATTTTTTGAAATGTCATTTGATCTAAGTAAATATATGATTAAATAAATATGTATTCCTCTTGGGGTGTGTGCAAGCATTCATGTGTGTGTGTGTGTGTGTTTGTGTGCATGTGTATGTCCCTTAGACAAAGGCCTGACAGGCAAACAAATAGAAAGTAATAAGTTAAGGCTTGTACTCAGGTCATGCCCCCAGAGGAGTCTCAGGTGATGGAGGGACAAAGAATTCAGATGAGGTCAAATTTATCTCTGGCTGGTGTCATAACCACGATGTCTCCAAAAAACTCAATGATGGTTGTGGATAGAGGTGAAAATTGGATTTGATGTGTGTTTTTTGTTTTTTATAATGTGGTGGCCTTCAGATATAAGCAGTGTTAGAGACACAGGCTCCTAAACCATATGATATCAGATTACCTGGGGAGATTTTTAATAATGCATACCCCCCAAATCTGCTGAGCATGGAGTGGGGACTAGGACTTTGTCGTGCTATTGAAACATTCTACTTTTGATCGATCACCCAGCTTTGAAAGCTCCAGGGACATGAGAAAAGGGTGCTTGTTGTCCTCCTACCTATTTAGGATTTCTTTAAATTGTCAAGATCCTGTATGTCTCAATTTGCTCATCTGAAGATCAGATAAAAAGATTTTTTAAAATCCCTTCCATATTTTTGCCTATATGAAATTTTAGAAAAATCCATCATGTAGAAAATTTGCTGTAGAGCTTAGTTTGAGCCTTTTGAAAGAGGTTTTCATCATAAATCCAGCTTGCCATCGGACTGGCACATATAGAACATCTTGAAGAAAGAGTGGAGAGAACACATGTTAGTTAAACCCTGGGTGAGATCATTCATTCAACATTCAACAAGAATTCACTCAGTTGCTTATTTATGACAACTACTTTTCCTCACACTTAGGACATAAAAAACTATACCACACACATAATCTGCCCTGCTAGAACTTAATCCTAGAAGAGAAAAGGCAAAGGATAAACTAACGGTCAAAAACAAATAATAATGACACCAGGATAAGCACCACGAAGGATTGGAACAGGACAACACGACAGAAATTAACTTGGCGGGGATGGAATCTGCTGGCTCTTTGCACAGAATGGTCACATCAGGCCTCCCTGTCCTGGAACCTACAGAAGGGAGGGCTGGTCATCCAAATGGCAGGGGAAGAGTTTTCTAGTCCGAGAAGCTCCAGGTTACGGAGACCTTGAAGGAGTAAAGAATTTGGAATGCTCAAAGACTGAAGAAAAGAGATATGGCAGAGCCAATCATGGTGAGATGCAAGAATTGGCCAGATTTAAGGGCTGTTTTAGAGAAAGAGAATAAATCACTTTTAAAGGAAAATAACAGATATTCCTTGGAGTGACAGAGTAATACAGAAGAGTCTGAACACTGGAGTCGTTCTACGAAACATTCACTGTGTGACTTTCGTCAGATTACATGCCCTCTCTTTGCATCAATTTTCTCATCTATAAAATAGATGTAAATGAGCCTATCTTGTGGGTTGTTGTAGGATTAAAATTAGAAAGTATAAATGATGGGATTCAGATGTTGAGGCTCAGTGAGTGAGTGGGGTCCTTGGGTTCCCTCTGAGAAAAACTTCAGCAGAGTTTCTCACTCAGCAGCATACAGTGAGTTCACCAAGGAAAAAATGATTGCATAGATACAAACCATGGCTATATTTCTAAAGGGCAGGTTTATTGGGGAAAGAGAGGGAAAGGAGATGCCTGCAAGGACATAGGGGGGCAGAGAGCTACATCTGAAAGGGACAGGTTTATTAAGAGAGACGCCTGCACAGGCACAGATGTACAGTCTTGGGACAAGACTTGTGTTTTCCCAGAGCCAGGGTTATCATTTTATACTGTTTTGGGGGGAGATTCATTCTTTTGTGCAATTTTTCATTGTTCTTGGTTTGCTGAAAATATTTTAAATTTTTTTTCTTCCCCCATCTCTGATTTCCAGTCTTGTGAAGTTTTCCACAGCCAGCTCAATGACTATCTCCACCTCTGGCTGGTCCAGGAAGTGGGCAGTCTAGGGACAAGGGTTAGGTGTTTATCTTTCCTATCAGGGTGCTCCCTTCAGCAATCAGTTGTCTCTGATGCCACTACCAAGCCAAGAGGGACAGAGAATTTTATTAGGGATGTAACAAAACCAATTGTCAAATTTCCAGGAATGCAGTTGGAGCCAGTTAATGGTTCCAGTTAATAGTTAATTCCCACCTTCAGAGGGAATACAATGCAGTGGTCAGAGTTTAGTTTAGTACTTAAATATACTAAATGTGAAGAAAAAAACTGACTGTGAAACCAATGTCTTACTAAGGAACATACTGGATGTTACACCCTCGCAAAATGAGAGGCGCTCCCAACCTCACATTATTCCAGCCTAAGGATTCCTCAGGACCTCCATGCTGTGCCCATTAGAAATACTATCAGTTTCTTTTGTTTGTTTAATTTATTCCAACTTATACTTCTTATTTTTTTAATTGAGTTAGCACTGGTTTACATCATATTTGTGTTTTAGAGACACAGGATCTCCCTCTCCAGCTGTTACTACCCCACCAAAGCACCCACAAGTCTTGACCCCTAATAGATCCCAAGTCCTGCCATTGGTTTGGAGACATGTTTCCCTTTCATCCACTAGAGGGCACAGACTTGGGCATCTACCTGAAATAAACGTCTGGTTTCAGGTATACCGGGAGCATCTGAAAGGACAGAGAAATGTAACTCCATCAAGCTTACAGATTAGATTTATTAACTGTTAACTGTCATTGATTTGATAATGAATATTTGTCTAAAAAATGTTATATGTGTGGAAAATCTGATTTGACATTGACCTTTATTATAAACCTGGAAGCAGGATTGTGGGGAAAGTCGTTACACCCTACCACCTCAAAGTTAATGGGTGGATATCTTTTTTCTATCAAGAAGAATATAAGAGAATTGACTTGCTTGGGAAAACTTGCAACTGCTCCACAATTCTAGTGAGTCAATTCCCCAGTGCTGAGTGTTCTGCTTCCCCGTAACTGCTCCCCTGGTACAGAAGCTGTGACTGCCACTTTAGTTTCCCTAAGATCTGTGACCCAGAAGTTGGGGAAAAAGCAGATCCTCTGCTAACTATAATGTGGTTGTCATCAGCGACAGCTACATTTTCCATGTTGCCACCACCATACAGAAACCCCTGTCTCACACGAAACTACTCAAGTGACCTTTTTTACTGATGCCATCCAGAAGGAATCTTACACTGAGGTCACCTAAGGGCCTTCCCCTTGCCTCTCACTCCCTCACACAAGAGAGCAGTCAGGACCTAGAGCTTTATACTTGCAATGCCTGGTCCCACACACAGGGTCCTAGCAATAACTCTGCTGTTCCTTCCTTTTTCCTAGTCCATTACATAGAGATCCAAATGATGCAGACATTCATCTGCCCCCATTGGGAAACATAAATCAGACAGTTTTCCCCAGGAAGATAAGACTAACTATGTATCACGTGCACATTCAAAATCTCTAATTTGCTCAAGTCTAGTATTTAAGCAGGGATGGCCTTCAGATCTCTGCAGTTTTATCAAAAATCTATATACCTCACCTCCACACTCAGAGAATCAGCTTCCTTTCTCTGGTGTACCCAGACATGTGTAACAGGGAAAACTAGGCTATTCACATGTAAACCATTGACTTATATAACCACACTTCAGGGCTGCTGTTCAAGCACTCAGCTTGTTGGGTGGGGCACTAAATGAATAAGTGGGCTCCCTGGACGCACATTTCCAAAATGTTTCATTTCCTAAAACTGTGGAAATAGCAGGGCAGTCCTCAGATATTCCCAACTGTTTCTAGGCTGCTGTAGGCAGAGTCCTTAAAGACAGGGCTTGCCTGAGGTGCCTCCTCCTTTTGGTTGCCTTAGTCTAGACCAACTGGGACACATCTATTACATTTCCCCAGGCCTTGGACTATACAGTTAGACTGGCATGTTGGGTGGAGTAGTGTATCTTTTGCTCCTGCCACAAGTGTATTCTCCAGACCCAGGCCTTAAGCAGATCGTACTGGGAGCCAGGGAGCATTACCCAATCTGATGTTGACAAAATGAAAGAGTGAAAAATCAAGCAGGTCAAGAATTAAGAGTTGCTCAGAGGGGTATGTTTGTGAGAACCTCCTGCTCCTAGTTGATACGCATCACAATTCACTGGCAAACTCCAGGGAACCCCTGACCTGGGGGCCAGGTGCTCACTATGGCCTGGTCTGTGAGCCTCAGGCCTCTGATGCAGATGTGCCAGGTTAAAAGTCTAGGGACACAGCAAAGATGAACAGGAAGACAGGAGTAGCTTGCCTGGGAAGGGGGAATAGAATCTCTGGAACCACTGGTATTAATAAAACAAGGCCACAACTGTATCTGTCCTCCTTAGAAATAATTCCCTATCACTGGATGTTCCGGGATCTATGATAAATTTGATCAAATAAAACTCTGACTACAGAAACACCAAATATTATTCAGTTCATTTTTCAAACTTGTCATTTTTTCTTTATCTGATATGAAATGAACTAAACTTTGTGATTCAGCCTGTCACCACTTAAATGATTCATTTACGGAACTGAAGTGGTTTATAGACAAAGGAACTGTTTTGGGGCCACATTTGTTTCTCAGGGACAAATTCTGGGCATCCCTGGCATGCCTGACCTGTGTTCTTTTGGGGTACTGGGGGAAGATCTGACTTGTGTTTACTTATAAATCGAGAGTCTTAACTAGCTTCTAAATAAATGAGACTATAAATTTTGCCACAGGGTTATTTTTTTCCCTCCCAAGAGTGCTCATTAATTATTTGATCCAAATTCCTTGCATCATAGCAATATTTTAAAATTGCAAAATATGAACTTTTCAAGGGAACAGTGGAAATCAGTTGTAAGCACTTGAAAAACACTTAGTGGTAGTCACAACTGAAGAGCAGTTTAAAAAAAATTTTGGATCATATTTTGATAGGAGAGGGAAGATTGTCACCTTGACTACCTTCCTTCTTTGTACATCACTAAATCATTTTCATTTTCATTCATTTCCCATGAATGTGTTATGTCATATCTTTTTATATGTCTGTTATCTCTGTTCTGACCTGGAGATATAAGGATAAATACAAGTGGTCACCACTTCTACTTCTTAGAACTTTTAGTCTAGCGAAGGTCAGGCATTTGTGAAAACATCGCATATACTTAAAAATTGCATTGATGTATTAACTATCACAAAGGTAGGTGACACAGCACACCATGAATGAATGCAACCTAGTCAGACGAATCAGGAAAGACTTCTGTAAAGATGGGAAGTAAGCTGAGAAATGTGAAGTAGGCAGGCTTGCAACAATGACATTCAACTAGACAATACATTAGCAAAGTCCGTAGGCCCAAAGGGAATCTTGAGTTCAAGGACCTAAAAGAAGATCTGAGTAGATTGTGTGAGAGAGCAAAGGGAAGAACAATAGGAGAGAAGGCTGAGAGGGTTGGACAAGACAAGATGGAGGTGGGGTTCCCCTCAAAAGTCCCCTCTTACCTTTGGGAAAGTCCCCTTCCTAAAGTTCCCTACTGAAAAATTCTTCATTCCCAGGACACTCACAACCTTTTCCCTATATTTACTGCTTTGTACCTAGAATTTCTGTCCCGGCTCTGTGATCCCTAAATTTATTTTATTTTTATAAACAGTCCTGCTCAAATTCCATTTTCTCCATGAATTTCTCATGGATGCCCCAAACAGAAGGAATTTTACTTTGTTTCCATGAACTTTGTATTTTTATAAGAATTTATCATAATCCAAGTTAGCTAATACTTTTTAAAAAAGATATATTTCTACCTTTCCCACATTATATGCACCTACATGGCAAAAATCCTATCTGGTTCATTTCCTGTGGGGCTTAGCATAGGATCTTAAAACTAGTAGGTTTCTAATAAAATATGATTGGATTGCATTAACATCAGGTTTCTGTAGAAAACAAAAAGGCAAATACATTGTTTTTCTTTTTTTCTTTTCAAGATAATCTTTTCCTTAAAAAAAAAAAAAGGCAGTAGAGAATAGCAAAAGGATATAAAATTGTAGATAGACTCCAAATAACTTCCTAAAGGTTGACATTATATTAGAGAAAAAATATGCCACACGAAGTCAAGGTAGGTCTCTTCTGTTACTCGAGACACATTATTAAATAATTTGGAAAACTCCAAATAGTGTGAGAGAAAATGCCAATCTTTTACCAGAAAAACATGCTATCTTATTAAGTAGCTTTTTTTTAAAAAAAGTAAGTGCTGTTTATAAAACATTTGGGAAAGAAAGGAAAGTGAAAAAGAAACCACCATATTTAAGGAACTATTGATAGTTTCATCTTGAAGTCCTAAGCTTCCCTTTTCTGCTCATAAAGTCCTCTGGCCTTAATTTTCTTCATTGTTTTAGTCACCAGGCTGCTTCTGAGAACATGAGGGAGCTTCAGACATTTCCACATGTTTTCTTAGCTGAAAAGGACTGTTGCCTTGCATCATCCCGAACTTTTATAAATATACTTTCTCTATTCCTTTCTTATTGAACATACTTATGCCCTCCAGTCATTACTGACTTCTCTTAGAAAATGCTATTTACCCCTCAGTTCTGAGTCAGCTTTCAATGGTTAGTTTTTTAGTTTTATTTTATCTGACCCTTAATTTTGTTTCTCAATATTCCATGTATTAATGACACCATTAAATATTTATCCTTTTCCTTCACTTAGTATTAGTTACTAATATTTAGTTACTTCACTTAGCATTATCCCTTCCAGTTCCATATTTGTTGCTGCAAATAGCAAGAGTTCACCTTGTTTGTTTTTTATAGCGGAGTAGTATTCCATTGTGTATATATACCACATCTTTATCTACTTATCAGTTGTTGGACACTTACATGATTTCCATATGTTGACTATTGGATATAGTGCTGCAATGAGCATAGAAGTGCATATATTCTTTGAATTAGTGTTTTTGCATTCTTCTAGTACTTACCTAGGGGTGGGCTTGCTGGATCTTACCATAGATCTATTTTTAATATTTTGAGAAACCTCCATACTGTTTTCCCTAGGGACTGGACCAGACTACACTCCCACTAACAATGTACAAAGGTTCTTCTTTCTTAACATTCTTGCCAGTACTTGATGTTTCTAGTCTTTTTGATATAGGCCATTCTCACAGGAGTGAGGTGATATCTCATTGTGGTTTTGATTTGCATTTTCCTGATGGTAAGTAATGGTGAGCATTTTTTTCACCTGAAAAGATATCTCTGCCCAAGTTTATTACATTTACAAGAGCCAAGACATGGAGACAAAGTATCAATTAATGGATGAATAAAGTGTTATTCAGCCATAAAACAAAAGAGAAATCTTTTTTATTTGCAACAAAATGGATGGATCTCGAAGGCATTATCCTAAGTAAAATGAGACAGAATAAAACAAATACCAAACGATCTCATTTATTTATGGAAATTAAACAAACCGACAAAAGCAATTCACAGAATATAGAGAATAGATTAGTGATTGCCTGGGGCAGGGGGAGGGGAATGGGTAAAAGTATAAAACAGTTATAAAATAAATACATCCTGAGAATGCAAATACAACGTGGTAACCATAGCTAATATTATTGCATGTTTGGGGGTTGCTAAGAGAGTAAATTTTAAAAGTTCTTATTACAAGAGAAAAAAAGAATTTTGTGACTATGTGTGGTGATGGATGTTAAGTAGACTTAACGAAATTATTTTGTAATATGTATGTATGCATATATAATTATTAATTTGTACACCTAAAACATGTAATTTTATGTTAATTACACCTCAAAAATGGGCAACTCTACCGTCTTTATCCTCCTTTTTCCTAAGGCTTCTTAGGAATGTTAACTTTTATATCATATTACAATGTAATAGCCTACATTAAAATAACACTAATTTGGTAGAAATTCAATCATACATACAGTTTCTAGACAAATATCTATAAATTTTCATTCCAAAACCTAAATTAGAGGCGAGTCCAGTAATACCAGCATTTTGCTCAGTACCTAAATCTTTTTTTTGATTCACCCCTTTAAAAGTCTGTACCCAAACTCTTTACTCAAAACACTTTGGATTCTTTTTCCAAAATGTTTCTCTAATTTGTATTATTCACCTCAGGCCCATAAAGATACAATCTCTACCTAACAACTCTCCATCCTACATTGCCTTGCAAAATTAAACTTTACAGTCCCTTACTTATGCTCCATTTGCAACCTAATGTGTCTCAAATGCAACTGATTTTGTTTTACATTATATTCTGATACAAACTGTTCACATCTATGCAAAATTTTCCAGTTAATATGGAATTTCCTGTGCTTTTGCCTTGTTTCTTGTCTTCCCCCTTTCCTCCCTGTTTCTATTCCACACACCAGCCTGTGTCTACCTAAACCTGCCCATGGAAAATTCAGAAGATCCAGTGTGTATTTAGCCAGCTGTAAGGTAGAGACCTTGAGAATCCTGGACACCAGGGGACCACAACTAGCTGGCAAGGTCTTCTTTGGCAGCCTTGGTTTGGAAACACTTCATAGGCTGTTTCTTGCAAGTTGGGCAGAGATTGCTCTTTGGGAAATCTCCCTCCTAGTCAGCTGCTTGTTGGCTGGCCTCTGCACGAATTGGAGCATGATCCTTCAGAAGAAGGCAAACCAAGTTTGCTTGGGAATCATTTGTTTCAGGAGAAAATGGTTGTGATTTTGTGAATGCCGATCATAAGACCAATCAACTCCCTGTACTTCTTTCAAACATATGGCATGAATAAAGAGACAAATAAATTAAGTGATTTAGGTGACCTTATTTGTCATCTTTTCTCCTCCCCCCAGCCCCATTTTTAAAGGGAAAGAAAAAAAAAAACCTTTGTTTATTTAAGCAAGTTGGAACAGCTGGTGACCTAGCTGAATCCTTCAAAAGACTTGGTCAGAGGAAAAGGCAAATGTTTAGGATAACAAGATATTGACAATTTGTGGAGCATAGTGGGGCTGGCTATTAGGTCTAGAATAAAGAATTTGGTCAAAAGCCAAGTTATAAACTCTTTCCCTGAACTGGAAGAAAACATATGCAAAAGACCTAAGGAAGTATCAGGAAACCCACGGACCAAGCTCTACACACGAAAGGTCTCTTTGAACCTTCTTTCCATCAGTAAGTTAAAAATAATGGCCTAGAGAAGGCAAAATGCAAAGACATCAATGAGTGATCTCTCGTGTAGAGGAGATGCTTCAGGGAGGCCTCCAAAGGGGCCCTGCGAGGTATGTCACCGACTTCCTCCTGACATGTTCACAGCAGGAGCCCAAAGAGCCAAGCTGGCTGCCTCTTGTTCCAGGGCAGAGAGAGGTCAATGTGAGTCAGGATAGAAAGTTGCCAAAGGGAAAGTGAAAACAGATCCAACTAAAGGGATTGCAAGAGCTTGAAGAAAATCACATCAGAGCTCACGAGGTTGATGGAGTGACCCACAGAATGTATAAAGTTCACCACTTTCTCATCGGCAGTTTAGGTGCAATTCAGAGCAAAGTGTCAGTTTAGTGAAAACGGTGTGACCTGGACCTCCAACTCTCTGCCTTCCATTAAAATGTCATGTCCTGCAAACTCTTCCTCTCTCCCCTATTCTAGCTGGTATCTCTAGGAAGGAATGTCAGTGTGCATAATTGGTTGGGAATGTTGTTGGTATAAAACAATCAGAAATCTGGAGCATGTTTATTCTTCTTATTACACTTCTTTAAAAAACTCTACAATAGACTAAACTTAACAAAATGGGTGGTGTCTGCGCAACACATTAAAGAAGGGTTATGCATGCAGCCCAATAGAGAAAGCCCCAAAATGAACTAATCAACTGATAAATTGATCAGTTAATTTATTCCTGGATGGAGACACACACACTCCTCCAGTCCCTTATACCAATATTACAGTCTTGATTATTGTAACTTTTATACCAATATTATCATGTCAAATACTGTAACTTTTAGTAAATTTTCTCCTTAAAATTTTTTGGCTCTTTTCGACCTTTTATATTTCCATAGATATATATTGTAGAACTCCATGCAAATTTCTATTTCTACCAGAAATTCTTGTACAGTTTTGACTGGAAAAACATTGAAACTACAAGCCAATTTGTGAAGAAACAATAACTTAACAGTATGGTGATCCAATGCACAAACATGGTATATCTCTACATTTGTATATGACTAATTTCTGTCGGCAGTTTTCCACAGTTTTTAGTATAAAGAAAGTATATAGTAATGTTTTCGAAGTAAGTGAGGCTTTGTAATGCTATTGCATGTGAATAGTAATGCTTTTAACTTTTATTTCCTAAGTGTTTATTGCTAGTATGACTTGTTTATTGTTTATCACCATTATAGCTTGTAATCTCTCTAAATTCATTCACTAGATACTAGAACCTTGGCCCAATATGTCCATAACCTTGTAGAGAAGACCCCAGAACTGGGGATTAACTTGAAGTATTGGTTTGTCACATTGTGGCACAATGCCAAGGTTTAGCTTGTTCTCCAACCCTGCTGAGATCCTTATAAACGATTCAGCTCTGGAAAACACCAGTCAATAGTGCTTAAGCTGGAAACTTCAAACAGCTCACATTTAAGGAAGGTTGGCTGAGTGGTTTGATGGCCACTGGGGAATGGATGCAGTTTTATGACAGCAAGGTCACAGGTAAGCACGGCATCACCTGCTACAGTGTTTGAGGACCAATCTTTAACATTTGATTAAATTTGGCATGTTATTTAAGTGTTCTTGAAGCAAGGTGATCAGAATGATTTTTGAATAAAATAAGGTAGTGTGTCAAAAAATACAGTAATATAAGAATAAATTCGTTCATTAATTATAGGAGTTTTGTTTTTATAGATTCTTTAAGATTTTCTCCATACACTTTCATAGTATCTGAAAACAAGTTTACTTCTTTTGTTTCAAATTTTGTCTTTTTCCCTCCTATACGATTGTAATAGTTAACTGTGCATATTTATGTTTTACAAGGAATCTCTGCATTTCATCTGCTGAATTTATTTGCCTATAGTTTTTTATTATATTCCCTTATTATCCTCTTAGTGTTCATAGGATCCCTTTTGTTCCTAATATTCATAATTTGTGTCATTTTTCTCTTGATCAACATTTATACAGTTCTATTCATTTCAGTGTTTTTTTCAAAGAAGCAATTTTGGTTACAATAATTTTCTATCATTAGTTGTATATTTTCTATTTTATAACTTCTAATATTAGTCTTATTTCCCTTTTTTCTATTACTTTGAGTTTCACTTGCTTTTATTTTTCTAGCTTTTTTAATATAGAAGCTTACATCATTATTTTCAACATTTCATTTTTTTTTTAACTTAAACATTTAACTTCTCTCTAATACTTCTTTATCAACATAATGAGTTTTTATGTTTTTATTACCATCAGTTCAAAGTATCTTAGTTTCTCCTTAAGAAACTTTAGAAATTTTTAATTTACAAATATTTGGGTACTGGAAAAATATTTTAGTTATTGCTATCTAATTTAATGCAGTTTAATATTGACCATAAATTAAAATTACTAATTGTACCAATTACAAATTAGTATAATTTCAGTCTTTTTATCTTTATTTAGGCCTTTTATAGTTTAGTATATATTTGGGTGGATATTCCATTTATACTTGAAAAGAATATACATTGTCATTTGTTATGTTCATGTATATAAGTACCTATGTACATATATACAAACATATTAGATCAAGTTAGTTGATAGTATTTGTTCAGATCATCTCTGTCTCCAGATTGCTCTATTTATTCTATAAGTCAATCCCAGAGGAGTACTGAAATGACAAAAAACAGTGCAAGATCATTTATTCATTTTTTTAGCTGTCAGTTTTTACTACATATAGCCCATATAATTTCCCTTGTTTTGAGGTCTACTTAGTATTATGTTAATATAGCCAGTCCAGCTTTCTGATGTTTACAGTTACTAGGGAATAGCTTTTTCCTTCTTTTTCACTTCAATCTATCTAATTTTCTTATAGCTACCATAAAAAAATCCCATTCATTAGCTTTGCCTTTTAAAATAGCACATTTATACCAAATGTGGATAATAATAATTACCAGTATGATTGTTGCTTTTAAGTATACCATTTGTAGTTCACATGTGAGTTGTTTCCTTTGCACTTTGTCCTCTTTTCTTGCTTTTTTTGAGATCATTTGTGTATATTTTAGGAATTCATCTTATCCTCATTTTGATTTATTTACTTTATATTTTATTGAATAGTCTTGGGTACTAATTAAGCCCTGGCATCTTATTACAGCCAATTTTCAAATAATATTATGCCACTCTATTTGATACCCTTGAAAAATATTCTTCCATTTTCTTTTCTAGTTATTTTTGCAATAGTTGCCTTACATTTTACTTTTACATACTTTATAAACCTCACAATGCATTATTTTTGTTTTAAACTGTAATTTCCTGACATGTAATGTGTAGGTCACACCTTTTCAGATGTACTGCATTTCTGATTGCTTCAGCTTTAAGAACAGTCTTAGAGGCTCTTTGGAAACACAAAGTCCAAGTACATAATATTTGTGTTTGCATGAAGACCTGAAGAATGTTACTGGTTAGGTGATTTCCCTTTCTCTTCTAGAGGAATTCCACTGGTGGGTTATTAACTTTCCAACTCACTTGGGATATGCTAGATAGGTCATTCTTGTGCTCTTGAGGACTCTCTTTAGACAGTTACTATGCACTTCTGGCAGGACAGACACCAGAGATTATTGTTTCTCTTTGGTGGCAGGTAATGGGCAAAAGTAAGCTCAGGTGAAAAGATGGAATATAGAGGAACACATGAAGAAAAGTGACCCCAAAAAAAGGAATAAAGAGAAAAAATATCAAAGAAATGAAAAGCTCTCAAGTAAGAGGACATAAAGTCAATTTCAAATCAAACAGAGAAGTAGGGATTATAAGACAGGGCTGTCAATTCCTCATAATGACTGTCAATCTTTGAATAGTTTCCATGTAGTTATGAGAAAATCAATACCATTGAAAATACAAATTTTAATAAGTATATTTTAATAAATATTAAATTTATTTTTCTCTATTTTATAGGGAAATTGGTACCTTGGAAGAGAGAGCTCAATTGGTCTGTACTAACAAAATTGGGTTTTCACACGCACACACACCCCCAATAGTTAAATACAATGATGATTTCAAAGAAAATTTTAAGAGTTTTCCCCTCTTTTGTAGTTAAATAGCACTGTACTGTTCAATGAGGAACCACTGCTCATTTTTAAATTTATCACAATTTTGGCCTAATCATACATCAAACATTTATTAAGTAGGACACCAGGATAGATTGTGTACTTAATGTTAAAAAGTTCTGTTCTGTACTTAAAGAGCTAATATTCTGAAAGTGCAAAGAGGGAGAAAGAGCATAAACAAACATGGACAGACATAGATTCTAACTCAGTAGAAACTATCCTTATTACTCTTTCCTTGTCTGTTCTCCCTGATGGTGTACAAATAAGATTTCTGGCTCGTGAAAATGTGTTGTTTAAATTGGCAGTTTGGGAAACTGGATCATCCTGGCTCCTCCTTTCAGAGCTAGGATGGGCCCCCTCGTGGGTGGTCTTCCTGTCAGGAAAGTGCCTCAAACAGAAAAGCAGAGCCTGCCGTGACCTACAGCACCAGAGCTCTCCAGAGGCAACTTTGAGATAAACATCTCCGACAGCTGGATGCACTGCAGTTGATGGCTGTCAGGCTCCTGAGTGGAAGGGTAAAACAGAAATCAAGTCCACTACTTCACAAAGTGTATTTATTTAACATTCTTGCTAACAATCTTTCTAAAGTTACAGTTGAAATGTGAATAAAGGATGTGACGAACACTGGAGGTGAAGTTAGAGCTGGTAGAAAAGAAACAGCACTGGCAATTCATCTAGTAGGCGGATGTGGCATGTAGCCCTCACTCTTTGCTCTCTATGCACAAGAAAGGGGCTTGCCTCTAAAGCCTGTGAGACATTTGGGTAAGAGGGGAAAATAATCTAAGAGGTAATAGTGCCCCTCCCAGGCATGAACTGACCATGAAATTATTTGCATTAATCTCAAAAATACCTAGAAGCAGTGAGAACACTGTTCTGCATGCTCATGTCTCCTTGAACTCCTCTGAATTACAATTCTAACTGGGCTAAGGGCTGGCATGTATGTTCCCAGCTCAAAAAACCCTTGGTATATTTTTATTGTCATAACTACAGAGGAGCATATGACTTATATAAGAGGTCCTATATGTATGGAGGAGAATGACTGAAGGAAAAGTTAGACATAGGAGGAATGTATAACCAGAAGAGACAACATGGCTTTTCTCTTCTGGATAACCATCGGGTAATCCCATCTGTTGTGGGGTTATAAGCAGACACTGATGTACATTTCCCAAAAAGGTTTGTGACACTGGCTCACAGTAGCATTGCTTTGATGTCCTAGAAGAAAATGTAACACAAAGCCCCAGTCCGCAGCACAAAATACTGTCTGTTTCTGGTATTCTGAGTTGTTTCAGAAAATAATGCACCACTCTGGGACTTCTAGGCTACAAACAATCTGTAGCAACCATGGCTGAGGAAATTAGGACAGGGAATGAGGCAGAAATATTAACTTCTTGTCAACTGTCTATGTGCTTTTCATATTATCCAGTCTCATTGCAATTATGTGAAACAATTTGATGACTCTATTCCATGCTCCATGAGCAGAAGTGATCTATTTACTTCCGGCCAAAGCATTCAAGAATTACTGTAAGATCTGGTACTTCCTTCCTTGCCTTAATGACTCTTCAGCCACTTGTTCAGCCACTTACATTTACATTTTGTGGAAGGAGAGAGAGGAAAGGGTGAATTAAATTACAATTTTTCTCTTCACAATATGTACTGAGATTATTGAGGTCAAATACAACTTGAGGGTAAATTGCAATATGTTTTGTTAGCCAAAGCTAAAAATCTTGATAACGAGTTTGTTTTGAGCTGCCCTTCTTAATCAAACACTGTGTGCATGTTCATACCTTCTAAGTGAAACCCTCAGATAGAAATTAGGAAAATTACAGATTTCCATGTCAGTGTCTATACCCTATAAGGCAGGGAAAGCAATATAATAATTATTACTATGCTAATATTGTTAGATAATTCCTGTTTATTTCATTTACATAAAAGTACCATGTTAATTTGGTAATATTTTAGTTAAGGCAGCATAGCGTTCTCAGCAAAATAAATATCATTATCTAAGTATACGCATAACCCACAGATACCAAGCAGATTACATCAAAATTTGTAATGGAAAACAACTTCCTACATTTACATGACCTTCGGAACAACGGCCTGGGCTCTTTTTCTTCCCTTAAATCATTTTATAATCTACATGCATCCCTAAACAATAAAATTTCATTTTTTCTAGTTCTGGAATTCATACAAGTGAAATATAGCTATACATATTCTTTTGTGTCCTGTTCTCATTGAATATTGCTATAAGACTTAACCCATGTTGTTGTGGTTGAAATTAATATTTTTTGATATGAAATATCACTATTTTCATGCCACGATGGTGGACATCAGTTTTCATTTTGTTTAAGGCATTATGAACATTTGACAAATGTTGCAAAAAATTAAAAACCTTTATGCTAAAATGACATTTTATAGTAGTTTCCTCATAGACCCACTAGTGAATCTGGAGTGAAATATAAAATTTATTATAAAATTATGGCTTGGGATAAGATATGCATCAGATTATTTTCTTACTCTCTGCACTAGATCATAAACTTGATACTCAGTGTCTCCAACCTTTTTGGTATGATAATAGACATAAAGATGTTGTGTATTTAAGTTAGCAGATAAAGGAAGAGATAATAGAATGAAACAAACATACTCAGAAAGCTGTAGATGTTAAAAACAAGTTGCTGGCAAAAACCATTGATAATCTAAAGAGCATAGCCAGAGAGTCTTTTCCTCAAAAATGTTTTCACTATGTATCTCTTTCTTTTTTTCTTTTTAAAGATTTATTTATTTATTTATACAAGCAGGAGGGTGAGAAGCGCAAGAGGGTGAGAGAATTCACCAGAGCCAGAGCAGGGAGCAGAGCAGGGAGAAGGACTGAAGTACACTGCTGAGGGGAGCAGCGGGCGGCAGGAGAGGTCTGTGCACCATGTGGGACCCTCAACCAGCCGGGGATCGAACGGGCGCAGCACAGGCTGCGGGCATCTTCGCAACCCAGCGCTCAACCCCTATGCCACCGGGGAGGCCCTGTATCTCTTTCTTTGGGGTTTGGCTTGACTTATTTCTAAGCAAAATTTCATGTCTTTTCAATCCTCATCTTGAAGTTAGACTTCCCAAATAAAAATATCTTCCTCTGTTTTATTTCCTAAAACATTTGAGATATAGAGGAGAAGTTTCCCCTTTATTGAAATGTCCTATATTCATTTGCAAAGCAAATTTCTTCACTGTTTATCATTCCTCAACTTCTGTATCATCCTCATTACCAAACTATGTGGCAAAAAATCTATATTGATCACTCATTTGTATTATGTGGTTTGACTTCCTGCATTAAAATGACTGTTTTAGCAATGATTTGAATTTATCTTGGTGGTTGAGATATGCATCATGCTTTCCGTTGTGCCTGGAATATTTGTGCCACTGAAATATTAGCTCTGTTCAATAAATAGAATTTAAAAATCTCACCAATGAGCTTAAATTCACCAACACATGATGTCAGTTTATATCTCCACATGCCAGCTAAACTTGAGCCTTATAGAGATAAGACGAGAAAGAAATAAAGATACAACCTGCAATTTAATGTAAATAGTCATATTTTAAGAGAATAAATTATTTGTGAATATAAAAAAATATTAACAAAATCTCATGCATGGTTTTTAATTTTTCAAATAAATATCTAGTATTATAATACTAAAAATACTTTAATAATGTTTACATATTCATAAAATAAAACTTGTGTTAAGAACAGCCAGGGAAAAAAGCTGTAGCCAAAAAATATGCTGCTGAATTCTTCTATTACTGAAGGTATTTTCCATGGAGACCAAGTAACACACATAAAAGCGTATGGCACCAATCAAGTGAATTGTACATGTATGATACTGTTACAGGGAAATAAAATAGTATGTGAATTCTACTCAGTAGGGAACCCAAATCAAAAGGGTTTCAGTGTGGAATGGTCCACAGCTGCATTAAAGCTCTATTATTTGGAAAACGAAACTAACAAAACACTGAAGTATTCAGTAGTATAAAAAGACTGAACAGAATCATGTCTATTGGAAAGGCTATTTCCAAGTGTAAAGGCATTTCATTATATGCCTATTTTTTCTTCTGGCACTGTTGTATAAAATTGCTTGACAGCATGGTAGGTGTTCATGGAAAATGAAGAGAAAAACTACTATATTGCATTGACTAGAGAGGAATAAAATAGTGGATTAAGTTTCAGTTTTGAAGAATATATCAAATCTTCCATGGACTATATGTATTTGTTAACTCTGTTACAAAACAATTAAATATGGTTTGAGTGAAATATAAACTGTCTAATTAAAATGATTTTAGACATATTAACAGATATAATAAGAGCTAAAAAATAAAAGACCTATGAATGTCTATAAGAGTTCTTTGACACCCAGATAAATTGAAGATGGGTTTAATCCTAAATCTGTAACTCACTCCCTACAAAAGCATTAGGAAGTTGTAACTCTGAGTGTAGTGTATCTAAGTGTATCTAACCTATTCCTCTAGTTTGCTCTTAAAAGAGTAACTTCCTTACAGATTTCCATCTTGAGCCTCCCTCAGTAAGAAGCCTTCTTTCAAATCTCCTAATGGAGATTTCACTTATGTTGATAGTAATTCCAACCCCTATTTACACAAACTAGTTTGAGTCTGAAAATCCTCTACTTCTTACCCTCAGAAAAACTGTGGATACCAAAATCCGTAAGTTATAAGCATTATACATCCCAAATTCTAAATTATTCAGCTCATAGTAACATCAGAAATATTAAAGAGTTGAGGGACAAGGATGGATGAGTTACTGAATGAGATTGAGCACTCTAAAATCTGTCTCAGTTGCTTGCGCATGCTTTTTATTTTTTTCTGAAAATCCAAATAGATCAAAAATATACATCCAGAAATACCTTCTTATGACAAAATTAATTCTTGGAAATATTATGACATAAATACTTATTTAAGTAGAGAAATGTTTTCTTAATTATAACATAAATAGTACAGTTCTCCCTGGACTTGCATATACAACGTCCAGAGTTAAGAATTTTCCTTGGTTTATCCTCCAAGGGAGAAAATGGAGGTGTTGTCCATGTCATTAAGGAAACCTCCTGGTAATTAAAATCTTAAAGTACAAATTTTTCATTAGGTTAAGATCATGGTTGCTCTTTGTATGTGGCGGGCGGGGGGGGGTGTTTGAATAATCTCAAAATGTGAAACCACAAATTTAATCAGTGTTTTCACCATAACTTCCCTAAGAATTAACTTTAAGTCATATATGTATCATCATTCAATGATAAATCAATGACAGTCCTTTCACTAAAATAAATATAGTCATAAGTTCCACAATTCTTAGGGACATTTACTTTGGCTGGTTGACTATTCTTCCCATGCTGGTTCCTTATGTGGTGTGAAAAAATGACTTCTTGGTTTCGATGCTACCAACTAGACTGCCAGTGTGGTGATGCTCCTCTAAAGTTGGCCCTTGTTTCACTCCCATGACTAAAAATCCCTATTATTAGAAACTTTCCTTTGTTTTAACTGGTGATGACAACCATGTGACATGAAGATTTTAGTTGCGGGCCTCCCTGGTAGTTTAGGGGTTAAGTCTCAGTGCTATCAACACTATGACCTGTGTTCCATCCCTGGCCAGGGAGCTGACCCACATGGTGCAGCAGACCTCTCCTGTCTTGCCCACTGCTCCCCTCAGCAGGGTATTTCAGTAAACCCATCTGTTCTGCTCCCTACTCTGTGATGAATCCACTCACCCCCTCACACCTCTGGCTTATACCCCAGTTCTTCCACACAAAAATTAAAAAAAGATTTTAATTCCCTCCCCTCTACTCCTCAGACCCCACTACTTGGGCATGGCTCATTTGCTTGCTGAGCTCACACTCAGCCTTAGAGTTTGTCACCGTCCAGTGATCTGGGCAGCCACTGCCCATCAGTTGTAATTTCTTTGTCATGCCAGGACTAGAATTAAAGGTGGGCATAGTGCTTCCAAAAACTCACTGGTATACAGGAAAGATGGCCTATTTTGTTTAGTACATTCCTGTCAGTTGAATGCTCAATTTTCACTTGAGTCTACCCAGACAAGCATTTCCCTACTTGGCTGAGAGATGGTGTCAAGTACCTTTTTCTGTATCCTCGTTCCGGGAGCTCTTTTCCTAATTAAGCTGACTCTCCTAGCTATTATTTTTCCCTCTGCCATTTACTTTCATCATCCTACCCACAGGGAGGAAGATATTAACACCATTGTATAAATTTTTAAAAACCTCCATTTGTAAAATAAGCAATAAAAATCCTACCCTTTCCCTTGGGTTTGTTCAAGGTGCCTAGTTAAATATGGCCTGGTAAGTTTCATTAGCTGGTTGTGGAGAACAGAGACCTGGCTTTCCAAGATTCACCCTCCTTTTCTGTGCATTTGTGAATCCTCTGCACACTTTTGGGTAGGGTGAATTTCCCTTTCTTCTGTCTGGTTGCTGAAGCTGTCTCATGAGGGTGCAGGTAGAGGAAACTTTCATTCATTTAGGGAATAAATAGATATTGAATGCCCTCTCTGAGCCTGACTCTATGCTAGAGACCATATTTGCTATGTTTGGTCAAAGAAATCATTCCTGGCTCCATGGATCAGAGAGCTCAGTGAAAGCAATAAATAAACAGACAAACACAAATGACGTATTTGCATTTGTGATCCATGTTTTGAAGGAAAAGAACACAGTTACAAGAGAGCGTAACTGGAGTATCCATTTACATTTGGATGGTTAAGGAAGGCATCTATGAGGATGAAGCCTCTAAATGAAGACCTGACATAAGGAATATTCCAGACACAGGGAAAAGCCTAGGTGAGGCCCTGAGGTGACATTTGATGTGATGATGATCCTAACTCTGCTCTGAGGGCCTAATCTGCCTCTCAAATAGGCATGGTAGCTTTGGCAGACAAATAGAAATTCTAGCCCAGGAAAGAGAAAGTTCACCTCCAGAGCAGGGTCTCATATAAGAAAGATTTTCCATGTCACCTGAGGTGAGATATGTGTGTTAATTGATTTATGAAAGACTCACAGCATATACATGGGTCAGGAATGAGACTTTATATTCACAATAAAAACTTAAACATTTGGGACTACCATTTGGCAAAGCCTGTGCTCCAAAGGCCAAAGTCAAGGCTGAAATCTGGCTCCCCTGTGTCCTTTTACAGTTTGGTATCCTTGAATGCTGTAGGTAAAATGGTTTTCCATCATTCTGGCCAGTGGGCACTAAGGTGCCAGATTCTCTGAAGAGAGCATTGTCCTGATAAAGCAGAAATGGACTGGGTGTTTTAAATGTGGCACATAAGAGAAGATGGAGGTAATGTTTTGTTTTGGTTTGGTATTTTCCCCTCAACTTGTTTTACTTTTCAGGCCAGATTATTTGGACATTGAAAGTTATGTTTTTACACTTCTTTTGTGGCATTTTGACTGCTATTCGAGAGCCAGAAAAACTAAAATATAAATAAATCCAGGCAGGCTCTTATAAGCAGTTAAATTAGTTCTATATTAAGATGCTTTTTCATTTGTAAGTAATTACTTGAGTTGAAACTTAGTTTACCAGACTTGCCTACTTTGGAAGATTTTTAAGACAAAAAAATTCAAGTTTCCTCCCATATCAAAATTAGCCACATAATGTGAGGAAAGGGAAGACTTTTTCCAGGTCTCTACAGAGTAAGCATAATAAAAAACGAGAGCTAATACCTAACATTTCACAGACAAGTTGATCATAATTGCTCCACATTTAGTCGAAATAAAGCTTTTCCCACTGTTTTCTAATAGCTTTAAAAATGTGGGGAGAGTAAGATGAATAATTCAATCTTTTATAAAAGGAAATTAAGTGATAAAGAACACTACTGCCCTTGCACCCATTATTATTTTTTTTTCCACTTCATCCATTGCACTTGACAATTAAGTTACTATCAGTCAAGCTCAAAAAATGTCAGGCTCATACTATGTCCTAAGCAAGTATTTGTTAAATTAAAAGAAAAATTGAACAAGCTTAGAGAGGAGAAAAATGGGAATGGAGAACACAAAAGAAGAGAAGCAAGCAGAGGAAAATTGTGGAAAGAATTCTGAAATGGTTAGAGAGTATAAAATTAAATTAAATTTTGCCGGAACCTATATAACATTTTCATCATCTCTCTTGGTGTTTCCCTTCTTTGTTAAACTAGCATCTCTACAAGATTCTTTGTTATTAATGATATTAATTTTAAACATGCCTTCAATGTTACTTTCACAGACTTGATGAAATCTGAAAAGGTTTGCAACTTTAATTCACAATTCTCATTGTGAATTTGTCAATTATGAAAATAGGGGCCACCGGGGTGGCCTAGGGGCTAAGTCTCTGTGCTATCACCACTATAGCCTCAGTTCAATCCCTGGCCAGGGAATTAACCCACACATGGCGCAGCATACCTCACCTGTCTCCCCCGCTGCTCCCCTCAGCAGTGTATTTCAGTCAATCTGCCTGTTCTGCTCCCTACTCTGTCTCTGGTGAAGCCTCTCACCCCACAAACCTCTGGCCTACACCCCAGTTCTTCTATGCAAAAATGAAATAAATAAAATAAATTCCAGAAGAAATATGTCTAATTAGATTACTATAAAAAATTATAAAAATAGGGGTCTCCCCAGTGGCACAGTGGGTTGAACACAGTGCTGTGAAGCCGTCCGCGGCCTTTGCAGCGCCAGTTCGATTCCCGGCCGACCAGGGAGATACACACATGGCATGGCAGACTTCTCCTGTTTCGCCCTCTGCTCCCCTCAGCAGTGTTTTCAGTCTGTCTCCCTGTTCTGCTCCCTGCCCCGCTCTGTCTCTGGTGAATCCTCTCACCCTCCCACGCATCTGGTCTGTACCCCAGTTCTTGTAAAAATAAATAGATCTTAAAAAATTATAAAAATATCAGACCCTCTATACAGAGTAAGTCATGAATATCCTAATGCAATCATTGGTTTTGGAAAACAAAAAGTAGAGAATAATCTTAAATGGGAACTAATATTTTACCTAGTTATTAAAGCTTATTGAAAGTTTCATTATGAAGAATTTTTTCATTTCCTTATATAGCCTATAAATTCAGGGACTTTGGGATAATGAATATTTTGGTAGCAAGGATCTCTTCCATACAAGTGAGTGTTCAACCATGAAAAATGAAATCACTTGAAGTAGCACAAGAGAAAGAGGTGCTGTACAGGAATCATCACTGGAAGAGCAAGCAGTGAATGCACATTAGGCAAACTAAAGAAAATTATGAAGGACTAGAATTGCTTGAAGCTACCACTGGTGCCCAGAGCTACTGTACCAAAGAAGATAGTCCTCAGAGCTTGCTCAGGAGCCATATACTGCATGGCCACTGCCTGCCAACTCTTCCACCCTAGACTGACCAAGAATAATACACTCTTCTCGCCCACCTTTCAAGTTTCAAATCAGTACATATTGAATTTAATCTACCCCAGCACTCTATTAGTTAAGGACTTGGAGAAATATAGTTTTTCTAATACATGGAACACATGAAAAATTTGAGAAAGACAGAAACGGGACTGATTAGTAAAGGACATTATCCAGAATACATACATACATACATACATACATACATACATACATACATACATACATACAATCCTAACAGGATATTTTGCAGATATCAACAGGTTGATTCTAAAATTGATTTGGAAAGGCAAAGGAAATAAAATAGCCAAAATAATTTTGAAAAAGCAGAAAAATATTAGAGGGTGTACAGTACTAGTTTTCAAAACTTACTATAAAATTATAGTTGTTATAGTTAATGAAGCAGTGTGGTTCTGGAGAGTGAACTGATGGTACATCAATTGAATAGAATAGGGAGTCCTGACATGGATCCACATATACTTGGACAGGTCAATTCAACAATGGTGCAAATTCCATGGAAGGAGGACAATCTTTTCAACAAATGGTGCTGGAATAATTGAACCTCCAAATATTAAGAAAAAAGTATCACGACCTATGTTTTTTACAATATAGAAAATTTTTGTCAAAATGGACCATAAAACTAAATGTAAAATCTAAAACTGTAAAACTTCTAGACTAAAATACAGTAACCTTGGATTAAGCTAAAAGCACAATCAAAAATAGTTTATATATCACATTTCATTGAAATAAAAAACTTACTCTTCGAAAGACAATATTAAGAAAACGAAACTGAAAACATTGCAATTGACTGGGAGGAAATATTTGATAATGTATATTTGATAAAGGACTTGTGTTCAGGTTATATGAAGAATTCAAAATAAGAAAACAACCTAGTTTTCTAAATGAGCAAATATAACATATGTTCATAGTCAAATATTTGGAAATCGCAGACAAGAGAAATAGAAAACAGAATTATTCTATAATCCTACCACAGATAATTATTGTTAAATAAGATTTTAAAGTTTTTATGAATAAATACAGCATTTATATTCTATTTTTATACCATTTCATAATCTTTTTTACTCTACAGTATATGCAACTTTTGATATCTGCAAACCTAACTCTAACCATACTTCAGTTTTTTCTTTATCTTGTTATGTCTTCATTGATAAAACATTAAATTCTACCAAAAATAATGTACATGTTAATAGATTTTGCTTTTATATGTGGAAAAATTACAAATTCACTCTATAAAGTCCATGCATTTTGTATTTCTACAGCAGAAACCCAACAAATAGAGTTGTTGGAGATTTCAAGGATGAAGTTGTCCAGGCAGAGCCAGTGCCCCTAGTCAAGGGACAAGCAGGATGTGAATCTGTAGAACACACAGCTTTACCAAGATTTAGCTGCTAAATTCAAGAAATGGAAGGAGTTCTAGATAAGCAAGAAGTACAAACTTCTTGCTGTTAAAACTTTTATGACTGTCATGGACACAGGGGACATGGAGTCATTTGAGCCTTTTATTTCCCATCTCTAACCTACAACACACATAGACCTTTGTTTTCAGAAACCTCTTAGTGAGAGGCCCTCAGTGCTTTTGTTTTTTTCCAGCGAGTGCTGCTTCTCACATACCACCTCCACGAGAAGCTCATACCATTCAAGTTTTTCCAAACCCCAAATTATCTTTGTGATTCTTTGAAACTCGCTGGCCTACCATAGTGCAAGTTTCATTAGGTGTTTAACAAAAGATTTGTTGGTTCTTTTTAAATTGAAATGGTTCTGTTCTTTTTACCTCAAGGGATCATTTAGAAGACAAACAGAAACATATAATAATTAGATATGATTGAAGCTAGCTGATTTGCATGGAAATGAAACAGAGCCTCCAATGTGTTTTGTTTCATGTAAACTTCGAAGACACTTAAGCAATTGCTCTGCATCCCCTCCTTGTGACCCTACTTCTCCCCACCTTCACATTCAACACTGTGCCCCCTTTTTTAATTAGCTGTGGGTGAAGTTAGATGGAAGCACTCAGCGACTCCAGCTCTGTCACCTCCCATATCAGTTGCCAAGGGAACCATCTCACTGAGTCAACAATAAAAACTCATCAAATGTGTTGTTTTTGTCTTTTTCCTGATGAGAGTCACTGAAATGTCCTCTTGCATCAGAGCACGAGTGTCAATGCCAATCTTTATTCCCAGTTCTTCTCAAACGACCTGAAAACAACCTTGATTGATAGTAAGGGATGAAGGAGGGGAGTTTGACAAGCCAGAGTTGTGAAAGTCAGCTGAGATCAGTGCCAAAGAAACTACATGCTTTAGTTCTTCAAAAGGAAAAAAAAATTAAATATATTGATAGAATTTTGACTATGTGTGTTTTTTGATCAGAGTGAGTAGATGGATTTGTATTTTATTCTGACCAGTGTTTTGATATTTCACTGTGGCAAATTATGAGCCTGCCTGCTAAGGAGGGCGGAAGGACCCTTTATTTCCTTCTACAGTATCTTTTCCACTGGCAGAGGTATAACTGTCAATTAAAATATAGGATTGCTCACCAGCAGTTGCTGCCAACCTGTGAAAGGTCTTCTCCACTGTTGCAGAGTTTCCAGCCAACTTGCTGTCTGGAAACACCTAGAGGCTGGTTAGGAGTCTCTGTAGCCTTTCCATGCAATACACCCTTCCTTCACCTGGATTGAGTTGCAAACTATACAGTTCCATGAAAATAAGAATAAAGGTTCTTAAAGAGAAATGAAGGGCCACCCTTGTGAGTATTTGGGTGAGAGAAAAATTGCTCTGTCTACCCAACCCAATCTCAATCCTTTATGTGGAAAATATGAAAGTAAAATGGGTGTTGAGGGCAACTGTCATTGGGGAAAATGAAGATGAAGTTCCATGAGAGCCCAACTGAACTAAGTCAGACAAAGAGCAGGATATGGAATGGGAACAGTCAACCCACTCTTTTTGTCTAGGTTTTTATCTGGTAGAGGAATTGGTTTGATTATTTTTGCTATATTTTCTTTGTACTAGGTGAGTTACCTCTTTCTTTCTGAGTTACTGCCCAGTTTCTCCATTGTGATTGTTTCTCAAGTTGTAATCATATATCATCAGCATTTATTATCAGCATCACCTGAGGCTCTTAAAATCACCTGACTGCAGTGTCCTAGGCTGGCCCCCAGTTCTGTTAATCAGTCTCTGAAACCACATGCTTAACCGTTACCCACAAGGGAGTCTTATTTATATGACTCATCAAGACAAATGGACCCACATCTACACACTACCTGTGGTAGCAGCAAAAAGACCATCCTAAAGGGAAGGGTACACAGAATGTGAATTTTTAGAACACAAATTCTAGATCTAGATGAACATTTGGTGATCCTTGATATACCTAAAGTTATTTGATAATTTGTGTGTGTATGTGTATGTGTGTGTTTACATACATCTGGTGAAGGGCTTTAGATTTTAATCAGATTCTTAAGGGAATCCATGATGCACTCCAAAATGGTAAGAGTCACTTGATCATGGAGGGTGCCAGCTGACATCAGGAATAATGGCACATAAGCCCTGAATAAAATGTCTTGAATAACCTCCTTACCCTCTCCTGTTCTTCCTCTGCAATGCCTCCACTCAACTTGGACATTGGAATTGTCTAGAATGATTCAAACCTGTTACTAAAGATATTTGGTTTATAAGCAAACACAATACAGTGAGGATTTCGTTTTTGATCTAAATGACTGCATCAAATCAGAGAAGAACAGGTTAACTTTGTCTTCTGCCCACATTGCAAAAACAAAACCAGTGTTGATGCAGTCATTCCACTTCTCCAAAAACTAAAGTGGTTTCTGAGAAATCCCTCACCACTTTGAAGAGCGAACGATTAGAACACTTATGATTAATGAAATCAGATTAATTGGGCCAGAGTGTGGTGTGAGAGTGTGCTCCTTAATGAAGATGGCTGTGCAAAGTGGATGCACAAGGCACTCTTTCTGAACAGGGTGGAGGACGAGGGTCATGCTTCTGCACATGTGCTTAGAAAACTAATGACCAGGGGTTATCTTGGGAAGCTGATTCCCTGTACCCATTTAGACTTGAAGAATCAGAATCACCGGTGTTGGACCCAAGAATTAACTAACAAGGACAGTTAGAACAACAGAAAAGATCAGGACTGAAACACTCTACAGTTTGACAGTTCTCTAGGACTGAGAAGGCAGCGCTACAGGACTTGGAAGCAGAAGTACATCATCGGTAAATAGCAGCAGGGGACCAGTCTCTCCACACAGGGAATTCACAATACTGTCCAGATATTTATTTCAGAAGACTGAGAATTGGAAAGCAATTGCATAATCATAAAAATTCTGTCCTGGACACAATTAAGAAGCACACTAGTCTATTGCATTTAATGGATATCCTAAAATTTTATTAGTCAACATTTGAAGCATCTCAATGAATGTCTCCTTCTTTTAAACTAAAGGGATCAAGCTAAGTATGAAAGGATGATTTGTTTTTCTCTCCTTCACCTCCCATCAGCTTTCCTGCTCAATTAGTTATTGATTGTGTTCAAAATAGCAGGTTTAAAAACTGTACCATTCTCACCACCTTCTCACCTTCTCCTTTTCAGAATTCTGTATTCTTAACCCTAAAATAATCAATTCTGGTTTCTTTGAGAATGAAGATTTTTTATTTCCCTCATTCCATAAAAATGTAATATTTGAAATACATCAAGTACTATGTCTTTCCCTACTCTGCTTCCAAAGCAACCTTTTGTAAAACTTAAGGGTTTTAGACACATCCTAAAATAATGTTAAAAATATAGTGAAGAGGGCCTCCCCGGTGGCGCAGCAGTTGAGCGCTGGGTTGCGAAGCTGCCCGCAGCCTCTGCAGCGCCAATTCGATCCCCGGCTGCTCCCCGGCCACCGGAGGAGGGTCCCACATGGCGCGCAGACCTCTCCTGTCGCCCGCTGCTCCCCTCAGCAGTGTACTTTGTCAGTCTGCCTGCTGTGCTCCCTGCTCTGGCTCTGGTGCATTCTCTCACCCTCCCGCGCTTCTGACTGTATCCAGTGCTTGTATAAATAAATAAATAAATCTTTAAAAAAAAATGTATATATATATATATATATATATATAGTGAAGATAAGTGGCATGTAGAATACCTCAGATATGCCAGGTTCTCTGCTAGGTAATTTTGCACATATCACATTTAATATCCCAGTAACCCCACACATTAGAGATGATGTCTATCTTTCACAGAGACAGCAGTGGCTCAGAGGTCTTACAAGTTCCCAAATAGTACCTGGATGGCAAATGGTACAGCTAAGCCATGAAGACCAGGTCTGTCTGATTCTCTTTCCTGTTCTTTCACAACAACACTTTGTTTTACAGCTAAACAATGATAAATTATGAAAATGAAATTAATACCTTTATTGTAGGAGCTGATGCAAAATATAAATGTTTGTGAATTTCTTAATCAAATTTTAGTTTTAGAGAAGTTTTGGGTTTAGAGAAAAACTACAGAGAGTTCCCCATTCCTCCTTCTGTTGCCTTCCCCCAATACACAGTCTCTCCAGTTATTCAGTTTCTAATAGTGAGGTGCATTTATTATGAGCTGATATTGATACACTACTGGTAACTAAAGTCTTTAGTTTCCTTTAGCATTCATTCATGTTGTAGAAAGTTATGACAAATTCAGAATGTCATATACCCACCATTACAGTATATATTATACATATATACTGCCCTAAAAATGCCCCTGTGCTCCATCTTTTCATCCCTCCCTCCTTCTGAGTCTCTTTGATATGGTAATAGGCAGTTAAGGTTCTTCCATGTCTTTTCATAGCTTGATTGCTCACTTTTTTGCATCAGTAAACAATGCTCCACTGTATAGGGGTATGATACAGTTTATTTATCTATCCATTCATTTATTAAAAGATTACTTGGTTGCTTCTAATGTGGGCCAATTATAAATAAAGTTGTGATAAACAATCACGCGCAGGTTTTTGAGTCAGCATAACTGATTGGCTACATTAGGACCACAACTGCTGACTGCTTTAAAGAACTCTACTCACCTTTGACCAAAATGTGCAAGTCAGTTAAACTAATGCTAAACCACAAGAAGACATGCAACAACTCGTACAGAAGAGCCAGAAAGTGCAGACAATGAGAAAAGCCAAGGAAAAAATACTGCCGATGATTTAAAAATAGGTACAAATAGCAGTAAATGGAAGAAACATCAGTCAAGGGAGGAACTATGTGGACGCCCAAGACTCCTGTGCAGCTGCTCTGGTCTTTTATCAAAACATGAGCCAATAAAATAACTTGGGAAGCTATTCTTGACTTTAAATAGGGAAGACAATTCCCCTGTAATTTATGGGGATGCTCAGGATTGATTAACACTGCTGGGGAATCTCAAATAGGTTAAGGTTAAAGCCTGCCTAAAAATTCCAGATGCTAAAATTGGCACACATGCCTACAAATCAGAAGCATTATGCTCAACGTGAAAAGCAAACATATATGAGTTGTTTTTGTTCATCTTTGTATAATTCATAATTTTAAGTCTTTTGCACAGCTACCGGATTATTTTATATTGAAAATTAGATGGGGCATTACTTCTACTTTTCATTTTTTTAAATTTTTATTTAAAATATGAATCTAGTTTGTAAGTAAAAAGAGACTTAATTTTCTGAGTGCTGACTGTTGGCAAATCCTGTAATATACAGAGGATGAAGGAGAATCTGAGACCCTTAAAGTATTAGGGAAAGAGACAGTATTGCAATGTAATGGGCTTAGGGCCCTTTTTTTTACATTTACATCCTATTTCTCATTAGGAAAATTTATCTTCTCCTTCCCTTTAATGTATGAAATAAGAAGAGAGCTCCATGGTTAGAATGAATAAAATGATGAGTGCATTTTTATTTTGCAAAGGTTACCAAGTGGAAATAAGCAGCATGGCTATCACACAGGTTCTATTGCCCCAACAAAATGTGCAGATTACAGAAGGTTTCAGAAGCCAGCTACACAGCACTGAAATTCCTACATTGTAACACACTCAGGAAATTGTTTCCCAAAAATACAGCATAGTTATTCCTTAATAAGTACATATTCTTTTACTTTCATTCTTTCTTGCTTCCTAAAAAGATCAATGGCTTTGGTGAACTCCCAGGTTCAAATTCTGTCCCTACCATTTACTAGCAATATAAACTTCCTAACTTCTATTTTCTTAATCTGCTAAATAAGGGTAATAACACTGCCTGGCTGTGTGGTTATGAATCTTAAATAAGAAATGTGTCTAGCACAACAGCTGGCACTCAATAAATATTAGTTTTCCTTTCCACTGGATTATAACAATTTGTTTTATCACTTCTTCAGCACAAATCTTCTCAAATAAATTTCCTTATTTTCAACCATCATCCTTTTTATAAAATTGAAAAATATTGGAGCTAACATCATCTTAAAGATTCTCTCTAATTACAGATAAGGAAACAGGTTTAGTGGGATAAAATGATCTGTTCAAGGTCACATCAGTGGAGAGAGGGAGAATTTTAGCATCATATAGTTCTTGAGTTAATGTTTATTCCCATATTTTTGTGCCTCCCTACAGATAGTTTTCTAATTCAGAAAAGATTAAAAACAATTCAACCTTAAAGAAGTAGCATATTGAGAATTTGGGCTTTCATTTTTGCATTATATTTTTGTTGGTCTGTCTATTTGTATTGGAAAGTATGAGAAGCTAGTTCAGAAACCATTTTTAGACTCCAAGGTAACACTGCTGACTCAGAATCACGTTCCTTTTTCACAGCAGCATATTTCTGGAATGCCAAATATCTTTTCTTCCCGTTGATACCTGCCTATTTTTTGTTTTTTGATCTCAAAGAAAGAAGTAATTTCATAAGAAGAATTGTCTCAAAAACTAATAAAGAAGTCAAGCTTCCAAAACAATGACAGGGTGGGAGACACTGCAAAGCTATTACTTAACCAAATCCATTAAAATGGCATTTCTTTTAACTAACAAATGGGTAAGAAAACTCCTTAGTAACTAGGAATTGAATATTCAGACTACCACTACATACACCTAACAAATAACATATTCTCAAGCACTGTGGTAATGTTGTGGAACAATAATAGAAGATTCCATCTTGGCTTGGATTCAAGAGTTTCTTTGTTGACATGCCAGAGTATCTTATCAGTAGCTTTAGCTATTAAGCTTCTCACAGTGCGAATGTCCCATGGGGGAGGCGGGAAGAACAAAAACAACAATAAAAAGAGTACGATGAACACAACAAAGCAAAACAAGACAATTACAAATCAGAGACATGCTGCAGGGGAGGAGGAGGGAGAGGGATCATACGGAGAGAGGGAGGAGCACAGGGGACTGTGGTGATGGTGCTTGGGTGCCTTGGGGAAGGAAATTTTATGGGGACTCAACCTGAGGGGTTGGGGGGAAGCAAATACTGTTTAAAAAAATTAAAAATTAAGAAAAAAAAAAGAGTACGATAAAGTTCTGGAATAAAACCTTCAGTGAAAGGTTTTAAAAATCATGTAGGATTTCTCTGTCCCTAATACCTTCGCCTTGCTTGTAACCATTACCAGTTCTCTCCAGACTAGTGAACAGTAAAAGATAACCTGGGTTTCAGAAGGGCATCCCAGGATCTAGTAAGTTCCAAAAACTAATTTAAAAGCCTGGGGATAAAACACTTGAACACGGGGTCTCCCTAGTGGCACAAGGAGTTAAGCACAGTACTGTGAAGGTATCCACAGCCAATGCAGCACGAGTTCGATCCCCAGCCAGGGAACTGCCCACAGACCTCTCCTGTTTCGCCTGCTGCTCCCCTCAGCAGTGTATTTCAGTCACTCGTCCTATTGTGCTCCCCACTCTGTCTCTGGTGAATCCTCTCACCACCCACACCTCTAGCCTGTATCCCAGTTCTTGTATGCATAAATAAATAAATCTTTTTAAAAAAGAACACTTGAACATGGTCATTCCTGTGCCTGTCTCCCCTCCACACATGTACACACAAACTCTTTCTTTCATCATCTTCACATTTGACAAACAAACTTGTCCACCCAGGCTAAACACTCATCTCTTATTAAACAGCATCCCTTCCAGCCAAAATCACGGTTTCCAGCTGTCTTCTCTGAAGGGGTGTTACCCAATATTGGACTAATCATGCTTCCGACCAAATTGGTCCATGTTATCATTGCAATATTTGCACATAGTGTTCTTTCTTTCCCTCATCCTCCATTTGGTTTTTAAACTCTGAGTCACTTAATTATGTGAAACTACTGTGGTTCGATCATAAAATCAATCAGCATGTGATAGTTGCCGTTTCAAGGCATTATTGGCTAGAGAGACAAATTATTAGGAAAATTGGGGCAGGAGAAAGTGAGCATTTTTAGCAAGTGAAGATAGGCTAAAATGTAAGTGCAGATAACCCTTTGTCTAGCATATGACACAGTGCTATTCCCCCCTATTTGGGGCCCCAGCCTAAGCACACTCAATGACCCCTGCCAGACCATCATTAATCTAGCTGAAGTTTAAATGGCTTTTCTGAGAACAGAGGCTATGAAGTATATCTTTGTATTTCCAGGACAGAGTAGGTGGAAGGCACTGCTGTGTATATTCTAAGATAACATTGATTTTAAATGCACCAATATTTTACCTACCATGAAGAAAGAAAAAAAAAAATGCTGTTGATTAAACCAGTGCTCTTATTCCTAGTAAAAGAACTATCTGTGACTTGGATTTTTTCATTCACTTCTCATATCAAATGAAGTAAGTCCACTAAAGTAGTCCACTAAAGTAGTCACATCAAGATACTACAAACTAGGTTGATCCAGATCTTAGAGATGTTTAAGTACAGAGGAGATGTGCATGTCAGAATCTACAAAGAATGTGACGACAATGCTCATCAGCTCATGTATCTGCTGCTAGTAGTGGCTGCATGATTGCAAGCGACACACTCACCTCACAGACATTCCCTGTGAGGCGGTGTGACTGATTAATGTCCATCTATGATTCTCTTGGCACATGGTAGTGAAGGAAAAAGCCCAAACTTGGCTCACAAGTGAATTGGTTTGGTATGTGCATGCAAGTGGAAAATGAACTGCTACTGCTTCACAGCCCTCCCAGAAATGGCACTTAAAGACAGGAAGGAAGCTTCCACTCTACCACTGGAAAGAACTTTGAGCAGGGCATCTGGTCATCCACTTTGAGAGTCACAGAGTGGCCTGTGGTGAGGGTAAAAACTGACTCTAAGATAAATGACTTATCTGGTTCCTTAGATGCTTGGAAGAAGGATGATTAGATGAGGGATAAAAAAATCTCAGGAAAAAGCAGTGGGATGGAGCTGTGGGACTGAGTACAACATGTCAGAATATTTTCATCATGAATCAGTGCTCACAAGAGAGCATCCTTTATGAAAGGAGAATGAAATAACAAAGTTGACAGGATGACTTGGGCAACAAGCATTTACTCTTAACCAAGTGCATGCTCGTGCAGTGGGTTCTAGAACAGAGAAGCAATGGTGGCAGAGAGACAGGCTATATGAGGGCCCATACAGCTTGGGTTCCTCTCATAGAGGCTGATCAATTGCTGCAACCCTTGGACATCAAATATACCAGCAATCCAGTACCATCCCTCAAAGAGGACAACCTGTTGTTTACTTGTAAGGTGACTGCATCAAGCTCTTCTACATTGCAATGGGCAATAGTTCATCCAGACTGTCAATCAACTCTTGGTTTCTGCCCACACTGCCCAGTTAGCACTCCAAAGGCTCAGAGTGTCTGGTCTAATACTCCAAATCCCTCATAAATTTGTGTGAGATCAAGAGCTACACTTTATGGCAATGAGTGTTCAGCAGTGGCAACAGCCATGGGATTTATTTATTATTACCACCATAGTCTAGATCATCCAGCAGTTGCTGACTTCAGAGTTGGAAAGTCTTCTTGAGGGATCTAAAGAAGCTTCACCTTGAAGACACCCAGCAAGGATGGAGAGTTCTTCAAGATGCAGCACATACTGGACAACATACTGGCACATGCAGCACAACAGACATTGATAGTGCTGTTTCCAGTAAGTAGAAGTTAAGTCTGAGAATGTAAAGTGGAAGAAGAGGACCCACTTACCTTCATTCCCAGTAACGCACTCCAGGGAATCTGTGTTTCTCCACTCCTGCAACTTTAGGACCTGTAGTCTCTGGTGTTGAGATGGTGGGTGACTCTATCAGGAGATAAAGAGAAAATCCCAATAAACTTAAAACTCTAACACCTGGTCACCATGGGTTCCTCAAGCCATTAAACAATCAAAGAACAGTTACCATGCCAGCAGGGGCAATTGACCCTGTTCATTATGAGGAAATAGCATTCTGCTGGCTATAGTGAGCAAGGTGATTCACTGTGTACTCTCTTTGTATTTCCATAACCAATTTCACAATAACAAGCAAGTCTAATAACCATGGGCTGATAAAAGCATGGCAACTGGGATCTCAGATGCCACAGGGCAAGCTGACTAATTCAACAAAGGGAAAGGGAAAGAGGAGTCTGGAAAGGTGGTATGGGACACAGTTGATGAGTATTTCAGACCAATTGCACCAGCAGGAGCTTCAATTTATCTAAATAGCCATCTTCTTTTAAATTTTTCCTGGAAAATTAATCATTAAGAACACTGGGAAAGCTGTGCCTAGATGGAATTAACTTAATTTGAGAAGAAGTGGATCTGAGCATTGAAAGGTAGTTGCAGGCCTCGTGGTCGCTCTGCCAAGACCCACATTACTGGGTTGGAACACCCATCCCCCAACACTGGTGCTTCAACAGCTATTAGTGGCTCACAGCAATTACCTTTCTCCTAAGGGGAGCCACTCTAATAATTTGGGGGGCAGCAACTCATGCTGACACTGGACAAAATGTGGTGAAATTCATGCTCCACAGCTTCCAGTGGAACCAAATTGTTTCCAGCTGGTCTCCAGCTGAGACCACATCCTTGCTTCGCCCTATCCTTGCCTGCCCTGTCTTCGGACTCTCCTTTCTCCAGAAAGCACTTCCTCAATAAATCATTTGCACAAGAGTCCTAGCCCCTGGCTGTTTTTACTTTTTTTTTTTTTTAAGATGGGAAGCCCCGCTTAAAACAGGGAACAATGAATGGGTCATCTGGCAAATAATTCTCTCAGTCATAAGATGCCTTTAAAAGGAAAACATTCTTCCAGACTCTTATTGACCCAAATCACTCCTGTTTTGATATTAATTAAATATGCTCAGATATAAAGGTCCTTATAGATTCCTTATGTGATTAATGCTAATAAAACCATAACAGAACAAGCTTGTCAATTGAGTAAACCAACGCAAAAATTAAAATTTGCATTTACGACATGTAGTGACAGATTTGTTTTTTTCTGGAACTCAATTGCTAGTGATGGATTTAACAGAATGATGGTTCTATATATAATCAGTTCCTGTATTTCAACTTCAATAATTGTTGTTAAAAGTGTTCTCTACAATTTTTTCCCTAATTCAGGACAATAACTCATTCTGAACTACAAACAACCCGTTAGCAATGCCTCTACAAATACAAGTAAGTATAGTTAAGTTCTCACCTGATAACACTTGAAAGTTGCCTCCTTTGAAGGTAAAGAATGAAACTGCGAAGACTCCTTTTAGTTTGGCTCATCTGTTCTGTGCGCCTCACAAAGATTTAATGCTGCTGTGATTTTTAGCAGTCGGATCTTCTGTGCCACATTCTTCCTGGTATCCTGGTATATGCACCATGAACATCGTTCGAGAGTTCTTTGGTGAAAGTACTATCAGAAACACAAGTGCAAAAACTCTGCTCACCGAAATGAAGAAACTATACAGAAAGGCCTCGCATGATTCCAAGTATGCTTATGGTACACTGGAGATCATCAACAAAATGAAAATAAACAGCTAAAAATTCCTCCTAGAGTCCTCACCCACTCAGTTTGTGCTCTTTATTTTGGGAAGCATTGCATGAAAATAATTGTGAAATGCTCTCTAATCTAAAGTCATATAAAATTGCCAATCTTAAAAACTGACATAAATTGTGGTTCCTCTCAAAAATAAAAAAATGATTTAGTCACTAGACTGTGCTGTCTGCATCCCCACCAGAAGGCACTGCCTTTGCTTCAACAGCGAATTGAAACAGTTACTGGTTTCCTCTACAACAGTGCTGTGGCTTTAGGAGACCTATTATCAGTTGGATTTTAAGGTTTTCTTTTCCTTTCATAGTAGTAAAGGTTAATGGATGAAACCCACTCATGGTTTAAAATGGTAACACATTTCTTTATTTAAGAAAAAAATGCATACTTGGAGCTAACTAGACCTCATGGCATCAATTCATTTCAATTAGCAAGAAAAAATAAAAAATAAAAACATCCTTTCAATCTGAAGTGGCTCTGGGAATGGATGGCTGGGATATGAAGTGGCTGTTTTAACTTGATATTTGTGAAGAATGAATGTTAATCAAATGCCTTTTTAAAAAAATTAATTCCAAAAGTAGGAGAACTGCCACCTAACAGGCAATTTCTGTGAAATCTGTATTAATTGCCTACTCTGGTACATGAAGGAAAATTAAAATAAATAAGAGAATTGTGGATATGAATTATTTTGGTGTTTTTATATCTTCCTGTAGTCAATACATACAGCCATGTGGCCCTAGATTTTCAGCGCCTATAAAAGGTTTTCCTCATTAAATGACCCCTGCCTCTACTTAGGTTAAGCTAAGTCAAAAGGAGAAAGACAAAAATCAATTATTTCATTTAAAGGACAAATATAGAGAAACAAAACAATGGGATAAAAAGAAACCCTTGAGTTCAAAGTAAGTGGGTGAGGGTTCTCGAGGAGAGGGTGTGGGAGCAAAGGGTGCAGGGGGTTATTGGTGGTGAAGGGTTACGGGCATTTTGGTGGTGGGTGTGGTGTGGTGGTATGTATTTGGAAGAGATATGAACCTGTACTCCTAAAACATGTGTTGTAAACCAACATTACCTCATTACATAAATGAATTCAATTATCTTTACCTCAAAATTTTGTGTTTCATACTTTGGCTGTCTCTAACTCAATTGTGATTGCAGGGATAGAACATTTATAAAAATAAAACTTTTCAAGGAACTAATAAAAATTTATGATTTTTTTCAAAGATTTATTTATTTATGCATACAAGAGCTGAGGTACAGGCCAGATGTGTGGGGGGTGAGAAGATTCACCAGAGACAGAGTGGGGAACAGAACAGGCAGACTGACTGAAATACATTGCTGAGGGGAGCAGCGGGCGAGGCAGGAGAGGTCTGCTGTGCCATGTGGGTTGCTCCCTGGCCGGCCAGGGATCGAACTCATGCTACAGAGGCTGCCGACTGCTTTATAGTGCTGTGCTTAAACCCCTGCACCACCGGGGAGGCCTAAATTTATGATATTTTTAAACAACTTTAGGCATTTCGAGTCAATTTTCTTCTTAGCTAACTCAAAAAACAGCTCCACCCCCTTCCCAACAGCCCCCTTGAACTCCCAGGAGGTCAGGTCAAGGCACCGTGCAAGTCTCCTCTCCTACTTGACTG
This sequence comes from Talpa occidentalis, assembly GCF_014898055.3. NCBI lineage: Eukaryota > Metazoa > Chordata > Mammalia > Eulipotyphla > Talpidae > Talpa > Talpa occidentalis. The sequence goes on from NW_023604972.1 coordinate 118,040,049, forward strand.
GTGTCCAGATGCCAGAGGGTGGAGTTCAATCCCTTGTCTGCACTAGGCCACTCTAAGACTTCTGTCCTCATGGAGTTGACTTGTGCCACCTTCCAAGCATATGGGTGCATTTGCCAATTCAGAAGCTCATCAAATCTCATTGTTCAGAGTTTTTATAGGGTTCTGTCTCCACTCCATTCCCCACCTGCCCTCCCTGATCACCAGGCCAAACCGAATGTTCCAATATCTCATCCTTGGTCTTTCTGATGATCAGCCCCATCCTGGGCCCATCTAGGGATTGGCCCAGGTGTGATTGAAAGGGACTAGTTACTAATAAGAAAAGACAATCCTATCGCCCAGGATTAAAGGGTTTTAGTTTGTGCCACAAACCAGGGACCAAAACCAAATATATAACAACATAAATATACACAGGCCCCTCAGAGTGCTATCTCCAGTCACATATGAATGAGGAAGTTTTGGCTTATCAGTGCCAGCTATGTAGCTTGAATTAACTTAAACATCAAAAGATGTTTGTTGCCTCAAGAATACAAGGTCAATTTGTTCAGCAATTTACAGATGGTCTCACAAAGTACTCAACTAGAATCTTGAAATTCTTTTGGAATCCGTGCATCACTTCTGTCTTTTTCTTTTTATTGACTTTATTCTCTCTCATTGATGATAAACCTTCTCCTATGGCAGGTCACCCGTGGCCAACAGTATACACTAGTACCAGCTCCCAAAGAAAGCATGGATTTGAAGTCCATGCAACAAAGTGATAACCCTCATCCAGCCTGAGGCAGGCCCCAAGTTCATGCTGTGCAAGGATGATACAGACAATCCCAGTTTTCTACTACTGGTCTCTTCTCTTACCCTCATCGAGGAGCAAAACAAGTCATCCCTTATCTCTCTGAGTTCTCCTTGGGCTGGATGGGTAGTCAAACCAATACCACACAGGTTAGCAAAGGAAAAACAATTTTGCTTCTGCTGCAGAGATATTTTAAGATCCATGAAGCAATAACATCAAGCAAGCACATTGTCCTTTTCCTGGGACTCACAAATTACATCTGAGAAAAAAATGGGAACATATATCCCTTTAATTTATCCTCTATTCACATCTCTTCTCTCAGAACCAGCACTTTATTTTCCAAATCATTTTTATTCCATTTTATTTCTATTTCCTTTTCTGTGCATGCATATCAATTTAGATGATACTAGTATGATTTTTCATACTAGGAAGATCTTTATGAGGTCCTGGTCATTTTTTGGCTTTTTTTTTTTAAATTTCTATCCATTTCCCCCAGAAGGACTATAACATCTAAATCATTTATTAGTTTTATAGCAAACAAAATCTTTATCTTTTATGTAATTTTTTTTTTGAGCTGTTTAGATTCTGACCAACTCTATTCACTAAGATGAATAGAGCTTGGTAGGGGAGGTTTCTTGCTAATAGCCAATAAAACAAAATTTTATTTGTGCAAAATGATCTCAGGGCCAGGCTAGAGCTTACGGTTAAAATCATTATTGTTTGTCCTGGGTTTTAAACAGGGAACATTGCTGGTCAACTTACCAAGAAGCAGAACAAATAGCTGGTCAACATCACCTTGATTTTGGACATTTAATGGTTTGTACATCTTGTTTGTTGACCTGAACTGGTTCACTTAATTCTGATGACTTTTATCAAAGTTAAATTCATTTTAAACCTCCATCCATGGAAATGCAAGAAGCAAAAGCTCATGGAACAGTGGTCTTCTAATACAAGCATGGTGAAAAACGAGACATACATTTGACTTAATACACAACGGGGCCATAATGTTGAAAGCAGACTGAAGAATTCCCTGCTTACTGATTGGGCAACAGTATGGAAAATCTTTGCTATGATTTGACCAAATCTATATAAACAATCACAACGGAGACAGTCTCCAATAATCTTGCTATATTGGACCAGATTTTTAAACAATCAATTCAATAATAATTGGTGCTCAAAGTATGTTAAATATTCAACTCCTTCAGAATTATTTCTACTGAAATGGTAGCATTCAAACAGAAGAAACAAATTTATTTGTGCTGGTAGCTCTCCTCCCAAGACTGCCTGCCTGTGACAGTGCAGGCATCTCTTTCGACAACCTGCCCCTTTCAGGGGCAGTTCTTTCTGCCCGCTTATGTCTATGCAAGTGTCCTTTTCATTCCTTTCCTCGTTTAACATAATAAACCTACCCTTTAGGATATATAGAAAAAAATTACTTGTGGCAAAGAGGGCATTTTAGTATAATATTTGAAATAAAGTTCAGGTGTTCTTATCTTTAAAGTGAAGTCCAAGCATAGCAGGAAATTTTAAAAAGAGTTAATATCCTGAGATATACTCTAATATTGTAACATTTTATGTACTATTTTGTAGTTCAGATTTTTTAATAAGTGTTATTGAGATATAACTCACATGCCATATAATGAATCTACGAGAAGTTTCTAAATTCAATGTATTTTCATACGCACAGAGTTGCATAGACTTCACTGCAACGTAAATGTAGCACATTTCAGCCCTCCAAAAGAAACCCCAGGCCCACTAGCAGTAACGACCCACTTCTGCCCCTTCAGTCTTTAGCAACCACTGATCCTCTTTGTTTCTACAGATTTGTCTATTCAGGATCCATGTAAATTAAATCACATACTGTGATCTTTACTGACTGGCTTCTCTCACTTAGCGTGTTTCCAAGTCTATTCATGCTGCAGCATGAATCAGTACTTCATTACTTTTTATGACCAAATAACATTCCATTGTAAAGATCTAATGCATTCTGTTTGCCCATTCATTAGTTGATAGAATACTTTTCTTTTTGGCCAGTAAGAATAAAGTTGCTATGACTATTGTGTATGTGTTTTTATTATATTTTCCAGCTTTATTGATGTATAATTGACCAGTAAAATTATATATAATGAATATGTGCAATGTGATGGTTTGATTGTGAAATGATTACCACAATCAAGTTAATTAATATCTTTAGTACCTTACTAGTTATCAAATTTTTGTAAGTGTGGTAAGTTAGTTAAGACATACTCCCTTGGCAAATTTCAAATAAGCATACAATAGAGCATTATTAACTAATCACTGTGCTGCACATTCAAGGCCTGGGATTTATTTCATCTTCTAACTGAAGTTTGATTAATGACTTGGCTCAACTCTTACTGTGAAGTCTGTTATCTCCACTATGAAGCCTCTGTTGTCCGTACTCAGACATTTTCCCTTTGTTTTCTTTTATCTTAGGTTACTAGGGTCAGTGCTAGGTCAAAGGTCAGGTTCAAGGCTCCTCCAGCTGGGTAGAGTTTTACCCTGTTACCAGTGGATGTGTTGCTGCTTGGAGGCAGCTGTCACAGCTTGGATGGTTTACTTTAGGGACCCAGAGAACAGGTGGCGATGATCCTTTGCTTGCCCCTTAGAGAGGATAACACAATCATGCCAACTGCCAAGGATGAGAGTGTGAGTTCAATTTTGAGCCTGGTTTCTTAGGAGTTATCCTCACATCAGAGTAGCTTGTGGCTGAATCACCATTCAGTCAGAGGTAGTACTGATCAATGAGATTTTCCTCTTTTGTAAATGGTCTGCATGAGCCTTGGGAATACTAGCTTGTCTGTCCCAACATTGCACTCTGGCTGCTTGTGAGCAGGTCAAGTCTAGGGCATGCACACAGCCTCCCCAAATCTCAAGGCTGGCAGTTTTACCCTAGGTATTTGTGGGTATTATGTCTCCCTACCAAATTCTAATTGGATTTGTGGTTGAACATGAGTGGTTGAAGCCTCAACCCACTCAAAACCTCAGAATGTGACTGTATTTGGAGATATTGCCTTTAACGAGGTAATTAAGGTTAAATGGGGTTACTAGGGTGGGTGGGTGAGTGGGCCCTCATGCAATATGACTGTTCTGAGGAAATTCACACAAAGACAACTAGAGGGACGGAAGTGTGAGGACACAGCAAGAAAGACACGATCTGTGAAACAAGGAGAGGGGTCTCAGAAGAAATGTAACCTAGCCACACCATGATCTTAGGCTTCAAGCCTCTGGAATTGTGAGAAAGTAAGTATCTGATGTGTAAATCACCCAGTCTGTAGTACTTCATTATGGCAGCTTTAGCACATTAATACAGCAGGGAGGCCAAGAGGCTCTTTCTCAGGTTCTAGTAAGCTTTTGTCTGCTGTGCCATTTTGCTCATACCATGGAGCTATCATCCTACTTTCGTTGTCGCTTCAGCAACAGCTCCATTGTTTTTGAAAAAAACTCTTAGGCATGGAGTTCTCCAAGCTCCAATCTAAATAGTCATTCCTCTCAGGCAGGTTCTGGAGTTCTTCAGCCATGCTTGTGCCTGTCTCTCCTGCAGAACCCCAGGTGGAACTCCAAAGCTGGGGGGAGGGTGCCTGCTTTCCCCTGAAAGAAACACCCGCTCTACCGGAAGGAATTGTCGAGTAGTATCCCGGGCCTCCTCAACACACCCTCCTGGCATGGAACCTCTGCCTGTGAGTGAACCTACTTAACAGAGGTCCCTGGACTCCCAGCTCCCATGCCTGCAGAGCACGTCCAACCAACCACTGAGGATAAGGTCAGAGAGAGGCCATATCCTCTCAGGGGCACTTCCCTGGAATAGAGCTTCTGCAACACAGGTGGGGAGGGTATGGGTGTCAGATGATAAACTCTGGTAGCATCCCCCTCCTCAGGTGAAACTAGAACACCAGGTAGAGCTGGAAGCAGAGAATCCCTGTCTTCTTGGTTGCCCCTGGAGCACATGTCAAGAGTAGAGCTATGGTAACGGAGCTGGGGGAGGGGAGCAGATAAGATCATGGCTCAAATTACACAGGACATTGCTATTCTTATTAAGAACAGATTTTGGGCCTCCCTAGTGGCGCAAGAGGTTGTGTGCAGCACTGTGGAGCTGTCTGCAGCCTCTCAGCACCGTTTCGATCCCCAGCCAGCCAGGAAGCTACCCACGTGGCACAGCAGACCTCTCCTGTCTCGCCCACTGCTCCCCTCAGCAGTGTATTTCAGTCAATCCGCCTGTTCTGTTTCCCACTCTGTCTCTGGTGAGTCCTCTCACCCTCCTGCACCTCTGGCCTGTACCGCAGTTCTTCTATGCATAAATAAATAAATCTTATCAGTGTGAAAAAATAATAACAGTACAAAACACAACAAAGCAAAAACAGACAATTACAAATCAGAGACATACTGCAGGGGAGGAGGAGGGAGAGAAATCAGAGGGAGGGAAGGAGGAACACAGGGGACTGAGGTGATGGTGCACGGGTGCATTGATGAAGGAAACTCTATGGGGACTACACCTGAGGGTGGGGGGAAGCAAATATTGTTTAAAAATGAACAATGATGTAAACATAAAAATTTTTTTTAAAGTTAAAAAAATAAATCTTAAAAAAATAAACTGCTGAAAAGAATAGATTTTTATTGAATGAACATTTCTCTATTTGCTTTATGTCTTCAGGACAATTTTTGGAGATGTTAATTACTGTCTTTCATCATCTTTGCCAAATTGTTGTTTTGCTGGGTATTCTGCCAAGTGCCTCACTTTGCCATTCCAGAAGCTTCGTCCTTAGACAAGCCACTTTGGGATCTTAACTCCAAGGATAAGCATTTTGATGCTTCCTTTAAGTGCTAAAGTCCAACTGAAATATTTTCATGAAATATAAAACTGAGTGATTTGAGACATATCACATTTGTACCACTACAAGGTAGGTATTTGCCACTCTGGTAAAAAATAATAACTAACACTTAGATGGTCTTTAATATATGCCAGATATTATTCTAAGTGCTTTGCATGTATTCTTATTTAATTAGCACAGCATGCTACAAGATAGATATTATTTTTACATAATTACTCCATTTTTGTATATGGAAAACGGAAAGTACGGAGAGGTTAAGGAGCTTACCCAGTATTACCTAACTAGCAACTGGCCCAGCTGGGATTTAAATTCCACTGGTTCAAGTTCAGGCTAAATGTTTCTGTCTTCTAAGACTGCAAGATATAATGTCCCTAAAGTAGATATAATTTATTTTTCTTTACAAAGAAAGTTTTTGTTGTAAATTTGGGAATTCTAAGTTGGATAACTTTTACTGTTCTTTGTACCTTTTCTAGGGAAACTGGCATTATATTAAATTAGTTCAGATAAATATAATACTGCAGTGCAAAAGAGGTTTTGCGTCTTGTAAGAGTCTGTGGGAGTCCTGGGCAACCATCAATTCTCATAAAATTCTGAGAAAAATGGCTGGGGCTTGTTAGTTCAAAAAGGTCCTAATTATATGTGTCAATGCTTTGCAGTTGGCAACCTCAAATATAGTCATTTCTTTCACAGCGATTGTGCCTTCAGTCATTTTGAATAAGCCTGCAGTGGGGGGGGGGGAATGACATGATCTTACTTCCCACCTTTTAGTTAACACTTATTATTTTTTCATTGAGGGATTCTTTTCAAAACTCCTTCCCCATAACCTACCCATCCTACTTCCTAAAAAAAAAATTGGATTACATAAGAAAGGAATTCAGTCAACTTTTGATACTAAACCTTCAACGTTATCAGAATAATCATGTCATTCTTTCTGCTTCCCATCCTTCTTTGCCTTCTTTCTTGCCCTCCTTGGACCCATCCCCACACCTGTTCTGTGTCCTTCAGCTCTTTCCCAGGGGTGGTCCACAGTTATCTGCAAACTCTCCCTCTATTCTGGCCCTTTTCTATTAGTATTTATACATGCTCAGATCAATGATTCTTAACTTTGGTGTATACCAAAATCACCAAAAAGCTCAGGCTATACGCAGGAGCACTTTAATTAGAAACCCTGGGATTTAAAAAAAAAAGTTTCCTAAGTGATTTTAATGTACATCAAAGGTTGAGAACAATAGCACACAATCACCATCTTGACACTCATATACACACATACCTACTATTAACAAAAGTGACAATTATAGTAACAAATAAAAATGATTATCAAACCCCCCAAAAACTTTCTTAACCCAGATCTTCCTTAAGCTACTAACCCATTATACTGGGGCAGATGCTATGGGATCCCCTTCACTTGTCCAGTGCATCCCTTCCATAGGTTTTATGAGTTTTATCTCATTACAATTCACAGCTCCTCCTTCAGAGAACTGCCCACAAAGAAACAGGAGCCATGTCATTTCTTATTCCCTGGGCATTTTTCATTCTGCTGGAATGTTGATTCCACCCACTGACACCTCCACACTCATTTCTCTAAAATCACTGGTTTTAAAGTCATTGACTACTTACTTGTTTCAGTTTTCCCAACATTGATCTCATCTTATCATTGTGCAGCATATGACTGTTACCTTCATCTCTTCTCTACCTTTCTGTTCCCTGAAGTCATACTCTTCTGGTTTTCCTTCTACTTGTAGCCTACACACTCTTCACTAATGTTTGAAAACTTAACATTTTTTGCTCAGGATTGACTCTTGGCATTCTTCAGAGTTTAGTGCCCACCCAAATGGGTGAAGGTGGTCAAAAAGTACAAACTCGCAGTTATAAGTCACAGGGTTAAAATGGACAGCATGGTGAATACTGTTAGTAATGCTGTGTTGTATATTCAAAAGTTGCTGAGAGGAGACCTTAAAAATTCTTATCACAACAACAAATATTGTAACTATGTGTGGTAATAAATGTTAACTCAACTGTGATCATTTCACGATATATGCAAATATCACTATATATAAATATATATGCAAATATTACGTTATAAACAAGAAACTAATAATATATTGCAATTATATCTCAAAAAAACTTTAGAAAAACTGAGCTTAAATGACAACTTTGGCTCTTTCTAAACAAAGCAATTTTATGTCCAGTTTGTTCAGTGTAGTATCTATGTGTGTCTATATTCCCATGACTTAAAAGAGGATAGTTTGTTTTCAAAGTGTGTTTCAAACTCTTACTCCACTTTGGAAAACAGCTTTTCATTAATTAGCCAGCAAGCAAAAGAAATGTTGAAATATAGATTATAAACATATTACTTTATTCAGAAGTGGCAATGGACTAGAAAACAACACAGGAGTGATTTAGAGGTTGACATTATGAACCAAACAGGTGAGCTAGAGATTCAAATTTTTTACCTTAGATTGAGGAAAATCTCAATTATCCACATCGAAGAAGGGGCTGGGGAGTGGATAATGAAGATGAAGGTTAAGAGACAGAGCCTTGCCTGGCACTTTTTGTGTGGTCACTGAAAATAGAAGCCCTAAGAAAATCATATGGTGATGGGAGATAAAAGATGTTTAGAAAACTAAGGATATCAGTCTAAACCCAACAACCTCCTCGCGCCTAGTGGTAAATACGGAGACAGTCCCATCACCATCATTAATAAGAGAGAAGGAGCCTGTTTGCTCTCTTTACTATCTAAGATAGCTTTACAGACCCAAAATTCAAAAGATTCAACAACAAAACTGTTAAATTTTATAAAAAAGTCCAGTGAAGTGTCCACAATCAAGATAATCAATAGTTTTCTTGTATCCCAATAACCAGTTAGAATGGTTAATGGGCTGGATGATATTTCCTTCACAAAAATATCAAATAATCAAGGAATATTCCTACTGAGACATGGTTGGATTTAAACAAATAAAATATCTCTGATGGCAGGTAGGTTTCCTAATAAGAAAACTAAATGTCATGCTAGATCTAATAATCTTTAAGCTTTCCATAGTTGTATCAAGGTTATAGCTCTTTACAAATGATTCCAACATTATGTGGAATAGAAAATCAGTAAGAATAGCTAAGAAAATTTTCAAGGAGAGTACTATATAGAGAGTCTCCTTAGCAGATACTAAAATACGAAGTAAAAATTAGTAGGTCATAATTTGACACAAAAATTAATAGGTGATAAATGGATGTAGTCAGCCCTGAGAAGAGACCTTAATATATAACATTGATATATTAATATATATTAATGTTTTATATATATAATAAGTTGTATTAGATATAATAACCTATTATTATATGCATATATAATAGTACACATTAGTTAATATATTATATCATATTGTATATAATTATATATAATTACATATGTTATATATAATTACATATTATATTCTATTATGTATTATATATTATGTGTACATAATAATATATTATAATATAATGTATTGATATATTAATTATATTATATATATTATGCAGTACATGTGTTATATATTATGCAATATAATAACATATTTTATCTTATATGTTACCTTTATAGGAAAGTTTGAGAACTAGCAAGGTAAGGAATAGATTACGTTGGAAAAGTTAGCCATATGGGGGAAAATCTTGAGATCTTCATCTTACACAATAAATTAAAATTCACTGCAAATGGATTGAACACTTAAGTGTAAATACCAAAACCATTTAAAAACAGCTAGAAGAATGTATTGGTGAATATTAAACTAATTTTAAGATAATGATAATAATAATTACCATATCAACAACTGTCATTTATTGAAGCTTACCATATGCCAAAGTTATGCAAAGTATTTTACAAATATTTTCTGTAAACTTAGAAGAGGTAGAAGTGAGTAACACCTCCCATTTTTAAAGAGGAACCCGGGCCTCCCTAGTGGTGCAGGCACCGGGACACTCCCAGGTATCTGCAGCCTCTGCAGTGCTGGTGGATCCCCGCTGGCCGCGGAGATACCCACATGGCGCAGCAGACCTCTCCTTTTTTCGCCCGCTGCTCCCCTCAAGCAGTGTATTTTGGTCAGTCTGCCTGTTCAGTTCCCCACTCTGTCTCTGGTAAATCCTCTCACCCTCTCGCACATCTGGCCTGTACCCCGGTTCTTGCATAAATAAATAAATAGATAGATAGATAAATCTTAAAAAAAAATAAAGAGGAAACTGAAGTGAATACTCATTAAATTAGTGCTGCACTTAAAGTAAGTATCATGTGTGTGCATACATTTCTGCATGTATGGCTTAGACCATAAGTGACTGGGTAAGATTTGGGATAGGAAATTTAATAGAATACAGCAGTGTCCTGTACCTTGACCTTCTTCCCACTGTTAGGTGAGGGAACTGAAATGTATAATGGAACCTGCAATGATGTTATTCCCTGAACCCAGGATATTAATACAGTGACCTTCGTCATCATTGCATCTTAGTGGTGATCAATTAAATTTTAGCAATATCAAATAAAATAAAACAGCAATGGCCTCAATCAGTCCTAAAACAAACTTTTAAAAAATATCTAAATGAAGTCACCAACCCCAGTTATTATTTTTGTTTTTACAATGTTACAAACTATAATTTCTTTTCAGTTTTTAACTAACTGTTCAAACCTAATGATGTCATATCGTTCCATGAACTACCTTCTGGGGAATGTTATCATTTATTAGAATTATATTCTGCTTTAAGCCAAACCAAGAGTTACACAAAATACAAACAACCAAACTAGATATTATTGGTTTGCTTCAGAAAGGACGATTAGCATTTATATCAGAATGGTATTCTCTCTTCCTTATTCCAAATATTCATTCAGTAATATTGCTTGCTTGACATGCAACTTTTCAGTGTGTATCCAGTACATAAAACATGACACACATATTAAAAAGTTTTCAAATTTTTTTTCTTGGCAACCATCAATCAGGTCTTACATTTTTCAAATTCATGTAGACACTGTTTCTACAGAGAATGACAGCAATAAAGCTGGTAATGTTATGCCATTTAAATGATATCTATTTGGTAAACAACCTCTGAAAGAAGGGAAATATTGTGACTAATTTGAGATGGAATTACTTATCACAGTTTGATATTCTGCTCTTAGGATCCAATATTGCCAAGAAAATCAATGAATAAAGTGTTAAAATTAAAATAGGGGAAAAGTTTGTTTAAAAGTGCCTTTCAGATTTTTAGCCCAGCTTGGAAAATAAGTTCTTTATGAAGCTCTGAAGCTTTTCAGTTTTACTTACAGATTGATTTATATCCTGGAATTCATTGCCAATGTCTGGTATACACTGTACTGCTCTGTGGTTTGCAATGTGAAAATGCACCTTAGATCTTAGAGGAGAAATAGAATTTTAAATAAAGGTGCTTTATTTAAAGTTATGAAAAATAGGAAGTTTAGCAGTACCATTTTTAGAGTTCTTTACATTCACTTCACTTTTTATCTTTTAATCAAAAACAGATACCAGAGTCGTCAATAAACAAAGTTCCTTTCTATATTTGACTTAATGAGAAAAAGATTATCACAAGAAATGGAGTCAATAGCCAAGAGTTAGCTAAAATAATATTTGAGGTTTTGTCCTAAAGTTAATTGCCATTTATCCCAGTATTTCATATTTCTGTCCCCACATGATTATCCAATGAGAATCTTGAAGCCATATAAGACACTTGGATCAGCAAACTTTTTAAATTATTTTCTTTCCTCATACCTTAAAGTGAAACAATATATTTTAGAAGATTTACATTACAACAAATGTTGAACACCATATCTTTATCACACCTTTATGAGGTATGGGGTCTATTTACAATTCATAAGCAAGCCTATTTATTTATCATTTCTGTCTTCCCAAAAAATCCTGAATCTGACACTTATCATCACCTCCATGACCTCCAACAAAACTAGTACAAGTACAACTATACCAGTTGTGGAAACAGTGACCCACTTCTGATGAGCTGGTATACGGTGGTGTGGCCACTGCACTGAGCCTGCCAAGTGCCCCTGCCAGTCTCCTGAGAGCCCCAGATGGCTGCCCCTGATATAGAAACTAAAGGGCCAAAACCTGGCACAGCAGGGCTCCTCCAGGTCTTGACCCTGTGACATGTGGAACCTAGTTTGCTCTGGACCAATGCAGCCTATTCTACAGGACGACCTGGGGATTTGTGCAATATTACTAATGTAAACCACATCATAGTGCTTTCCTCTTTAAATTCTTCAGCAGTTTCCCATAACACTTAGATCAAATCTAAACACCTACCTAGATTTACCTCTCTTGGCAAACAAGATCCTACCCCCCTCTTTAACCTCATGCTTCTTCGCAGTGTTCCAGCAACACAGGTATTCCTGCTTTTTCTCATTTCAAAGCTTTTCACAATTAACTGGGAAGTCCAGACCTTCAATTCTTTTCTCCTATGTCACCTCCTCAGAAAAGCAACCATATATAAAACAGCTACCTCTGCCCGTGTTTGAATCTGTCTCTAATCACCACATCCTACTTTATTTGCTTCACAACCCTCTATTTATGTATTCAGTTGTCTTTTAACTTATGTTCTGCCTTGTTTACTGAAAGGTAATCTCCAAAAAGACTGCTCATGTCTTTCAGGTGACTATTCCCAATGTCTAGTGTGATTATCTGCCCTGAAATTTCATTCCCTTGAACCTGCTCTTTCTTTTCCTTTATCATACCCTTTCTCTGATGCTTATCCATGAATAACACGCCCAAATAATATGTCCTTGAGGACCTTCTCCACTCATTCTGTTGCATGTAATCTCCCTCAAAACATGGCTACCAATATTCCCCTATTACGCCTAAGACCTCACCTGCTTTAGCTTTGTTAGTTGTGACCTTCTCTTCTGTCTCAGAGCGCTGTATACACTTCGAGAGATAAATTTTTAAGCCAGATATGAGCCTTCATTTCAGTCATCAGTAAGTCCTAATCCAGAATGAATTTGTCTTTCTGTTTATTAGCTGACTTCTTTCTTTAGGATAAACTCTAGTTTTAGGTCATGGGACAAAGAGAGTCTTCATAAAGTTGCAATTCATGGGGAGTTAATTTTGGCTAATGGAGAAAGAAGCTGTGACAATTCCCCTCAGGACACATTGCTGCCTGCGTAGGAAAACTTAAATATAGTTTATAAACTTGAAGGAAAATAAGGTAGGACAACTCCCTTAAGAGATTCTTTCCAGATGTTTTTTTAAAGTAAAGTTAAATCCTTATAATCACTCAATGTTCACTGGTCTCTTTGCTCAAGAGGTCATCCAACTCCACAAGTCGTATTTCTTTTCTAATAAAAACACTTTTATGCCAATGAAAGCATTTACTGGCATTGGTTCACCTCTATGAGAAGTGAACATTTTAATGTTTTTTAAGCAAAGATGATCTAACTGCAAATCTAAATTATATGTGATTCTTGAAAATCTTATCTTTATCATCAATTTTTTTATGAAATTATAATATTTTACTGTCAAATAGTTCCCTAGAGTACAGATAACAATAACATGTAACATCATATGCCAGGTACTACTTTAAGTGCCTCCTATGCAACATTAATTTAATTTTGACAACAATTTTCTGAAGTAGGCAACACTAATACAGACGGAGACACTCAGACACAGAGAGGTTAAGGAATTTGTCCAACGCCACAAAGCTAGTAAATGACAGGGCTGGCATCTGATCGCAGCCAAGTCTTGTTTAGCTTTGTATGACAGACATATACTTGTTCTAACCCCCTCCTTTCTCACCTTCCATTAGTATGCAGGTATGAAGTAAAATATTTGACTTCACAGCTTCCCTGACCTGTAGAAATAGACATGTGACCCTTCTCAGGCCAGGAAGAATAAACGTCATTCTCAGGAAAGGTTTTCCTTTCTATATTAAAAAAAAAAAAAAGCTTCATAAAATTATTTGGCCCTTTGCCCTATCTACAAAGTTGTTTTCATATCTTAGTTAATCTTCTAACTTGAACAGTTCATTATTACTTATTTTGGAATAGGCATTATTCTTTCTTGGTTAATCAAAACCTGAAATTTAGTGTTAAGAAGAACAGGGAAAGAAATGGAATAGCAAGCACCTACAATTTGGGTATATTGCTTCAGAACACTATCCACAAGCCGTTGTATATTCTGGCCTGGAACACCTCACAATCAATGAATTTTAAACATATACATTCTCTTCACTTCAGGCAAGCAAGAGGTTTTCTTGGCTTACTGTGGAGACCAGTATGTCATAGAATTCTGTTTTTATTTCCTTGGAGGAGAAGGATCATTTTAGTGATTTAACGTATTTATTTCTCTTCATTCAACTGACAGTTATCAGGTTGATTATTATCACTGTCTTTTTATACCGCGTCAACCCACTGGCATTCGCCTTCTTTTAGAGTTGATTTGTTTGCATCATTTCTCCGTTCTGCCATTTATTACTCTGCGCTATGGAAACTGGCCCAAGGTCTCTCCTTCAACCCCTGCACAGCCTCTGACTTTGGAATTCCAAGTGAGGGATCTGTGGTTAGGCCCTTCAGAGCCAAATGACAACCTAGTTTCTCCTGCTGTATGTGAAAGATCTGAAAAAGAAATTATCTGCAATCAGTGTCCTCCCTCCGTTGGTTTGGCACACATTCATCAACAGCTTGGACAAAGGAGTTATTTTAGTTGCTAGTTGTTTCATTGATAATCAAGAGTTTTTTCTCCCTACTTGCCTTTTTGTTATTTCACGACATTTAAGGGGGAAAAGGTGTTTAAAACACTTTCCTCCTAATATTTATTTGTACTCTTAAAATTTCAAAGTCATATCATTAATATTCTCAGGGCCTTGATGTGTATCACTATTTTTTTGATTGATTCTTTTTCTGGTTAATTTTTATTTGTTTCCAAGAAGTAATGATACATGCTACAGTAGTAAACCTCTTCCCTGCCAGTCAGACATGCTTAGGAGACAGGGTGTCAGTGATCTCATAACCACAAATACTAACTAGGGCACTGAAATTGCTTCTTAGCTTTCTCACAGTTCTCATATAAGTTTGCTTATATATGATTTTAAGATTTTGAGACTCTGAGAATTGAATGTAAGAGGCTTATCAGGAAGGCTAATAGGAACAACACCTGTGGATTTAAGTCAGAATTTCTTAACTCCAGTATTATTGGCCTTTGGGTAAAATAGTTACTTGATATGGGGGAAAGTCCTGAGCATTGTGGGGAGTTTGGCAGTGTGCTTGGACTTCACCCACTAGACGACAGCAGCAAACCTCTCCCCCATCTATAATAATCAAAAATGTCCCAAGACTTTTCTAAATGTCCTCTCTGGTGGGAATATTATCCTTAGTTGAGAAGTCCTGGTTTAAGAAAGAAGTGGAACTATGATGCAGTTACACTAGTGCTCTTTTTTATTATTATTTTATATACTGTTTACATCATTTTTCATTTCTGTACAATGTATGTATTTTCGCCTCGGTTATAGTCCCCATGAAATTCCCACCAACCATTCACCCGTGAACCATCACCATGGTCCCTTGTGCTCTTCCCACCCCTGGTTTGATCCTACTCCCTTCCCCTGCCTCCACTGCAGAATGTCTTTGGCTTATAGTTGCTTGTTGATTTTGATTTTTACTTTATTATAATTACTTTTTTCTTCCTGATCCATTATTTGGATCCCCTACATTCCTCCTATAAGTGAACCACTAGTGCTCTTATTGGACCTGGGGAGGACTTGAGCTGGGATACTGCTTCAGAATTGTCCCAAA
This sequence comes from Talpa occidentalis, assembly GCF_014898055.3. NCBI lineage: Eukaryota > Metazoa > Chordata > Mammalia > Eulipotyphla > Talpidae > Talpa > Talpa occidentalis. Next base: position 118,055,446 of record NW_023604972.1, read on the forward strand.
TCTGTTTCAACGAATTTTGGGTCAGGTTGCTCCCAGGAAGGCGAGGCACCTGACTTCAGCAAGCCTGAGAGAGACCGGCAGTGAGCTGTGAGCAGCCAACAGCCCCAGCAACTGGGGGAATGAGTGTTTCAGTTCTGAAGGGGGCCCTTGTGGCACATGCCAGCATCCTCGATGGGATCCTTACACCTCACAAAATACTTCTGATCATAAAATATCTAGTACGATGTTCAATGATGTAAAATATATGTACATAAATAAACATTAAAAAAATATCTAGTAAGATGTTGATCTGTGATTTGACCCTCATAAGTGAGGGTTAAAGAAACTAATGTACATAAAGTTTCTGAAATGTATGATTTATTATGTTGTAACCATAATTATTTCGATCACAAATGTAATTTCCCAGGCATGTTTAAAAGTTTATGCCACACTCTTCAGGTTACCTAACCACTTTCTTCAGTTGCTTAGTAATGAAGGACAAAGGGACAAAGCTACCAGTGTGACCATTAAATACTTAATTCACATGATTGGAATTTTAGCCCCAAGAAGTCTTTTAATAGTGGCCATTGTCCTTGGAGGCATTACACTCCCAGACTTCAAACTATACTACAAAGCCATAATCATCAAAACTGCATGGTATTGGAACAAGAACAGACATACAGACCAATGGAATCGAATAGAAAATCCAGAAATAAATCCACAGATTTATGGTCAACTAATCTTTGACAAAGGAGCAAAGACTATGCATTGGAGCAAAGAAAGTTTGTTCAATAAATGGTGCTGGGAAAACTGGGTCGCTACATGCAAAAGAATGAAGCTTGACCACTACCTCACACCACACACAAAAATCAACTCAAAATGGATTAAAGAACTAGACATAAGACCTGAAACCATAAAATATATAGAAGGAAATATCGGCGAAACACTACGTGATCTGCACATCAAAGACATCTTTACAGACACATCACCCAAAGCAGTGATAGTGAAGGCAAAGATAAACAGCTGGGACTACACCAAATTAAAGAGCTTCTGCACAGCAAAAGAGACAATAACAAAAACAAAGAGAAACCCCACCAACTGGGAGAACATTTTTGCACCCAACACTAATGATAAAGGACTGATCACAAAAATCTGCAAAGAGCTGATGAGACTCAGCAACAACAAAGAAAATAATCCAGTCAAAAAATGGGCAGAAGAGCTAAAAAGAAACTTCTCTGAAGAGGAAATGCAAATGGCCAACAGGCATATGAAAAAATGTTCAACATCACTTGCCATCAGGGAAATGCAAATCAAAACTACCATGAGATACCATCTTACACCAGTGAGAATGGCACATATTAAAAAAACTAGCAACAACAAATGCTGGCGAGGGTGTGGAGAAAAAGGAACTCTTGTGCACTGTTGGTGGGAGTGCAAACTGGTCCAACCACTGTGGAGAGCTGTGTGGAGATTTCTGGACCTACTAAACATAGAGCTTCCATATGATCCAGCAATTCCACTCCTAGGTATTTACCCAAAGGACACAGAAACATCAATTCCAAAGAACACCTGCACCCCTATGTTTATAGCAGCACTGTTTACAATAGCTAAGCTTTGGAAACAACCCAAATGCCCAAAAATAGATGACTGGATCAAGAAGATGTGGTACATATATACCATGGAATATTACTCAGCATTCAAAAAAGATAAACACATGCAATTTGCAGCAACATGGATGGCGCTGGAAGGGATCATGCTCAGCGAAATAAGCCAAAAAGAAAAAAAAAATACCGGATGGTCTCACTCATAGCAGGAATCTAGAAAACTTAAATAAGGACCAGGAAAATGAATAACTATAAGAAAGTGAAAATCAAAATCAACAAAAAACTATGAACCAGAGACACTTTTAGGCGGGCGGGGGCGGGAGGGGAGGGATTGGGGTCAGAATGGGGGGCTGCAATTGTATGGGGAATATAACAATAAAATTTAAAAAAAAAAAAAAAAAAAAAAAAAATAGTGGCCATTGTCCTAATGTGAAAGTAACAATCAACACTTCACGCATGACCTTGTACTCACTGAAATATGTTCTCACATAGAAAAAGTCACGTTTCGTTTGCATTGATAATTTACAAGTGGAAGACATTTTCATCTAGTAAAAGTATTATTTAATAAATTTAGACTTTGATGTGTCACGATGAAACAGCACATACAACAGGATAATTTATCAACTTCATTATCTCAGGTTAGTAGGTAAACAACAGAGGTAAACTTCATGTGTTAACATGTACTTAACAAATGAAATGACAAATTTGAAAAGAATGTTTTGGAGTATTTAAAACAAAGATGGCTAGAATTTAGTGAAGGACAATTAAGTGCTGAGAGGGCACTCTTTGGTAGGATGCACTACTAAAAGATTGCCATTATGGTAACCACCCACATGTACTGAAATTAGGGCACATGATTCTATCTCTATAGGTGACAACTTGCAATCATTCATAAGCAGTGAGGATGATGGTGAGAATGTGAAGAACATTTTGTTAGTGGACTGTTAAACCTTTTTCAGTATTATAATTTGGAGGACAACTACTAAATTGATTAGTTCATTAAAATGAACTAAGTAGTTTAAAAGGAGTTTGCTAGTTAAAAGAAAATAGTAATGACTCAAAAGATACTCCCTCATAAGTAAAATTTGAGGAATCAAATTAACTACAGGAAAAGTAGAAAATAAGTACATTATTATACCAGTGAACTTAGACTTCACAATAATTAAAATGTCATCCCATCAAATATAAGTTTGGGTATTTCAGTAGACTTTTAATAAAATTAAGTTAAACTTAACTAGAATATGGAATATGGCTATTTCTTGCATCTGAATGATTTCACATAGAACCCTCTCCCAAATTTGTCTAGAATTTTTAAAAAGCTTTGTATATTAAATATGACACGCTACAGGTTTGCTTTGATTTTAAAGCAGTAAAAGGGCCATAACCATAGTTTATTCTACACTGAATATATATTTTAGCATTATTTCAATAAAAAGAATTCAAGTCAAAACTAGAGGTTCTCAAGGATGGTTTCCTCAAAAAATAGTCTATTCCTTACTCAATTTTGAGACTTTTGAGAAACTGAATTTTGATATTGCCAATATTGAAGCATACGTTCAACTTAATACTTATTAATTCTTGTCTTTCTAACAAACTGTTCATAACTTCAAGATTTAGTTTTAAAAAAACACCAACTTTGTGCAACTTTTCCTGACCTCTTGTAGGGTAAGGAAAAATGTCAGGCTTTTCTGCCCTCCCGCCATCAGGATAGATGATGGATCCTTGCGGTCCTGAATGCATGCCTGATGGCGGGCACCTGGAGTAGGGTGTGGGCATAGGTAGATGGGATTCACCTGGGCTAAGACTGTGCTTTTTAAGGGCGGCGTCACGGGGAAGCGGAGGAGAAGCCCAAAGAGAAGCCAAGAGAGAAGCAAGAGAAGCAGAAGCCGAGAGAAGGCCGGAGAGCCCAGATAGAGTGAGGATTTGCTGGGGGCTGGGAGGACTGCCAGCCTCCCGGCCCCCTGCACCCTTGCCTGCCATATGCCTGGTGAACCCCAATAAAAGACCTGCATAAAACCACTGAGGACTCTGACTCCTCCTTCACCCGGTCTGCTGGATCAGAAAACCTGCACCGTGTCCAGTTCCTGCCCCTTACACCTCTCTACCACCACAGTTAACAATACCCATTAATCACATTTTCTGCAAATGGCCTTTCCAATCCTAATAGACTCCACTGTCCTATTATCACCTCCTGATCTTCCTTCCCAGAAGATGAGGTCCTGTAATTTATTCAGGACACAATCTGTAATTTATTCATCAGTGAAACCACAGTTTCTGACTCAGTCTCTGGCATTCGATAAATGTCTGGTAAACAAATGAACAAATTAATTATTTAACTGATGAACAGAAAAGCAAAAACAATTATTCCCATCAGTTAAAAGACTCAAAAATATCTGTAACATGCAATCTTTTGAAATACATCAAAGCTACACAGCCTTAGAGTAATGTGCAGAAATCAGCCTGGCTGTGGGAAAAAGTGAAACCTGCTCATTGAGGGAATTTAGAGGATTTAAAGCAGCAACTGTCAACGCATCCTCTTGTCTTAGGGAAATGATCTGGGGCAAGTGAGAAAGGAATATCAGATATCACTGGGTTTGGAATAAAGTAGTTGCTGAAGAGACCTGCTTGGGAACTGCATGAGAAGCACTAGAAGAGACTTGTTCCCCTTGGTGAGTAGTCTGTAAGTCTAAGACTACATATGGCACTTATATAAGCCAGGACACGAGCTGTGTTCCTAGCCCATTTTTCTTCTCGCCCTTTGAATCTGCCAGCATAGCCTGTTTTCCTTTGGTAACAGACCCACCAAATCCTAACAGCTTAAAACAACAAAGGTTTCTTTCTTTCTCACATGAATGTCCACCAGCTGGTGATTTTGCTCTGCATCATCCTCACTCAAGATCCAACTAATGAAGCTTCCCCTGTCTGGAACATGCTCGTCAGCAAGGGAGTTCAGGGGAGTCAGGCAGCAAAGAAATGCCTCGGCTTAAAAATGACACATGTTCAAAGAAACAGCTCCTAACAACTTGTCCTAAGCTCCCTCTCAATTCACACAGAGTCCAGCACAATGAAAACAAAGGTCAATTATCTACTGCTAAAATTTGGGACGAATGCTTACAAATGGAGCTAACCTGAAAAACATATATATATATATGATATATATATATATATATCATATATATATATCAAATATATATAATAATTCAAAGCTTAACCATGTTTCATCTCTTGAAACAGAGTAATGCTATTTCCCTAGGAGAGAAGACCTTTCTTCTAACATCCATGTATCCCATTTCTGAAGCAGGTTTTTTTTTTGAGGTTGTAAGGTACTACATCTTTCATATGTATTCTTAGATTGTGAATCCCAGAAAATAAAAGAGGGGAAAATGACACCTCATTTCAGCACAGGATACACATTTTTCAATACTAGTCAGTGACCTTACCCTACCACAAGATGGCAGACAGTGCCATCTCGCCTGTATCCAGAAGCTGAGGAGCCAGCGCAAAGGCCCACACCTGTGGCGGAAATTCTCCAGGAGGTTAAGTCTTGACAGAGCACCAGAATCTTATCAATGGGCTTTCCTTTTTAATAAGAAAAAAAAAGAGAGAGTTTTTCTTTTTCATTTCATGTTAATTTTTCAACTTCCTGTTGTCCTTTAAAGAAATGAACTCTGCTGTCTATACTGCAGTTACATGGCACAAAAGAAAAGAGACCCAAAGATGACATAGTGCATGACAACACTTACAAAGTTCAAGAACAGGTAAATCTAGGGGCCTCCCTGGCGGCGCAGGGGTTAAAGACAGCGCTATCAAGCAATTGCCAGCCACTGCAGCACGACTTCTATCACCAGCCAGGGAGCTACTACCCACATAGTGCAGCAGACCTCTCCTGACTCGCCTATTGCTCCCCTCAGCAGTGTATTTCAGTCAGTCTGCCTGTTCTGCTCCCCACTCTGTCTCTGGGGAATCCCTCACTCCCCACACCTCTGGCCTGCACCCCATCTCTTGTATGCATAAATAAATTTTTTAAATGGAAAAAAAAAAGGTAAATCTAATCGATGGTGACAGAACCATCAATTACCTCAGAGAGGTGGTTACTTCAGGGTGCAATACTGACTGGGAAGCACAAATTCTGAAGGGCTAGAGAAGTTTTGTCTGTGCATATCTTTATGTGAGTTGATCAAGTTGTACCCTTAAGACTGATCTTTTGATTGTGTGTTATGTCTTAAAAAAAAGGTTTTAAAAAATTTTCATGTGTAGAACATGAGCATTCATGGAAGCTGGGAAGAAATGAAAGATTCATGTGAAACTATTTCTTACCTACCACATTGGCATTTTAAAAAAAATGCATCTGAAACTCAAATAAGAAAACTATTCACCATAGTGAAGGCAAAGATAAACAGCTGGGACTACATCAAATTAAAGAGCTTTTGCACAGCAAAAGAGACAATAACAAAAACAAAGAGAAACCCCACCAACTGGGAGAACATTTTTGCACCCAACACTAATGATAAAGGACTGATCACAAAAATCTGCAAAGAGCTGATGAGACTCAACAACAACAAAGAAAATAATCCAGTCAAAAAATGGGCAGAAGAGCTTAAAAGAAACTTCTCTGAAGAGGAAATGCAAATGGCCAACAGGCATATGAAAAAATGTTCAACATCACTTGTCATCAGGGAAATGCAAATCAAAACTACCATGAGATACCATCTTACACCAGTGAGAATGGCACATATTAAAAAAACTAGCAACAACAAATGTTGGCGAGGGTGTGGAGAAAAGGAACTCTTCTGCACTGTTGGTGGGAGTGCAAACTGGTCCAACCACTGTGGAAAGCTGTATGGAGATTTCTGGACCTACTAAACATAGAACTTCCATATGATCCAGCAATTCCACTCCTAGGTATTTACCCAAAGGACACAGAAACATCAATTCCAAAGAACACCTGCACCCCTATGTTTATAGCAGCACTGTTTACAATAGCTAAGCTTTGGAAACAACCCAAATGCCCAAAAATAGATGACTGGATCAAGAAGATGTGGTACATATATACCATGGAATATTACTCAGCATTCAAAAAAGATAAACACATGCAATTTGCAGCAACATGGATGGCGCTGGAAGGGATCATGCTCAGAGAAATAAGCCAAAAAGAAAAAGAAAAATACCGGATGGTCTCACTCATAGCAGGAATCTAGAAAACTTAAATAAGGGACCAGGAAAATGAATAACTATAAGAAAGCGAAAATCAAAATCAACAAAAAACTATGAACCAGAGACACTTTTAGGGGGGCGGGGGTGGGAGGGGAGGGATTGGGGTCAGAATGGGGGGGCTGCAATTGTATGGGGAATATAACAATAAAATTTATTTAAAAAAAAAAAAAAGAAAACTATTCACCCAAAATTTATGCGAAAGTAAAATTTAGAACTTTGGGGATGTTTCCATAAATTCTACAAGCAAGTCTTTTCTTAAATGATTGCAAATCATCACCATATTCAATATAAAGCTTTATGCAGCTCACACATTTAGTCCACCCTACAGATACTCTAATGTAGTTGAAAAGGAAATGCTTCCTGGAACAGATTAATGCAAACCAGCTTGTCAGGAACTCCTGTCAATAGACATGAGGTCTTAAACAAAACTATTGATCCACAGACAGGACTAAAGAGCACATTCTAGGAATATATAAAGTAATATGTTTCCAATTTTTCACTAGTGAGTGGAAAATGTTTACTAATTCTTCATTATTATAGGCACCTTTACTCAATACAACACCATTTAATGAGGTCCTTGAAAATCCAGAATTGCTTCTCTGCATGGTCTTTGTAATTATGTTTGGAGATTAACTTGTCCTGGGAAAAAAATCTACTTATTGTACAATAATTTTATAAAGAGATGTATATTGTTTTAGCAATTAAATGTTATGAACATGGGCAAAAATCTTGGAACACCCTAAATAAAAATAGCTTTTATTTTGAGATTGTTTAATAATTTACAAACAATGACGGGGATCTTTTCAGAATACCATTATTTTTGTTCCACATTAAAAATCTTGATATTTAATTCTTTTCTCACTCACACACTATAAAGTCACAATCTTTGAAAAGAAAAATGAATTATCAAAAAGATACAGTTTTCAAGTTTTTCTATATTTATTTGTTACTTGCAATACAATAATAATAAATAATATTAAGTAATAAATGCATTTCTATTTCTTTATAATAAATCACTAAGGTAATTCAATAGTCAAAAGTCATTGATAGACAAGAAACAGCAGTCATGAAAAATTTTAACACAATATTTGGACATTAAAAAAATTAGAAAGTCTTAATTATAATATTTTATGTGGGAAAACAAGATATTATTTACTTTAAGCCTGAGAACACTTTCTTGCAAAGTGTGGAATGCCTGAGTTTTGAGGGCACATAGCTTGCTTTACACATGGTCAATAATACGTGAAAATTCTTAGATAGATAGATAGATAGATAGATGCTGCTTTTGATAACTGCTTCCTTCAGATTTTTTGTCATTGTTGTTATTCAACATTGGCTGATATTGTTTATTTATTTTTTTAATTTTTGTCTTTCAAGAAAACCTTTTTTCACAGTATAGGATTTCTCCCCTCAGGTGCAATTACCAGAGTTCTCCCACCACCAAACTGCCCACAGTCCTCCAACACAATCCACCATGCTCTCCTTATCTCATTTTTCCTTAAATATACCGAGCAGACAACATCCCCAGGCTTTTGGAACGCTCCCTAACTTCATTAAGATATCTGCTTAAGGGCCTCCCTGGTGGCTCAAGGGTTAAGATGCAACCTTTGAAGCAATCCACAGCCACTGCAGCACGAGTTCGATTCCTAGCCAGTCAGGGAACAGCCCACATGGTGCAGCAGACCTCTCCTGACTCGCCCACTGCTCCCCTCAGCAGTGTACTTTGGTCAATCTGCCTGTTCTTTTCCCCACTCTGTCTCTGGTGAATCCTCTCACCCCCTGAGCCTCTGGCCTGTACCCCAGCTCTTATATGCATAAATAAATAAATCTTTAAAAAAAAAGAAGATATCTGCTTAAATATGCCTTATCAAATATAGTACACCACACTCGTTGTCTTCTTATTCTGCTCTACTTTCTTCTTCGCACCTATATCCTCAATATAACAAAGTTATCTGCTTATAGTTTGACTCTACCCTCACCAATGTTTATGATCCATGAGAGCAAACACTGTTATTCTCTGCATCTAGAGCAGTGCTTGACACATAGTAGGATTTCAATACATTCAATGCATAAATAAATGAATGAGTGGGAGAATCTGACATTAATTGACAGTGAAATATTAAAAGTAAAAAGGGCAAAGTAATATAGGGTTTATAATCATAATAGCCTATTTTAACAAGCATGGACACCTAAATAAAATGCTACCCAATAGAGACTCGTTTCTTAAAACAAAGGAATCTTTAACACCAAAACCCACTCAGAAATCCAGTACATCAGAAATGAGCGAGTATATTTCACTGTTCTTCAAATTATTATTTTTCTTATGCCATACTCATGAAATCATCAACAAGGAAAGTACTCTCCAGATATATTGACTGTCAACACTTAAAGAGGCTGTGCCAGGATGCTATTTAATTCTCACTTAACTTGAGAAACAATCTGATAAACTGCCTCACCTAAGGCTTAGGTAAGTTGATAACTGGATAAAGACACTAAAATATATTTGAGGGCCTCCTCGGTGGCGCAGCAGTTGAGCGCTGGGTTGCGAAGCTGCCCGCAGCCTCTGCGGCGCCGGTTCGATCCCTGGCTGCTCCCCGGCCACCGGAGGAGGGTCCCACATGGCGCGCAGACCTCTCCTGCCGCCCGCTGCTCCCCTCAGCAGTGTACTTCGGTCCTTCTGCCTGTTCTGCTCCCCACTCTGGCTCTGGTGAATTCTCTCACCCTCCTGCGCTTCTGACTGTACCCAGTGCTTGTATAAATAAATAAATAAACAAACAAATAAATAAATCTTAAAATAAAATAAAATATATTTGAGAGCAAAAAGAAGTTGGATGATTGATTTAAGAGGAAATTGGAAAACAACTAACAGCATTCTAGAAAATACTCTCTAACCTAAAGGAATTCAACATATTAGTGGAATTTGGGGCTTTTGAACTGGATGGTGAGAAAGAAATTATAATATTTTTTAGGATATCCTTAAATTTACCTTCATTGAAGAGTGATATCCAAAGAAGAACCTAAAGGAGAATGTGACATTTCACCTGACATAGTACCTGAAATTTAGGGCAAACTTGAAGCGGAATTTGCTAGCCTGTACCCCTTTTCCATTCTACCTCATTGGGAGCTCCCATTTACATGTAAGATCATAAAGAGATTTCATTTTGTGCTTTACCTTCTTGCCACTTTGTTTTGTTTTGTTGTCAGTCTTTTACTGTATGGTCCATATATTCATTGATACATTTTAGCAAAAGTTACTTGGAAGGTATGTGTGCTGTTTTATTTATAGGACAAACCATCATTGCCACTAACTTTAACCCTTCCAACATTGAATATCTTATAGAGATAGTCCAGAATTTCTCGATCTCTGCAAAAACTGCAGCATCTACAGCCTCTTTGGGAAGCTTAGGACTCAGGCGGTTCCTTCAATCTGATTTTATCTGTGCTCTACTTACTGAAAATCCATTGATATTATATTTATGGAATATCACTACTGTTGATCACTACTCTTGTTATTATCATTTTAATTGTTGGGAGGGAGGGAAATAGCAGATCAGGAAGATTTGATCACATCATTCCTTTGCTTCAGATATCCTAGCTAACTCCTCTCTTATGCAGCAACATTCGAACTTCCAAAAAAGAAAGATCTTTCATTTTCTGGTCCTATTCACATAAATCGTATACCTGAGCAATTTGCCTCAATCATCTCACCCTAGTCCTGGCCCTAGTCCTACATTAGATTAAACCAGAGCAAGGGTTTTTCTCCTTAAGCTGTCTTAGTTAGGTTCTAAAATCATCACTTGTTACACCTATTTTATTTTGATTTTCTTATATTAGTTAGTACTAGGAATTTGGATGAGAAATCAACATATCAATTGCAACCAAACATGGAAACATATAATTAAATAAATATAGGAGAATTATCTATGAAATAAGAGTCTCTGTAATTTGACAAATATCAAGAAACTAGCTTCTGAAGTAAAGTCATCTATAATGAATGCCTAAAACACCTTGGAAAAAATTCACCAGTGCTTCTGGCTATCAATGTTACTTCTCAAATGCTAATGAACATGAAGAATTATCCAAGTCAACCAAGAATATTATTCACTATGAGTCATCAGGAATATCTCAGCAACTCCTTAATCATTCATGACTGTTAGACTATGTTGTCTGCTGGGTCAAATATTTTTCTAGCTCTAAAGTGAAGAATATTTTTTGTAATTTATTCTTAATTATCCTCTGGCTATTGCTCATTATAAATAGTCTTATGAGTTGCTATGACATTTATACTTTGAATTAACCGTTAGACCTAAGTTGAATTTTTTTTAAAGAAAACTGGGTCGCTACATGCAAAAGAATGAAGCTTGACTACTACTTAATACCATGCACAAAAACCAACTCAAAATTGATTAAAGAACTAGACATAAGACCTGAAACCATAAAATACATAGAAGGAAATACAGGCGAAACACTACATGACATGCACCTCAAAGACATCTTTACAGACACATCACCCAAAGCAGTGATAGTGAAGGCAAAGATAAACAGCTGGGACTACATCAAATTAAAAGCTTCTGCACAGCAAAAGAGACAATAACAAAAACAAAGAGAAACCCCACTGACTTGGAGAACATTTTTGCATACAACACTAATGATAAAGGACTGATCACAAAAATCTACAAAAAGTTGATGAGACTCAACAAAAACAAAGAAAATAATCCAGTCAAAAATGGCAGAAGAGCAAAAAAGAAACTTCTCTGAAGAGGAAATGCAAATGGCCAACAGGCATATGAAAAAATGTTCAATATCACTTGTAATCAGGGAAATGCAAATCAAAACTACCATGAGATACCATCTTACACCAGTGAGAATGGCACATATTAAAAAAACTAGCAACAACAAATGTTGGCGAGGATGTGGAGAAAAAGGAACTCTTCTGCACTGTTGGTGGGAGTGCAAACTGGTCCAACCACTGTGGAGAGCTGTGTGGAGATTTTTGGACCTACTAAACATAGAGCTTCCATATGATCCAGCAATTCCACTCCTAGGTATTTACCCAAAGGACACAGAAACATCAATTCCAAAGAGCACCTGCACCCCTATGTTTATAGCAGCACTATTTACAATAGCTAAGCTTTGGAAACAACCCAAATGCCCAAAAATAGATGACTGGATCAAGAAGATGTGGTACATGTACACCATGGAATATTACTCAGCATTCAAAAAAGATAAACACATGCAATTTGCAGCAACATGGATGGCGCTGGAAGGGATCATGCTCAGCGAAATAAGCCAGAAAGAAAAAGAAAAATACCGGATGGTCTCACTCATAGCAGGAATCTAGAAAACCTAAATAAGGGACCAGGAAAAAGAATAACTATAAGAAAGAAAATATCAAAATCAACAAACAACTATGAACCAGAGACACTCTATGGGGGGGGGGGCGGGGAAAGGAGGGATAGGGGTCAAAATCAGGGGGTTGTAATTGTATGAGGAATATAAAAATAAAATTTAAATAAAAAAAGATTTATTTATACAAGAACTGGGGTACATGCCAGATGTGCAGGAGGGTGAGAGAATTCACCAGAGACAGAGTGGGAAGCAAAATAGGCAGACAGACCGAAGACACTGATGAGGGGACCAGCAGGCGAGCAGGAGAGGTCTGCCTCGCCATGTGGGTTTCTCCCTGGCCAGCCAGGAATTGGACTGGCGCTGCAGAGGCTGCAGACAGCTTCACAGCGCTGCTCTCAACCTGCTGCGCCACCAGAGAGGCCCTTAAACCTAAGTTAAATTTCTCAAACATATTACTGTGTCTAATGAGGTCAGTTTCCCTGATCCATGTTAGGATTTATTCCAAACTAACTTCTGATTATGCTCAACCTCTTAGGCATATTAGACCATGAATTGCTGCACAGTAAATAGTAGATATGTTTATTTTGACTGATTAACTAGGATAAAAGAATTGGCCTGCAGTACCTTGAGTTATTTGCCATAGAGTGCTAAAAATATTAATGAAATTGTACTACATCCCCAAAAATTGTTTAGTTGAAGCAATCTGGGAGCTCATTAAAATCTGGGCAAATAAATCAAGAAAGTTGAGATAACAATTTCTCTTTTGGACAATGGCAAACCAAGACAATTTCTATTATCTCAGTTTATGCTAACCCTTTGATACAGTTCTCGTTGCAATTCGCTGAATACTTCTTTCTGTAATTAAGCTAAGTTTTTGATAGTGCAATAAAATGACTAGGCTTATATTTATACATACTTCAGTCTTTTCCATTTAAAATGCATGTGAATATGCAATTTGCAGCAACATGGATGGCGCTGGAAGGGATCATGCTCAGCGAAATAAGCCAGAAAGAAAAAGAAAAATACCGGATGGTCTCACTCATAGCAGGAATCTAGAAAACTTAAATAAGGGACCAGGAAAATGAATAACTATAAGAAAGTGAAAATCAAAATCAACAAAAAACTATGAACCAGGGGCGGGGGTGGGAGGGGAGGGATTGGGGTCAGAATGGGGGGGCTGCAATTGTATGGGGAATATAAAAATAAAATTTATTATTTAAAAAAAAATAAAAATAAAATGCATGTGAATACAAATGATTAGCCATTTTGCTAATAGATGAAATTGAGTTACTATTAATTTTATGTGCATGTTTCTATTAAGGATAGAAGAAGTGGTCACCCTTCATTTCTGGTTGATTTTAGAGAGTCATATTATGACAAAAGCCTCTTTTCATCTGAGTCTTTAAAGTTAAAAAAAATACTGGGTAGAGCCCTCTGTTACTAAACGTATTAGGAATTTTGTTACTTCCTTCAAAATAAGAGAAAAATGGGGTTTCCAGATAAAAAGCTCTGGCTATAATACAGGATTCCCTACTATCCAAAAGTAGAATGTTCCTAGCTGGTATGATTTGGTAAATATTTTTGGAGCCTGGGAATGCTCAATTTTTTTTTCATATAAATTAATGGTAATAGTATTCCCGGATCCCCAAAATAACCTACCAAATTACACCAAGTAGGAACACTCTGTTTTGGGTAGTGGGAGAAACCTGTATTCCTAGCATTATAAGGTTTTTGTTTTTTTTTAATGTGTGTTTAAAACATGTGTTCTTCCTGCAAATTTTTTTTTTTAGAGCAAGATTTATTTATTTGTTTGTTTATTTATTTATTTATTTTTGGGCAAGAGTTCTATCATTTCTATTGCCTCCTATACAGGAGGAGGGGGCTTTTGTTAAAGAAAATGCTTTTTGAGACTCACCAACATTAGGCAATTTGGGCAAGGGGAAGAAAAAAAACAGTAATTGTGCTCTTCCTCCTTCCCTCAGAGAACCTCTCCTCTCTCTCCTTTCCTTGTTTTTCAAGATCTCGCCAACATCTTACTTTTGGAGCATCTCAAGACAGGCCTGGTCCTCTTCTCTCGCTGCACTCACTTTTCTAGTGATTTAATTCAGGCTGGAGGTGACCCACCATTTCATTGCTAATGTTCCAAATTCTTACTTAACAGTACAGACCTTGCTCCCAAACTCATATCCAAGTGCTGACTCCACATTTCTCCTAGGATGTCCAACAGCTCGCCAAATGCAGTATGTCTAAAATTGAACTCCCATTGCCCCTCCACCTCCATTGCTGTAGATGTTTCCTTTCCCAGACCCCATGAAAAAGCTACTTGGATAACCTTACCTCCTACAGTCTTCGTTCAAATACTACCATCTTAACATGAGTCCTGCCCTGTTGCCTCATTTAACTGCAATCTGATTCTCTCTCCTTACTCTGTTCTCATTTTTTGCTCTCAGCATTTTAACCTAACATTCGACTTCATTATTTATTTGATATGAAGATAGAAGACCATTTTGGACACCATTTTTTTCCTATTTAGTTCAGCTCCAGTATCTCAAGCACACACAACAGTGCCTATCACAAAGTCATTGCTGAATAATTTATTGCATGAATGGATGGCAATAAACAAATATATCCCTGAATTCCCAGTACACAGGGTTAATCATGTATGAAGTCATAACATTAAAAATCTGTTTATTGGGCCTCCCCTGGTGGCGCAGTGGTTGAGGGCTGGGTTGCAAAGCTGCCTGCAGCCTCTGCAGCGCAGGTTCGATCCCCGGCCACTGGCAAGGGTCCCACATGGCGTGCAGACCTCTCCTGCCACCCGCTGCTCCCCTCAGCAGTGTACTTCGGTCCTTCTGCCTGTTCTGTTCCCCACTCTGGCTCTGGTGAATTCTCTCACCCTCCCGTGCTTCTGACTGTACCCAGTGCTTGTATGAATAAATAAATAAATCTTTAAAAAAAAAAAAAGAAAGAAAGAAAATTCTAATGTCCACAAAAATATCTTAAAAAAAAAATCTGTTTATTTGCCCCACCACACTGTACAATCGCTTCCTGTCTGAATATTTCATTCCTTCATTTAGTTGCTGTTTCTCCCTTCCCTCTTCTTTTCTTCCATCATTGTCAAATGTCTAGTGCTGTTCTTAGCTTCTATTCAGAAACTCTATTATGAAAAGCTGAATAACTCAAAAGTGAAGAGGCTTCTTGAATCTCTGTTCTTTGAATTACTATTTCTGTGCCTTGTTCTCATCACTATATGTGCAGGAAATTTAAAAAACATTATCTGGATGTTAACCGAGATCAACAAAACTAAACCCCCAACATGTCTAGACTTAATTGAATTGCTGACTGAGCACATAAGAAGCTTGATAATGAGGTCACCATATGGGTGTGTGTTATAACACAATGTTATCATAGAATAATAGAATATTCAATGTGAGGTATATCTTAACAAATTTTCAGAGTTATAGAAAATGCAGTCAGCCTTTTGGATATTATAGGATGCTATGAATTTGTAACATTGGATTTTCCAATTCAGAGTTTGACAAGTATATAGCCTGTGAGTTAAGGTAAAGCAAAATTGACCAACTTGGTCAGATAACAATATTATCATATAGCATGCTGGATCTAGTTATCTATTTTTTTAAGTATTATCACCCACTAAATTGATTTTACAATTCACTAATTTATAACCTATATTATGAAAAATACTAAATCATATTTAGCTTTAATTTTTCTATTACCTTAGTAATAGAATGTGCTTCCAAAGCAAGCATGAATTTTTCCATTACTCTAAAATCTATCTAATGATTTATCAATTGATACAAAAATTGATGTTTTAATTTACAGACAATTTCTCTTTTTAAAAGCAATTCATAAAACATTCAGGCTGGATCTAAACAAGAGAAACATAGGAGTCAACACTTCAGAGGATCTGAGAGTCAGTTAATGTTTTCTTTAACAGAAATTATAGGAAAATTATTTTTGTAATTGTGATAAAGATGACTACACAATAGTCTCTACAGATATATCATAATAAAATAATTACAGTGTAGTTTTAGAAAGAGTATTTTGCTGTTTTTAAATTATTTTCTTTCTACATTTTAGGCATCTGAACATCAAATGAAGAACTCTAACAAAAAATGTAATTGCTACTATTGCACCATTATTCAAAGGATTTAATATATGGGGAAATGATCCTTTCTTGTTTATATTCTCCTTTTTGTTTCTCTTGCTGTTGGAAATGAAGCCACAAAGACATCACTGAAACCAAAGATTTGGAGTATTTTAAAACTCCTTACGAATTGGAGATAATATTTATACATCATACATCTGACAAGAGGCTGATCTCCATTATCTATAAAGAACCCATACAATTCAACAAAAAGAAAACAAACAACCCAATCAAAAAATGGACAGAAGAGTTAAATTGACACTTCTCCAAAGAAGATATACAGATGGCAACAGGCATAAGAAAAAAAGTGCTCATCATCACTTATCATCAAGGAAATGCAAATCAAAACCAAAGTATGCAAAATCAAAGTAATGTAGACAAAAAGGAATTCTCATACACTGTTGGCAGGAATGTAGACTGGTTCAGTCCTTACGGAAAACAGTGTGGAGGTTTCTGACAATATCAAAACTATACCTACTATATGAGCCAACAATTCCACCCTTAGGTATCTACCTGACAAATACAAGAACACTTGTATATACAAGAGAGGATGAGGGAGAGTGGAGAGCATGTATAGAGGGGTCCAATGGACCCTGGTGGAGGACTATGGGTATCCTGGTGGTGGCAGTGACTGGTGACATACATCTGAAGTAGTGTGATTCTAAACCTGTGAATCACATACAGTGCTATGAAATAACATTACCTCAATAAAATAAACTTTTAAAAAATAATATGCAGGGGAAAACATAGCAACAACAAATAAAATAGAAATTAACCTTTTAGAAAACATTTGATATACCAACAAATATATTTTAAATACACAAAAGAAGCACTTCTTTTATAATTTTTAAGGAATCTAGGGCTGGCTTCCATACACAGGGCTTTTATTTTATTTTATTTTTTTATTTATGCATGTAAGAGCTGGGGTACAGGCCAAAGGTGTGGGGGGGTGAGAGGATTCACCAGAGACAGAGTGGGGAACAGAACAGCAGATTGACTGAAACACACTGCTGAGGGGAGCAGCGGGCAAGCCAGGAGAGGTCTGCTGCACCATGTGGGTAGCTCTGGGGCTGGGGATCAAACTCGTGTTGCAGCAGTTGCGGACAACTTCATAAGTTTTGTCTTAACCCTTTGTGCCACCAAGGAGGCCCCATACACAGGGCTTTTAATTATAACTTTGTAAATTTCATTGTATTGCCACATAAAAGAAATCACCCTTATAATAATACATTTCAACCTCTTCCTTGTGCTTGTTAAAGCAATATATTTGAGGGCTATACAATAGGTATAAACTATTTAAGAATGATGAAACTCAATCCTAGTGTAACAATTTTCTAAGATGATGAATGTTGTCTGAAAATTTCCCCAAGTGATCCTGCCATGTGGCACTCAAAAGTGGGTGCACTCTCTTCTCTTCTCACCATAGCCCTAAATCACAGATTATGGGATTTAAAGCTGGGAAGATCATTCACGTCAGTCAATGAAATATATCAAATGTATAGATAAGAAGACTGGAATTTATTATATCTGTACTTGATATTGGCACTGTTATTTAAATATCACTATGGAAACTGATATTTATACTTTTTTAAAATCCAGTATTTGTCTTTAGTTACATAATTGCAAAATAATCTGAGCCTGTCTTTCTTGTTATTTTCTTTCTCATAGAGGAACCAAAAACCAAAATATCCAAGTAATCTCCTTGCCCTTATCCTCCCATACCTCTCACTTGTTAACTATCCTGTACCCATGACTTGAAAAGTTCTGGGGAGTGTCAGAAGACAGGATGGTTTTATACCCCAACTGCCCCCACCCCATGCATTGAGGAATATGGAAGCAAGTGATTAATCATAGGTGTAAGATATGCTGTGGGGAACAACTGTAGGTGTTCTGATGAAGAATTATGAAAATCAGGATGTCAGTGAGAAAACAATGCCAGAGTAAACTCAATGGAACTACTGATGCAAATTGAATATTTTCTGATTGCTGTAAGGGAGGACGATGTATAACAACTATCACTTTAATTCCATACAAAGAGAGCTAGAAAGTCAATACAGCTTAGTAACCACTTGCTGGCTACTGCATGCATTCAGGGTATTTGCTTTGCTCCATAATAAAATCTGCTGATTCTATGTTTATGAATTGGTGTTCCTTCAGATCTTGATTTTCTTTTTAAGAAAGGAGAGGAAGGGCATGTCAAAAGATTGAACTAAGGACACTCTGAAGCACTCAGTGGACCTCTGGTCCCATGGAATTCATTTAAATGTTTTGTGTTATTTAGATCAACTGAAAGCTAAACCAAAATTCCTTGTTTAGAAAGATGGGTCCGAAGTGTTTTCAAAATTAACCAGATTGTGGAAAAAAAAAACAACACAAATTGTTAGTTGTAGAATACTGAGCATTAAAATATCTGTTTTCTTTAGTTTTTGTTAAAAACAATATTCTACTTTGTCCTTGATCATTGACTTCCACAATCATCATGAATATTAGATTAACTATAAGGAAAATTGCAAATAGATACACCAAAGCATATATTTGTACTGGTTTTTGTTTTATATTTTATTCTTTCTATATCATTGTTCTTTCACATTCTGCTTCTTTAAATATATGTGTGTGTATATATATGAAATTTAAATATTTCATTTAAGAAATTGATTTAAATGGCTTTAAGAAATTCTACTTTGAGGGGCCTCCCCTGGTGGCCCAGCGGTTGAGCACTGGGCTGCGAAGCTGCCTGCAGCCTCTGCAGTGCTGGTTCAATCCCCCGCCACACGCGGGGGTCCCGCATGGTGCGACAGACCTCTCCAGCCGTGCCCGCTGCTCCCTTCGGCAGTGTGTTTGGTCAGTCTGCCTGTTCTGTTCCCTGCTCTGTCTCTGGTGAATCCTCTCACCCTGCTGCGCTTCTGACTGTACCCAGTGCTTGTATAATTAAATAAACAAATCTTTAAAAAAAAAATTCTACTTTGAGAAATTATACTCCTCTCTGTGGTCTAGGTAATGCCAATGAAAAGTTAAAGTCTCCTACCCAATCCCACAAATCCCATTCTCTTTCCTTGCATGAAGTAACTTTTACCTAATTCTGATTTTACTTTCCTGGTGGTTATCACCCACAATTCCATGGCGTGGAAAAATATATTCATGTTTATGATTCCAATTTTTTTAACTCTAACCATCACTTCCTAACTGAACTCAGGTCTCAGAGCCAGTTGCCAACTTGCCTCCTTAATGACTATTGCAAACTTAACCCTTCTCTAATGGAATTCTAGACTCCACTCAAGATTATGCTAGGCTTTTGAATACTCAATTTTTATATTACTCACTGCTGATTTGAAACATCTGTTTTGATGTCCACTTCAACTCAGAGTTTATTCAGGGAGAAAAGAAAGTATGCATTTTTAAATTTATGTGTATATATGTATATAGTATAGTTTGTTATTACATATACAGTTCATATAGCACTTATGTCTAGTTTGGTAATTGTAGTAATAATCAAATTCTTCATTTGTTTTTTCATTTAATCAATCACTTTTGAGATAAATACCACAGGAACTCCCAATAAGGTTCTATTTCAACAATTTTAGCCTTCTAAGTTTAATTTTTTTTTAAGAATTATGCCCTTCTTCACTGTTAAATGTTGACTTTTTTCCATGCAATACTTTTCAAAATTTTCATACTTACTTGTCTTTATTTCATTTATGTCTCTTCTTTTAATGAGGTAACACTGGTTCCATTCAATACATTTTACTAAATTTATCTCCTATTTGACATAAAAAATTTCATGACATTTTGTTTAAATTTGCCAAATAGGACTTTATTCATCTTTTCTTCTCTCTTACCATTTGTTTTTGGTGTGTCTTTTTTATGCAGATTTTATTATTTTTTTTTTTTTAATAAATTTTATTGTTATATTCCCCATACAATTGCAGCCCCCCCATTCTGACCCCAATCCCTCCCCTCCCACCCCCGCCCCCCTAAAAGTGTCTCTGGTTCATAGTTTTTTGTTGATTTTGATTTCACTTTCTTATAGTTATTCATTTTCCTGGTCCCTTATTTAAGTTTTCTAGATTCCTGCTATGAGTGAGACCATCCGGTATCTTTCTTTTTCTTTTTGGCTTATTTCGCTGAGCATGATCCCTTCCAGCGCCATCCATGTTGCTGCAAATTGCATGTGTTTATCTTTTTTGAATGCTGAGTAATATTCCATGGTATATATGTACCACATCTTCTTGATCCAGTCATCTATTTTTGGGCATTTGGGTTGTTTCCAAAGCTTAGCTATTGTAAACAGTGCTGCTATAAACATAGGGTGCAGGTGTTCTTTGAATTGATGTTTCTGTGTCCTTTGGGTAAATACCTAGGAGTGGAATTGCTGGATCATATGGAAGCTCTATGTTTAGTAGGTCCAGAAATCTCCATACAGCTTTCCACAGTGGTTGGACCAGTTTGCACTCCCACCAACAGTGCAGAAGAGTTCCTTTTTCTCCACACCCTCGCCAACATTTGTTGTTGCTAGTTTTTTTAATATGTGCCATTCTCACTGGTGTAAGATGGTATCTCATGGTAGTTTTGATTTGCATTTCCCTGATGACAAGTGATGTTGAACATTTTTTCATATGCCTGTTGGCCATTTGCATTTCCTCTTCAGAGAAGTTTCTTTTAAGCTCTTCTGCCCATTTTTTGACTGGATTATTTTCTTTGTTGTTGTTGAGTCTCATCAGCTCTTTGCAGATTTTTGTGATCAGTCCTTTATCATTAGTGTTGGGTGCAAAAATGTTCTCCCAGTTGGTGGGGTTTCTCTTTGTTTTGTTATTGTCTCTTTTGCTGTGCAAAAGCTCTTTAATTTGATGTAGTCCCAGCTGTTTATCTTGCCTTCACTATCACTGCTTTGGGTGATGTGTCTGTAAAGATGTCTTTGATGTGCAAATCCCGTAGTGTTTCGCCTATATTTCCTTCTATATATTTTATGGTTTCAGGTCTTATGTCTAGTTCTTTAATCCATTTTGAGTTGATTTTTGTGTATGGTGTGAGGTGGTGGTCAAGCTTCATTCTTTTGCATGTAGCGACCCAGTTTTCCCAGCACCATTTATTGAACAAACTTTCTTTGCTCCAATGCATAGTCTTTGCTCCTTTGTCAAAGATTAGTTGACCATAAATCTGTGGGTTTATTTCTGGATTTTCTATTCGATTCCATTGGTCTGTATGTCTGTTCTTGTTCCAATACCATGCAGTTTTGATGATTATGGCTTTGTAGTATAGTTTGAAGTCTGGGAGTCTGATGCCTCCATTCCCTTCTTTTTTTTTCAGGAGAGCTTTGGCTATTCGGGGTTTTTGGTGATTCCATATGAATTTCATCAATAATTGTTCTATTTCTTTGAAGAATGACATTGAAATTTTGATTGGAATAGCATTGAATCTGTATATTGCTTTTGGTAGGATGGCCATTTTAATAATGTTTATTCTTCCAATCCATGAGCAGGGGACGTCTCTCCATTTCTTTGTGTCTTCTTCTATTTCTTTTAACAGTGTTTTATAGTTTTCTTTGTATAGGTCCTTTACCTCTTTTGTTAGATTTATTCCCAAATATTTGATTTTTTTTGTTTCAATAACAAAAGGGATGGTCTTTTTGATTTCTTCTTCTTCAGATTTATTGTTTGTGTATAGGAAGGCTACTGACTTTTGCGTGTTGATTTTGTATCCTGCCACTTTACTGAACCGATTGATGAGTTGAATTAGCTTTTCTGTGGAGTTTTTGGGGTTCTCTATGTATAATATCATATCGTCTGCAAATAGTGATAGTTTGACTTCTTCTTTTCCTATTTGGATTCCTTGGATGTCTTTCTCTTGTCTTATTGCCCTGGCTAGGACTTCCAGTATTATATTGAAAAGCAATGGTGAGAGTGGACATCCTTGTCTTGTTCCAGATCTTAATGGAATTGCTTTCAGCTTTTCACCATTGAGAATGATACTGGCTGTTGGCTCGTCATAGATGGCCTTTATGATGTTGAGGTATGTTCCTTGTATCCCCAGAATTTCAAGGGCTTTTATCATGAATGGGTGTTGCACTTTGTCGAAAGCTTTCTCAGCATCTATTGATATTATCATATGGTTTTTATATTTCTTTTTGTTGATGTGTTGGATAACGTTGATTGATTTTCGGATGTTAAACCATCCTTGTGCCCCTGGAATGAATCCAACTTGGTCGTGGTGAATTATCTTATGGATACATTGTTGGATTCTGATAGCTAAAATTTTATTGAGGATTTTTGCATCAGTGTTCATTAGGGAGATTGGCCTGTAGTTTTCCTTTTTTGTGTTGTCCTTGTTCGGTTTTGGTATTAGTGTAATGTTGGCTTCATAAAACGTGTTTGGTATTGTCCCTTCCTTCTCAATTTTTTGGAAGAGTTTGTGAAGGATAGGCACTAATTCGTCTCTGAATGTTTGGTAGAATTCATTTGTAAATCCATCAGGTCCTGGGCTTTTGTTTTTGGGGAGGTTTTTTATTACCATTTCAATTTCGCTGCTTGTAATTGGTCTGTTTAGGTGTTCTATTTCTTCTTTATCTAGCTTTGGGTGATTGTAGAGTTGTAGGAATTTGTCCATCTCCTCTAGATTGTTAAACTTGTTTCCATATAACTGTTCATAGTAGTTACTGATTATTCTTTTGATTTCTGCTGTGTCCGTTGTGATTTCTCCTCTTTCATTGATGATCCTGTTTATTTGTGCTTTCTCCTTTTTTTCCTTTGTGAGCCTGGCTAGGGGTTTGTCTATTTTATTGATTTTTTCAAAAAACCAGCTCTTGGTTTCATTGATCTTTTGGATTGTTTTTTTAGTTTCAATTTCATTTATTTCTGCTTTGGTTTTTATTATTTCTTTTCTTCTACCGGTTTTGGGGTTTTTTTGTTGTTCTTTTTCTAGATCTTTGAGCTTCGAGATGAGGTTGTTTCTTTGTGTTCTTTCTTGTTTCTTGATGTGAGCTTCTATTGCTATATATTTTCCTCTTATTACTGCTTTTGCTGCATCCCATACATTTAGGATATTAGTGTCCTCCTTGTCGTTCAATTCAAAAAATTTTTTAATTTCTTCTTTGATCTCCTCATTAGTCCAATGGTCTTCCAGTAGTGTGGTTTTTAATCTCCATGAGGTAGGAAAGTTCCTTGCCTTCTTTTTATGGTTTATTTCTAGTTTGATGCCTTCATGGTCAGAAAAGATGGTTGATATGATTTCAATCTTGGTGTATCTGTTGATGTTTGTCTTGTGCCCCAGTATGTGATCGATCCTGGAGAATGATCCGTGTGCGCTTGAGAAAAATGTGTACTCCGTTTTTTTGGGGTTTAGTGTTCTATAGATGTCTGTTAAGCCTAATTGCTCTAGGTCCTTATTTAGAGCTTTGGTTTCTTTACTTATTTTTTGTCTTGTTGATCTATCCATTGTTGATAGTGGTGTGTTGAAGTCTCCCACTACGTATGTGTTTTCTCTGATGTCTGTTTTCAGAGAGGACAACAGTTGTCTGATATATTTTGGTGCTCCTTCGTTTGGTGAGTATATGTTAATGAGTGTTATTTCTTCTTGAAGTATTGTCCCCTTGATCATAATGTAGTGACCATTGGGGTCTCTTTTTATCTTTTTGAGTTTGAAATCTGTTTTATCTGATATAAGTATAGCTGTTCCTGCTTTCTTTTTTGGTCCATTTGCTTGTAGGATTGTTTTCCATCCTTTAACTTTGAGCCTATTTTTATCTTTTGTAGCTAAATGTGTTT
Organism: Talpa occidentalis; assembly: GCF_014898055.3. Lineage (NCBI taxonomy): Eukaryota > Metazoa > Chordata > Mammalia > Eulipotyphla > Talpidae > Talpa > Talpa occidentalis. Next base: position 118,079,517 of record NW_023604972.1, read on the forward strand.
CCTGGAGACAGCAAAAGGTTGGGTTTTGTTTCTTAATCCAGGCTGCCACTCTGTGTCTTTTTATTGAAGAGTTTAGTCCATTTACATTTAGAGTTAATATTGATATGTTAACATCTGTATTTGCCATTGTGTTTGTCTTTCCTTTAATTTATTTATTCTTTTAATAACTTTTTTTTTTTTTTGGCCTTCTTTCATTGTTATTCGTCCCTCTGAGGTTCTGGCTTTAGGACTCCTTGTAGTATTTTTTGGAGTGGGGGTTTAGTTGCAATGAAATTCCGGAGTTTCTGTTTGTCTGGGAAGGTCCATATTCTTTCTTCAAAGAGGAAGGAGAGCTTTGCGCGATAGAGTATTCTTGGTTGGCATCTGTTTTCTTGGAGTCTGTTGACTATGTCCCTCCACTCTCTCCTTGCCCGTAGTGTTTCTTCGGAGAAGTCTGATGTCAGCCTGATTGGTTTTCCTTTGAATGTTATCTGTTTCTTCCCTCTTGTCAGCTTCATTATTTTTTCCTTGTCCTGGATTCTTGGGAGCTTTACTATTATGTGTCTTGCTGTATTTTTCCTTTCGTCGTAGAAGTTTGGTGTTCTTCTTGCTTCTTGTATATCAATTTTCAGCTCCTTCTTCACATTTGGGAAGTTCTCTTCAATTATCTCTTTGAATATTTTCTCTGTTCCTACATCTCTCTCCTCTCCTTCTGGTATTCCTATAACTCTTATATTTCCTTTCCTCATGGAGTCAGATAGTTCCCGAAGTCTTTCTTCGTTCTTTTTCCTTCGTACTTCTCTTTCCTTTTCTGTTTTGGTTCTTTTTATTTCTGTGTCTTCAAGATTACTTATTCGTTCTTCCATTTCATCTATTCTGCTTTCATTGCTTTTCCCAGAATTCTTTAGTTCTTCCATTAATTCTTTGATCTCCTGCATTTCTTTTACTTCCCTCTTTAGGGACTCAATTTCTTTCTTCTGACCATTGTTTTCCCTCTCTAGGGACTCAATTGCATTCTTCTGATCGTTGATTATTTTTCCCTTATCATTGTTTTCCTTTATGACTTCTGTCAGTTTTTTAATCACGGCAATTTTAAATTCTCTTTCTGGAAGGCTCAGAAATTCTTCCAAGTTATTGTCTTTGCAATCTGGGGGCTGGCTTTCTTTTTGTGGTGTGCTTTTTCTCTGGAGAGTTGCTAGGTTGCGTGTGGTTCTTCTCCTCCCTACTGTCTGTTTTCTAATTTGCCGTATGCGTTGGGCCACTGTGTTGTTGGGACTGGCCGGCATCTTGGGTGGGCTTCTCTGTTCCCCTCTGGTTCTTCCAGGAGTCATCTGTCAGTTTCAAGCAGCCTTTAATGGAGAAAGGTCCCTGTTCTAAAATGCCGATGTGGGGACACACTCCCCTGTGCGCCTGGTCTGCCCCGGCGGTGGGTTCCTGCTCCCCTCTGGGCTTGGACTGCAGGCCAGAGGGGGTCTGGCGTGGGCGAACTTCCCCCGCTCACCTCTGGCTCCTGAGGAAGCCTTCTGCAGGTAGTCTTTACTGAAGAAATGTCCCTGTTCTAAAATGGTGATGTGGGACACACTCCCTGCACGTCTGGTCTCAGGCACACTCTTCTGCGCGCCTGGTCTGCCCCCGCTGTGGGTGCTCGCTCTCCCTGTGGGCTCAGACTACTTGTTCGGAAGGAGCCAGGTGTGGGCTAACTCCCCAGCTGGCCACTAGCTCCTTCAGTAGCCTGTGCTGGGGTCAAGTCGCTAGGTGGCGCCAGAGATCTCTCCTGGAGCCCTTGGGGAGCTGATTTTCCACCCCGTGGGACAGGGAGCAGAGCGGGGATGGTAGGGTACACCTCAACGGCTTTGGGGTGCTGTGTCTGCCTTGTGCCCCACCGTCATGGGGAACCCACGCCCCTAATTTCGTGCCCCGGGTCTCAGTTCCAAAGCCCTCAGTTCCAGGACGCGGGCTGTAGCCCAGATCAGTGGCGCGGGAATGGCGCCTTTTGAATCCCGCTCCCCTGCCTGGGCGCCTTGTTCCTGCTCACTCAGGGAGGGCCTCCGCCCGGGTCTCAGTTCCAAAGCCCTCAGTTCCAGGACGCGGGCTATAGCCCAGATCAGTGGCGCAGGAATGGCGCCTTTTGAATCCCGCTCCCCTGCCTGGGCGCCTTGTTCCTGCTCACTCAGGGAGGGCCTCCGCCCGGGTCTCAGTTCCAAAGCCCTCAGTTCCAGGACGCGGGCTGTAGCCCAGATCAGTGGCGCGGGAATGGCGCCTTTTGAATCCCGCTCCCCTGCCTGGGCACCTTGTTCCTGCTCACTCAGGGAGGGCCTCCGCCGTCTCCCCGCAAGCCTAGGTCGCAGGCGCGGGGACCTGGGCAGCTGCGATCCGGTCTGGATCCGCGCCACTTTCCGCGCAGGCTTACCTGGCGGCCGGGGCTGTGTGCTGGTGCTGGTCTCCTCCTGGGGGGCGGGGCTCTCTTTAATGGCGCCTGGAGCTCACCTCCGCGGCGGATCCTGCAGGGTTCGCCTCAGCTCCCGTTCACGGGGTGTGGTGGCTGCAATAGTTCCTTTCCACTCACAGTCCCGCTTGCTGTGTCCGTTTTTCTTGTTGGCCGTTTTGGTTTGTTGTTTCCTCCTCTCTGCCGGTCGGAGAGTGCCGACTTTGTGGGCGGGGGAGGGGAGCAGGGTTCTGTGCTTCCCTCCCTTCTCGTCCTCTTTTATGGCAACTTTCTTCTTCGGGCAGTTTGCTGGAGTCACCCGTTTATCTTCCGTGTCCCAGTTCTCCGATTTTATTATTTTTTTACTTTATATGACAATCTATATTTCAAATAGGAAAGTCAACCTATTAACTTTTGACAAGATTACCGATAAATCGAATGTTCCTTTCACAGTTCTTTACTTTTTTTAAAAAATAACAAGTCCTTTTGTTGTCTTTTTTAATTTTGTGTTTTGTGGATTGATTACATTTTCTTCCTCTTTTGTTTTTCCTCTAGCAGGCTTAAGATCCATTTTTCTAATCTTCTCAATTTTAACCACTATTGATATCAGCATTAAAATATAATTTTCTATAAATGTTGCCCATTGATCAGTGTCTTCATTTTCTCAGAAACCAAAAAAATCCTGTATACTTTCTTTCCTTTTTATTTTCCTTTCTTGGCTCCCAGTTCCACAGTCATTTCCCATACCTGAATGAAATGATCTAAAATTTTCATTCCAAATTGTTATTGAATTTTCCTTTATGCCATTGCTTTTAGTAATCCTTTCTGTGCAATTACATTAGGGCTTATAGATACACTATCAATAGCTACTTAAAATTAATTACAAATTTTACTATTTCTTTGCTCACTACTCTTGCTTTTATTCAAAAAGAATGATTAATTTTCAGATTCTTTGTATATCCAAACTTGCCCTCATTTTGCTTACCCAAACTGACACCCTCCCTATCTTCATATACTTTTAATGCTTTTTTAATTGACTGTGTATCCTAGTCATTCCCTTTTACTTTCTTTTGTGCCTTTACTGTGAGGGCACATCTTGGTTTCCATTTCTAATATAAACACTGGGTAGTCACCACATTCCAAATGGTTTATCATACTTGTGATATTTTCAGTCATTTACTTCAAAACAGAATCTCATGAGATCAGAATCTCCAGTCTCCTGTTATTTCCAAAAACACACATTAATCCTGTTTCTAAGGCATTCTTTTCCCTTGGCAATATCAGATTTATCAAATTTCCTCTGACCATTCCCTTGCCAGAGCAAAGTCAAGGACTGAATCTTCTTTCCAACCACGGATTATAGTAGAATTGAAATCTGGTGAATATTATATTAGCATATTTATGCTTAGATAAAGGATGCTGATGGAAACTAAGCTTGAATTTTGACAAACACAGATTTAGGCAAAATATCTGGTAAATGGGAAGCATTACCAGGCTGAAGGAGTGAGTTGATTTGACTGTGAAGAAGAAACAGACTATTCCATTACAAGATCTCTCTCAAAATAAACAACTATAGCATAGTCTGTAAGTATCAGGGGTCAAGTCTCTGAATAACCTTTCATGTACTCTTTTAAGGACTATATACTTTTTTAAAGACTATAAAAATATGTCTGCATGCATGTGCATGTGTGCGCGCACACACACATACACACTCACTTAGTCTCAACAATTACTTAGAATTTAGACCAAAAAAAAAAAGACTTTTACAGGGAGGAATATTTACCACTGACTTTGGAATACTGTTTAGTACTGCTGTGTATGATAATAAAATAAAACCAACTTTTAGCCAATTTTATTCCTATTTCTAAATTGTCTACAGATAATAGCCACTCCCTTATTTTCTGTACCTGGAGAAGATCACACACACCTACATACTCAACCCTGGTATGACACCGGGGACAACTAAGACTTTTTGTATGTTCATAGTAAGCCAAGAAATGTCATATATATATATATATATATATATATATATATATGTGACATATATATATGGAGTGAGAGAGAAAGATAGGAGTGGGGGGGCAGGTATTTTTATCATTGATTTATATACAAAAAAAACTAAGGTAGAGAAAAGTTAACTAAAGTATGTGAGGTAATAAAAAAAAAATCCAGAATTAAACTCAGATCCAACTGGTTCCAAAACACAAGCTCTCTAATGGATACCAACTAGTTTCTAGGGAATACTGAGGTTTGAATTCTAGTCCCAAATTTCATTTTCCTGAACTGTAAATGGGCAGATTAGGTGAAATGATAATGTCCTTTTTATCTAAAAAATATTGAGCTCTCTTTTTTTGAGTGCTCTCTGTGGGCCAGTAATTGAAGTAAACATTTACGTATGTTATTCATTTTTTTAAAAAGTGGTGAGTGAAGTTATAAAGAAACAGAGGTGTTAAAAAGCATGCTGAAGGAACTCTTAAATTGACAAATGATGAGGCTGGGATTATTTAATTACTATTATTGTTGTTGCTATTATTATCATTATTATTACTATTACTATTATTATTATTATTTGCAATCTGTGATCATCTTTATTTTCCTGACCAAGAATGGATGGACCTGCCATGTACAGGAGAATAAATTACTTTCTACATGATGGAATACAACCCTGAAACAACTTACTACAACTACCAGCAGTGTTTTTTATGGATGACTCACAAACAGAACTGAGTGAAAGAAGCTAGACAGTGAATGATTCCATTTATATAAAGTTCCAACTCAGGAAAAACACATCTATGGTGTTAGAAATCTGGGCACTGTTTACCCTTAGTGAGAGGTATTAACTGGGAGAGGACTTTAAGTAAACTGGAAATGCTGTTTCTTTTTTTACTTTTCTTTTAAAAAATTACTTTTAAAAGAACTCTTGTTTATCCATTCATCCACTGATAGACATTTAGGTTGTTTCATGTCTCAGAGATTGTAAATAATGCTGCAATGAACAAGGGGTACATGTCTCTCCTTGTTTTAGTGTTTTCATTTTCTTCAGACAAAGGAAGCTGGGATTTAAATATAGACTTATCTGGCTCGTGAAGACATGTTCCTAACCTAAAATGCCTATGTGCTTGGATGAAAGCACGTGTTACATGTCAAAATATGTAAAGTGATAGGGTGGAATTTTTAAAAGCATATTCAATATTATAAAATTATTTTATATCCACATTTCACAAATATACTTGTTTTATACACTCTGTACTTATAGGACAAATTGCTGGAGATAATTCTCACCTGTTGTATGCACAGGTAAGGAAAAGCAAGATATGAAGTATCAGAAGCTGGTGGAGGATATAAGCTTAATTTTCCACAGAGCTTTAAAAATCAAATGAACAAGCCAAAAGTTCAAACCTAAGCATGGAAAAGTGGAGGTACAGAGGTGGGGTGAGAGTGATGTGGGGGAAGCCTTCTCATTAAACCACTTTCCATAGGATAGAAACCACATTCACTAAGCCAAGTCAGTCAAATTTCTTTCTTCCTGAAGACATTGACAGTCTGGATACTCTTGGCTTTTTTATAATTCCATCAGGTTCTCCCATATGTATCGTTAGGCTACAGCAGGGAAAAACACAGCTATACACTTAACTTCATGGAGCTTACGGTCTTGTAGGAAAGTTCAGAAACCAATCTCAGATTCTTGCCCTTTTTCACAACTGAGCAAGAAGTCATTAGCTGGTATTGAATTCATGAAGAATTTCCTTGCTGACATGCCATACTGGCCAGAAACCATGTCAGATTTTTTCACCTCTGGGAAACAGCTGGCAAAGAGTGAGGCGCCAAATCCAAACTTTACCTACTTGAAGCACAACCCTGTTTGCTCCCACCTCAACACAAGCTCATAAAACTTATTTCTGTCCTGTGGCTCTTGAGTATATACAGCTTATTGGGAATTTTTCTGGACTAGTTGGACAAATAATGGTGAGAATGGAGAGGAAGGATGGATTGAAGGATTATTATGAAGGAAAACTTGAGAATATATATTTGGTGACTGACTGGGAAGGGATGCCAAGGAAGAAAAAGGATTCAAAATAGGTTCCAGATTTTTTTAGCCTGGGTGGTTTGGGAACAGTTGTGGCTTGATAGAAATATCAGCCAAGAAGACGATTTAAGAAGTACTTTTACAGAGAAGAACATCTAAGTGGAGGTATGAAAAGAAATATACTCAACCTCACCATATTAGGGTAAAAAGTGGCATTAGCCTCCTTTCAATATTCAAATCAAATGACCAAGATGCTTTCACCCCTCACAGTCTTGAATCCCATAATAAACCATCTCAGTTGTGATTTTAAGCTGCTCATGGAGAAAAAGTCAATTCCCTATAGGTTTCTTCACTTCACATTGCTGAGTGCTGCTTTATAACAGACACCGCTATGAGCCTTTCACATTCATTAGTGTATTTAATCTTCACAACCAACCTATGAGGAGGAGCTGTAATCATTCTCCTTTTGCTTATGAAGACATTGAAGCTCAGAGCAAGAGTTACACACAGCTCTTCTAGATCTAGAGACCCGTCCTTCACTGTCTCTTGTACTCTGGGAAGAAGCAGAGCAGCAAGTGAACTCAAGCCTTGCTCCCTGCAGAAATTTCAGTGATGACCTGAACTTACCTAATCCCCAACACAGCATTCTAGAATCCAACACAGTCCTGTTTTTTTGTCCAAACTTATAATGACTGGGATATTCATTGCCACAAATATCTGGGAACCCAGAGTCTACGGTGCTCCAAATCTTGAAGACAGTGCAAATTTCACAGCATTTGTCTGAGAAGAGCCTGGGCATCCAGTATTATAGCTCTTTTGTAACAGGTCTTTCAGCACATGCTCTCTCTCAATCTCTCTCTCTCTTAACATAAGTGGTACTTATAGGGCCAGCTTCCTGCCTTCTCCCAGGACAACCTAGGCTCTAGTGTTGTGCCCAGACCACAAGTCAAACATACTGCCATATGAATTCCCCTTGAGGACCATGTTGTCTAATTCTTGATGATCTCTCTCATTTAGGGTCCCTGAACCCTTCAGAGATTTTAACAAAATTAAAATTCAAGGAAAAAGCAATTCAATGTCTCCATATCTTCCTTCCCAAGGCCCACTTGACTCTTACGTAAATTTATCTCCTTCTTGAAAATCTAAGGCCCCAACTTATTTTGAGCTCAACTTATTAAATAATTTAAGAAAGAATAAAATTTATTCTCCAAAACAAAAAGATGCCTAATTTTTTTTCATATCTACATATGTAAAAGAACCCACTCAATTGATTCTTCCCAAAGCAAAGAATATCTACTCACAGGTTACAGAAGCCATTGGCAAATGTGACGTGGTTATTTCTAAGGTATTGAAAGCAAAAAGTTTTTGTATCACACGTTACAAATTAGAAATTCTGTGGAGAATTTTTTTTCAATCTACTTTTTGTAACACTTTTTTGTTGCTGATGAGGTAATATTGATTTAAAATACCATGTGATTTATGGGTATAGGTTCATATCTCTTTATATATGTGTGTGTGTGTACGTATGTATGTATGTATATTACCACAGCATGCCTACCACCAAAGCATCCATAATGTTTAAGTAATAAAATCCATGCTAAGACTCTTAGAGACACATGAATTAAAAGGGAACCCCCACAACAAAGCAATACCACTAAGATCATACCATCTTCCTTTAAGACTCTTAGTTGAACATCTCTCTAGACACAAAGGTCCCAGAGCACATAGGAATAGGGGGGCACAGTCAGGACAATGAAGGGTTTGGAAGAAGTCAAGACAAACTACCCAGAGATCTGGAAAGGTATCTAGTCCTGACCATATTGCATATTAAAACAACACCCTAACAAGATTTTCAATGTCTGCCCAAATTTACTCTTAGTATTTCTAGCTATAGACTTGTTTCTTCTGAAATCATGAGGGGAAATAGAAAGCAATCAAGCTGTTTTACATAATCCTTAGAAATTCCAAACAAGGATTAGGCATGCATCCTTAAAAGGGCCCATCAGCACTTTGCTCTTCATTAAAAAAAAAAAGTCAGCTGAATGCAAGATAATGGAATACCCATGACCTATTAAATTTGTTGCATCATTAACTAAAATAATCTCTGAGCTAATGTGTGACCATTTTTTATTTTAATCACACATTACCCAGTAGACTGCAATTTCCAGTTCTAAATCTCTTAGCAATAATTCAATAGTAACACAATGCCTCTTTGTTCTTTGGTGAGAGTAATCATCAATAATAAGTCCATTTTTCACTTTTCTCCTTTCCTTCTGACTGTTCTTTCCATTTCCATGGCTCCAAGTTAAAGTTTCTTATGGTACCAAATACAGGAAAATGGCTAGAAGTTGGAAACTGTATCATGTAGGTCTTGTTTCATATGTGAATACTAACCAGACACTTTTATCACCCAGTTCTAGAAATTTACATGATCATTTTACTGAGTGTTGATTCCACTACATCAATGAAATGATTCATATGCAAAAAGATATAAATTTATATAGTTTTGCAATATTACTATAAGACCATTAGTGCCTAATGAGTTGAACTACCTGAAAATCAAATGTTCAAGTGAGGATGTAATTTAGCACAGCATTATGGATATCAGGACAAAGATTCCACAAAAATTTAAAGTAGAAATTCCATACAATTCACTTTCAGGTATTTACCTGAAAATTTTTAAAATAAACACTATATGCAAGCTAATATATGCATATTAGCTCTATTTACAATAGCCAACAACTGGAAACAATCTACTTGTCCATAGATTGACAAATGGATAAAGGTGTGGTATATAAACACAATGAAATACTATTTAACTATAAAAAAATGAAACCCTGCCATTTTCAACAACATGGATAGACCTAGAGAAAATTATGCATGAGATACGCCAGACAGAGAAAGACAACTTAAGATTTCACTCAGATGTGGTATACAGAGAAAACAAACAGATGAACTAAATAAAACAAAAATAAAATTTTAAACTATTAGATAAATAAATAAAATACAAATAGAATCAGATATTCATTAATTCTAGATGAAAATGAATGTTGCATTTTAACTATCTGCATCTCCCACCTATGAAAACCGAATATTTACAGCAAATGATTGCAGGCTCACTTAATCTAGGAGAGCTTGCAGTATGAAAGTTATTTCTCAATTGAAACTCATTTCCCTAGATTTCTGTTAATAAAAAGTTATTGAATACTATATCTGAGGAATAGAAAGAATAATGCAGATTTCTGCCCTTGAGGAATTTGTGAATCTACAATCTTGGGGGAGTGCTTAAAAAAATGCCTTTTGAATCATATATGTTTAGACTCTAAAGTCAATTTAAAAGTAGTGAAAAGAGGGGATAGTAAAAATCTACTTTAAAAACCTCTTATAATATCCCTAAAGTACAACATACATAGTTTAAATTATATTATTTAAAATACATAATATACATACATTAATATATGAAATATAATAAAGATCAAACATTCAAAATGTCTGTGTACCTCAACTTCCTGTAAAAATTTTACTGTAAAACTGTTGCTCAAAATATGCCCATTGTTTAATCTGTGCAAACAGTGCACCACTACTCTAGGAAATGAGTGGGCATATAACAGGTACAAGCTGTAAGATCAGAGGAAAAAGGACTTGCCCTTCAAAGCATCTCTCTAGTTAACATTTCCTGTTTGAATGCCTGTTTGTTTTTATTACTGAATTTTATGAGTTGGGACTCTCCAGAGAAACAGAACCAATAGAATGAGGGTGAGGGTAGATGGGGTGTGGAGGTTGAGTTGGGTGGAGGTGACTTAAAGGAATTGGCTCACACTATTGTAGAGGTTTGCAAGACCAAAATCTTCAAGGTAGGTGTAGGGTAAAGAAAATATCAGGCTTTTCTGCCCTTCCGCCATCAGGATAGATGATGGATCCTTGTCCTGAATGCATGCCTGATGGCGGGCACCTGGAGCAGGGTGTGGGCATAGGTAGATGGGATTCAGCTGAGCTAAGACTGTGCTTTTAAGGGCGGCGTCACGGGGGGACGCCAGCAGCAGCAGTAGCAGCAACAGCAGCAGCAGAAGCCGAGAAGCAGCAGAACGAACGCCAGAGAGTCCAGATAGAGTGAAGACTTGCCTCCCAGCCCCCCAGCCAGCACCCCTGCCTGCCATATGCCTGGTGAACCCCAATAAAAGACCTGCAAAACTACTGAGGACTCTGACTCCTCCTTTACCCAGTCTGCATGGGATCAGAAAACCTGCACTGTGCCCAGTCCGGCCTTTACAGTAGGCTAGCCGATCAGAGACTCAAGAAAGCTTAGTCTTCAAGTCTGACAGCAGCCTGCCAGTCTAATTCCCTCTTTATCTGGAGAAGACAGTGTTTTGTTCAGGTTTGCACATGATTAAATGACATCCACCCATATTATGGAAGACATCTGCTTTACTCAAAGATTCTTCATATTTAAATACTAATCTCATTTTTAAAATATCATCACATAAACAGCTAGAGTAATGTTTGACCAAACATCTGGGTACCGTGTCCAAGCCAAGCTGACACACAAAATTATCCATTATACCAAAGTTTTTATAGGCCAGGTAGTCAAACTTACATAGCCCAGGGGCCAAATTCAGCCTGCCATCTGTTTTCAGTTGACTCACAAGTAAAGAATGGTTCTTTTTTAAGTGAATGAGAGTAGAGAGAATCAAAAGAACACAAATTATATGATTCAAATTTTAGACCTCATGAATATGGTTTTATGGAAACACTGCCAGCTTCACTTATTTATGTATTGTCTATGGCTGCTTTCATACTATAGTGGCAGACTTTGCTACCAGGCAAACCAGGGGTACCTAGACACCAAACTGTTAGTGGGGAAAGTCCATGTTTCACATTCTCTGCGCTTATACCCAACCATGGTCATAAAGCAATCACTCTATAATGTGCCCCAAGATTTTAATCAGGAATAGAGAGGGTGGGGAAAAAATGTAAGGGAGAGAAGAATTTCAAAATACAGACTCCTAGTCGAACTCAGAAATCAACCATCCCTTTGTGGGCAAACATTCAGTGCAACAGCAGGGCCCAAAGCCAAGCAGCCAGGAGAATGAATCCAAGACAACCTCCTGACAGGAAACACAAGCAAGAGGTTGTGCAGGGCCCAAAGAGCTGGGACAGGAGGAGAGAACCAAGGTTTAAAATGTACCAACCAATGATGGTGCACAGGTGCATTGGTGAAGGAAACACTATGGGAACTACACCTGAGGGGAGGTGGGGGGAAGCAATTATTGTTTAAAAATGAACAATGATATAAAAAAAAATACCAAAAAAATAATATAAAAAATAAAATGTACCAACCAAGCTGCATCCAACACAAGTTAAGATGGCAGCCACCATAGTCTCTCAGGAGAGTGAGATTGTGCTGCCTGACAAAGCTCTGAAGCCAGAAAAAGAGTTATTTGCAGGAACCAGCCACAGGGGTGTATGCAGAACTTGATGAGAAGCAGGAACAGCTCCCAACCCTCACACACTCTCAGGGGGGCAGTACAGCAGAAGCATGAGCCTTCCCACCATGGCCGTGGCTCTTTTAAAGTCCTTCCCAAGACTCCAGACACCCCTCAGTTCCAGCTGTCCCTGTTTAGGAAGTCAGGGGATGGAGCACTGAGACTCTTGACTTTCTTCCAGTTTCCCCCAGCTGTCACTCGGGAAGTCACTGGGGTGGAACAATGAAACTCCCAGCTCTCTTGTAACTGGAGTAATTGCAGTAGAGACCATATGGCTTCAAAGCCTAAAATAATTATTATCTGGCCCTTTATTTAAAAAATTACTATTATAAAAACGTTTATTTGGGGGGAAATCTTGTTTGCATCCTTAAAACGCAATACATTTTTAACAAAAGGATGTCTAGAAAAAAAAGTCTTCAATTACTTAAATACGATTAACTAGGACATCGGAAGCACATTTACATATGGTGCCTGAGAGATACCTCGGCTTCACAATTGATATCACAAGATAAGAAGCTCTTCATTTTAAATTGGCTTGAAGTCTCTTAGAGTATTGAATTAGCTTGCTAGGTTTGTTGTGATAGTATACCAAAAACTGGATGCTTTAAACAACAGCAAATTAATGTCTTGTAGTTATGGAGGCTAGAAGTTCAAAATCAATAAAATAGTGGGGTAATTTTTTTTTCCTTCTTAGGGCTGGGAGGGAAGGATCTGCTGCAAACATCTCTCCTTGGCTTGACAGTGGCCATCTTCTCCTTATTTCTTTTCCTATCATCTTCCTTCTTTGCTTATCCTTGTGTCCAAATTTCCCCATTTTATAGACAGCAGTGTTGGATTAAGACCCACACTAATGACTTCACTTTAACTTGATAACTCTGTACAAAGACCTTATATCCAGATAAGGTGACATTCTGAGGGGCCTCCCCTGGTGGTACAGCGGTTGAGCGCTGGGCTGAGAAGGTGCCCGCAGACTCAGCAGTGCTGGTTCCAACCCCGGCCACCAGTGAGGGTCCCACATGGCGCACAGACCTCTCCTGCCGCCCGCTGCTCCCCTCAGCAGTGTACCTCATCAGTCTGCCTGTTCTGTTCCCCGCTCTGGCTCTCGTGAATTCTCTCACCCTCCCACACTTCTGACTGTACCCAGTGCTTGTATAAGTAAATAAATAAATCTTTTTAAAAAAGAGGTGACATTCTGAGGGACTGAGGACTTAGCATCACCATTTGAAGTGGAAGAGAGAAACAACTGAACCCTTAACAAGCAACATAAAAACATGAGCCAACAACATGGGCCAGAGTAGTGGAAGCAAAGCTCCATTTTGCAAATGTTCTACCTCAAAGCCTTAGCCAACCTCCTATGAAGATTTACATTCCTTTGTGCATCTTCAGCAAAACCAGGGAAAGAGGGACCAACTCGTTCCTCTAAGTCTGATAATTTGTCCGAAATGACTCCATCACTACCCAGTTTGTCAGCAGCATCCATCACCTTCTACAACCAGCGCAGAACAATGGCTGTTACAACTCTTTTTTTCTTCCTACTAACCTGTCTTCAGACTTTATATTCACACATCACTTGGTGACTATCAAGTCACACAGGTAATGAGCTGTTTCTATATGTAATTTTTGTCCATATTCTTTATAAGAAATTTATTAATGCTATGTGTTATTTGTCACTCCATGTTGGAGGGTGTTTAGATCATGGCACTTTACAGATGTTATTTCATATAAAGTAATTGCCATTTGGTTTGATTTATATACTGATCCAGCTTATATGTAGTCAATTTTGTTATAGCAACATTTTAGAAAATTGATTGGAGTTTTGGGCATGATATAAAACACATTATAGTTTTCCTCCTTTAACAGAATACCAAGCAAACTCCTGATCAGCATTTTCATGCAGAGCTTCTGATGCTCAAATTGTTTACTGACATTAAGTAGAGATGCCAGAGATGATAGAAAACAACTGAACTAAAATTTCAGAAAACTGTTTGAGGCTAACGTAAAGACTTTGAGGTTCAGAAACCCAAAAGTAGAGAGAGTATAGCTCAGTGGTGGAGCATTTGACTGGAGAAATGCAAAAGTATCAAACATTTGGGAACACTAGCTACAGGATACAACTTGATGTGCAGAGAGGAATAGAGAAACAGGGTCTCAGCAGGAAATATGAGATCTGCAAGGGTTCAGGTTAAGGGGTTAAGAATTTACCGATAGGCAACAGATGTTCATTGCTGTTTTTTTGAGTGGGAAATCCAAAAATTTGCTTGAGTGGGAAAACAGGAGGGCTAAGACTAGGTACAATTTGATCCCTGTGCCTACTTAGGAATAGTACTGAATTAAAAGGCTTGGTTAAAATCCTCAGCTGCCCCCTACTGGTAAGGAAGAGTTATCACAGCATTTTTCTTTTTTTTCCAGAGAACAATGCTCTCAACCATTGGAGAACTTTGCTTTAGGATTTTACTGTGTGCGTGGGTGTTTTAATACTTAGACAAAATATTTCTTCTATCCTTATGCCATCTGCATAAGAATATGTTTTATGTTGCTTGTTATCTGTATAACCAACAAAGGTTCAGTTGGAGGCTTGAGAACAAGAAGAGAGACTTGAGATGTTCTTATTGAGAACATCAGCTCAATGAGTAACTTGTAGAGAAAGGAAAAGTAAAATCTTCAATTTATACACCTAAAATGGTAGGGACATGTATTTATATCTTTTTATTCCAATTGGTTTTCAAGATAAGCCAAGTTGGAAGCACTATATAAGAGTGTAGTTCAAAATATCTCTTAAGTGCTATTTATCTAGCACCTGAGCATATTAAAAACATACTTAGGAGGCAAATAAAGCTTGAATCTTGAACAAGAGGGAGTCTATGTGCTCTGTCTGACCAATTAAACACCACTTCTTTCAGGCTACAAAGGTTGGTATCAGCATGGACATATAACCCAAAACCAAATGAAGCATTTAGTCTCTATTTTTACCTCAACTGTAGAATTTGTCTAAGTTCCTTAAAGTTGTGCACCTTTTTTTTTCACTTTGAAAAAAAATTGCCTGAAGAAAACATGAGTTAATACACAATTTATGAAACTGTTTCTAAGCAGGATGCATTATAAAAATAGGCAAGTATGACGTTGTAATTGGAATCAAAAAATGTATGTTGTTATAAAAATAAAATGTAAATGTGTTCTGGAAGCAAAATTCCAAATACTAACACAGGTGATGGTGACACTATCACAGCTAGTTTGCCGCAAAGCACCAGGAGAAAAACTATATTATCTTAGCCCATTTATTCATTTAGTTTTGTTTAGATTAGCATCATCATCATAAGAGCAGTTGTTAAATGTCAATCATGCTGTGGCAACCACTATTATAATCATGCTAGATTAATTTATTTAACGTAGACCACAACCCTATGGAAGAGTTACTGTTAGAATCCTCTCTTCAGAGAGTAACCAGAAGCATCACTGTTACAGACTTGAAAGTGACAAAGCCAGAATTTAAACCTAGGCTCCCTTTCTCTTAACCAGTAAATCCAATTACCCCCTTAAGGGCTACAAGAAGCAGATTCTTTTACCAAATCAGAGGCTCTGGTATTTTGAAGGACAGATGAGAGGAAGGTTAAGAATGGAAACCGATGAAAATGGCCAGCAGTAGCGGACCTTTTTAAAAAACAGCAGCTTTATTGCGCTTTAATTCAAGTGCCATTCAGTTCATCCATTTAAAGTGTGCAAATCAATGGTTTTTATTATATTCACAGAGATGAACAATGATCACCACAACCAATTTTAGAACATTTTTATACCACCAAGGAAACCCTATTCTGAGGTGGAGTATATATTGCAAACCAAGGATGAATCTCCAACATGCTTGGATCATAGAAAACTATAGTAAATAGCTGCCATAAGGGCAGTAATATATAATACTTGTAATTTGCATAAAACTTTAAAATATGTATTTGCATGTCTGACTTCATTTGGTACACCTGAGCAACCCTGTGTTACAATCAGGAGAATACTGTCATATTTTGTAAATGACTAGAAGATAAATCTAAAGAAAATAATGTGCATATTTATTATATAAAAGGTGGTATATTTTTTCCTAGGAGGAAGTCAGCTGTTTTAGGTGCTGCTGAAATATGGTACACATTACCAGTTGGTTTATTTAACATAATACTAGGTTTAGCAGTCAGTTAAATCCCTACCTGTGAAAGACTTGTATAGTCTTTATTTGGGGTACAATTATAAACTTTTATTGAATCTGAGAACATGGGGGCTAAAAATCAAGGGTCTACTGTCACTCCATTAAGATTCTTGAGAAACACATACTATTTTTACCTTGCCTTCCCTTGTTAAGAAAGAAACTTGAAGATTGCAGAAGAGTCAGGATGGGGTCTCCCACTGGGTCTTATGATCCTGGAGCAAACATTTCTGAACTCTAGTGCTATGAAAGGAAAGTAGTAGAGCGGCTGTTAGGTGCCAGTCCTGGTCTTTGGAAAATTCTTTTCTTGATTAGATAGCTAAGCAAAAATTTGCAAGAAGGTCATTACAGTGGTAAGCTTATTCATTGCGGGAATGTTTTCAGATTTGAACTAAAAGTGTTTTGGGGTTGTTTCTTTTTTTGTTTGTCTGTTTTAATTGACTGAAACTGATGAGTTTTCATCAAGTAAGCTGTTTCTAGGATAGAAAATTGCTAAAGAGGATCCTTTCAGCAGGTAGAGTTCTCTAATCTTTCCATTTTATGATTTGAAGACTTGCAGTTATATCAATTTAACACTAACTTTTTAGTATGTTGATGTTTAAAAAATAATTTTTTTCCTCCTTCAACTATGAATCATACCCTTTAAGTGGAGAAAATAATAAAATTGAGAAGAAAATTGTGACTAAACAATAAACACGACTTTGTAGCCTGCTCTTTTAAATGTAAAAACACACTGTGAAATCTTTTTAATGGATTGTTATCTAATAGCATTATTTTATTTATTTATTTGTTTGTTTGTTTGTTTTGTTTATACATGCACTGGGTACAGTCAGAAGTGTGGGAGGGTGAGAGAATTCACCAGAGCCAGAGCAGGGAGCAGAGCAGGCAGAAGGACCGAAGTACACTGCTGAGGGGAGCAGCGGGCAGCAGGAGAGGTCTGCGCGCCATGTGGGACCCTCCTCCGGTGGCCGGGGAAGAGCCGGGGATTGAACCGGTGCCGCAGAGGCCACGGGCAGCTTCGCAACCCAGCGGTCTACCGCTGCACCACTGGGGAGGCCTAGCATTATTTTTAATGATCACATAAATACCTTTTCTTCTTCATAAATTCATTCAAAAAACATTTGTTGAGCATTTACACATGTCAGGTGATGGGGAAAAGGCAGCAAACAAAATAAAGAAAGCTCATCCTCATGAAACTTACTTGGTAGTGCTTTATACAGTTGTATTATAATGCTCTCGCTTTTATCTATTAAATTATTATTATTTTTAGATTATTCTACCAATTAGATCTATTAGATTATTCCTATTTTTTATACTATAAATTGAACACTGTGTTTATTGAATACATATCTGTGAAAGTTTCATGCATGTAATGGTAGTTCCATGAAGCTAAGTACTTAGAAATGAAATTATTAGGTCTAAATAGTTGACGTTTTTAAGGTTTTTTATTTCTATGCCAATTTTTATCTATAAGATCTAGGTCTTCCCAAACTATTTATCACTGGCTGCTATCACCTAAAATTCTTTTCCATTTCTTTTTAATTAGAGCAAGCACCTTTTCTTTCTTGGCTTCCTTCTAGATGGAAGACTGGTTATAGCTTAAATTTTTAGTTTATTAGCTTATGCATTACAATAAGATAATAACAAACCAAACCACAAATTAGTTGTTAGTTTAGTGAACTGCTGAAAAAAAACCGAGTAATTTGTGCCAATGGCTCTAAACTGTTATTATTTATTTCTGTATCACAAGAAATTGATAAGAAGCCTGACATACAGCCAGCATACTATAAATTTAATTTTTGTCATAGGTTCTTATTATTAAATATGGGTTCTGTTTTAAATGAAAGAAACTCTCTGTGTTTATCTAATCTCATTCTTTTGTTTGACTTACTTAGAAATGATTTATGAATAGAGTTTGATATTGCAGTTTATCACCATGGTAACAATGATGATCTCACAAATACCACAATTTTTGAAAAGACATTCAATAAATGACTAAAGGTCTGAAAAAGTTTTTCATTTTTATACTGACATCTCAATGGTGAGCAGTGATAGAAAAAGGAATAATGTAGATATTCAGGCAAAAATATGTAATTTTGACTACATTTTGAGGGTTGAGAGATTTTTTAAGTCTCTCAGTCTCTCAGATTTTTTAAGGCTCTCTGTCTCTCAGAGATAGATATAATTGACTGAAATACAATCAGAGACAGATATAATTAACTTATCTACAATCTATACTCTATTGTACAATGTCTGTCATACTGCTATCACACTGAAATATTTTTTGAGTGAATTAATGAATGTTGTGTGCAAATTCCCCTTAAGACCTTAAGCCAGGTAGTATTCCAAGGTCTTAACATTCAGATTTGGTACACAGAACACAGAAAATCAAAATTGCAATCATAGAAGGAGTGAGAAGATCAAAGAAAAATCATTGAAGCCAGTCACTTAATTCTGTATTTTAAAATAGTACTATCTTAAAATTATAACTGCATTTTTATGATGATGGAATTATTGCAGCAAGCAAAGTAAGGAATCAAAATGCTATTCCAGATGCTAATCCCAATTTAGGCACAACTGCTCTAATCTACCAGGACCCTAGGCCCTTATATGTACCTACCCTGCAGACACATTTTGTCCCTACTATATTTCCTCTCTCCTAGTTTTGGAGAAATTAGTGCTACAGTCAAACAGAGTGAGGAGTTATGTGACTAATAGAAATGCTTCTTGGGTGTGAGCATTAAGTATAAAATTTGGTCTGCATCTCAGGTAGAATATTTAAGCTAGGATGAATGAAGAGCAGGTGCTGACTTGGGAGGAAGTTGGGAGATACTTTGGAGGGATGCTTCTTGGAGTCATAAGTCATCACTAATTGGCAATCTTTGATTCCAGCAATTCAACAAGTACAATAAAGAAATAACACAGGGTACATAGAGTTACAGACTCCTGCTGATTTTTAACTTGGCATGAACTTTGATTTTCAATTTAATTGGGTCTAGCTACAATAAGACCCTAAGGTAAATATATTATAATGTATGCAAAGGAAACTTTAAAGAAAAAAAAAATTACAGTAATCACTTAGCAACCTAATGTCTTCCCATTTGTCTCCACAGCATCTTGCTATAGCCTTAAAAGAATTCAGACTGCTAGAGTCTAAGCTAGCTTTTGAATTAATACTTACTTTGGCTTTAAAATACCACTCCAAATTTAATTACATTAATCATATCTAATGTGTTTATTTACACAGAAATCAGTCAGCCTCTTGAGCTGTTTCTTAACTGTTGACATTTGAATTTACTTTTTCATAAGCATTTCTTTTAAGGATAGCCAATAATAATATCTAATTAAATTACAAGGCATCTACCAATGCAAAACAAAAATTATTAGCATGAATGAGATCCATCACATACACTGGAATTGTGTTCAATGTTGGCATTACAGTGACTTAAATTTTTTTCTTTCTTGAATCATTTAACTTAATTCCACTGTGGCCTGAAAATAAATCTCGGAAGATTTCAATCCTTTATAATTTATACTACTTACTGCATGGCCCATCATTTAGTCCATTTTGCTAAACATGCGTGTGCATCAGAAAGTAAACAAATTCTATGCTGTGATGGCAGAGTGCCTAAGGCATTGGACTAGAACAAATATAAGTTCTGTTTAGTGTTCTAGGAAGTGCAGTTAAGTCAAATTGTCATTTTGTTGTTCATATCTGCTATTTTTCATATGTTGCATAAATGTATTATATCACTAAAACCAACTGATTTCTAAGAGATTGGTAGTAAGGCAAGATTGAGTGTTCAAGGTTATTGCCAAGATTTTTAACGTGAGCAATGGGAAGGATAAGTGCTC
The DNA here is from genome assembly GCF_014898055.3 of Talpa occidentalis. Taxonomy (NCBI): domain Eukaryota; kingdom Metazoa; phylum Chordata; class Mammalia; order Eulipotyphla; family Talpidae; genus Talpa; species Talpa occidentalis. The sequence goes on from NW_023604972.1 coordinate 118,099,472, forward strand.
ATTAAATGAGATGAAGAAGGAAAGGAAAACTTCATAGGATCTACATCCTCCTGAACATCTACATCCTCCTGAACATCTACATCCTCCTGAACATCTACATCCTCCTGAACATCTACATCCTCCTGAACATCTACGTACTCCTGAACACTGTGTCTTCCTCTACACTCCCTCTCTCCTCCCCACTCTGGAGGATTTGATACCCAATGAGCAGGGAGATACATAGTTTGCTATAAAATATACTAAGCTAACACACAAGAAGTTCCTTAATTTCCCTTCTTCTTCTCACTGTTTTCCCTTGATATGGTGTGTGAAAGAAGCTGGTTTTCTAGCAGACCCAGGAGAAGTGAGAGGAAATTGTACAATGACTCATGAAAATCCTCTGAAAAAACCATGGTTCATCTTATTACATGGAGATGGCAAAATTACAGCCAAACCAATAATTTATTCATTTATTTTAGCAGCTAACATAAGAGATAATATCTTTCAACCCAAGGGTGCTGCAAAAGACATTGTAATGAAAGGTCACTCGGGCTTGTATTAAGTTTAGAACATTTCAAGGTATTTCTCTACAATAATAGCACTCACAAAGAGCTGTGTAGGTTTTTTTTTAATAGTATTTCAGTGCCTACACTGAACTCAGAAATTTGAAGACCCTCCAACCACAACAACTAAATATGTGCATAGACTGCAGATATTTGATAAAATCCTTTGAAAAAATCACTCTCCTCCTAGGTCAGGTCAATATTGATTGGTAATTCAAGGAGTTTATGACATGCTATAGAGAAGTCAGGCTGAGAACAGTGATGGCTGCTTTGTTTTACGACAGAGCTGATAATTATGATTTCCACTTTATTTTTTAAAACACATTTTAAACTAACATGATGTACTAATCTCTAATAAAAACAAGCCTAATTGTCTCCCATTTAGATTGCAATCAGAAAGGTTCATTCTTAGATTACAGTGTATTCATAAACAAACTCCTGTGTGTTGTTTCATTTTTTTCTGGTTAGAGAGAATGTAGCATTTACTTGCAAGAAACTGAACTCACGCATTAAAGCTAAATGGATTTAAACTGGAGGACATTTTGTTCTCTGTAAACAGCAGGAAAACTGTAGCATCTCCATATTAAGGAAAAAAGCAACAAAAATTAAAAATAAATTACAACTGTTTACATAAATATTAGAATTTTATTATTTTGTCTACCCAAAGCTATTTTATTTTCTTGCATGAGAAGAGCAACAGAAGTATTTACGAATTTACAAGCCCTTGAACATGTTTGCATTTTTGTGGCATAATGCCTCTTGAGAGCTAATAATAATATCATAATGTGGGGTCTGTGGGCTCTCTTGCCTCCAGTGAACGCTGGAATAAACAAACAGTTCAAAACACTCACAGAAACATTCCAAACACACACAATACTAAGAAAGGGGCCATTCCATTTTAGCACCCTACAAGTGTAACAAGGGAATACAGGGGGGTAGTAACACGGAAATACAGGGGTGGGTAGTATCACGTTTTGTTACCCAGACCCAAGGTCATCAAGTTCAATTTTGTTTCAGGATAGAAGAAAATGAGAAGTATGCCACATTTCTCCTTTAATAAATCAAGTAAATTCTCTGAAAATGACTCAATTCTTCCTTGTTTTTATATCTAGGCTTCTGTCTTCCCTGCCCCACACCCATGTCTCTCCATATGAAAGCAATTTTATAATCAAAAGTGCTTTTCTTTTCTTAGTTAAAAATATAGTAAGCCTTGCCTTGGATGATTATGCCAAACAATGGGTCAAAAGGTAATAGACACACAGACTAGAACAAGAACATTATTTCAAGTGAAATAAGGGCATTTATATCACAAACTTAACTGAATATGATCTGAAATCCTCTCCAAACTCTCTCAAGGACTAGGGACTGCTTCACACAATGCTTTCTAAATTTACATTTAAAAAAGTGAAAGTTTCAAGGATTATCACTGCCATAATTGAATGCTGAATTTTAAATACATGTGTGACAAGTCAAATGTGTAGCCTTTTACTCTTATAGAATAAAAGAGTCAGAAATTTTAAATAGACTCTGAAATACCTGAGTGTAGGATAAGGGGAACAAAAAGATTTCTACCTTTTTAACTAAGAATCAGGTAACAACATGGTTGTTTTTTCTTATTTGTGGTTTAACAATTGTACTAGTGCTGTAAACTGTGATCAGGGAAAAGACAGAGCAGTAAAAACCTCTCTGCAGATAGTCTTTATGTTCTTTTTCTTCCAAGAACTTGCAACAATTGAACCCAGCCTAAATTGGAGTTGTCTTGGAGCCAGAGCCAGCTCCAGCTCCAAGACAGGTCCCTATGACCCAGACCTTCCTTATCATACTAAAATCCCCACCTAGAGGCGGCATCTGGCTGCCACTTGAACATGAGACCATGTATGATAAGGGATGATGAAGCCAGTGCTCAAATGACACTCAAGGGCTCCCCTGATCATGCTCTTTCTACACTGAGGACCACCTGATCCTAACCCACCACCATCACTTTATGCTTGGTGTTGCACTGATTTGCAGAGCTATATCCAATGCTCACCTTACTTGACTCAAGTAAATAAATCTGCATGCGAATATCTGGTTGCGCTAAGGATCTTGACTCACCAAGCATCCAAGCCCCCATTCTGAAGGGTCACAAAATTAGGGCACACAGCTGTTGGTATGTGCTACCCAACTCTCTTATAGGAACTTAGCAGAAGGTTATGTTGTCTCTTTTGGATAAATATGGTTGATAACAATAACAATAATTGCTAAGTTTTATTAAAAGCTTACTATGCCAAGCTCCTTAATGAACCAAGTTAGTTCACTCAATGATCACAGGATGGTATGATTCATTTAGTCAAAGAAGATAATTCTCAGAAAAGTCAGGTAACTCTTCCAACTTACTAAGTATAAACTAAATTAGAATTATAACTCATGGTGACTTCCTCCAGGGTACTCCTAATCTCCCTCTGGCATCATGCATAATAATGAGTCTCTCTCCTTCTTTTGAACTCCCTATCACACCTGGAATTTTTCTCCTTTAATTTTTGACACTTTATTTTAAATTGTGTCATCCTTTGGTAACTGTAAAAACAAAAACAACAACAACAACAACAACAAAAAAAACAGGAAATAAACTGAAGGATGATTTTTGACATTGCTACTTTTCTTGTCTTTAACTAGCTTTGTCTGCCTTTGCTTCCCAGAAATTTCTTTCAATGTTGCACCTGAATAGGATGCTTGTTGTCACAGATGATTGTTTCTGCCCTCAAGATACCTCCTCAGAAAGGAAAATGATTCAAAAACCCAAGTTTAACCAACTTAATCTTAGGAGAGTAAGCCCTGACGTCTTTGTAATGCAAGACCAGAAACCAATTCAGTGACTACCCTAGCTGATAATTTAACATTAGTCTTGGAACTTTATAGTTTATTTATTTATTTATTTATTTATTTTTATTTATTTATTCATTTATTTGTTTATACAAGCACTGGGTACAGTCAGAAGCGCGGGAAGGTGAGAGAATTCACCAGAGCCAGAGCAGGGAGCAGAGCAGGCAGAAGGACTGAGGTACACTGCTGAGAGGAGCAGCAGGTGGCAGGAGAGGTCTGTGCGCCATGTGGGACCCTCCTCCAGTGACCCGGGAGCAGCCGGGGATCGAACCGGTGCTGCAGAGGCTGCAGGCAGCTTCGCAACCCAGCACTCAACCACTGCGCCACTGGGGAGGCCCTGGAACTTTATAGTTTATTTAAAGAAGTTACGTTGATTTAATCTGCATAAAATTCATTTAAAGGGCTTTACTTTGTGTCTGGATAGTATTATCAGACTAAGTTGATAATTTCTATTTTCCAAGAAAAATACTAAGAGAAATATAAAATAATAACAACACTGAAAACAAAAATTGCACAGTTTATTATTAGAATCCATTACAAATCATGTAAGACTTGAGAATCACAATGGGTAGCAATCAGCAATGAAATTGGGGGATGCCTACCAAATAAATCGAAGTTGTCATTACTGAGCCAAACAAGGATGTCATTAGTAGAGCAGTCTCAGACAGTGATGGTGTTACAGAAAGGAGTGTCCATAAAAAGGAGAGGTTCCATGTTCCCTGATCCACCTAATGAAGGGTGGAGCTGAGCCCTGAGGGTAACTAGAGTAGACTTAAAGCACAAGGAGAACGCACACACAGAGGAGAAACATGAAGAAAATACATGGAGTCAAGATAGGTTGGGAGAGACATATTGGTGAGATACGTGCAGAGGCTGACAATGGCTGTTTTTATCTTGATTTGTACTTTAATTTTGATCCTTTCATCCCAGACTTGCCTGGCCCCTTCTGCCCCTTTCCTATGGTTCCCCTGCCAGAAGATGCCTTAGACATGTAGCAACTTTTCAGGCCTCAGCAGCCCCACTTTGACCCAATCCTGTTTGGCTGAACATTTACCCACAAGAGGATGGGTAACTTTGGGTGTTTTATTGGAAAACTATTATCCTTTCTTCTAGTCTCTCTCTACACATACTAGTCTTACTAAAGTTCTTTCACACTAGAAGTATGCTTTGTGTTTATGAAGCAGATGGCATGACCTCTTCAGAGCATGCAAGTTTGAAGTATGCACACTAACACTTGTGCCCGTGAACGACGAACGCAGCCCCCAAGAAATCATGGACAGCTGATGCAAGCACAAAAGGGAGTTTAATACAGACTCGAGTCTGGACTCACGACACTCACTGACACAGCGGTGGATGGCGAGAGCCCAAACTGGGAAATGGGAAGATATTTATAGGGTTACAATCAGGCTTAAATTTTCAAACAAGCTGGCAGTTATTTATTGGTTACTGAAAGGCATTTTTGGTGGGGGCGCAACTCAAACTCAGTTGATTGGCCAGGGATGCCGTGGTCTCCTTATTTGGTTGTCTCCCTTTTGATTGGCCACCAGGGTGGTCCAACAAGGTGAGGAGAGGATGAGACATAGTTCAAGAATGTTGCATCATCTTCCGGGAAAGCAAAACTTAAACCTAAAATTCTAAAATGGCAGTTATACACACAAAATGAAGAAACAATGGTAAAGTGCCTAACAATTCGGTTCCACAACACTGGTTGCAAAACTTTCTGGAAAACAGTAGAAAAACTTGAGCCTAAACAATGCTCAGGCATTTCTAGTTTATTCAGAAAGTGTACATGTGTACAAAGTTCCCAAAAGATACAAGCACATGTATGCTCACTGCAATATTACTTATGAAAATAACAACAACAAAAAAAAATCCAAAACAAATTCAGTCTCTAGAGAGGAATTTCCTTTGGAGAGAAAACACCTGGAGAGGAATTTTTTGGAAATCACCATTTTGAGGACTTCAGGATTGCATAGACTAACCCTATAATTCATTAATATTTCTAGCAAAACCAGTAATGGCTTGGGTTCTTTGTTCAGTACTGACATTGGAAGAAATACTCTTAAGACTGTATCAGAACAGAGATTCTCTAGGTCACAAATGTTCAGTATATGTTCCATTTCCCCAATTCTGTTGTAAATAACATTTATGATTTCACCTTTTTAGGCCGCAGTTACCCTTAACTCACACTAGGAGAGTTGGTGGCAGCTTATGAATGAATATCAAGCCATTTATTTTTAGGTTTTTAAAACACCCACCTCCTAGCTAACCTTTATCAATCCAATGACTCATGTTCTCTTGGTAAGAAAACATGCAAAAATTGTTTTCTAACCTCTCAGATCCTTTCCCCAAATTAAGTCTGCTCCAAGACCCTAAGATAGGTCAGCCAACTCCAGGCTAGCTCTCATAAATAACTTTAAATTACAGAATGACTTGCTTCAGCTCCTTGTTTTCTTTTTCTTTAGACTGATTCACATTGAATTAATAAAATTGGTATAGGGGAGCCTCTGGTATTTCTGAAGGTAGAAAAATCCTCTGAAGAGGGTAAGATAATTTTTAATGAGGCTAACAAGATTAGCAGTCAGAAAAAAATAAAACTGCAAAGAGTGAAACATGTTTCATGTAGTTGCAGACTCATTGGATATTGGAAAGTCTAAGAATTTAAAATTGTAGACCCTAGGACTATAATTTGTAACAAGAACCAAGACATTGCTTAGCAACATGAGGAGCTTACAGAGCTGTGGAATGCTAGAGCCAGAATGCAAGGCTCAGGGTAGTGATCAAGCTCACTTCTTCTTAGCTCCACATTCACAGATTTCACAGTTGTAGGTTAAAACTGGCTCTGGTTGATGGACAATCCACAGAAATCACCAAATGCTATAAATCAGAGCCTTTTTTTTTTTTTTTTTTAATCCTGAGAGGCAACTGTTAAACATTCTGCTAGACACAGACAATGGTACATAGTTTTCAGAATTTTTAATAATGCAATTAGTGGAAGATAAAATTGTACATGCTTTCAAAGTTAGTGCCGTATAATGAAAAAAAACAAACTGAGGTTTTTAATTCTCTAGTGAGACCATTTAATAGTTGGGTTATCTCAGGTGATATAATTAATTTTAGGCAGCAATGGATGCCAATGGAAGACAGAGAAGAAGTTATGGAGAGATTGTTCCTCCTTGATAATGAGGAGCGATCAGACTAAAGAACACATTCTGGCTGAAGGCTTTTCAATTGGATTGGGATCTATCTAGATCCAAGTTATCTAAATAGCAATAAAATTATATACAATTATGTGGATTCACACTAATCGAACTTATCATAAGATTAGTAGACAACAAACTAAAGACCAAGAGCAAACCCTGGCACTGTTGGATTTTTAAAATAAAATTTTAGTGCAACACATTCATACTCATTTAAGCATTAACTATGGATATTTTTTCAACCACAATGGCATAAGTAGTTGTGCTTAAGATTGCATGGAACACAACGCCAAAAATATTTACCCTCGGGTTCCTTACAAAAAACATTGCTGACTGCTGCTTAGGGGGTTGATTAATATATTTATTTCAATAGCGTAAAGACTCTCATGGAATGTGTAAAGGGGCCTTTGTCCATGATTGGAGGTTCAAAATATATAAGCATAATAGATGATTGAACGAAGACTAAAGGTAAGCTCAGGAGGTTGGAATTATGGCCAAAGTCAAAAAATTTAAGTTAAACTAAAAGAAATATAAAGATATTAACAGTTTTTTAAAGATGAGCATAGAAATCAGTTTATATATATTTTTAAAAGACTTGAGAAAGACAGGTGACTATAATGCAAAAATGAAACAAGTACACGACTAAATAAAACTATCACAATCTTATACAATAAAAGTTTAATGAGTTAAAAAGTTTTATTCAAGTTTGTTTCAGTATGAAGTTTTTTTTTTCAACTTAAGAAATGCATATGTATTGAAGTATTTAGAAAACAATACGAAAGATATTTACCAAAATGTTAAAGTGGTTCTTACTGGGTTTGGGGGTTATAAGTACTTTTCAATTTTCTTCTTCCCTTTTTTCCTCCATTTCGCAATGGTTTTCAGTGTGTTACTGAGTGTACATTACTTCTGCAACATTTCCTAAGTTTAGTGGTCGTGTTTACATCAAAAAAGATAATAGAGGGCCTCCCTGGTGGCACAGCGGTTGAGCCCTGGGTTGCGAAGCTGCCCGCAGCCTCTGCAGCACTGGTTCGATCCCCAGCTGCTTCCCGGCCACCGGAGGAGGGTCCCACATGGCGCGCAGACCTCTCCTGCCGCCCGCTGCTCCCCTCAGCAGTGTACTTCGGTCCTTCTGCCTGCTCTGCTCCCTGCTCTGGCTCTGGTGAATTCTCTCACCCTCCCGCGCTTCTGACTGTACCCAGTACTTGTATAAATAAATAAAATAAATAAATCTTAAAAAAAAAAAAGATAATAGAATGTGAATGTACTTAACATTACTCAACTGTATACTTTAAAATGGCTAAGATGATAAATTTTGTTATGTATATTTTATCACAATTGGAAAAAAAAAAGATAACTGTAAGAGAGGTAGTATAATATAGAGAGATGCCAGCTCTCCACTTATTATGACATGATTCTGGAAAATTTATTTAGCCTCTGTCAGCTCTGCTTTCTCCTCTATAAAATGAGGCCAATAATAGTATCATGTATTACATGTAGCATAACATAGTCAATCAATCTCTGAGTGAACACACATTAATATTCTCCATATTAGGCAAACTTACCTTAGATCATCTTTTACATCAGTGTTAAGAAAGCAACAACAGAATCTAAGAGACTTTGGTTTCTACTGTGGTTCTAAGAGGTGAAAAGAGCACCATTCCTATTCTTACAAAATCTGGTCAAATTGCAAAATCATGAGGTTTCTTAAATTTATCGGAGAATTGAGGTCATAAATAATTAGCTAGGCTGAAAACTAAAGAAAGACCATTCTAGCAGGGACTGATGGGATGTAGACACATGCTTACCTGTGGCAGATAGAGTCAGATGCAGATAAGAATAATTCAGTAGAACTGTTAACAGATTGTTAGAGACTGAGTATGAGCTAGAGGGTATGGGCCCTTGCAGATATAGGTAAAAATTCTCACCTGTTCTCCATAAATCCCACCAGACATGAAGAAGACTAATAAGAGTTCAAAGAAAATATCCCTTCTGTGCTGTCCTGAATCAGGGGGATAGCAGCTACTGCAAAATAGGACTAAGCCTATAGTGAGGACAGAGAGGTACCTATAGTACAAATTTTCAGGTTTTGCTCACTCACAGGATTATGTAGGAATGGATTCTGCAATAGAAAGAGATAGAAACCTCACATCCTTCCCTCTGCCCCCCTACAGAATGAAAGCCTTAATCTGTGGTATAGGGACTGAGAAAGGAAAGAGGCCTAAAAACACAGTCACCGTTACCATTCTGGAGAAACTAGACTGTTTTTGGTAGAAGGAAATTCAAAAAAATCTTTGCTCTGCAGGATGGAGCAGAAATATGTGTTACACCTGGAACTAAAGCTGAAAAAGAGGCTGGAGCACTAAGAATCCATAGCCCAGATATCCAAGACATAGTGCCTGCCTAAGACTTAAGCATAATCAGAACAACAGAAAATGCCACCCCTCCCTTACCCCATCTATCCTTTCATAACCCCAAGTTAACAAACATTGAGTAATAAGTAATAATGAAACATTACTGGCACAGCTGTGAGAATGTGGAGACAGACCCTCTCTGAAGTGCAATTCAAAGGGATGACCTAAAGCTAAGGGTGGAGTAGACATTGAGGGAAATCCTTTGGGCAGTCCAGTCACCACCCTAAACACAAGGCACCTTAGAGGACTCTGAAGCATGTGATGTACTGAGGATAATCATAGCAAAACAAACCTCAAACCCAGCTTGACTTCTGATTAGAAAACTCCTAACCCTGACACTGAAGTCCCAGCAGAAGGAAAGAAAGCCCATATCTAGGCCTAAAAACCATTTACCTCAATCTCTACTGTCCTAGACAAGATGTCCAGCATTTGGCCTGAAACTATGAGACAAACAAAAAGTGAAGGAAAAAACAAGAAACAGGGCCTCCCCGGTGGCGCAGCGGTTGAGTGCTGGGTTGCGAAGCTGCCCGCGGCCTCTGCGGCGCCGGTTCGATCCCCAGCCACCAGAGGAGGGTCCCACGTGGCGCGCAGACCTCTCCTGCCGCCCGCTGCTCCCCTCAGCAGTGTACCTCGGTCCTTCTGCCTGCTCTGCTCCCCGCTCTGGCTCTGGTGGATTCTCTCACCCTCCCTCGCTTCGCTTCTGACTGTACCCAGTGCATGTATAAACAAACAAACAAACAAACAAACAAATAAATAAATAAATAAATAAAAACATGCCTCTATAAAAAAAAAAAAACAAGAAACAAAACAATCACCAGAACCAAACACAGATCTGAAATTAAATGACAGGGAATTTAAGTAAATATAATCAATATATTATTGACAGTTCTAATTGAAAATGTTGACAATATGCAAAATCAGGTGGATTATATCTGCAATAAGATGGAAACAAGACAGGATCAAATAGAAATGCTAGAAATGAATAACACAATAACAGAGACCAAAGCAGTAGACTTCCTACAGTTTAGCAAAGAACTGGTACACTTGAAAATAGGATCACAGATACCGTTTAAACCAAAACACAAAAAGAAAAAAAATTGAAAAGAAAATGTAAGAGACCATCCAACTGTGGATGGATGGTCTAACTGGGGATATCAAATTATATGATATCAAAACATAGAACAAAATTGCAAAAGAGTTAAGAATGGAACATACTTAAAGAAGAGGGTGAAGAATCTCCAAATTGATGACAGATGCCAAACCTACAGATCCAAGAAGTTCAGACAACACTAAGTATAACACACATCACACACACACATCTAAGTACATCATATCCAAAAATACTGAAAGCAAACAAGGAAAAAATCTTAAAGGTATTAAGAGCAAAATAGAAAACACATTATATAGAGAGGGAAAAAGTAGCAATTAGAGAAACTGCAAGCCAGAAGAAAGTGTGATATCTTTGAAGTGCTGAACTCTCAATCCAAATCCTATACCTAGCAAAAATATCTTTCAAACTGAAAGAAAAATACTTAGATAAACAAAAACTAAAAAAATTTTCACTGCCAGCTCACATATACTACATGAAATGTTCAAGTTCTTCAGGCAAAAAAGAATGTTAGCATCTAGAAACTTGGATCTACACAGAAAATAAAGGTATTAAAAATGAAATAATGGCGCAGCAGTTGAGAGCTGGGTTGCGAAGCTGCCCACAGCCTCTGCAGTGGCAGTTCAATCCCCAGCCACCAGTGAGGGTCCCACATGGCGCGAAGACCTCTCCTGCCACGCCCACTACTCCCCTCAGCAGTGTATTTTGTCAGTCTGCCTGCTTTGCTCTCCCCTCTGGCTCTGGTGAATTCTCTCACCCTCCCGTGCTTCTGACTATACCCAGTGCTTGTATAAATAAATAAATAAAATCTATGAAAAAAATGAAATAAATGAAACTATACTAAAATTCTTTGTCTAATTTCTACTTGTTAGCTAACTACCTAGAGCAAAAAAAAATCATAGTAACATATTACATATCTATGGCTTATGTAAAAAGTAAAAAGAGTGGCAACTAAGGCACAAAACATGGATAGAGTAGCTGTTATAATGTTCTAATACTACATGTGAAGCAGAATATTATCTGATAACATACTCTGATTAACTGAAGTTATATATATAGATATATGTATATAGTAAACCCTAGGTGAACTATTAAAAAGTAATTTTTAAGAAGTACATATAATGAATCAATACTAATGATAAAATGGAACCATGAGAAAAATCCTCAATTAACCAAAGAAAAAGAGGATAAAAGTGGGCCTCCTTGGTGGTGCAAGGGGTAAGTCTCAGCACTATGAAGCTCTCTGCAGCCACTGCTGCATGAATTTAATCCCCAGCCAGGCAGCTACCCACATGGCACAGCATAACTCTCCTATCTCATCCTGCTGATCCCCTCAGCAGTGTATTTCAGTCAGTCTGCCTGTTCTGTTTCCCACTCTGTCTCTGGTGAATCCTCTCACCCCCTGCACAAAGAACAAAGGGAACAAATAGAAAGCAAGATTGCAGATTTTAATCAGACTATATCAATGACAAAGTGTAGGTGATTGAAACCTGCCAGTTAAAACCAGAGATTGTTGAATTTGATTTTCTAAAAATATATGCTATTTATCAGAAACCACCTTAATATAATAACATAAATATGTTAAAAGTAAACCAATAGGGCCTCCCTGGTGGCGCAGTGGGTTGAGCACTGGGCTGCAAAGCTGCCTGCAGCCTCTGCAGTGCCAGTTGCATCCCCGGCCACCAGCAAGGGTCCCACATAGCACACAGACCTCTCCTGTTGCGCCCACTGCTCCCCTCAGCAGTGTACTTCATCAATCTGCCTGCTCTGCTCCCCACTCTGGCTCTGGTTCTGGTGAATTCTCTCACCCTCCCACGTTTCTGACTGTACCCAGTGTTTATATAAATAAATAAATAAATCTTTAAAAAAAAAAGTAAACCGATAGAAAAGGTATGGAAACACTAACAAAAGAAAGCTGGAGTGACTATAATATCACACAAAGTTCTTAAGAACAGGAATATTGTCATTGTTTAAAAGGAAAATTAGTAATGATAAGTGGGTCAATTTCTAAGACTTAATTCCAAATGTATATATCTAACATCACAGCCACAGGATAAGTGGATTAAAAACCAATAATGCTGGGCCTCTCCGGTGGCGCAGCGGTTGAGCGCTGGGTTGCGAAGCTGCCTGTAGCCTCTGCAACGCTGGTTCGATCCCTGGCTGCTTCCTGGCCACTAGAGGAGGGTCCCACATGGCGCGCAGACCTCTCCTGCCGCCCGCTGCTCCCCTCAGCAGTGTACTTCGGTCCTCCTGCCTGCTCTGCTCTCTGCTCTGGCTCTGGTGAATTCTCTCACCCTCCCGCGCTTCTGACTGTACCCAGTGCTTGTATAAATAAATAAAATAAATAAATAAAGATAAATCTTTAAAATAAATAAATAAATAAAAACCAATAATGCTGAAAGGAGAAATAGATAAATACACAATTATAGCTTGACATATCAATGTTTCTCCCTCAGTAATTGGTACAACAAGCAGATAGGAAATCAGTAAAAATGTAGGAGACATAAGCAACACTATTAGCCAATTTATCAATATCATAACATAGTATTGACATTTAAAAGCCATTCCATCCACCATCTGAGTAAGCATTTCATTGAAGTGTATGTGGAATATTTAATAAGATAAATCATATTCCAAGTTATAAAACAAACATTACCAAATTTAAAAGCCTATAAATCATACCAAGTGTGTATTTAGACCTTAATTAAGTTAAGATCATTAAGAGAAATATATCTGGAAAACTCCTGAATATTTGGAAATTAAACAAAACTGCAATGAATATCATCATATAGTCATCAATGCAACTAAGTTCTATTATTTACTTAAATATACTACTTTTAGAAATATGATGACCACTTTGTACAAACCAGTTATTAGCATATACAGTTTTTTATGTGTGTTGTTATTTTATAGGACTAAATATACCACTACTCAGTTACTCTTGGCAGAGTTACTGACCTCATTTGAGGCTGAAATTCAAGAACTTTTTCAGCACCATCCACCACATACCTGTGCCCATATGACAATCTTCTTGTCCTTTTAGACATAGCTCAAACACTTCCTCACAAGAAGGCTTCCTTTATAACTGTCTATATATCCCCACTCCTCATCGCTCTCCAGATTAGACTTTTCTGCCTGAAGTACCCATAGGACTCTGCACATACCTCTGGTAACACATCCAGTGTCCTATTTGGTTAACTCCACTGTCCTTCAAACTTCAGTTTCAGGTTCCATGCAAGCATTCCAAGAACTCTCCCCCTTTACTGGGACAAACAACTTTCCTGCATAAGCCCAAAAGTTCAGCGACTAGTGGAAGTGTTCTCACCAATTGACATTTTTTATCTAAACTCTTTGTTTTGCAGGGCTGGTTTGTGCATTGGAGGAGCTTTAGCAGTATCCCTGGCCTCTATCTTCTGGATGCCAGTAACACAAACACAGTCATGAGAATCAAAAATAACCCCAGACACTGCCAAATGTCCACTGTGGGGTAAAACACTCCCCACCCAAAATCCATGAACACGTGCGACCAATCATGCTGACTGTGATTAGTCTGTCTATCTATTTATTAATCATAGACCACTGACAACTCAAAGGGAGGAACTCTGTTTTCTTTCTGAAGCCAAATAACTATCACAGAGTTTGGAACCTAAATAAATACTTATAAATATTTGCTAAAGAAAATAAATGAATTTATAGTGCTTTAGAAATTACTCTATTTTTAAAGATTTATTTATTTATCCATACAAGAACTGGGGTACAGTCCAAAGGTGGGGGAGGATGAGAGTCTTCACCAGAGACAGAGCGGGGAGGAGAACAGGCAGATGGACCAAAAACATTGCTGAGGGGAGCAGCGGGCAAGACAAAGAGAGGTCTGCTGTGCCATGTGGGTATCTCCCTGGCTGGCTGGGGATTGAATTTCTGCTGCAGAGGCTGCGAACAGCTTCCAGCACCGTGCTCAACCCCTTATACCACCAGGGAGGCCCTAGAAATTACTTTTTTTTTTTTTTTTTTTTTACTTAATGGAATTCTTTTATTCTTTTTTTTTTTTTCTTTTTTCAGTTTTTTTTTTTTTTAATATTAAATTTTATTTTTATATTCCCCCATACAATTGCAAACGCCCCATTCTGACCCCAATCCTTCCCCTCCGCCCCCCACCCCCCAAAAAGTGTCTCTGGTTCATAGTTTTTTGTTGATTTTGATTTTCACTTTCTTATATTCATTTTCCTGGTCCCTTATTTAAGTTTTCTAGATTCCTGCTATGAGTGAGACCATCCGGTATTTTTCTTTTCTTTTTGGCTTATTTCGCTGAGCATGATCCCTTCCAGTGCCATCCATGTTGCTGCAAATTGCATGTGTTTATCTTTTTTGAATGCTGAGTAATATTCCATGGTATATATGTACCACATCTTCTTGATCCAGTCATCTATTTTTGGGCATTTGGGTTGTTTCCAAAGCTTAGCTATTGTAAACAGTGCTGCTATAAACATAGGAGTGCAGGTGCTCTTTGGAATTGATGTTTCTGTGTCCTTTGGGTAAATACCTAGGAGTGGAATTGCTGGATCATATGGAAGCTCTATGTTTAATAGGTCCAGAAATCTCCACACAGCTCTCCATAGTGGTTGGACCAGTTGCACTCCCACCAACAGTGCACAAGAGTTCCTTTTTCTCCACATCCTCGCCAACATAGAAATTACTTTTTTTATAGTCTATAGCACCTTTCTTAGTCACCTCTCTTTTGGATTGGGATTTCCTTGTGGATAGAGTCTTATTTACTTTCATATTCCTAAACTAATGTACCAAAATTATGTGATTTTTGTTTTTGTGACTCAATCAATCAACAGCAAAATTACTAAGGTAGATAAAAATGCACTAAACCAATAGATAATAATTCAAGTTTTCCAGACATCTTCGGGGAAAAAGACATCTTTTAAAAAAACATACATGCACAGAAAATGAAATAAGTGGAAGCATAAAAAAAACCACTCAGAATTATAGACATCTGTATATAAACACTTCATAATTTATATTAATCAATTTATTTCTGCTCTAACAGTCTAAATATAACATAACATAAATGAAATGAATAAGTCAGAAACTATAAAATGCTGGAACAATAAAGACACATTCAACCTATTTTTAGAGCCACATTAAAATGCACATAATTAAGTAGGAAGAAAAGGACATGAGATGATTTATGACCCTATGAAGTGGTCTTTATAAAAACAATCAAGGCAATCATTATTTCCAGGAAGATTATCTAGCATATAAGATGCTAGTCATGCATAGAATTATTATTAGGCAGAAAATACTTGTCTTAGTTTTAACCAGAAAATACACTTCATTAAAAATTAATCAGTTAAGAAAAAACTAATCTATTAGATTGAGTAACTTTTTATTATTTAGTTTGTGGAGTTTTTAAATTATTTAAAAATCAGCACATGTGCACTGTAGAGAATTAGAAAAACATAATTAAGTCAATCCTTCATCACCAGAGACCACCACTACTAATTACTTTAATGCCTATATTACATACAGGTTTTTACACACACATATATACACACACACACACCTTTGTAGAGTTACATCAATATAAAAATCACATTTTACATTCTCTTTCTCAACCTGCATTTTTAAGTAAATGATCTTTCACTTTCAGCACATTTTATATAACCTAATGCTGAGACTATAGTCAAAATTCCCTATTTGATTAAAAAAATACTACATATAGTTAATTTTTTCAATCAAATATCAAATGTAGGATGAAACTTACATCTGGCTTTTATGTCTCAAGTTTCTCATAGTCAGTCATAATTTCTTTTTCACAAAACCTTGACTTTTTAAAGAACCCAGGCTAATTATCTCCTATAGAATATCTCTTTATGTATTTTCCACTTGAAAGCAGAAATCTATGTTTATAAATTACACATTTTATAAATAAATGCTGAGAGTCTATTTCTCAACATTTATAACAAAGAAAATTATATTTTATATATCAACCTAAAACTTGAAACTAATTCCTAAAATGTAACTAATTCATAGTAAAATGTTATATATCTAAATAGCAAACTGTCATGATAAGATGTAAAATGACTAAAATGTTCATTAAATGATTAATAGAGATATTTCGGATACAACCACTGCTTTGTATGTAGCAACATGCTGTATTAGTCAGGGTTCGCCAGAACAACAGAACCAATTGGATATTATATTTGTATTATGATATATATGATATCTGATATATTACAAGGAATTGGCTCACCGGATTATGAAGACTGAGAAATCCCAAGATCTGCAGTCAAGAACCAGGAATTTGTTGAAGATACAGGAAAGTCAAATGTATAGTTCCAATCCAAGTCCAAGTCTGAAGGCAGGAAAGGACCAGTGTTTCAGCTAGAAGACAGGTAAAGAAAGCAAATTCTTCTTACTCAGCTTGTGTTATATTCAAGCCTTCAATGAATTGGATGAGGCTGAAATACACTGGAGACAATTTAACTCAGTTTATCCTTCCAAATACTAACCTCATCCAGAAACATCCACACAGACACAAACAGAATAATGTCTGACCAAATGCCTGGGGACCCCACAATCAGCCAAGCTGACACAAAACTAACCATCACCCATGTCCTTTGTTGATTCTCGTTGTACCTTTCACAACATTTACACTTAAGAATTCTATTTGGAATATAATTCAAGAAATTCCTATAGCCCCACCTCCACACACAGGCACATTTGTTTTATTTAACATATAGTATTGAGTTTGAGGGACATAAGTATATTTTTTCATATAAAATATCAGTTGACAAGTCTACTGTAAAGACACCTACATCCTAAAGTTAAGATGTCAAACCAAGAGGTGTTTTACCAGATAAATCTTAAAACACACCAGCACCTACCCTAAAAATATGTAAACATCTGTACCAGTATACACCTGTTAGTATATTTGCAGCAATGTTATTCATAGTAAAAAAAAAACTGCAAAACAACCTGAATATCCACTTATAGTAGCATGAATGGTGAAATATTCAAAGGAATCACTAAGAAAATCATATAATCAATGTAAAGTATTGATGACATTGTAGACACAATACTGAACAAAAGAAGAAAGATAAAAATAATTACAACAGGGCCTCCCCTGGTGGCGCAGCGGTTGAGCGCTGGGCTGCGAGGCTGCCCGCAGCCTCTGCAGCGCCGGTTCGTTCCCTGGCTGCCGGCGAGGGTCCCACACACAAAAAAAATAATAATAATTATAATTCCAACAATATGATTTCGTTCACATTAAGTCCAAAGCAGACAAAATCAGACCTGCTTAGGGATGATGATATAAGTTGTAAAAAAAAAAAAAAAAAAAAAGATTATCATAAACCAGAACAGTGGATTCCTCCAGGGTACAGGGACAGAATTACAATTAGGGAGGAAGCCAGTGACTAGGTTTATGTTCTTTAGGAACATCCTAGAATGCTAGAATTCTATTTTTTTACTTAGCTTACATCAATGTTTGTTTTATGGTATTCATTAAATAATACAGATATTATATATATATTTTTCATAATAAGAAAAAAAATTAGGACCTCCCTGGTAGTGCAAGGGGTTAAGTCTCAGCACTATGAAGCAATCCGCAACCACTACAGCATGAGATCGATCCCAGCCAGGTTGCTGACCCACATGGTACAGCAGACCTCTCTGTCTATGATGAATCCTCTCACCACCCACCCCTGCACCTCTGGCTTACACCCCAGCTCTCGTATGCATAAATAAAAAAAAAATATTTCAAAAGAAAAAGAAGTTACTAGAAAAAAATAGGTTGGGCATTAACATAGGAGAATCGCAGAATGCTGCTTAAAGGCACCAACCCTTGCTTGCTGTATCTGACCATGTGTCAACATGTTTATAATTGACCTTCAGAGGTTAAAAAAAAAAAGACAACTAAAATAAGCCAAGGACAAAAGCATTTGCTAAGAAACTTGCACTTAGAAAATATTCAAAAATAATGCACCTGGATTGGAACATGATGGAAGAAAAATCTTTCATATGAATAGAAAGTTTAAAAAATTAACTAGATTTCCAAGATAACTGATAAAAGCTAAATGGGAATTAATGGACATTCATTAAATCAGAAAATGTAAGAATATTGTGAACATGGCTTTATGCAACAAATCCTTAAATTTTCAAAATATGAGACTCAGTGAAATTCAAAAGAGGTATTTTTGAGCAATTAAAAGAGAGTCTCTCTCACACAGAAGGCAGTACATTTGCAGTAACTCACTATTATTACGGGTCCTTAAATTTTGGTATGTGACAGGAAAATTAAAAAAATCAAAAGTCACCAATATTCAGTCTCAAAAAAATGTTTTGTAATTTCACAATTGCTTAAAATTTTGTTAAAATAAATGCGTCTCACCACTTGGACCAGCCTGCAGCTGAAAAGCATTCATCCCAGGACTTCTGATTGCCATAGAGGGTTGTCACCTGCTGGGAGAGCTCTATCAAATCTGATCCCATAAAAAGCACTTTTTTGTGATAGCTTGATATTTCCAAAAATTTCCATTTTGGTTTTCATGAATGAAATGTGTCTACCTTTCTCAAACAAAACAAAACAAAACAAAGAAAACACACTTCATTTGAAATTACTGTCTTTTGTAAACAAGGTGAAGAAAATCATAAAATGGTAAAATATATATTATCAGTTTTATTGGATTATTAAGACCACAAGAAGAATAAAATCTGAAACATTTAAGGTAATTTTAACAGCAGATGTTTAAGAAATATACCCAGTGAAATGAATTTAAAAATTATATGTTCCTAAATAATTTGGTTTAATTCATGATTCTACAATTAAGCAGTTTTCTTAACTCAATGATGCCGCCATCCCTCAAAAACAGTTTTGATCTGCTTATAAAAAAGAGGTGCCTTCAAAAGGTGCTTATAAGAACATTAAAAAATAAGTCTATTTTATAATTATTTCTTTTTGCTAAAGACATCACTAAATTTATTCATCAGCATCTTCACAAACTTAGTTCTCAATTTATTTTAAAGCAGACATGATTTTTAGAACTAGCTAAAGAGTTTCTACCACTGAATGCTTTTATGAAATTCTGAAAAAGAAATTCCAAAAAAAATGTTTTTGTCAGTAACTATATATGCTGAAAGGAAAACCATCATTTAACTGTCAGGTGTCAGCTTCTGCTTAGTGTTAGCAAGATGGGAGAAACTGCCATTCCTACCATAACAAGTCAGATAACTTATAAAATTATAGTTTATTAAAAACTCATAGGACTTGGGCCTCCCCGGTGGCGCAGCGGTTGAGCGCTGGGTTGCAAAGCTGCCCGCGGCCTCTGCGGCGCCGGTTCGATCCCCGGCTGCTCCCCGGCCACCTGAGGAGGGTCCCACATGGCGCGCAGACCTCTCCTGCCGCCCGCTGCTCCCCTCAGCAGTGTACTTCGGTCCTTCTGCCTGCTCTGTTCTCCGCTCTGGCTCTGGTGAATTCTCTCACCCTCCCGCGCATCTGACTGTACCCAGTGCATGTATAAACAAAAAAACAAACAAATAAAGAAAGAAAGAAAGAAAACATGCCTCTATATAAAAAAAAAATAAAAAAAAAAAAAAAAAAAAAAAAAAAAACTCATAGGACTTAGCTAAGATCTGGAAACAACCTAAATGCCCAGAAACAGATGAATGGATCAAGAATATGTGGTATATATACATAATCAAATACTATTCGGCAACCACAAAAGATAAACTCATGCCATTTGCAGCAACATGGGATGGAATTAGAAGGGACTATGCTCAGTGAAATAAGTCAGAAGGAAAAAAGAAAAATATCAGGTGGTTTCACTTATTTAAGAGGAATATAGGGAAACAGAACAAAGGGTCAGAAAAAAGACAAAACTTGCAGGCAAACTATAGATCTAAGGCACAAAGCAGGGCAGGCACAAAGCAGAGGAGGGGTCAAAACAGGGGACAGACTAGCACACAGGACTAAGGTGATGGCTCATGAATGATGTGGTGGTGAGAAATTTATGGGGACTACACCTAAGTGGAGATATCAAATATTGTGCAAATATAAACAAGGTAAGAAAATTAAAAAAGTTAAAAAAACCCTCGGGGCCTCCCTGGTGGGGCAAGGGTTAAGACGCAACCTATGAAGCAATCCACAGCCTTTGCAGCATGAGTTCAGTCCCCAGCCAGGGAGCTACCCACACAGTGCAGCGGACCTCTCCTGACTTGCCCGCTGCTCCCCTCAGCAGTGTATTTCAGTCAATCCACCTGTTCTGTTCCCCGCTCTTCTCTGGTGAATCCTTTCACCCCACACACACCTCTGGCCTGATACAAGACTCCAGCTCTTGTATGCATAAATGAATCTTTAAAAAAAAAAATAAAAATTTAAAAAAAAAAAACCTCATAGAAGTAAGAATGGTGGGGTGGGGGAGATCAAATGAATTAAAATCCAACAATTAAGACGATTCTCTGTTGTACAGGAACCCAAGAGCTTCCTCCATCCTTGATGAAGCAACGGGAGGCGGGAGGGCCGTCTGAGACACAAGGGAAAAAATGCTGACCTTTCATGGAACTTTTACAGACCAAGCACAGGCTGCGTGACTGCTTCAAAGCCTTAGAATAGAGAGTCTGCCCACGCACCAACACCCTTCCATAGGCCTTTCCAGGGAGCCCAGGAGAAACACAGCAGCTCATGCAACAGCATCATTCATTCAACGTCATTTGGTGCTGATGTTGAAAAGGTGGGGAAAGGCAAACACGCGGTCAGGGCAGCTGCGGAGCTAGCACGTTGTGGGGGTTTTCGCTGGGCACCCGCGTCCCAGGCACTTGCACGAGGTCTGGGAGGGCGCCAGGCTGAGCCCGGGCGGGTGTGTCAAAAAGCTCCCGCCATGCACAGACCCCCCTGCTTCCGGGTTAGGCCCCGCCCACCCGCGCGCGCTGGATTCTGGGATGGGAAATGGATGGTTGAATACAAATTATTTTTGATATAACAAGCGCTTTGTGTCTTTCTTTAGATGTCTGGTGATGCTTGTGTGGCCAGAAATAAGCCTTAGGAACTTAACTCTTGTCTGTATCATTAGCGTAGGTAAAATTGGTTTCTTTATCCGTCGTTTCACTTAAAATCAGTTTTTTAGAACTGATGCATGACCTCCTTGAGGCTGTCCTGGGACAGGAGGAGGGATGCTCAGAGACACTTTCAACACCCAGGCTTTGCCTCACTTTGGTGGAAGCCCCTACCTGGGTGGAAGAGGGGCCGGAATGCAGAAATGCACCCGGAGGTACAGCGTGCAGGGGCTCGTGAGCCCAAGGGCAGGAGGGGAGAAGTGAGACCAGTTTCATAAGTTCCCCTGGGCCTTACGCTGTTAGGAGTTGGTGCCTCAACTCCATCCGGGATTCCCAAAGACCACACGGAGCCAGAGATGCAAAAGCAAAAAGGCTTTATTGCTAGCTTAGGCTAGGCCCAACTCTGCCTGGTGTACTGACACAGCAGTCTCACCAGGTTGAGAGAGGGACCCCCTCCCAGAGCAACCAGCTGTTTTTGTACTTTGTTGACAGGATGCGGGGACTTTTCACACCTGGGGCAGGTTCCACCCTGATTGGATAGCTCTCATGGTGCCAGCTAGGTTTCGTTTACCCTTGGCTTGTTGTTTCTGCCCTGAAACGAAACCTAGCTGTGCGCTTCTGAGATGGCAGCTATTTCTCAAAATGGCTGGAGTCTTGCTCATCTTACAACGCCAAGTAGGAAACATTGGTGACCCCCACAGGGAGAGAGGCAGGAAAGCTGAGAGATGCCCTTGTAGTGTAAGCACAGGAGACGTGAGAGGAAATCTAGGTCCGCAGGTCCCCACGGGGCACAAAGCATGACTGACTTTGGCTGGATATATAAAAATTCTTTTAAATGCCAAACATTTTGCAAATCTGCAAGCTTTGTTTTGTCTAGGACATGTAGGCTTGCCCACTTTCTCTAGAATTTTTCTAGACCAGGAAGAACATAAATGTAAACCACACACAGCAACACATTCACACTGTCAATTTCATATTCAGTTAGTGTCTAGGTACTAGCTTTCAGGTGGAAATGTAATTTTAGAATTTAATTAACAACTGAAATTAATCTCTGATGCCTCTCTTTTGGACATCTTTCCTTCACTTCAAAACTATTCCTCGCAGTCAATGATTATGAAGTGATTAAAATGAAAAGGAACATCCTGTCTTCCTGAAAAAAAAAAAAAGGTAATGAAAGACAACATGAGTAGTTTATAAATGATTCCATTATTCGCAGTTTTGAAAATAGGCCACCAGCTGGTGTTTCAATAACTAAACCCTTTCACTGAAAATTCAGAACAGAGGGATTGGCTAGATGTGGGTGATGCATTGTTATTACATGATTCAGTGCTATGCTGGAGGGTTGCTGCTTTGAGGAGACTGGTTATACAGCTCCAATAGCTAAGCATCTTAATTTGAAATTTATGTGATATGCTACATGGAAATGAATACAAAGACTAACGAGATTACATAATATCTACAATAGAATATTTTTTGTTCTCCCATCTCTCATATTAAAAAAAAATTAACAGTATCTCATGACGTACTTTCGAAAATATTTAAAAATTTATCGTTTTTAAAAGTAAGAATAACAGTACATTTTAAATATTCCCTTAGATATTTTTAAAAGTTAAGCAGCTTGGGCCTCCCCGGTGGCGCAGCGGTTGAGTGCTGGTTTGCGAAGCTGCCCGCAGCCTCTGCAGCGCCGGTTCGATCCCCGGCTGCTCCCCGGCCACCGGAGGAGGGTCCCACATGGCGCGCAGACCTCTCCTGCCGCCCGCTGCTCCCCTCAGCAGTGTACTTCGGTCCTTCTGCCTGCTCTGCTCCCCGCTCTGGCTCTGGTGAATTCTCTCACCTTCCCGCGCTTCTGACTACACCCACACCCAGTGCTTGTATAAATAAATAAAAATAAATATTTAAAAAAAAAAGTTAAGCAGCTTAATTTTGCCATTCTCAATTAGGGCAAAATACAATTTGATAGTAGGAAAATTATGAGGATAAATTCAGGCACCCCTTTCCTCTGTGACTACAAAATACATGGGTTTAAGTAGTCCTGGCTGTCACCTACTATCTGTGTGTCTATTTATAAGTCACTTAATCTTGATGAGTCTCACATTGTGTATATGGGTTCTTTAAAGGTTTAATGAATTTAATGAGGAATGTGGTAGATAAACTAAAAATTAATCCACAAGCATAAGGAAATTTCTGTATTATTATCATAATTTACAAAGAAAGCATTACTGATATTTCTATTACTCTGTCACTGTTTTGTTCCTGTGGTTCCAAACTAGCAAATCAGTACTTTATGGGGGTGTTGGGAGGCTTACAATTTATCTTTTTGGATTAAGTTCTTATTTCTTTCTGTATTTATGTCTTTAAGTTTTCAATTTTGTCTTCAATATATGAGATCACATGGAAGTGAGGATAGTGACACCACACAAAGAAAATGTATCATTTGTCTTCAATTAGTCCCGCTTTTGGTTTTCATCAATAGCTACCATCAAAATTGGTAACAAAATTCTTACCAATCCTATGCTCATTGTACCTTTTGAATTTCCACTGCTCCATCCACTCCCCCACATTCTTCTATCATCTTCTGTTTTGAACCCTCCAGCATACTGTTCCATGTGTTGAAATTTTTAGCAACCTTAGAATTTGTTTTTGTGTTATTACATACAAAAGCATAATTTTATTGGTGCCATATAAATGTGAACAAAGTAATACTCTTTGCTTCATTAGCATTCACTTTGTTGCACTAGATTCCTAATTAAGACATTCATAAGGATTCATATTCATTCACTTTATGTACCGTGTTTATAAACATTAACTGTTCTTCCATTTAGAACAAATACTTGCTGTGTTTGTGAATAAGCCAACTGGTGATTATTCTTTGCTGAAAACAAAAATATAAAAACATGTTTTGTTCCCATTTTCAATTTTCCTTTATTTCTTTCCTAAATTATCTTATTTGGACAAAGGAAAATAATTGTTCTAAATATGAACTCTTGAATTGTTGTTGCTAGCTCCTTCCAGTGGTAATTATGTCCTCAAGTAATGCTGACAAATTCAGTAGAGAAAAAATATGAACCTGAGAAGTTAGCATCTTTGATAAAGGAGTGATCAGATGGAAGGAGTAGCTTGAACCTCCACCATTTGAATAATGACTAAAGGATTGACAGATGTTCATTCCAGAGAGAAGATTTCATGGACTGGGAAACAGTTTTTGCTAGAAAATAGGAGAGAGATTGTATTTACCCTATGCTGTCTCAGAAGATATAACTGGAACTGATATGTAGAAATTATAAGGAACTTGCAATTCAAAAAGAGATTTGCTTAACAATTATATTCTAAAATAAAGTAATCCCATTTTGTAATCCCATAAAATAATGGTGCCATCTAAATTAGATTCTTCATACATGTTCTGAATACCATGCAGAGCAAAGAGAGAATGAATAAAACCACCAATATCCTATACCTACAACATTACCAAAATTTAATAACTTGAATTTACATGTAACTTGACGAATAAATATTCAGAAAACCAACAGAGCCAACTCTGGAGCGCCTTCTTGTGGGGACATGAGGTGGTGGAATAAAGGTAGACTCTTCCAAAAGATCGGCTCACTTTGAGAAGAGAAATGCTAAGAATAAATTTTGTATACGTATTTTCAGAGTGCTGGTTATGGGGAATTGAAAGGGCAGGCCTTGAAAGTGCAACCAATCAGACTTGGAAGGGAAAGTGGTTTTGAAGGGGAAGAATTGCTTTGGATTTGGGGGCCAGAGGTTAAGAAGAAAATAAGTGGTAGAAATTAAAGATTATACAGAACAAAGAAAATTGAAATATAAACAAGGAATGTTGGCACGGATCAAATAACTTGTGTTTCATCATACCATCGAGAGTAGGCTTGAGCTAAGAAATCTGGTAAACCACCAAGCTCATTCTTTTCTATGTACAACTGTTATTGCTGCCGCAGGAAAATATCAGTCGTTCCAAAGTGGAAGTGAAAAGCTGGAAAGTGTTTTTAAGCTAAAGCATGTACCAAGGAAAACAGTATTATATGTTATATAAATAGTATGTTTGCAGTATTTAATATCAGAGGACTGTTTTTAAATATATATCTTATTAGGAAAAAATGAGCAGAACATAGATCCCAAAATGAGCAGAAAATAGAAGACAATATCCACATAATAGATATCATAATAGAAAATTAAAGCAAAACATTATATATGATGACAGTTAGTTCCCAAACAACTATAAACATAGCCATAAACTTACAAATAATGCCAATCTAAATTAAATATCCTTGAATATCTACAGGTGTGAAGAAAAATCTCAAAGAATATATTTAAAACTTCAAATTAGAGATGAATAAAAAGATGGGAAATGAGAATTGACTAAACTCAGAAAAAATTAAAAATAAAAATTCATCTCAGAAATCAAAATTAAATTAGAAGCTATCCAAGGGAGAACAGCTTAGACTGAGAATATAATGACAAATATTAAAACAGACAAAATTAAATTAAATAAAGAAATAAAACAGAAAAAGATCTACAAGAACGTGATAAACAGGAAAACAAAGAACCTAAATAAGTACGAAGATAACCGTAAGAACAAAAACATAAACACAGAGAACATAAAAAATTAATATTTTATATATAGCATATAAAAATTAACATAAATAACAGAAAATATATAGACAATACAAAGAAATGAGATATATAGTACAGTAAATATTACTTAAAATAATAGGTATTAACCATATCAACAAACAAAAATGGACCTAAATTGACCTAGTAAATAAAAAAGTTTCAGATTAGCTCATGTAGCAAAATCCAACTGCTTTATAACAGAACCATTAAAAGAGTAGTTCAGAAATGCTATACCAGGTAAATGCAGTTCAGTAAAAAATTAGGGTGTACAATCATAACATTCCATAAGGGCATCTTTAAAAATACTAAATGAGGGCCTCCCTGGTGGCGCAGTGGTTGAGCACTGGGTTGTGAAGCTGCCCGCAGCCTCTGCGGCGCCGGTTCAATCCCCGGCTGCTCCCGGGCCACAAGAGGAGGGTCCCACATGGCGCGCAGACCTCTCCTGCCGCCCGCTGCTCCCCTCAGCAGTGTACTTCGGTCCTTCTGCCTGCTCTGCTCCCCGCTCTGGCTCTGGTGAATTCTCTCACCCTCCCGCGCTTCTGACTGTACCCAGTGCATGTATAAACAAAACAAACAAACCAGCAAACAAATAAATAAAGCATGCCTCTATATAAATAAATAAATAAACAAACAAACAAACAAACAAATAAATAAATAAATAAAAATACTAAATGAGATGAAGAGTTTGCTTCATAATGGTGAGGATTCAGTTTACATTGAAGAAATGGCTATCAATATATGTTCACCTTATAACAAAGTAACCTCCTTAATAACACAAACTTCAGAAAACACAAGGAGAAATAGACAAATACAGTGATCAGGGAAACTCAGTACTTTACTCTCAAGAACAGATCCAAAGAACAAAAAAAAAGTAAAAAAACATAAAATCTAAATAGAATCAATAAGGTAGATCTTACTGACACCTGTCAGGAAGACCATATCATCTTGTCAAGTGCACATGAAACATTTCAGTGATTTGACCATCAACAAGGGCATCACTGTATCCCTTGACAACCAGTAATCTACTTTCTGTCTTTATAACTTGTGTGTTCTGGATAGTTTATGTTCATGGAATCGTCTGTGGTCTTTTGTGAGGGACTTTTTGCAGTTAGCATAATGTTTTCAAAGGTTCATCCATATCATAGCTTGTGGATTTTTTTCCACCAATAATACTCCATTGTATGAATACACATTATTTTACTTATCCAGCATCAGGTGATGGATATTTTGAGTTGTTCCCCTTTTCTGGCTATTATGAATAGAGTTGCTATTAACATTTATATACCAGCTTTCTTTTCTATTAGGTATATATCTAGAAGTGGAATTGTTGGGTCATGTGGCAAGACTGTATTTAACATTTTGAGAAACTGCCAAACTGTTTTACAAAATGCGTCATTTAAATTCTGATCATCAGTGTATGTTGGTTTCTAACTCTTCATATTCCCTAACACTTGTTATTATCTGTCTAAAAGATTATAGTTATCTGAGTATGAAATGATTGTTCATTGTGATTTTGATTTGCATTTTTTGATGACTAATGATGTTAAGTAACTTTTCCTGTATTTATTGGCCTTTTGTATATCGTCTTTGAAGAAATATCTGTTCAGATCCTTAATTCATTTTTAATTGGGTTGTCTTTACATTATTGATTTTGAATCATTCTTTATAGATTCTAGATGCAACTCCCTCCCTTACAGATATCATTTGCAAAAATTTTCTCCCATTCTGTGGTGTGCTGAAAAAATCTTTAATGATACTTTGCTGAGTTTGAATTCCTCTAAAATTACTTTTTCCTAAATGTATTGCACAAGTATACATAGTAATATATATTGTATGTGTCTATATATGTATATTCTCATGCATGTTCTGTGAAAGAGATTAAGTATAAAATAAGTGAAATAAGTATGAGAAATATCCCAAAATGAATGTACCCCTTTGATTTACATTTTATGTGAGTATATTAAAGGTTCTGAGAAGGCCACTGGTAACCTGCTTTACTGTATATAACCCACTAAGGACTAAGGTTATGTTGACTCAGTTATCAAGGAAATTACTGTATTTTAGAATACAGTTTTAAAAATCCGATATAATCCAAATTATAAAAGTTAAATTAAAATAGCTATTTCTTTGGTCACAAATTCTATTTTTCTGTATGCAGCAATAGTACCACCTTCTGGAAATCTAGGGATAGTACTGTTATATTTTTCAGGATTTACAAACAGCCTTAGGGTTGTTATAGCATTATTTGACAAAGAACGAAGATTGTATTTTTTATCAAATCAAGACAATGTAAAACAAGTAAAAAATCTTGTTCTTATGTTATCACTGATATATAGTTCCTAGGGACAAATAGGAACCAAATAATTATTAACAAATATATTTTATTTTTTCTATTAAAAGTATTTCAGAAATAGAATTATGGTACTGATTTTGATAAATGCATTAAATGAGAAAAATTGTCTTCCC
Organism: Talpa occidentalis; assembly: GCF_014898055.3. Lineage (NCBI taxonomy): Eukaryota > Metazoa > Chordata > Mammalia > Eulipotyphla > Talpidae > Talpa > Talpa occidentalis. Next base: position 118,127,751 of record NW_023604972.1, read on the forward strand.
TATCACTTTTGAAAGCAGTAAAATGGTAGAAAATCAATGACCGTCAATGTACAATAATGTAAAATGATGTTACTATTCATGGTAAACACATTAAAAATTCCTTTGCCAAATGTCTATTTTAACTGAAATTTCTACTTTTTTGGTGAAAACCCAGTCTTACAGCCCTCTGAATTTTTTTACCATCTCTATCTACTGATAGGTTTTTATATGCCATTTTAGGAAAATAGGGCTTTTACATTGTTTTTCTTGTAAGACTGAAAATAAAAACTCATTCTTGTAAAGATATTGTCCTGTGCATCAGAAGTTACTTATTGAACAAGCTCCTAATTTTGAGAACCTTTTTGTACCAGTCTCTTTTTTGAAAATGAATGTACTCAAGCCTGTAAAGAACCCTCTGGTGTAGATATTCTTACCTTCATTTTACAAATAGGGAAACTCATGCACCCAAAATATAAGAAACTAGCCCCTAAGATTACATATCAATAAAGTTAAGATTTGAAACAGACCAATCTGGTTTCAGTTCATGTATTTAACAACTTAGCTAAGGACAAAAGATCACCTAGAAAGGGCTGAAAGAATAAAATAGTCAACCTGGTATTATATGTCTTTAACAAATAAAATGTTCTTCTAATTCCCCATTAAAATACATGACTTTCAACAAAAACTTGAACACTGCCTTTTGGAATGTCTAACATATATGTACGGGTAGCTCATACATTTGGCAAAAGTAGTAGTGAGAATAATAACACCTATGCAGGCACAATATTTTTTATATTACATAAATTATTAAAATATTAACTATAAAGTGTATGTTGTAATCAGGAGAGCAACCTCTAAAAATTGCAGATATATTAAAAAGCTAATAGAAAATTTTATTTATTTATTTATTTATTTTTTAAATAAAGATTTATTTATTTATTTATACAAACACTGGGTACAGTCAGAGGCGCGGGAGGGTGAGAGAATTCACCAGAGCCAGAGCAGGTAGCAGAGCAGGCAGAAGGACCGAAGTACACTGCTGAGGGGAGCAGCGGGCGGCAGGAGAGGTCTGCGCGCCATGTGGGACCCTCCTCCGGTGGCCGGGGAGCAGCCCGGGAATTGAACCAGCGCTGCAGAGGCTGCGGGCAGCTTCGCAACCCAGCGCTCAACCGCTGCGCCACCGAGGAGGCCTTAATAGAAAATTTTAAATCAACTAAAATGTTAAGATAATCCAAAGAACAGAATGCTGGAAATGGGATAATAAAAAATAAACAAGTAAAATGGTAGATCTGAACCAATTATATCAATAATCACATCAAATGTAAATGATCTAAACATTCTAATCAAAAAGTAAGTATTTATAGAATAGAAAAAGAAAAGGAAATACCTATAATATTCTATCTACAAGTGACTCACTTAAAATATAAAGATAGATTTGGGTTGAATGTAAATTGATGAAAAGACATATACCAGGAAAACAGTATGTTTTAAAAAGCTAAAATGGTTATATTAATAGCAGAATCAATTTCAAGACAGGAAGTGTTCCCAGCAAAAAGGGATATTTCACAATGGTAAGCCCATTCATCGGGAAAATAAAAGCGTGTATCTAAAGTCATTATTAAAATACATGAAGCAGGGGCCTCCCCGGTGGTGCAGCGGTTGAGTGCTGGGCTGTGAAGCTGCCCGCAGCCTCTGCAGCGCCGGTTCGATCCCCAGCCGTCGGGTGAGGGTCCCACATGGCCGCAGACCTCTCCTACCGCCCGCGGCTCCCCTCAGCAGTGTACTTCGGTCCTTCTGCCTGCTCTGCTCTCCGCTCTGGCTCTGGTGGATTCTCTCACCCTCCCGCGCTTCTGACTGTACCCAGTGCTTGTATAAATAAACAAACAAATAAATAAATAAATAAATCTAAAAATAAAATAAAATACACGAAGCAAAAACTGACAAAATTAAGAAGGAAAACGAGGCAACTTTATAATCATAATTCAAGATGTTTATTAGAAACTGAAAAAAACAGCTATACAAAAATCAACATATTCATATACAATATCCAAACATTATCAAATACCTTCATCTAATAGCTAGTTATAAAATAGTCCACCTAACAACAAAATATAGAAACTTTTCAAATGCATGTGGTATATTCACCAGAATAGACCATAAGTTGACCATTAAGGCAAGTCTTAATAAATTAAAAAAAATGAAATTTTATAAAGTATGCTGACAGAGAACTGAATTCAATTTCAATAACAAAGTATCTCAGAAATAGAGGTTAAACAATACTAAAACCATAATACTAAATTATTGGGTTGAAATATAATCATAAGTTTTCATAAAATATTTATATTAATATAAAATATATAAATAATATCAACATATATAAAAATGTGTGAGTGTAGGTGCAACTTAGGGGAAAATATAGAGCTTTAAATGTTCATTTAAAAAAATAGAACTAGAATCAGTGACTTAAATTCATTAGAAAGAAAATTAAAGTTGAAAAAGGCAGAAAAACAAAGATTAGCACATAAATCAACAAAGTAGAAAATTGAAAAGCAATATAATAAATCAATGAAACAAAAAGCTAGTTCTCTTAGAATTAATAAAAATCTAGTCAGACTGATCAAGAAAAATATGAATTACGAAGAATGAATGAGGTGACAAAACTATACATATTGAAAGGAAAAGAGGGGTTCACTCAGGTTTAACAGCATCAAGAATTCTATGGAATGATTCCTGGGGAACTAAAGAAAATGATTTTGAAAATAATTTAGTGCCTGTAAGTGGCATTATAGCAAATGAATAAATACTTAGAAATAATCTACTAAAACTCAGTAAGAACAGCAAGAGTCAGTGAGATTTGAACCAAGACCCACTCCCTCCTTCCTTCCTCCAGCTCAGCAAGAAGGAAACTCCAAAGAAATTGAACTTCCTCTTTAAGTCAGAGGAACTTCCTCTATGGAGCAAGATGTTAGCATTGTTTATCCTGTCCCCAACTACATGTCGCTGAAGTTAAATTCTGGATGAGTCTTCCTGAGATGTGGGGGACTCCCTTCTTTGGAACAGCAACACTTCATGGGAGGAGGCTTTACCTTGAGAACCAACAACCCTGAGAGTGCTATGCTCTTGTTATAATTATCTGAAATTTCCTTCATTCCAATGAGATCGGAGGGCGGTAACGTGTCCTCTATAACATAAGCAATTTGTGAGGAGGAGGTCGTCATATGATCCTGTGAGTCTCTGCAATGTCTTCTCATGAGATGGAATAGAATTTGACTTCAGCACCTTATGAGGTTTCAAACTTATTTGAAAATAACAAGAACTTCCAAGAAAAGCTATTCTCATTGAAAAAGTATTAAATGTTATTAATTTTTACTGTTTCAGAAAACAGAAATTGCATGGCTACAATATCAAATGCAATTCCTGCTTAAATGCAATACACTTTGAGCAGGATAATTATTAAATAAAAAGTTCTGATAACTAATTAAGGCCTCTTGAAAAGACCCTGTAGAAAGCTTAACAAATGTGCTATTCCCCATTAAGCCAATCTTTGAGCTGAAAAAAAAAAAAAACCAAAATAACCCAAACATATATATATATATATATATATATAGAGAGAGAGAGAGAGAGAGAGAGAGGAATAAAAGAGGCACAAACTTGTTTTATCCAGAATTTAATATTTTTGAAAAGACAGAAAATATAAAAGTTATCAAAAAATCTTAAGAGATTCATTTTAGGGATAAATGCTGGCTAGCATTTAGCTTTTTTCTTGTAACTGATTTAAGGTAAAAAGTAAGAATTGTATTTCAAAAAGCACTGTAGCTACAGCTGTCCAGTATAAAACCTACCTGCCAAAGGCAGGACAAAATGAGCTAGTAATGCAAATGCCCACATCAACACCTTAGTGACAAGTTCAGATGGTTTTAGTTCCCAGGGTCTGGGAGGATGATCATTTTGCATGCTTAGAGTCTACTTCTTCAAGAATCCACTGAATGCCATTCAAAAAGCCAGTTAGACTTTCAGCCTCGGTATCCTGGACCTATGAGCAGATAAAGAGAGACAATTGCCAGTAAAAACTGAGCCCAAAATTTTGTGATTACAAGGGACATTTTTCTAGATGCTACAAAAAAAGAACTTGAAAACTTGAAATAAGTCATTCAAATTTTGTCTTCAGAGAGCTGAGATAAAGTATGGTCTTCTCTGATCCCTCATAATTATTACAAATAATAGGATTATTATTTATTTTGTAACTCAGCTTTGGGAATGGAAAGAATGACCAGTTCCATGATTTGTTTGTATGTATTAGGGAAAAAAAAAAAAATTCTCCAAATCCACTTTGAAAACTAAAACATTTTGAATGAACCCAGACAGCCAGCTAGTGTGACATCTTGTTGCCAAATGGGTCCTTAGGACCCACTGCCACTTCTCAATCTCACCTCTATAAGTAGCTTGCAAAATGTGTTCCAAAGAATCTCCAGGGCTTCATGGAAGGGATAGGGGTTTAGGAAGAAAGAAAATCTAATTTTTCAGCAAAAGCATTTTCAATTTTAATGTTTCTTTACCTATTTTCTCATAGCATTTCACTGAAGAAAGGATTCCATGAATAAAATGAAATTTGAAAAGCAATAAACTGTAGTAAGATGAAATCTATATTTTTATGGCATTTAAAGCATAATGTATTAATGATTTAAAAACCATGATATGGGCCTCCCCTAGTGGTGCAGCGGTTGAGCACTAGGCTGCGAAGCTGCCTGCAGCCTCTGCAGCGCCAGTTGGATCCCCGGCCACCGGCGAGGGTCCCACATGGCGCGGCAAACCTCTCCTGCCACCCGCTGCTCCCCCAGCAGTGTGTTTGGTCAGTCTGCCTGTTCTGTTTCCCGCTCTGACTCTGGTGAATTCTCTCACCCTCCTGTGCTTCTGACTGTACCCAGTGCTTGTATAAATAAATAAATAAATAAATAAATAAATAAATAAATAAATCTTTTTTTAAAAAAAAGAAAGAAATAATCTTTTCTTTAAAAAAATAAAATAGGGCCTCCCCGGTGGCGCAGCGGTTGAGCGCTGGGTTGCGAAGCTGCCGCAGCCTCTGCAGCGCCGGTTCGATCCCCGGCTGCTCCCCGGCCACTGGAGGAGGGTCCCACATGGCGCGCGGACCTCTCCTGCTGCCCGCTGCTCCCCTCAGCAGTGTACTTCGGTCCTTCTGCCTGCTCTGCTCCCCGCTCTGGCTCTGGTGAATTCTCTCACCCTCCCGTGCTTCTGACTGTACCCAGTGCTTGTATAAATAAATAAATAAATCTTTAAAAAAAAAAAAAATAAAATAAAATAAAATAAAATAAAATAAAATAAAATAAAAACCATGAGAGCATTTATAAAAACAAAAAAATAATTCTCAATTTCTATTCTCTCACTGTATGCATGACAGGAGAGGCAAGGGAGCAACTGATAGGCTAAGACTTATTAACACCAAATATCTCCCACGAACTGAGCTATTAAAACTAACTTTAGAATATTAGTTCATTAAAGAGAATGAGTAGGAAAGAATGAAATCAAATAGAAAATAGAGTGAAAAACAAGATTTATCTCATAGAGAAGACAGAACCTTACCATCCATGGGTGGCTTAGATGATTCAGATGCAGCTCATGGGCCAAATAAAAACAGGGCATTCTTTTTACATTTGCTTGAGAAATACAAGATAAAACAAGCATTGGTCTTCCTGAAGATCCAAAAGCTGGATCTGTCATGGCCATAATACGAGAAAGTTCATCTTGCCATTCATGACCTAAGGAATATATTCAAATCCTTAATTTGCATTATTAGTAATGACTTTTCAAATAATAAAATTAAAATTTTAAATATTAAAACAAGAAAACTAAAAAATTACCAGGATCCAAACATAAACTGCCTGTACTGCTGTGTTCATTTACTGACTTATTATAAAATTAAATTAAGTAGTCTTATAAGGATAGGGATTTAGATGAAATTGGGGGGTGGGGAGGATGTAGTACCATTCAGATTTTGCTATAATTTTAAAGCAAAAATGCTTTGATATACCACATTTTTTGCTCAAAAATTCTATAGCTATCACCACCCTTAATTTCAGAGACTTAAAAATATAATTGGGACTAACTTTTTTTTATAAAAACTGACAATCTCTGCTTTTCACTGGTGTGTGTAAATCACTGACATTTGGTGGTGGACAAGAATTCTGAAATGACACCCTGATGACTCATAGTCTTGTATAATCCCTTTTGAGTGCGGGGACAGAAAGACTAGCTTCCGTCTCCAGCAGTGGTTGGCCTCTGCCTGGACCAAGGAGGAAGAGCAATTTCCTACACCACCTCAAGTGGCAGACAATTTCAGTTTCATATGCAAAAAGGCGATCAAAGGCAGGCAGATCATCACAAGCGTGCCTATGCCACCAAGGAAGGCACACAAGAATCTTTCATATGATCACCTAAGAAGAGGCTAGTGGGAAAGAGCTACTTGAATAAGTGCAGACTGCCTTTCTTCCTTAAAACAATTTTTTTAAAGATTTATTTATATGCATACAAGAACTGGGGTATAGGCCAGAGATGCAGGGGGTGAGAGGACTCACCAGAGACAGAGTGGGGAAAAGAACATGCAGACTAAGTGAAATACCCTGCTGAGGGGAGCAGCAGGTGAGACAGGAGAGGTCTGCCCCGCCATGTGGTTTGCTCCCTGGCCAGCTGGGGAGGCTGCGGATTGCTTCGTAGTGCGGTGCTTAACCCCTTGTGCCACCATGCCTTAAAATTTTTTGTTTACTTGTTTTATAAGGGGCTACAGGGTAGAACGTGGACTGGAAACTAGATAAAAGAAGGCACTATGTCTTAGTTCCCATTTGTATTCCCAGGACCTACACAGTGCCTAACCTTAGTAAGAACTATTTGTAGAATAAATAAGCTGATCTTTTAACTTTGCTTTTAAGTTAAAAGTTAAGTTTTGTAGGGGTCCCATAATAACAGAGAGTAATTTACATTTCCTATGAATAATTTCCTCATATCTTTAAAGTATAATTGCTTCCATGCCTAACAGTTCATAGGGGAAATAAATTCAATGGAAATTCAAAACAGTGTATTAGACATACTAAGAACACATATGCATGTATACACATATAATATAAAAACAATATATATAGGGCCTCCCTGGTGGCGCAGGGGTTAAGACACAACCTAGGAAGCTGTCCACAGGCACTGCAGCATGAGTTCCATCCCAGGTCAGGGAGCTGCCCAGATGGCCCAGGAGACCTCTCCTGCCTCACCCGCTGCTCCCCTAGGCAGTGTATTTCAGTCGGTCTGCCTGTTCTGTTCCCCACTCTGTCTCTGGTGAATCCTCTCACCCTTCCATACCTCTGGCCTGTACCCCAGTTCTTGTATGCATAAATAAATAAATCTTTAAAAAAAACCAATACATACATATATAATAAATGTGTTATATATTTATGCCCAACTGTGTTCACAAAGGACTCAAGGAATCAATTACAATACTGGATTGTGGTCCAATAGTACTCTGATTTCATGCCTAGATAGCATCATGACCTATTGGGAACTATGGGAACTATTCAAGAATATATGAAGTGTTCTTAACTAATGAACTTCAAGTAAATACCCCACCCCCCACACAAAAATTTTCAGTTATCTATATAAATTATTTGAATAGGACAAGAAGCAGACAAAACATCAATAACAAAAACTGCAGGCGTATATAACAAAAAAAGTAGTATGTAGTTATGTACAAACTAGTATGCATCAGATTTCCATTGGTGTTTATTGTCCAAGTAACCCAAATCTACCAGTCATAATCCACCAGGGTAGAAGCAGCACCTGTTTTTTTAAACAAGTTCCCCAGGCAATCCTAATACACATCAAGGTCTGAGGACCCACTATCACCTGCAGTGGTCATACTTCATGTTAATAAAATGAAAAAACATATTGTTAAAAATCAGTAAAAAATTTTAAAATGTGTTATTTGATCTGCACTATTTAAAATGCTTTTTAAAAAGAAAATGATGCTTACTTTTCTCAGCTTCAGCATTTGCAACATAGATGAACCCATCAACAACTTCACACACCTTCTGAATTTGTGGAATTACACTGTACCGGCTTCCTTGTTGACCATTCCCTTCATTCTGTAGACTAAACATCTTGTTAACTGTACTTGTTTGCTCCTCCCTTGCTCTATCTCTTTCCTTTCTGTAAGAAATAAATATAAAACATAAGTTGACACTAAGCAGGCTCTATTCCCCTAAAATATTCCTGTCCTGATGTGGCAAATAGACCACCAAGTAGGTAGCCTTACCTGGTAGTTGAATATAATATTAGGATGTTGAATTTATGTTGATTGCTCAACTGAAAACTGACTCCTGATCCAATACCTAAAAGAGAGAATTACAGTTATAAAAAAAAGTCATTAATTAAAATTGCAAAAGATCAGATTGAAAAAATTACCCAGTATAAATAAAAAGAGTAAACAAGAAACCCTATACATGATATATAGCTTTGGAATAAAATAAATGTTTCTGGTAAAGAAAAGATGGTGTGTGCAACATGATAATAAAAATGTGGATAAGGAACTAAGAACTGATGTGTCTATAACATTCCTTTTATTATCACCATCACTATCATCTTGAGTTTTATCATAATCATATCTGTAGCAGCTGCTCATAAAGGCTACTAAGATTTATCAAGACAAAGAAAGACTCATTTTTTATTTTTATGTTTCTCATTAGTCTCTTACTCCATGTATACAATTAATGAAATGGCCTATCCCTCCTCTGAAAAATTGTTTTTAAATTGATGGGGAGTCACTGTTGGTACCTTAGAAAACAGAAAATATGGCAGATGCTGAAACTTGGAAGCAATTTGGGCTGAAAATCTGAATGTCATGCAGTCACATTTTAGTTAGCTTCAGTTCTGACATCAAAATACAATAATAATAATACATACTTCTTTGGGAGTACTGTAAGGATTAAACAATTTAATTTAAAGGATTATGTATGTAAAACTCCTAATATTAGACTAGCAAATAGCAAGTGTTAAATATTAAGCTTCTTACTACTTTATTATCTGAATAATTCAACATTGTTGTATCTCTTTTTACTTAGCTTTGTCCTTCCTTTGGTTCTGTTAATACTCAGGCTGATTCTCTCCTTGCCTCCTGGAGAGATCCTTCTCTTCCTCCACAACTCCACTTCTTTTTGCTACACAAAATGCTTGCTGTGTCTACTTCTATTTATCCTCATTTCCACCTCAATCTAAATTATCGTCATCTCTCACCAAGGGTTCTATAGTCACTTCTAACCACCAGTCTCCTACATCCACTTTTGTCCCCTACTATTCATCCTTCCCATAGCACCTAGAGAGATTGCTTCCACCTCGTGGCCTTACCAGAAGCTGGCCTGCCTCAAAGTGATGCTGCTGCTGCAGTGGACTCTCAAGTAGCAAAGTTACTTATTCTCTCACCTTATAGAATAAAGAGGCAGGGCGAATGTTCTCTTTATTCCCTGATGCCATGTCCTAGCCATTACTCATCAACCATCTTGAAAAACTCCATCTCTTTCAGACACATAATAACATTTAGCTGTAGTATTATCATCCCTTTCTTGACCTTGTCATTTATGAACCTCTTTTTGATTATCCCTTCCTCCAAACGTTCACTGAAGATTTTAGCACCTGGTTCACCATCTTCCTTTCCATCCTCAGAAATGTCCAAGTCCATGTTGACATTGCATGATTCCCACATCTTGATTTCTAGTCCAGATTATGCTCTTGAAATCTGGATCACTAATTAATCCATAAAGTCCTATGTTCATTCATCAAATTATATTGAATGCCTACTATGTGCCTGGCACCACCAATACAGCTAAGAATAAAGTTGACAAGATGCCTGCTCTGGAGAGCTTCCATTCAAGTAAAACAGGCATCTCGACTTGCATATCCCAGAGTTATCAAAGTCAAGGATGTTTATACCAGGCATCTCCATTTATTTCTCCCAATTATCAAAGTCAACAAATTCTAAAAAGCAACTATGTTTCGCCCTATATAGATCCCCCTCAAAAGGTTAACTTCCTCTTCCTGTTTCCATATTCTAGTGAATGGCACCATTATTCTATATGAAAATCACACCAGAAACCTGGAGTTTTCCTTATTACTTCTAATACATAGTCAATTCTGTATCCTTCATACTTTTATCACAATATTATAGCGATTTCTTAATGAGTCTCTGAGTCTTCATGGCCCCTTTTAATCAAGTCTGCTCTCAGAAACCAGAGTGATTTTCTATAGTGCAACCTCCATCATCTCATTTTTCTGCTTAAAAGTCTTTATTAGCTCCCAAATGCTTAACCATGGCTTACAAGTGTTATCTCCTAACCCTACTCTAGACACAGAGTTACCTCAAATGTGTCAGGCATACCCAAAGCTTTGTGCTTTTTAGAAATGAGGTACTTACTGCTTAGAATGCATTTACTCTGATCTTTTTTTTAAAGGCCTACACCTAACTACTCATATTAGTGACTGATCATGTTCAATGTGAAGACTTCTTTGACCCTGACTTTTGTACCCAAGAGGTAATTACACCATATTCTAATTACTTGTATACTTTATTTCTGCCTACACTTAGACCAAGTACCTTCAGGGCAGACAGACGTTTGATGTTGTTTGTTTTAAATCTCTGCATCTCTAGCATCTCCTATGTGCTGTCAATACATGAGTAAAGCATAAGCTAGATTATACCATCGTTTACATATATTATTTATTCTGCTTCCCAGCTAACTAAATGGTTATTGTTTTGTTTTTCTTTTCATAGAGAGGGGAAATTGATCATTTATCTCATTTTTAAGATTTTAATATATATCAAAATACTTTGCACATAGCACATAATCAATAGCTGTTGCTGTTAACATTCTTTTAAAATACGGTAAATGTAATAACTACTGTACAAATACAACATCTTGACAATATATAATTTACTTTCACAAACCTTACATTCTGATTACACAAACTTGAGGAATTAAGAGAAAGCTTACCTTTTATAAAAAAACAACTTAATTCTTTCAGTCCAATGGGACCTGAAGGGGTCCCATTCACCAAATTATTATATTTCATTATACCAAAGAGTTAATTACAAAATTAACTTTCTATTTAACATTAGTGCCAAATGCAAAATATTTGAAGTATTATATGCTGTAAATTAACACGATGAAAATTACCATCAATCTGCCTATGAGGCAAACCAGCTGTTGGGGAAAGTTCCTCAGAAGACATCAAGCTCAACACCAAAGATGTATTCAGTTCTTCCAAACCTGGTCCAAACATAGCAAATCGTGGTTCATTTTGAATGATCAGTGAGTGCAAAAATGAAGTGACAGCTCCATACATAGGACGGCTAGATTTCGAAGATTTTCTTGTATGTGGACAGCACATTTTATAGCTGTATAAAATTGTCACAGTTAGAAAATGAGCACAGAAAATACTCAGTTTGTAATTCATTCAACAATATAAAACTTACTGGGTGCTTGCTAGACACAAGGAATACAATGATTATAGTCCCAATCCCGATGGAGGGAAGTGGAGGACAGACGCTGTTATATATACATGCCGAGTACCATATCAGGAAAAGCACAAGGTACTATGGGAGTAAGAGTGGTCCAGTGGCTGAGGAAATCTTCCCCAGGAAATGGTTACTGACATTTAGTTTCTCTAATGGAACACTTGGTGTAACATTTGTTTTAATGGTTATAATTCACTAAATAGAGCAGTGATTCTCAACCTGAGGACATTTTGCCCACTCAGGAACATTTGGCAATGTCTGGAGACATTTCAGTCATCATAGCTAATAGGCAGAGGGTGGTGCTACTGGCTTCTGGTGGCTAGAGGTCAGTGATGCTGCTAAACATTCTACAATGCACAGGACAGCCCCTCATGCCAATAGTGCTGAGATTGAAAAACTCTGCACCAAAGATAAACTACACAGATGGTTAGCATAAATGTCCCCAGAGGTTAAAAAATACATATACGAAGGCCACCAATATAGCTCATTTCATAAGTACTCCTATTATCAGCATCAAATGTAACAACAATTTGGTAAGTATTAAATAAGCAAAAAGGCTCAAATGTCTTAAAGATAACCTGGAAAACTAAGAATCATGTGAAAGAAATTACTCAGTTTAATAGCTATAAGTTTCTAAACTAGCAATTCTACATTATTAAACACTAAAGCTACCCAATCAAAATAAAACTTAAAGCTCCTTAACTAAACCAAGCTGGTTATGACAATCACTAACCTAACAAGATAATCATCTTTATTTAGGAACTTTGTACTTAAAGAAATAGTTGACTTTAAGGCTGGATAGACTTGGCCAAGCCTAACCACCTCATTTACAGAAGCCACTTGTAGTTTAAACTTCATTTTTTTCCATCCATATATTTTGAGAAATATCAACCCACAGGACAATAAGGATTAGAAATAAGTTATATAATCACAAATGGTATGGCTATTATTATTTCTGGGAAAATTAGGTTCCAGAGTATGAAATACACTTGAAGCTAAAGTCAATTATGGAACATTGTAGAGGTAATGCCCAGCAAGTCAGAGTACAGTGGCAAGTGCTGAAATTATATACAATGTATCATGCACAAGACCTGATCTAATATCATCTATATTGGAATAAGGAAGAGTCTGATAACTAAAACTACTTAAAACCCTTATTTAGCAATTAAATCTAGCATAACAAAAACAATTCTTACCAAAGCTCAAATATTCTTTTAATTTTACTTACAGTGCTTTAAATTTTGGGCTCTCAATAAGGCAAGTTTATTCAGATCCAAACACATCATATGTTTTTAAGGGTGCATGATGGACTTCCAATCTGAACAGTCCCTTAAAAGCTATATGACCTTAGGAGAAAATCTATTACCACTCTGAACCTCAATTCCACATCCCTAACACAGGATAATACCTTCTAATTGGTGAAGATTAAATAAGTAAACATACACAACACATCCCTCACATCATCCAATACACTACAGTTGTTCAAAAACTTTATCTACTTGATACTAAACTCTTGATACAAACTCTTATCTACTTGATACTAAAAAATGTCAATGCTTTCAGATGATAATAAAATCTTACTTCCAAAGGCCTTGAAAATGGTTTTCTATCCTGCCAAAGAACTGCTCTCTGATCTTTGGGCTTTCTTTTTCTGAGTATATAAAAATATTTACTATTTAACAACATGAAAAGTGTTCTAAAAATAATGAATGAAAATTTTAAAGACATATTTTACTCTTGCCATATGTACTATCTTCAGTAATTCAACATTGTAGTTAGGTACCACAGGGAAGTAACAGAATATGAAAGTCGAAAGTTTTCCTATGAAGGAAAGTTCTTTAACTCAACCCCCAGTTTTCACAAAGGGACACTTAAACCCAAAATTCATGAAACAAATTAATAGCAGCCAAGACTGTTGACATGCAATGGAATCAAATTTCTTATCTACTTTTTAATTTATAAAACTAGATACTTACACTGCCATGTAGTCAAAAAATGTACCATCTGTGACCTCAGATATAGGTTTTTTTAAGAATTCTAGATCTGGAAGAGACTTCCAGTCAACAGAGGACCAAGAAGGAAGATCCCGCAACAGAAAATATCTCCACAGAATTGGATCTCGGACAGTTTCATTCCAATAGCGACTCGTACTTCCCAATTGACACAGATCATGAGGTGAAAGAAATGATAAAATGTATAGCTGTACATCAATCTAAAACCAAGGGAAGTGGCAAATGGGAAAAAACAGTGAACAACTTATCTTGGAAAATTGTTTGATAAATTATATAATAACACACTATTAGGAAAGGTTTCCTAATAAGAGACCCAACAGTCTATTAATACTTAAACCATCATAAGTTACTAAATTTATAAGCAATTATTATGCTGGATGAATGAAGATGATCTCAAAGCCAGTGTTTTAAATAATTAAATCTCACATTCTGATGTTATTGTCCTGCTATCAGGAGAAAATAACAATATTTAGACACACTGAAACATTTCTGAAAAACCAACCATTGTTTGGGCCATTTTCAAGCAAATATCCAGTTCTTTTAACTTCTGGTGGATATTTTGACACATGATTTATTTGAATAAATTATTGGAGGTAATATTTTATTTTTCAAAGTAAACCTTTATCAAGCTGATTTTAGCATAAGATCAGATGATTTAATCTATTTTGTAATCAGGTTCCTGATTACGATGTACAGATTCAAAGAACCTTTTCAGGGGCAGAACCCTGGAGGCATTCTAAGCCTGCAGTTTTCAATTTCTGATGGACTTGCGGATGAGGAGGGGCTGTCAAACCATCCAGTTAAGATACAGAATTTTAAAAATTTCTAAGAGTTTCTCTCTCTATTTCTCTATCTACCTGAAGGTTTGCAATGAATGATGCGTGGAATACTTGTGCCCTGTTGTAACTTGATGCCATTTACTTTCATTGAGAGCACATTGTCATTTCCTTATTACTGTGCAAAATATACCGCAAGGTCACAGCCACAATATCCTTGGAAAGTGTGTTTGGCGGAGTCCCCCGCCCACGTGTTTTGATCTCTTGAGTCTGGGCTAAATGATGCTAAGGGTGCCGGCGCCGGATACCTTCCCACGCCACCCAGAAAGTGAGGCAGGGTCTCCTGATTTCCTTGGCCTGCCAGTCAGGGTGTCCTTCTCCCAAGGCCAGTTTGGGGGGTAGAAAACCTGGGATGGCCTGGCTGGTTTCCAGGCGCCCCTTTACGCGGACTCTCGCTGCGACCTTCGACCCCCTCTGAAGCCCAGGGGTCAACGCCAGGGCGTTTCATATTAACAGTTGCTCCCGGCAGACGGCGCAGCCCCCGGCCAGCCACGGGCCAGGGCGTGGGACGCCCCCAACCCGCCACCACCGCCCGCGCCCCGCGGCGCCTCCCCGGCCGGCCCCTCGGAGCTCCCGGGCTGGCGGCCGCCACTCACCGGCAGCCGCGTCAAGTCGCGGGCCTCCTGGTCCGCCTCCTCTCCGGCCGCCCGGGGCGCTGCCCTTTCCTTGCCCACCGACTGCCAGAAGCTCCTCCAGCCGCTGAGGATGGCCGCCTCCAGGCGGCCCCAGTCGCTTTGGTGCGAGCGCGGGGCGCTGCCTCCGCTGCGGGGCTCGCTTCCAGCCATGGCCGCCGGCGCCGCAAGCGACTCGCCAGGGCCGCGCGGCGCCTCCACCCCGGGCTGGCCTGCCCCGGCCGGCCCCGCTGGCAGGAGGCCCAGGCTGACGTGCTCCGAACCCAGCGGGAGCGCAGGCCAAGCCACTGCCCGGATTACGTCAGGCCACAACCTGGGCCCGGCTGACCTCAACCACTGCTAGGATGGAAGTCTCTTGCCCCCTTATCAGTGGGTCCTTCCGAAGACGCGTCTTCATCAAGGACCCCCTCGGGCTGGCCTGGGAGACTCCTACTCGTTCAGCAGGGGACCCTCCCACTAAGCCGGGCTCAGTAACCAAAGGCTTCCCTCTCGGCCCTACCAGACTAGGGGTGTTTTAGCTGTCTTTTTCAATCCCCGACTTCCCATTTTCTTGGGTGTTAGTAAAGACTTAACGTCTGGAGCCCAATTATAAAGGAACTTAGACCGAAATGAGCTTATATACACCACATAATTTATATTTTAAAAACCATTCAATGTATGTATATCATAAATGTGCAGCAATATTTCAACCTGAGCTCCAACTAGGTATCATATTGTGAAAATTCTACTAGGAAGTTTTTCTCCAGATAGTTGTCCATCCCACTGTTTTGTCTAGCATTACTTTAAAGGGGCTTTAAGAAACTATACCATAGGCCACATTCCAAAGTAATGTGGAATTACTCCTCCATATTACACTGGACTGGGTATGGTCTGTAAATAGGAAGGACACAAATACTTACTTGGTACTATATATCAGCCATTTTCAAATACATCACTTTACCTAATATAATCCAAACAACACTCGGCTCTGAAACTAGATCTCTGTTCTTTACTTCATTCTGTTATGTTAAATATCAAAAAATTGATAAAATCGCCATGAGTATTCCATAAAGGTCAAGGCTGCACTGCCTATTATACCATGCAATATCAATATATATAAGTGTAAAATTCCATCCTTAACAGACATAAAAAATGTTAGATAGATTTCTACATAATATAAACTCACTTCTAGCATTTGCTTACCACATCTAGAACATTCAACTATTCATTCTTCTTGTGAAGATATAAAAAATCTAAATTTCAATCAATTCTGTCCATCATCTCAGTTGTCAAAGTCTCACATATATCTCAAACCACCAATTAAAAATTAACCCCATTTACCTTTATTGCCTTCAGAATAGAAGACAAGTCAGCAACTTCAATAAAACTATGCTGGGCATTTACCATGTACTATGTAGTAAACTATAAGCACTTGGAACATTAACTCGTTTAATCTTCAATAACCTGTAAGTTAGTATTATTACCCCTGTGTTAAATAACAGGATATTAAGGTACAGAATTTAAGTAAATTACAGAGAATCACAAAGCTAGGCTGGGACTTAACCTCAAGCCACTGGCTCCAAGCCCCATATTCCTAACCACTATATCACCCTGTTTGAAAGTTATTAGGATCAGAAAAAATAATCAGATATCAACATTAAGCTTAAATGATAAAGCTTTTCACCCACCACAACACCCAAATATTAAAAAAGACAAAAGAACAAGAAATGAATATGGGAATATGGTTTTAATTTTTTTAAAAATTTAAATGCTCCAAAGCATTTTACTTGGAAATTTCCACTGTAAGTAGGAAAACAAAAAGCTAAAAGAACGCGAGCATGAATACACCGTGTATACTTTAATTGTAGATACATAAAATGTACTTTAATGTAATACTTCCATTACATGATATGGCATACTATATTTAAAAATAATATAAGAACGTGAAACTAGAGAACTAAATACTCCTGGATTCTGTGGCAGATTGGGTATCCTTATAGGAGCCAGAAAAGCAGCCCCGGAAGGCATTGAAGAATGACAAGCAATCTAAAATTAGCATGTCAACCAGCCTTGGATATTTTAAAAATGCCATTGAAATGAATTTGAGAATGCCTTAAAACATAGCTCCCACTTCAATAAACATTAGAGAATTCACAGTGGGATTGCAAAGCTAGGAATGTAATTTTACTGTGGGTTTCATCCACGATGCTTACCTCCATGATGCAAAGGAATACAGAAAAGTCTTTAGTCATGCTATTTTACTTTAATCATCATCAAACAATTCACAGTAATGAGAAATCCTATAAATGTAGCAAAATGGATAGACTTTTATGTCTTAAAGCCTAGTTAACATAAGAAAATTCATACTGGGAAAGAACAAATACAAATTTAAGGATTAGGAAAATTTGTTAACAGAATTTAAGTTTTAGTAACACAGGGAACACAAAATGAAGAGAAAGCACAGGTGTAAAAAATGCAACAAGGCTTTTAGGTTACCACTCACCCAATTTAATAATGGAATTCAACAGTCCATACTGGAGAGAAATCCTTTAAATGCAACCAAAATGAGAATGTTTAGCAATTTAGTATTAGAACTTCCATAAGAAAGAGAAATCATATGAATGTAAAAAGCATTTAACCAAAAGGGTGGAATATAAAGACACAAATGCTCAAGTACACAAATTAGAGGTACTTTCCCAACCACCCTAAATAAAACAGCAATTCTCTCAGTGTCATATTAGCCCTTTGGCCCTGCTTATATTCTTCCTAGCCATCATTACTTAAAAATGTGTTGTCTAACTTTCTCCACTAGAACACAAGTTCTGAAAGAGGATGTCTTACAAAGCTATATCTTTGGTGCCTAGGACAAAACAGGGCAGGTAGTAGGCACCTAATCATTGCAGAATGAGTGAATTATTATACTTTCCTTAAGTGGAGCATTTGGTATCTTAAGGTTACTCCATTCTAAATGACAGAGAATTTACTTAACAGGCTTTAACACACACAAAAATGTGTTATTCCCTGTTTGGTAATACAACAGAGTAAAAAGTATTCTAACTGTTATGGCCTGTAAGTCATTCTCCAATTGTGTGGGAGATGGAAAAGTTGTATAAAAAGCACCCAAAAGTACCCTCTTAACTGTACCAACCAGTGAGAGACCCAAATGTTTCCAAGGGTCTTGAAGGCAAAATGGACACTTCCGATTTGAAGACAAAGTTTTCTTCTTTTCTGAGGTGATAAATCTATTATAATACTTTACTCTTTTGAGGAGTAATTCCCCATTTGCCTTGTCAAGCACTGGTATTGAGGGCATGGCAGGTTGGAATACAATAGCAGCAACCCTTTTATGAAGAGTTCGGCACTTAGAATCATGTCCGTAATCCAAAAAACATTACTAGGAGCCCATCATTCATTAAGGAACATGCATAAAGACTCATTTTTTAAATACTGAGTTCATCAACTCATAAGGAAAAAAAAAAACTACAAAGCAGTATGATCAGGGAGGGGAAGAGAAAGGGAACAGAAACAAAGGAAAAGCCAATTTTGACTGGAAATACTGAAAAAAAAAAAGCCATATGGATACACGATCACTGGAGCTGAGCACTGAAGAATAAGTAGGTACTCAGTTGGCCACAAAGGGCAAAGCATTTCAGGAAGAAGGAATGACGTCTGCAAAGGGTGTCTGAGGGGAAAACACAGCACAGTAGTGAAGAACTGGGAAGGGCTTACAATTGGTCATGATTCTCCAAAAGGGTTCTGAGGGTGTACAATTTGTGTTTCTAAAAACCGTATTTATAATTATTCAAATCTTTATACTTAGAAAGCACAAAAGTATTTTCATAGTACAGGCACATGAGTTTATTATACTTCTTTATATCGCACTTGGCAGATGTTGCACTTTACAAACTGAAGGCCTGTGGCAACCCTGCATGAAGCAAGTCTATGGGTACTGTATTTTTCAACAGCATGTGCTCACTTCAGGTCTCTGCTCACATTTATTTAAGGAATGTACATTGGTTTTCTAGACATAAAGCCTACTGCAAACTTAATAGACTACAGTATTATATAAATACAACATATATGCATTGGGAAACCAAAAAATTCATGACTCTTTTGTGAAGTTAATTATGGTGATTTGGAACTGAATCTACAATATCTCTGAGGTATGCCTGTAAAACCTGTTAAAAAGCTACATTAAATTAAAATCTCAGCTATTTAAGTACAAGCAAGGAGGCAGGGACATATACATGGGAAGATTCTCTTTGTACCAAGAGGATCTATCAGAATGTTTATCAAAAAGAAGCCTGGGTTTTAAATGGCTGAGGAATACTAGACTGACTAAAACATGATTGTACAGGATGAATTTCAGATATGACGCTGGGAAGGTAGGCAAAAACTAGTGTTGCGCGCTCTCTGTTGTTCTGCTCTGTGGAAGACTGAAACAGAGAAAACATGAACTGGAAAAGATTTCAGATGAAAGATGAGGATTGGCTGTTTGGACAGATTGAATTTTAACATTATTATGGAATGTCTAAGTGAAGATATTTAGTAGGCAGTTAGAAATAAGGTTCAGAGAACAGGAGAGAAGTTGCAGATTTGGGAGCTGGCGAGTCTACTTTGAAGGAACATCCACATAGATGGATAATAGAATTCAAAGCTGAGGGCTTACAGAAAGATTAGGGTGAAGGACAAGGGAAAGGCAGATTTGAAGAGACTGTGAAGAACACTTTACATGGTGCCCTATAAGACTGAAGCTGGATGGAGAAAAAGAAATTCTGAAAGGAGCTGATAGTTTAAGAAAATGAGGAACCATCAAAAAGGAGGTCGCAGAGAAGTTAAAACACAAATAAAGGAGAGAGAAAAGTCAATAAATTGAGCAAAATGAGAATTGTTATCTGTTACTGATATTTGACTTCAGAAAGAGAAACTCAGAATGGTGCTATTCAAATGATGGCCACAGGAGCAAGTTCCTGGAATGTGATAACGTTACCAGCACAGAGGTAAAGGACGTCAGCAGTGTCAGACAGATCATACCAAGATGACAGTAGGAGTTGAGGTAGACAGAACACCATAAGCAAGATAGCAAGTGAGGCTCTAGGGCCGTTATCACTCACCCCTATTAGAGACAGAAAATTTCAATACATATGAAAAGATGTGCCCTGAAGACAACCCAGCTAACAGTGGACTAACCTAATTTGATTTTATCTCCATTGATAAACCATGAATACTCTTGTGAACAAAACAGAAAAATCATTATTAAATTTTTATAAAATGCCTAATAGACTAGAAAATGTTAAATGTCATTAGTAATACATGGTGACTAACAATTCTTTTGTGGACTCTTTCATTTATCTTACGAAAATGGAATTTAAATGTTAGTCATAATTTTGCATTTTGCCAATTTTTATATCCACAGTATAGATCAAAGCAATGAAGTAACTTGTTAAACCTTATAGATAGGGAGATTAAAAAATAATGTAAGTACAGTTAAAATGATCAATCTTACATTTCATAAAATATCTAAAATAACAAAAAAATCTTTACAAAGCTAAATTTGATTCCTCATTATTAATTTCAGGCTATCTGTAGTTCAGGCTGAGTTAGAATATACATGCTATTTTAGAAATTAAAGAATAGTTTCTTCATAGGTTTAAGAATATATAATTAGAGATGATAATGGCATTTTAAAAAGGGTAACTGCTGAATATCTTTCTGTAGTGTAAGGTTCTCAAATTTAGCATCAGTATGTCTTCTTTTCTGGAACTTTTCCATTCTATAGTGTTTTGGCTTATCCTGTTTGAAAAAGACTAGATGAAATTACTAGTTAGTGCGATGCTGAAAGAAGTTTAAAATTTGTTTTGCATTTGTTGTATTCCACTCTTGTTCTTTCAGGGGTCCTTCACACACAGATACATACTTTTTCAAAATTTTTTCTCCTACTTCTCGGAAATCCAAGGGTTCTTTGTGTGTAATGCCACTTGCTCCAGAAACACAGGTATCCACTTCATGATTTTCTGATTGTTGATCTGCACAATGCTTCAATCCCCAGTAACACATTTCTCCACTGTACATCATAGCCAGCAAATGGATGTCACTAAATATTCCTGGGAAAGTTATTTTAGATTGAGAGGTTAGAATTTAAAAACTTAAAAAGAATGACTGGTTATTATAATGCTAATTAATTCATTTATGTCATTAAACATTTTCCCTTATTTAACACCTACAAATAGAATAGTCAAATTATCACTAATGCAACCCTCATTTAATTGGCAGCTCTCTGTTTATTTTACCTGGAAGAGGCCTACTGCCCCTCCAAAAAAAACAGTATTGCCAGTGTTTTTTTTTTTTAAGAATAGTTCTTAACTTTATATTAATCTCTTTAGGACTTATTTGAGAATCTAATCATAAAACCTCTTCTATAACATACACCCCAAATTCTGCTTATTATTTCAGAGTACTCAGAAACTCCCTCAATGAACACAACTTTTATTTCAGGGTATGCTCTAGAATCAATGATATAGTTCTAGTCAAGCATCCTATACTTCCTATATTTCTACAAGAGTCTACAGAAATTTTCATATGTAATCATGACCCTAAAAAAACACGTAATTCTAAATTATCAAAGATATTAGATTATAGGTGAGATGTTTTATGTTTCCAGGAAAAAAAGAATACACTGTAGAATTTTCATCAAAACTTGCAAGCATGGAAGGAAGAGCACAATGACCTGTGGCAAAGGAGTCAGCTCTTCCCTAACCCTGTTTCCTCTCTTCCAATTTTAAAACTGCAATTGAAAGAAATAAAAAGACAAATTCTGAGACGAAAAGCTTGTAATACATTCAAAATAGTGGTGGGAGAAGTATGATGACCACACTGGAGAGGAAAAATCATATATTGTCTAAAAATTAACTACAATGTAAGAAAAAAACCACTATATTTAAAAAATACATTTTTTTTTAAAGTTGTAAGCATTCTTATTTCGGATAGGCATCTATGTAATTGGTATACAAAAGAGTTGAAAAGATCTAGGCATGAACAACAGACTTTGTGATTTTGGACATCTCACCAAAGTTCTTTGAGTCTCTGTTTTTTAATCTGAAAAATGAGGACTCAGAGCCCTACTTATTTTATGGCGTTTACTTAAGGAATATATGAATAAAAGTTTTAGAAACCATAAAGAGCTATTATAACATATGACTATTTAACTTCTTAAACCCCAAAAATACAAACAAATGAGCCTCATAATTTCAGGTGTTCACCTGTTATGTTTATCAGAAATAACTATAATGGTACTTGAGATCTAAAAGTAGAAGAGGGCCTCCCCGGTGGCGCAGCGGTTGAGCGCTGGGTTGTGAAGCTGCCCGCAGTGTCTGCGGCGCTGGTTCGATCCCCCGGCTGCTCCCCGGCCACCGGAGGAGGGTCCCACATGGCGCGCAGACCTCTCCTGCCGCCCGCTGCTCCCCTCAGCAGTGTACTTCGGTCCTTCTGCCTGCTCTGCTCCCCGCTCTGGCTCTGGTGAATTCTCTCACCCTCCCGTGCTTCTGACTGTACCCAGTGCATGTATAAACAAAAAACAAACAAACAAACAAATAAATAAGCATGCCTCTATTAAAAAAAATAAATAAATAAAAAATAAAAGTAGAAGAAAAATTCAGCTTTAAAAGCCTATTCTAGGGCCTCCCCAGTGGCGCAGCGGTTGAGCGCTGGGTTGTGAAGATGCCCGCAGCTTCTGCAGCGCCGGTTCGATCCCCGGCTGCTTCCAGGCCACCGGAGGAGGGTCCCACATGGCGTGCAGACCTCTCCTGCCGCCCGCTGCTCCCCTCAGCAGTGTACTTCGGTCCCTCTGCCTGCTCTGCTCCCCGCTCTGACTCTGGTGAATTCTCTTACCTTCCCGCGCTTCTGACTGTACCCAGTGCTTGTATAAATAAATAAATAAATAGATAAATAAATTTTAAAAAAATAATAAAAGCCTATTCTGATTTCTACTTTTAAGAGCACAATATCAGGCCTGCATTCATGAAAAAGTGATAGGCTACACCATATCAATTATGTTTTCTATGTACAAAATGACTTTTCATTTAATAAGAACAGCACATATTACATGTGGTCATTTTACTTTATTCTTTCGTAGTTAAACGATCACATACTTCAGAGAAAAAGCAGAATACACCATTGTATGCTATTCAGATTTATATTTTGTATTAGATACTGCATTTCATTGAATGCATTTTTTATTTTGTGGCCCAGCCTGGTTATCCTAAAAAGGCTGGTGGAGGGGAATAAGGAGATAGAAGCAAAAATGGATGTAACTTTGAAAGAGGCTAGAGGAGAACACAGAATGAAGTCACTTGGGAAAGATGAGAAGTGTTTGCCTAAGGGAAAATCTAGGATCCAATTTAAGCCCACTTCTAAGTTAGCTGCATTCTTGACATTAATGAGTGACTGCTGAAAAACATACACAGACACATTGTGAGAAGGTATTACCAGGGAGAGAATGAATGGCTACTGCTATAGAGTGGTTTCCAAACGTTAGCCTAAACAACATCCCAAAATGCTGATTGCCAAAACCAGAGTTTCAGATCAGGTATGGGCTTGAGATTATGAATAGCATTCTTAACAAGTTCTAGTACCTTGAGCAATAATGATGCTGGCCCACTAAGTTAAGGTAAACTGTGTAAAAAATATCAAAGGGAGGGGCCTCCCTGGTGGTGCAAGGATTTAAGTTGCAGCACTATGAAGCTACCTGTAGCCATTGCAGCAGGAGTTCAATCCCTGGCCAGGGAAGTGACCCACATGGTGCAGCAGACCTTTCCTGTCTCACCCGCTGCGCCCCTCAGCAGTGTATTTCAGTAGATCTGCCTGTTCTGCTCCTCACTCTGTCTCTGTTGAATCCTCTCACCCTCACCTGCATTCCCACACGTCTGGCCTGCACCCATCTCTTGTATGCATAAATAAATCAATCTTTAAAAAAAAAATTCAAAGGGAGAGATAAGCAAAGAAGACATTAGGCACTTTCTCCCTCACTATTCCCCCAAGGTCTCCATTACTCTGTAGCTATAGTCTCTTTGCTGTTACTAATTTTCCTTTTTATTTTCTTTTTCTCTCAAGGTTCAGCATAGTTTTCAATAAAACACTTCATTTTCCAATATGCATGTCCTTGGGTCACACAGATATGACAGTGGGTGGTTCAGGGAGGGAGAGTGAGAATGACCCATGAAAAGAAAAATGACTTTCACAGAAAATAACTGGCCAGACTGACATCCCCTAAGAGCAGTGATATCTAAATCTGGTTGCACCATAATTACAGGAACTATTAAAATTAGATTCCTGGACTCACATAATGAATCAGAACCTGCAGGTTATACACAACACAGAAACCTCTATTTTTAATAAGCTCACCAGGCAATTAGTGATGCCAACTCAGAGCTACTCCTTTTGGGATCTGAGATCCAGGTTCTGGGGCAAAAGGGCTCCTGGGAAGGGGAAGGGGAAAGGAAAGTGATATCAAAAGGGAATCAGGACCTCCCTGGTGGCGCAGGCGGTTGAGCGCAGTGCTGTGAAGCTGTCCACGGCCTCTGCAGCACAAGTTAGATCCCTGACCGCCAGGGAGACACCTACATGGAGCAGCAGACCTCTCCTTTCTCGCCCGCTGCTCCCCTCAGCAGTGTATTTCGTCCGTCTGCCTGTTCTGTTCCCCGCTCTGTCTCTGGTGAAATCCTCTCACCCTCCCAGGCATCTGGTCTGTACCCCAGCTCTTGTATAAATAAAATAAATCTTAAAAAAAAGGGGGGAGGGCCGGTGGCGCAGCGGTTGAGCGCTGGGTTGCGAAGCTTCCCGCAGCCTCTGCAGCGCCGGTTCGATCCCCGGCTGCTCCCCGGCCACCAGAGGAGGGTCCCACATGGCGCGCAGACCTCTCCTGCCGCCTGCTGCTCCCCTCAGCAGTGTACTTCAGTCCTTCTGCCTGCTCTGCTTCCCGCTCTGGCTCTGGTGAATTCTCTCACCCTCCCGCGCTTCTGACTGTACCCAGTGCTTGTATAAATAAATAAATGTTTAAAAAAAAAGGGGTGGGGGGAGGGAATCAATGTGTGCTAAGCTGCAGAGTACTTTGATTTAACCCATTTGCCTCCAAGGCTTTTCTGATACAGCTATTGTGACCAGTGCCCACAGAGGAATGAGGCTCAGAGAGGAAGAAGAGGTTAACTGAATATATTACCTGGCAATTTCTTAAAGCTGAAAATTTAATGACACCCAGGTATAATGGTCAAAAGATAAAATGATTATCTTTCCTTGGAAAAAGAAATAAAAATCATACTAAGTATGCACTTTTGAGTTTTTTCCATAAATAAGTAATGTATCATTAAGGTATGGCAACAAAAATATTTTGATGAGTCACAGAATTTTTTTCCTAATGAGTATTATGGATTATGCATAATTATGTTTTATATTTATTAATGAAAAAATAAGAAACAATTAGAGCATTTCTGACAGGGTCTTATGAATAATTTAGCCTCTGAAAATTAGGTTTCCTGGCTTCTAATTCAACCACCTCAAAAGAGGTAATTAGGGGAGAAGCAAACTGCTAAAGCAAGAAGCCAATAGGAAAATAGAACTGGTAATAGGGCATAATAGGTTATGGAGCCAATACTTTCCTAGGAAAAAGAGACTGTATCTATCTCTTATGATTCCCCTGTGGAAGAAGAAATGGAAACTTGGGGACAGTGCAATCAGTTTATGATCTAAGAGAAGATACCACTATTTTAAGCATCCTGAAGGGAAAGTTCTAGGCCATGAGAGTATCTTTTCTTTTACTAGAAATGGAAGAAAAAGGGAAATCGGTTTTGTGTGCCACTTTCTGTTGTTCTAAATAGGCTTTAGTGCCCATCTCTGCTTTTTCTTTGAAATCAATCCATGTGGGTAGGTGAGAAGATTTTAGGCCATTTTCAATGCAGCTAATCAGTTCACCAGTTATCTGTAATAAATCCTCCCATAAATAAATCAAAATACCCCATGTTTGTCAAAATATCATGCCTACTGAAGAAGAGCTTGTACTTAAAATAAGTTTTTAGGGAAAGTTATTTACCTCAATTAACTGTAAGTTAATTGAGTTAACTTATAGTTAACTGTAAGTTAAAGATATAACTGCTCTATGTTAATGACACTTAAATCATGTTGTTTTTTCTATTTAGCCTAGAGAAGCTAAGAAAGAATTAAAATATACTCATTTTCCCTAAGAAGTTTTTTCTGCTTCCCCATATTTGATTTTTTCCCCCTCAAAATTTCAAATGAAGTATAAAAGACAGTTTACACATATGCTCTATCACTTGTCATGTACATGACCTTAAACAGGTCCATGTGGCTTATGGGGACCTTCATTCTTCCATCTATAAAAAGGTAGTAAAAATAAGTGGCTCTTCCCTCCCAAGTTGGTCTAAAACCCAAGTGACTCCTTTCTTAGCTCCTAGCAATTTCAAGTGCATCGATTTTTATGGCAGAAGCTTCCCTTCTTTCCTAGTAAAGAGACATAATTGTATTTGGGATGGCAATGTATCAGGTAAAGGACTATACTTCCTATGTTCCCTTGTAGCTATTGAAGCCATATGATTAAATTTTGGCAGTACAATGTAAGTGGAAGTGTTGTAAGAAACTTCTGCAATGGTGGCCCCAAAGGAGTAGACTTGGCCAAAAGAAACATCACTTTGCCATTCCTAGAGCCGAAACATAAGTGAGGGTGGAAGGGGCTCCAGCAGCATCTTGGGACACTAAGAATGAAAGCAGTCTCCACAAGAGGGACACTGCTGTGCAAGTCTGGGTCGAGCTGTCTACAATACACAAGCCTCCTGCTGAAGCTGAAGGACTGTCGTTCTAAAGAAAATGGAGGCAAACAATAGGAACCTGATGACACCATCAAGCCACCATAACCAGTTCTGAACCTTTTTCTATGTGAAAAAGCCATAAATTTCTACCTTGTTTAAGAGCTATTTCCAGTCTCTATTACAAGGAGCCAAAACTAATCCCAAATTAGGGTTATGTGGATATAGAGAATTAGTAAAAGCAATATAATATACAACTCTCCCAAAATTACTAAACAGATATTGATGAAATTTTTTTTTCATTCTTTGAAAGTGCTTTTATAACTTGATCATAATGTAATTGAAAATTTATTTGAGTCAGAATGAAATCTAATAATCTTAAAATCTTAAAAAAACTTCATACAACACTTAGAAAACTTCAAAAAGAGATCACATTACCTTCACTTAATAATTTAGCTGTGTCTAGGTCTTGAAAAGAAACTCCTTCATTTAACTGGATAGGACACCGAAAATTTAGCATCTGTAGCAAGTAACTGATTCCATCAACAAGGTACTAAATGAAAAGTCAAAGCCAAAGAATTGAAAGTATATATGTTGACCTGCAGTAACTTTAAATGTTAATTTTTATCTCCCACTCTTTAGCTAAGAGAAAACTGGCTGTTACATAGTTATAGCTTGCAGATATTACATTTCAATGTTATTAAGACCCTCCACCCCAAAATTTTTATAACTTTCAAAAGCTCCAATTAGTAAAAAGTATGAAAAAACAAAAAGAAATCATTAACCCAAAACACATAATTCCATAATATACTTATCAAAGATGTTATCAGAGGAAGAAAAGGATAAAGATAATAAAAATATGTTCAACAATAATTTATTAAAAATATGTATCTACTTATTATTACTTAGAAATACTATGGTCAGACTTTTATATCTGAAAGTTTAACAGCCTCATTTCCAGGCCACATAATCCATAAAGTACAATCAGTCCAAGTCAGAAACCTTAGTGACACAATACTAAGACTGGGTCTTTGGATTTATTGATTTGGTCAAAAGAGTGAAGATGAATCAGAGAGCTACGGTTTCCTAGGAATAGAGTTATCAGAGTTCTCTTTAGTAGTAAAGAGATTCACAACCAAGTTTGTTTTCCTCAGGTCAAAAGACACACTTAATAAATTCTCTATCTTGTATTTTAAAAAATAAAAACCCAGAACATAAAGAAAAAGCACACAGGATTTCCCAGTTTACAAAGATCTTTCACACTATTTAGTTTTCATAATAATTCCAATTTTTTTAAGATTATAAAGCCAGTATGTCAAAGACCTGGAATGACTCCCCCCTTTGATTCTACTACTCTTAATATTATACCGAAGACAGCTTCCTGAAAACCATAGATATCAACAATCAAAAATGTATGGGGAATACCTTTTACCTTTTTAAGCAAGCAAGATTTTTTCGTAAGCCACTCTTTCCTTTTAGTCAGAGAATGACAATACATATAGAGTAGGGCTCCTCGTCTCCAAGAGAGACATTCCAGGAGTTCATCGCCAAGTAAATCGCCCTGCTGAAATACAACAAAGACATAACTAAGACAAGAGAGGTCTGTAAAAATCAAAATTAAATTTCAAAATATCAAGCAATTAAAAATACTCTCATTTCACAAAATGTAACCTACTTATACAGGAATGCTTTACTTTGAATCAATCAGAACTATAGAAATCTACTGCTACATGAAAATTAAAATAACTACTCCAATTTACATTTTTTAGAAAATAATGTTTAAATATTTTTAGTGGTCAATTTTCCTAATATATAAGTATTTCATAACCTTTCAGAAATATGTTATTTGAAACAAACTTATACTTATTTCTACAATTGCTAGAATAAAATAATGAAAAATATATACCAAAACAATTTTAATATATCAAACTTTTACTACGTTGCATCATTTAAAAGTTAGGATTGTTTCCACAGTATCCACTCTCTCATAAACACAGAGCAGAAAAGATATCCAAATAGATATAGTCAACAGGGAGTTAAAGACGAAAAATTGTTTGCCTGAAAGAAAGCCAGGGCTCGAGATAAATATCTTAGAGTCATCTAAATAGAGGATGCAGTAAAAAGCATGTGAAAAGGCAAAGATAGACAGAGACCATCAGAGGACCAAGGTGATATCCTTGGGGAGTGCCAATCTTTCTAGAACAGGAGCGAGAACTGATACTTGGGAAGAGCAGGGCTTCTCAGGAATGAAGAGCGTGCGGGTCTCAGAGGAAAGAGGTGACTGATGATGAGAAAGGCCCCAATGTCCAGGGAGGAGGACTATGAAATGCACAAGATGTGGGAATTAGATTTCTAGGGACATTCAAGAAAACACAACATCTGTAAATGTGAATGGAGCAGAAATAACAACTACCTGTGGTTGTAAAATGTAATTACTAATATTATACAATTCCATCATGCAAATATTCTGAAACATGGTCAGTACAATGTGACATTTTATTTGTGGCACTGAACTAAAAACTCTCCTATCTCCCTTCTTCAGTCTTAATTTAAAAGCAAAGATACATTCAAGAAGAAAAAGTGCATATTTTAACAACCAATAAAGCAAGAATTAGCAGTAAAAGTTTAGTCCAAACCTTACTTTTGGATGCAAATTGTTTTCTTTAACTAGTATTTCTGGTTCTGAAAGAAAATCAATCAGTTCTTTTACTTTCTGTGAAGAGTCCTCAGGAAAATCTTCATCTACTAGATTATTCTCCTCAAAATACGTCATGTCCAAAATAGCCTAAAGTAAATGAGAAAACAAATATCAATAAATGTTTTAAATTTGAATGAATGTTTACAGTTTAACTTTATGCATATAGACGCTTTATTAGACATTTAAATCTTCTAGCACAATATTTAAGTTCATAATGTAGGCAAAACATCTAATTGTAAATGAAATCTGAGAGAGATTTCTTAGAAATTTCATAGATATTTTACTAAAATACTGAATTAAGGGTAATCTTGCTTCCCTCAAAAAAAAAATTTAATTATGGTAAACTAATCCTATACAATTGTTAGATGTATAATTATTATATTCTTTGCTATTTACATATACTCTGTACATTTTTTGCAACTTTGTTGTATGAGGTTAAGTGTGGGTTCCTATGAACTGCCTACTAGCTGGCCACTCATGGGCAACTGTGACCTATTTGCTATCTACAAATCACAGCAGAGAATTCCTTGACCACCTATAGAGTGTAGCTCATATCACCAGGCAGGCCCGGGCACGCCTCTGTTGACCCAATTATGTGACTATCTCCATGGTGGTCTCAGGATAACTCTGCCTATGATAACATCAAATACTTTGCTGACGCAAATGGCTCTTGACATATGGTCACGATGTCCCCTTCCCTATGCCTCATAAAACTTTATCCCCTATTCCTATCCCACCCTCCAGACTTTATTCCTCATACCACTGTCGCAATCAGCTTTTACTAGCCTGTGTGATTTCAATAAATGGCACTAGAACTTGTGCACAAGTAGCAGTCTTGCCTTGCAAACCTGCTCCACAATTGTGATGTGGAATGTTCCTCATCACATTCCTGCTGCAAAGCAGCAAGTTTCTGTCGCAACAGCTCTAGTTTTGTATATTGAATTTTAGAAAGGTTTGTTTTCCCAGATGCAGATTCAACACTTGGGGTTTATGTACCCTGCCAGACAACAAAGGCAACATATCATCAACGTTAAGCAATTCAAACACTAAATCCCCAGCATTCCTATAGTCAAGATGCTCTGTTCAGGTACCATAAAACTATCCAATCTTTTTTTTCATTCTATTGGATTAAAACTAAGGAAACTGGGATCTATTATCAGTTCTACCACTAATCACTTCACTAACCAAAGACAAGTCAATTTTACCTTTTTGGGTCTCAATTTCTTAATTGGTAAAAAGAAATTGGACTTAAATGCCTTTTAAAGCCCCTTGCTTTGAGTTAAAGACACATGAAGCAATTAGAACATTACCTGACACAGAGCCAGGGCTACTTAAGTATTAAGTGTGTGAAAGGCCTATATCAGGAAGGGAAGATCATTACCCTTCAGAAGTGGACCTTTTGATTCAAAACCGTAAGTAGGGTCCAAAGTCTGGGGCATTTAAATCTCTATCTCTAGGTCCTTTGCCATATTCTTGAAAATAAGTTAAAATAGTTATAACCTTTCCATGTGAAAATCCAAAAATAGGGAGTCTTGTGGGGGAAAAAAAAAACCAGGCAAAAGAGCTCTGTGGGGTTTGCGAGTTGTTATAGGCTCATTCAACCGTGACCTTTGAAAACAGAAACCATCTTTAAGTACCTCCTAACAAAGCACAGTGCTGAGCATGTAAGAGCTGCTGGAAACAATTTACTTTCTTTCATAAGACTTTCTGGTTGTTCTGAGGATCAGTATACACATTTCAATTTGTACATACATATTTAATAAGTACCAAAAATCTAAAGAATCATATAATTGTGACTCTTTTATTTTTTAAAAAGTTATACCAAAGACTTTCAGCTTAAAATTTGGAGGCAAATTTTCCTTACCTGGATATCAGTATCAATATCTTTAAATGTCTGACATGTTGTTACATCCTAAGTCCTAATAATTCAGTTTAGTATATACACCAGCACACACAAATTTTCAGTCATTTTCAGTCATTCGCAATACATAAACATCACTACAGAAAGACTACCAGCACCACAGTTGTTAAAGAGTACAAAGTGATGCAGATAACCAAGATCAATGAGTGGTTTTCTTTAGGAAACAATTCTACCAAAAACAACAAAGGAATACAAATAATTTGAAACATTTAAGTTAAAGGCATGACTGTGATTCCAAGTAGCCATTCAAGTTGCTTTGTACAATGGGATATACAAAAATTGACATTTATCGAAAGTTAAGGAGATAGCCAGGACAAAGCCTTCCATATTCAATACCTCAACCAGCAAATGATTTCTCCTCTTAAAAAATAAGGCATTTACACTTTAAAAATGGTGAGACAGGTTTCACGCCTTCTTGATAATGTTTCTAGAGCTACTCAGAAACTTGCATTACAAAGCATTTGATTAAAATATTCCTCTGGATTGTACAAGGGAGACAGGGAATACTGTAAGATGTGGTACATGTTATTAGACTCGGCTTCTTTCCCTCTTGCATCATCGGAGGCTGGATGCCACTGCTCTTTGTTTTTATTTTATTTTTTTTTAAGAGTTACTTATTTTTATACAAGAGCTGGGGTACAGGCCAGAGGCACAGGAGGGTGGGAGGATTCACCAGAGATAGAGTGGGGAACAGAACAGGCAGACTGACAAAATACACTGCTGAGGGGAACAGCAGGAGAGTCAGAAGAAGTCTGCCACACCATGTGGGAATTTCCCTGGCAGGTCAGGAATGGAACCCGCATTGCAGAGGCTGCGGACAGCCTCACAGCGCTGCACTCAACCCGCTGCACCACCAGGGAGGCCCTGCTTTTTATTTTTAGATTCCTAGTCTCTGCAGTCTTATTTAGTGATTGGTTAGACACTTTGGCCTGCTTATCCCTTTGTTCCTCTTATCCATTTTGTGTGCACATTTTTGTCTGAAGATTTATCCTTTCCTGCCCCTTTTTTCTGGCTTCCACTTTTGCAGGGGCAGGTTTAGCTGACAACCTCACTGATCTCTTGGGCTCTTTCCTGGTCTCTGCCTCAGCCAAGCTGACTGTCCTTTTGGAGAATGGTGGGCTGGTTGCCTGCAGGCCTGGGGTGGGGGTGTGAGGGGCCAAGAGTTTTTTTCCAATTGTGCTGCCTGGCAGCTGCTGTTCCTTCCAGTCAGAGCTGCTGGTATCCATGGCAGAGAAAGAACTGAAAGGAACCATTTTACTGGTTACTTTCCATAATCACTTCATCTTTATTATGCCTTAGCAATCATGTAGGGGTATATGAAACACTCTTTCAACTATAAAATGCTATCTGAAAGTGAGGTACAATATGACATATTTCTCAGTGTCAACTTTGCCTCAACAATGTTTAAGAAAACCAAGAACAGGTCTTGTCCACACAGAGGCTGGAGTTCAAAAGAAAAGAAAAAAATAGTGGAGGTGGGAATAGAAAATCTCAATGAACCTAAGGAGATTCCTAAGGAAAGAATTTCAGAGAAAAAAGTAAAAGACCTTATAAAGAGTCCTCCATGCCACTCAATAATCTTCAAAAGCTCAGAAATGGAACATGTTAGTATCTGGCTTATTATCTCCAAAGAGAAGTAATGGTGTTATCTGTAGGACATTTTTCCCTGACTTTTTTGTCAACACATCCAATAAATCTGACTTCTTTGCATACTGCCTCAAAATTTGAACACTAAATACTTTGAAAATAGATTTTTGAACAAAATTAAACACTTAAATAGAAGATAAACTGATTTCATTACACCTAAACTTTGGAGTCAACCATCTAAATAAGCAATCTGCCTACATAACATCTTGGTTTATCCCTCTGTGCTTCCTGTCCAAAGCCGGTACCTGTGTATAAAGTTCTAGAAGATTTGATGGATTTGAACATTCTTTGTCTTCTCCGCATAGGAGTTTCAATTTTTCTAAAGCTGCAGAGGCCCGAATTAAAAAATGATCTGTAAAAGATAAAAACATGGCAATTACATCAATAGTTTCAGAATGTTATTTTTTAAAAAGTTATTCATCTAAAAAGATGGAATGATGCTACAGCACTGGAGAAGCAGCACAGTAGTAAGATCTGTAAAAGTATCATAATGTCTCCTACTTAAGCAAAATTTCCATAGAAATTTATTTTGAAAAGCTAGAGTGAAAACTCTCTAGGTTCAACTGCCATTTCTTAAATGCAATCTGTTTTGAAATGCTTCTTTTATGATGTTGAAATACTTGTGCTTAAGTAATTTTTATTGGAACAGTACAGATAATCTACATATAAAAAGGTTTTCCACTGAGAAAATACAATTTCATACATGTCTTTTCCAAAAGTACACAACTGACTCACAAAAAATGAGTGCTCTGAACAATTACAATAGTATTCATGTACATAAATGGCTGCTACAAGTAAAACACATAACCCATCTACAAATTTTATTCATTTAAAAACCTAGAAGTGAAACTAATTACCTCAATTATTTGAAATGTAGATATAAATACTTTTAATCTACCTTCTAAAAACAACTCACCCTTCTGCCCCACTACATTGGTCCCTAATACCTTCTCTTTCTGTCATATTCCCTTTGCTTCCATGCTTTATCCCTTTTTCTTACGGATTTTTTCTCCCTAACCTACAAAGTGTCCATACCAAAGTACTATCCACCCTTCTGCATCATTCCATATGGTCAGATTTAGAGATGCTCACCATCAAGATGCCAGAGTCTCCAAGTTTGTCTTTCTGTGCTTCCCTCCTGAAGCTAGTAAATAGTCAGAAAATGTGGCGCTTGGTACAGGCCTATCTGATCTGACCCAGTTAGATAAGTTGTCCAGTACTGAAGTAAAAGCACCACCAGCTTAAGTTGTATCAGTTGGTAATCATAAGATGACCTTAAGTTTTCCCAGGAGAGGTGTGCCTGTATCTAGATCAAATTCTGATTGTTAAAAGGTTCACCATTCACCTGAACTGAAAGCTACTTCTCTCAAATCTCTCATCATTCCAGAAGTATCTGCACAACCCAGGGAAAAGGTTTTATTATCAAGTAAAAGTGCATAGAAGATGGAACCACTTATATACTTCTTAAAAGATGACATAATCACTGCAGGGGAAGGTGGGGGGAGTAGGTAAGAGATAGCCCACATTTTAGAAAATGTTTATAAAATGCAATATTTTTGCTAAAGTCATTCAGTCAAAGTAATAAATGGTAAGGCAAAAACAAAGTGATTCTTACATGACCCCTGGAAAAAGTCCATCCAGGGAATATTTCTATGTAGTAAACATATTGTGCTTATATGGGAAAATAAATGAAAGAAAAAAAAAACTGACCATAAATAAAAAGGAGAGCATTCCTATATGGAATGATGTCTGGTTGTAGCTTATCAAATTTGAAGACAATAGGAACCATCAATCTCTATAACCTAATACATAGTTGCTACATTAAAGGGCACACTTAAATGATTATTTTTGTTGCGTGGGAAAAGAATGCCAAGTTCATTTCAAATACATGCAACTATCTTTTAAATAAACTTCAAAAAATAAGAAATCTTGCTAGCAATATTAATAAAATAGTTCATAATGTGAATTGCTATAATTTTAGTACATTTTCAGAACTTTAAAGCCCCCAAACAAGACTATATATCACTTTACTTTTGTTTCCAGTCCTCATTCTAGACTGGATTAAAAAACTGTTAGGGAAAATGAGCAGGCTTTTGGGTTGAGTGATTAGTGAATAGAAAACATTCTTTTATCTCTTTAGGCTAGTTCAAATGAAAATATAGTAGGCTGCAGATTGGTCAATAGCTTATTTAGAGATAACTTACCCACACTTCCAGGTAATAGCTACCACCACACAAGAACTAACAATGCATGTGAATCCTGGGATTCATTTACAAACCAAGAACACAAGTTGGCTTCAGGTTAGGCTCTGGGTTTTGAAGAACATAGTTTTAAGAAAAGATAATCTGGCAAATCCTCACTGGAGCTAGAGCCACTTTATCACAGACCCTATTTAATAAACTCATCAACTATTCACTCGCCTGGGAAAATGTCCCACTACTATTTTCCTGTGATACAATGAGTCAGTCCACAAGAATTTAAAAACCTATCTGTAGCAAACGCAAAAATACTGTAATGTGGGACCCATTGGCAACTGCGAAATAATGAAAAAGAATGACACTTAAAACCAAAACTCGAGGTAATACTCTAAGTCAATTTTTCCTAAGGAAGACATTTAAACATTTCCAAAATAAGTTTTCTAGCACTGACAGAGACCCTGTGGAAGTGAGGAGATGTACATCAAAGTAATAACTAAAGATGATACCAAGGCAAAACCTCTCTGCAGAATAACATTTACGGTTTAGAATCCAAAACAAGGCAGAAATTTACAATGCAACAATGAAAATTTGGATGTTCCACTCGCCTAGTTCTCTTGACTGCATGCAAAACAAGCATTACTTATTTACGGACTTTCAGTTTTAGCTTTTCACTTACACTTTTATGTGTACTTTCGTGCAGATTGTGCCCTGTTACCCAGTCGCGACCGAGTTAAAGCCAAGCGGCACTGATCTGAGTGGTTTTCACGGGGAACGAAAAATGCTGTTTCGAGGCATTTCAGCCAATACCGCTGCCGACGGCGCCGTCGGGGGCGGCCCGGCCCATGGCGCGGGGGGCGCGGGGGCGCAGCGCCTCGATCGCCCAGGCCCGGGCTCCGCACCGCAACAGGCCGCAGCCCGCGGGCCCCGCCGCGGAGGATCGCAGCCCGCTCGGAAGTCCCGGCAGCCCGCCCGCCCCCCGGCCCCCGCCCCCCGCCCCGGCCCCGGCTCCCTCACCGTCTTCGCCCGCCGCCTCGCTGAGCTGCTGTATGTGGGCCTGCGCCAGGTCCCCGAGCTCCTCCACTCTCCTCACCACACTGGAGCCTGCGGCCGCCATGGCCACCACGGGCGGGCGCGCCCAGGTCACGTGACCCCGCCGGCGGACGGTCACCTGATCTTCCAGGGCGGAAGGGGCGGGGCGGAGGCGCTCGTTCGCCGCGCGGCTGAAGACCCCAGTGCAGGAAGAGCGTCCGCCCAGGCACGCAAGGTCGTCCGGGTTTATTTTCTTATCCCGGACGTCCCCACCCTCCCATAATCCTGAGCTACAGAGACTGTAGGGGCGGGTGTGACGGCGGGGCACGCCTCCCTCCCGCCCCTCCTCTAGGCCAATCAGGACCCGTCCATGCCCAAGGCGCCCCAATAGGAAGCCAGCTCTCTCGGCCACACGCTCGGGAGAGAGCTTGTTAGCGATTGGCTGGAAGGTGGCCCCTCTGGCGCGCTCTCTCCTAGGCTCTGCCTCGCACCGCTGCAGTTACTAAAACAGACAGAAGAGTCTGGAAAGATGACTTTTGCCTTTGGCCTGGTAGTGAGAAGGCTGACTAAGACAAAACGATCATAATTTCTTGTCAGAAATGTAAAGCCTGGTGACCCCTTAAAATACATCCAAGTCTCTGAGAGGTTACTGTGCATCTCAGTGGAGAGCTCCACACTAGGGACAGGCAGTTGGGAGTCGCTTTTCTTTTTTTTTTTTTAATTTTTGCTAGAGGAGTTTTTTTTTAAAGATTTATTTATTTATGCATATAAGAGCTGGGGAGTAGGCCAGAGGTGGGGGGGTGAGAGGGTTCACCAGAGACAGAGTGGGGAACAGAACAGGCAGATTGAAATACACTGCTGGGGGGGGCAGTGGATGAGGCAGGAGAGGTCTGCTGTGCCATGTGGGTTTCTCCCTGGCCGGGGATCGAACTCGTGCTGCAGAGGCTGTGGATTGCTTCATAGTGCGGTGCTTAACCCCTTGCGCCACCAGGGAGGCCCAGAGTCGCTTTTCTAAAAGTTAATTTTGCAGCTGGGTTTGTTTTTGATCTCCTTGGCTAGCTGGCATATAAAGTACACTAACTTTCTCGTGTCCGAGAGTACCGAAAATCTGCATTTACAAAACTGTCTTTGGTCGTACATTTTAATGCTTTCCCTCAAAGCCTGCAAAGTCCGCTTTGTCAGCTGAGCGACATGCTGAGTGAAAGCGCTAAGGAAACAAGCCTGACTTTCTGAATTCCTGGACGATTTTCTTGCCTTTGTTCAAACAAATCTTTACCTTTTTTTTCGCTTTCCAGTTTGACACAGTGCATATTGAATAGGGAAAGGCAGTTTTTTTATTTAATAGGAAATACTAAAAATAGGGAAGTAGCGTGTTGTGATTTATAAGTGATTGGCTATAATGACCTTCTAACTGGTGTTTGTAATTCTGGTTTCTTCTTCCTTACATTCACCCTAAACATAGGAGGCAGGAATCATACATTAATTCTGTGTCCTCAGTGCTTCCTACAGTGTCTGACACATAATAAGTACTCAGAAAATGTTTATTAATTGAATAAAGCTCCATGTTATTTTGTCAATATATTAGTCTTCTCAGGTGCCAAAGGCTAGAAAAGTTGCATTATATAATCAAAGTAGCCTCAAGTAACAAAACTGGTAAACATTTGACATCTCAAAATTCCAAACTTCAACATTTACATTTTAAATAAATAATTCATTAACCACCGTGGACTTTCAGCAGGAAACATGCGGACTCTGGAAATTATTGTTCTCTGATACTCATTTCTGAATGTCTTCAGGGAGAGTTGGAAAGGATCTGAAGACATGTGGTACAGATCTTCACTGCCAGATGAAACTGGAAAGAATGTGACTATTAAGCACTGGAAACTCTAGAACAGGATTCTGTTATTTGTCCCAGATCATACCAGAGTAAGCATATTTAGAAGACCCTCTCACCATACATATAAACAGGTACAGCCAGCCTTCACCAATGCACACTAAAGAAAATGCTTCAAGTCAGAGAACCCCTATCCTAGAAAAAGAAGAAATACAAATTATTTTCCTCTAATTTTATAATTAGTTGTTTTTACTTTAGGAAACCTACATAAATAGAACAAATAAAAATATAGTGCTAGGCTTTAATAACTCTAACTTATTATGAACCTATCAAAAAATCTCTGAAATAATTTATTTTATTCCATATCACTGATATGTAATGTTATCAGATGGTAGCTAAGAAGAAATGAGTTTCTAGGGATGCTTATGAAAAACATAAAATTTTTAAAAATAAAATTCTTGCTTGTCTCTTGAATTACTAGTACTTACAACATGTACCATTCTTTTGTACCTTACCTTTTACTTCTTTATTCTTTGTGGGGGCCCTTAATTTCTCATTTAAATTCACCAACTTTCTCTCAGCAGGGATTGGGTTCTATTTTTTTTTTTTAATTTGCTACCAGTGACTTACATATAATAGGACCTCATGAAAGATTTGCTTGCTTTTTTATTTAGAACTTCATCCCCTGGAACTTGCCAGAAATCTGCCCTCTAGAGTGCTAGAGAAAGCTGTTCACGGAGACGTACTGCAGACAATGTTATGAAACTGCCAAAGGAGGGTGCCAGGAAGAGCGGCTGACTGCCATGTACTATAGGAGCAGGAGTACAGTGCCAGGGAAGTTGCATGTGTGGCAAGAGCCTGATGCCAGAGAAGATGCCCAAACTCTAGGAGCCTGCCAAGAAAGGATACCAAATCAAGAACTTGTATCTGCTACAATGTCTCTCTAACTCCCTCTATTGACGAAATTTAACATCAGCTTTGGCAGTTTGGAGAATTGAAAGGAGGCCAAGGTGGAGCAAGAGACTAAACACCAGTGTGGAGTTTCTCTGAGGTGGCCCTAACTCAGAACCCAAAAATGAACATGAAACCCTGGAGTGACACCCTATTAGTCATGTCTGATCCTTTCTTTTGGCTGTGGCCTGCTCATTTATTTAGCTAGGTGGTCATTAATTCAATATTTGGTGAGCACCTACTCTATGCCAGGCACAGATTATATGGTACTGAACAAAACAGACCTGCTTTTAGAGATAGAAGCAAGGGTGGATAGATAGATCTATCTGATAGATAGATTTTATAGGTAGATCCAGAAGGTAAAAATCTCACAGTAACAAAGCCAATCAGCTTATTTCTACTGGCAATTTGGAACACTAAAGAGGTAAGAATAGAGGCAAGACTAGTAACATTAAGTCAGCACTCCAACAAATCCACCAGCTGTTGTTGCAGTTCCTAGAAAAGGATTTGGTTTATTCACCTCTTTAAGTCTTGGTTACTCAATCTTTCCTTGATAGTTTCCTGTATCTTTACCCTGAAATTAATGTCAGTTTCTATTGCTTCAACTCAAAGAAATGCAATATAGCATGGGTATAGGTTAGACGGGGCAGGGCCTTTTGATATGTTAAAAGGCCCTGCCTTTTAACATATTGTAGACAATATCTTAACTCTAACAAAAAGTTATTGAAGTAATTTTAAGCAAGATATAATCACATTGTATTTTAACAATTTCACTCTGTTAAGAGAAAATGGGAGAAATATGAAAGAGAACTGGATAATTCAATTGCGAAACTAGTTCTCTAGATGAGAAATAAAATACTTCATATTAGAATGGGGACAATAGAAATGGAGAGAAGTGATTCAAGCTGATACACTATGAGAATAGAATCAATAAGACTTGATGACTAGGATTGGATGTAAGAGGTGGAGAAGAAAGGAATCAAGGGTGACTTGTAGGTTTTTGTGAAAAGCTACTTATCAATGGTATTGACATTAACTGACTCAGACAAATCTGGAGGAATGGGTTGGTGAAGGAGAGCAAGAATTTAGTTTTATTGGCCTCAGTTTGGAAATCAAGAGACAGGGAGAAAAGTTCTGCTCTAATGTAATGTCATTGCAAAATTTTTTTAATAAATAAAAATTTGAAAACATGTCATTCTTAGATTTGTCTTATTTACTTACTTGCATGTCTTACTTAGATTTGTTCTGGTTGTGAGAGAAGACAAGGTTCTTCTTTAATGATAGGTTGCTAATTGTGAGGATGGTATTGGGAGATTTTTTTCCAAACCGGGGGGCACGGCCTGTTTGAGAATGGAGCCAGCAGAGAGGCAGCAGGTAAGGTCGGTGTCGAAAAAACTAGTTCTAATGACTATTTGGGCCTCTTTTTTTTTTTTCAGTTACGTCAATCAACAATTTAATTTTTTTTTTTTTTTTTCAGTTCAAGCCATCTTAGGTTTAATTACCTACCAGCAACAACAAAAGAGACCCAATTAATTGAGGGAGAAATGGTCAATAACCACTCTTCTTTCCTCCCAGAATAATAAAATGACGGTAACCAAATGTTTCACATATTTATGCACAGAAACCAATTATTCCTGTGTCATGTTATAAATGAGGCACTATAAAAAAATCCCCAGCCTCTTTTGCAAGTGAATACACAGCAAGAAAGTGCTGGCTATGAGCATGAAGTGGACCATTCACCTTCTTGCTAGAGTTATGATATTGGAGTTTGCAGCCGTATCTATGGTTTATAAGCTACCTAGTCTGTGGGATTTTGTTACAGCAGCCTGAGCTGATTAAGACAACACTGATGGAGGGCCTCCCCTGGTGGCGCAGCGGTTGAGTGCTGGGCTGCGAGGCTGCCTGCAGCCTCTACCGCGCAGGTTCATTCCTGGTGAGGGTCCCCCCTCCCCCAAAAAAAAAGACTATGTATTGAAAGACAACACTGATGGAAAGAGTGTGTGCCTTCTGCCCTCTCCACCCTCCCCAAGCCTCATCCCCAGTCTCTGAGAAAGTACCACTTTGCTGTCACTTTGATTTTGGACCTCAGACTTCCAGAGCTGTGATGGAATACTTTTCTGTCGGTTGAAGCAGTTCAGTTTGGGTATAATGTTACAACCACCACAGGATGCTAACCTGAATGATCCCTTATAGTCCCTTTCTCAACTTCCCCAAGGAGAAGTGGGTCAGCTGAATTAGGGGGAAGGAACTAGGCTTCCTCTCATTGAAAGCCAACATAGCTTGTGTTCTGATTTGCCCTCTGCCAACCCCCTGGATGGGGGAGACCCAATGTCAGTCTCCTGAACCTGTGAGGGGTGGGTAAAGCTGTTAAATTCAGTAGATATAAAGCCAAGTGCTCTAATAAACTTTAATATTCATAAAACTAAATTTTAAAAAATATTCCATCTTTCTGATTTCTGTGTCTAGTTTTGAATTGATTCTGATATTGGGTAGGAAATAAAAGATGCTACTTACTATTCCTCTAAACCCACAAAAATTTACCTTTATTAATAAAAATGTTTTATTTCAGATAACAAAAGGAAATAATTGGGATCGCTCCCTAAAATACTTGCTTTAGATTGTCAGCATTAAATTTTTATCCCTTTCAAAACAATGCAACATGTTCAACAGCTTTCCTCCTTCCTACAATCAAGGAAATTCACTTCTAAAGGCCAAGAGAAACAACCTTAAAACTGAAAGTACATATTTTCAGAATTAGCAAAAATTCTGGAAGAATATTTAGTTCTTTCTAGTGAATTATAAAACTGCTCAAGTAACTTACAGAGTCGCATATACTCACAGATCATCTACTTTCTTTCAATGTTGTAAGCAAATAACCATGCTACATGAAGAATTAAATTGCTCCAAGTACATGAGGAAATTTATAGTGCCAATCAAAGACATTTTATAGACCTATCTCCCCTCACCCCCTCTAGTCTGGGTACAAATACAGTTTTATGAATAGAAATAACTCAAATGCCATGGGTTAGACATCAGTGGGAATGGCAGAGTAAGAATCTCTGAAAATCAGGGTCTCTCTGGTGGCCTGGGGGTTAAGTCTCAGTGCTACCACCTAGAGGGCCTACTGCTACATCCTCCTGAGTTCCATCCCCCGCTGGGGAGCAAACTCACATGGCACAGCAGACCTCTCCTGTCTCACTCGCTGCTCCCTTTAGCAGTAGATCTGCCTTTTCTGCTCCCCACAATGTCCCTGTGAATCCTATCACACATACACTGCCCCCACTCCTCTGGTCTACCCCAGCTCTTCTACACAAAAATAAATAAAATCTTTTAAAAAAAATCTCCTCCATAAAACAATGAGAACACTGGCAAAAATATGTCAAAATCAGCTTTTTCAAAGCTGTAGAAATTAACCAATAACTTGTAACAATCCAAGGAATGTTTATTCAAGAAACATTCAAAATATTGATTAAACAAATAGAGATTTGTGGTGGTTTAACTTGAACTGTTCCCATTTCTCTTTCCCCAGTGATTCCCTGGAATTACTTGCAGAGCTCTTTAGTTAACCTGACTTAGGCTTCATTCGCTGCAACAGCTACTTATTAGGAATAATATCTGTTGGAAAAAAAAATCATCAGTGATTGTTTAGCACTCATCTCCCTGAAGTTGTGATAGCAGATGGGTAAACAAGGAGCTGAGCAAGAAACGCTGAAGGGAAAACTGAGATGAAATGTGCATGGCGGGGGTGGGGGGGCATCCCCAGCAGCTCAGCGGGTTGAGGGCAGCGCTGTGAAGCTGTCTGCAGCCTCTGCAGCGCGGGTTCAATCCTGGCAGCCAGGGAGCTACCCACATGGCGTAGCAGACCTCTCCTGTCTCCTTGCTGCTACCCTAAGCAGTATTTTCGGTCTGTCTGCCTGGTCTGTTCCCCGCTCTGTCTCTGGTGAATTCTCACACCCTCCCGCGCCTCTGGCCTGTACCCCAGCTCTTGTATAAATAAATAAATAAATAAATAAATAAATAAATCTTTTTTTAAAAAAAAAGAAATTTTCATGGGGGACTTTCAAAAATGACAACCTATTCCAAAGACTCAAGAAGATCATGCACCTGTGCCCAAGCTCAGGAGAGATCAAAGAAGGTCTTAATTTCTCACTTCAGGATGACATTGAGGCTCTGTATAAGTGTAGCTGGATGCCCTCTGTTTTGCAATAGAAAATAGACTGAAATCAGAAATAAGTGGAATTAAACTCTAACCACCCTTTTGCGTTCCCTCTTCAGAACTGTTAATTCACTGGATTGGATTCCTTCTTCAGGACTAACTATTAACTCACTAAATTGCATTCCCTTTTCAGGACTAACTGTTCACTCACTAAATTGGATTCCCTCTCTAGGATTAACTGTCCACTCACTGAATTACACCTCCCATCTCCTCCATATGATTAACCGTTAACTGGTGCCACCTACATTCCTGGGAACTTGGAAAACGGATTGTGTTGTGTTATGTCTCTAATAAAATCATCTGTGTTCCATATATTAAGGGAAAGGGTTTCAGCTTTTCACCTTTGAGGATATTGGCTGTGGGTTTCACTTCTGGGAATCTTCCCAAAGGACACAAAAACATTAATTCAAAAAGATACCTGCACCTATTCAAAAAGATACCTGCACCAAAGGACACAAAAACATTAATTCAAAAAGATACCTATGTTTATTTCAGCACTATTTACAATAGGTAAGATATGGAAGCAGCCCAAATGCCCCAAAATAGATGACTGGGGGCCTCCCCTGGTGGCGCAGGGTGTTGAGCGCTGCACTGTGAAGCTGTTCACAGCCTCTGCAGCGCCGGTTCAATCCCCACCAGTGAGGGTCCCACAAGGCGTGACAGACCTCTCCTGTCTCCTTGCTGCTCCCCTCAGCAATGTACTTCATCAGTCCGCTTGTTCTGTTCCCCACTCTGTCTCTGGTGACTCCTCTCACCCTCCCGCAAATCTGGCCTGTACCCCGGTTCTTATATAAGTAAATAAATCTTAAAAAAAAAAATAGATGGGGCCTCCCCGGTGGTGCAGCGGTTGAGTGCTGGGTTGCGAAGCTGCCCGCGGCCTCTGCAGCGCCAGTTTGATCCCCGGATGCTCCCCGACCACCGGAGGAGGGTCCCACATGGCGCGCAGACCTCTCCTGCCGCCCGCTGCTCCCCTCAGCAGTGTACTTCGGTCCTTCTGCCTGCTCTGCTCCCCGCTCTGTCTCTGGTGAATTCTCTCACCCTCCCGCACTTCTGACTGTACCCAGTGCACATATAAACAAACAAATAAATAAAACATGCCTCTATTTAAAAAAAAAATAGATGACTGGAGGGCCTCCCCGGTGGCGCAGCGGTTGAGCGCTGGGTTGCGAAGCTGCCCGCAGCCTCTGCGGCGCCGGTTCGATCCCCGGCTGCTCCCCGGCCACCGGAGGAGGGTCCCACATGGCACGCAGACCTCTCCTGCCGCCCGCTGCTCCCCTCAGCAGTGTACTTCGGTCCTTCTGCCTGCTCTGCTCCCCACTCTGGCTCTGGTGAATTCTCTCGCCCTCCCGCGCTTCTGACTGTACCCAGTGCATGTATAAAACGAAAACAAACAAACAAACAAATAAATAAATAAATAAAACATGCCTCTATTAAAAAAAAAAAATAGATGACTGGATCGAGAAGATGTGGTAGGAATACTATTCAGCAATCAAAAAAGATAAACTCATGCCATTTGCAAAAACATGGATAGAGCTAGAAGGGATCATGCTCAGTGAAATAAGCCAGAAGGAAAAAGAAAAATACCAAGTGGCTTCACTTATAAGAGGAACATAGGGAAACCAAATATGGGATGTGGGGGAAATAACAACAACAACAATAATAATAGCAACAACAACAAAAACAAAACTAGCAG
The DNA here is from genome assembly GCF_014898055.3 of Talpa occidentalis. NCBI lineage: Eukaryota > Metazoa > Chordata > Mammalia > Eulipotyphla > Talpidae > Talpa > Talpa occidentalis. Next base: position 118,172,749 of record NW_023604972.1, read on the forward strand.
GCGACCATAAATAAGAGATATTCTGAGAGGTGGGGGTAGGAAAAGGGATCAAAACAGGTGAGAGAAGAGCACAAGGGGCTATGGTGGAAGGTTCACGTGTGACTTGGTGGCGGGAATTTTATTGGGAATACACAGTGATGAAAAAGATATAAATACAAAATATATGTTTAATAAAAAAACTGGGCCTCCCTGGGGGTGCAGCGGGTTGAGCACTACACTGTGAAGCTGTCCGCGCAGCCTCTGCAGTACGGGTTCAATTCTAGGCGACCAGAGGGAAACCTACATGGCACAGCCGACCTCTCCTGACTCGCCTGCTGCTCCCCTCAGCAGTGTCTTCGGTCAGTCTGCTTGTTCTGCTCCCCGCTCTGCCTCTGATGAATTCTCTCACCCTCCCGTGCCTCTGACTGTACCCAGTGCTTGTATAAATAAATAAATCTTAAAAAAAAAATCTTCTGTGTTTGAGTTGATATTGGAATCAGAAACAAACACCTGCTGATTGCTAAAAAAACATCCCGTTAGGAAATTCAAACACCTTGACTCCCGTCACCTAGACTGCCCAGCGCCACCTCAGACCTGGAAAACCAAAGTGCTGCATTTCCCTCACATTCCTTCACCCCTTATAAAATCCCAGCACTCCCTCCATTTGGGAAGCCAGTGGTTTTAAGGTACCTATACTGCCAACTCCCTTGATGGCCTTCTTGAATAAAATTCCTTTATGTAAAGACAATTCTTCTGATTCAGAGTTTGACTTTCTGGGCATAAGCAAAAGACCCAGTTTGGTCGGTTACATAAGCAGCAAGTGAAGGCTAAGACATAGGTGTAATTTGCACACCGGATCACTGAAGCCATGCTCAGTGCACACATAAGGCCCCCAGGCTAAGCTTGGGAAGCCAGTTTAAAGCAATTAAAGAAATTTCTGTCCAAACAGTACCTGAACACTAAGTTATGCAAGCAGAACTTTAAGGTGCTACACAAACTGAAGAAACAGACTTTATAGAATTAGTTCAGGAAAATCAACAACTAAGCCACAGTAACAATAACAAGCCCAGAAGACGACATATGATTTCCAGATTTACTACATTAAAATATTTAAAATGTTCAGTTCCTAACAAAAGATTATGAATATGCAAAGAAAAAAACCAAAGTATAGCCCACATAAGGGAAAAAGCCATCACTACAAACTGTCACTGAGTGGGCAGTGGACTTACTAGACAAAGGATTTAAATCAGTTATTTCAAAGATACTCAGAAAACTGAAGGGAGTGATGTTTGAAGAATAAAAGGAAAATATGAAGACTATTTCTTACCAAATAAAAAATCTTAATAAAGCGATAAAAATTGTTTTTGTTTTTTTAAAGATCCAAATAGAAATTCTGGAGCTGAAAAAATATTATAACTGAAAGAAAAAGCTCACTAAAGGGACTGTACTGATGATTTCAATCGGAAAAGAAAAAGAATCATAACACTGGAAGATAGGTTGATTGAGCCCATTCAATATAAGCATAATGGGATACCAGAAGGTGAAGAGAGAGAAAAGGGGCAGTAAAATTATTTGGGGAATAGTTGTCAAAATGGCCTCTTAGATATGAAAAAAGTAAATTGGACTTCATCAAAATTGATATCTTCAGTGCCTCAAAGGTCATTCTCAAGAAATTGAAAAAGATAACTCACAAAGTGGAAGAAAATATTTGCAAGATATATATCTGATGAAACTAGTATTCAAATATATAATGAATACTTACAATTAAGCAATTAAAAGATGGATGATCCAATTTTTAAAATGGGCTTCTTAAGAGTTTAAGAATGTGAATAAGCATTTCTCCATGCAAGAATAAAGACGGGCCAGCTAGCACCTGAAAAGAAACTCAACAACATTAGTCACAAGGAAAATGCAAATCAAAACCCCAATAAGATACCAGTTCACACCCACTGAGATAGCTATAATCAAACAACTAGATAATAAAAAGTGTTGGCAAGGATGTGGAGAAATTGGAATTCCAGGACATTGCTGGTGGAAATCATTTTGAAAAACAATGTGGCAGTTCCTCAAAAAAGTTAAACACAGTAACCATATGACCCAGCAATTTCATTGGTAAAGAGAGACAGAGACAGAGAGAGAGAGCCATGACCTAAACAAGGATGCCAGAACCATGACCTAAA